>NC_137774.1:61986057-62586057 GCF_963455305.1 Plecotus auritus
GTAAAAGAGGAAGTAAAACAGTCATTATTTACAGATGACATATTATACAAAGAAAACCCTAAAGACTCCACCAAAAACTACTAAATCTAATAAATTAATTTGGCAAAGTAGCAGGATACAAAGTTGTTCAGAAATTGGTGGCATTTTTATAAACCAATAATGAACTATTGAAGAAATTAAGAACACAATCCCATTTATTATTGCAACAAAACAAATAATGTACCTAGGAATAAATTTAATCAAAGGGGTGAAGTATCTATACTCAGAAAATTACAGGACATTGAAGAAAGAAATTGAGAAGATACAAATAAGTAGAAGCATATACCATGTTCATGGATTGGAAGAACTAACATTATTAAAATGTCCAAGCCACCCAAAGCAATCTATAGATTCAATGCAATTCCCATTGCATTGGCATATTTCACAGATCTAGAACAAATATTTAAATAATGTATATGGAACCAAAAAAGATCCTAAATAGCCACAGAAATCTTGAGAAAGAAGAACAAAGCTGGAGGTATTACAATCTTGCTGGTGGATATTATCTTCTTTCATGGGATTGCAAGGAAGGCATTCTAGGGACCAATGTATGGGAGGGTGTGGCATGGTAAGTAAATTTGTGGTGCTACCCTGTTTCCCCGAAAATAAGACAGTGTCTTATATTAATTTTGCCCCCAAAGACACGCTAGGTCCTATTTTCAGGGGATGTCTTATTTTTCCATGAAGAATACGGTACACATTTATTGTTAAATGAAAATAAAGGAAATTTATTACCTGTATACGGTACGGTAGTACGGTAGTTGTCAACACAAACCAGACAAACTGAATCCTACAGTATCAAGAATTTACTCATTTATTCAATGACAATCATGTCATCATCTTCTGGAACATCATCATAACAATCCAATTCCTGAATTTCCTGGTGAATTTCTTGTGACTCCATTTCTTTCAGAATCAGTGGACCAAATCTCTCATGTTTAGCAATAGCACTGTCTTTAAATGAGTACTTCTTGTCAAGGTAGCCTGCTCGCAGTGCATTTGCAATGCAACTGTCAGTGATTTTCTCCCATGAATTCTTCACCCAAGTCACAACTTCTTGCAGTTTAGGTTTCACAAAGTTTCCACACTGATTTCTCTCCATTCTATTTTCAATGTAGTCATTAATTTCCATGCGCAAATTGTCTTTGAATGGCTTGTTTATTGCAATATCAAGAGTCTGGAGATAGGCCGTCATTCCTGCGGGAATCATTATCTGATCTATTTTTCTTTCGTGAAGAAATGTCTTCATGTCTTTAGCGCGGTGAGTGCTGGCTGCATCCCAGACTAGCAGACCTCTTTGGCTCCCTCACATAACAAGCGGCAGCATTAAATCGACCCACTTCCTTATAACTGCTTGTGTGGCCCAGGCTTTTTCAGTTTCAAGAATAAAAACGCCCAAAACACGTTGTTCAATCTTTTCCTTCTTGCCCTTAGAAATGATTAAAGGTGGGATTTTAGTGCCATCCAGACGAATTGCCAAAATACAGGAAACACGTGCACTTTCGTAAGCAGTGGAGGGAATGTACGCTAAGGAGGCACCCCGCTGTTCAATTGTTGTTTGAGATGATTGGCCCATAAACACTGCAGTTTCATCCATAGCCATCATGTTGGAAAGATTGTATTTAGAGAAGTCAGCATCATCAATAAAGGACTTGAATGCAAGTGCTCACTTAATAACTTGAGTATCTTCCAACCTAAACAATGTTGTAGATCTTCTTAAAGACAGTTCACTTCGCTGAAGGAAATTATCCAGCCAGTGTTGTGATGCTTTGAAGTCTTCAGGGGCTATGTCAAACTGTGGTGCCATTGCAAGGGCAAATTCTTGAATCTGAGCCCTATTCACAACCAAAGCCTTTGCTCTCCTGTCAACAACCCATTCACAGATCAGGTCTTCCAGCTCGGAAAATAATGGTTGCCGACCTGATCCACACTTGCGCTTTTTAGCATTTCCCTTGTCCACTTGTTCAATGAGGTTACCATACTCTGCTCGCCATTTTCGGACCAATCGGATACTCAACATTGTCTCTTTGCAGAAAGCAGTAAGATTTTGGCCCCAAGAGTCTTCCACGATTCCTTTCTTGTACTCCACGGAGTAGCTTTTTCTTTTTGCGCTCATTTCTAGGGGTAAAAAAAAAGGAATTGGGGTATCAAGGTGGGGGGAGGGGAATCACTCAAAATGACACAGGGGGGATCAGAGGGGGGAAATCAAAATGGCACAGGAGAATCAGAGGGGGGATTACCATTTTAGTAACCCCTTTTGATCCTCCTGTGTCATTTTGATTGCCCCCTCTGATCCTCCTGTGTCATTTTAAGTGATCCCCCTCCCCCCACCCCTGTGCCACTGAACACCTTCACCAGACATCCCCCCTACCCCTTTATCAGACATTTACCCCCTGGGGCCTGCCTGGGGACTGTCACTGGGCTTGCTGGGGCCTGGATCTGGGCTGGAGCAGGGTCTGCCACTGACTGAGAACCTTCAGTCACCATGAAGGTGGCCGCGAGCATCAGGTAGTGTCACCAGAGACAGACCAGCACTCACCACCTTCGCCGTGTCCCGGCCACTCTAATCCTCCTGATCTTCTACACGCATCTGCGAAAGTCTCCTCTCTCCCGCCCCCGCGCTCACTGCTCACTCCGACCTCCGCTCCGCCTCCACACAGCAGTAACATCAGGACTCCGCGTAATGTCACTGGTTGCTAGACGCCAGTCGGGGCGGCCCTAGCGACCAGTTTACGGTAAATTAATTTTCATTCTGAGACAGAGCCTGGGGGCCTTATTTTCGGGGGATGCCCTATATTTCACTCAGAAGGAAACCTGTAAGTAGGTCTTATTTTCGGAGGATGTCTTATTTTCGGGGAAACCCGGTAGATTTAGATGCAAATTCAGTGGAGTGCCCCTGGGTTCCCAATGCCTCATCTCTGCCTGCCCCACCATGGAAAAAGTCCAATTGGGCCCAGAAATAGACCAGTGTCCAGACAACTTGTACCATTGGTTCAGTCCATGTCCCTGTCCCAATCTGGCTAGCTTAGTATGGTGCTGTGCTCAGGCCCACACAGTCTGCCCTGTGCCGCAGGTGGCTGGTAGGGCCACCTGGTTGCTATGGAGAGAAAATGCATGAGCGAATAAGGCCATGTCACTGGGGGAGAAAGAAGAGGAGAGAAAGAGAGAGAGAGAGAGAGAGAGAGAGAGGGAAGGGAAGGGAAGGGAAGGGAAGGGAAGGGAAGGGAAGGGAAGGGAAGGGAAGGGAAGGGAAGGGAAGGGAAGGGAAGGGAAGGGAAGGGAAGGGAAGGGAAGGGAAGGGAAGGGAAGGGAAGGGAAGGGAAGAGAAGAGAAGAGAAGAGAAGAGAAGAGAAGAGAAGAGAAGAGAAGAGAGGAGAAGAGAGGAGAAGAGAAGAGAAGAGAGAGAAGAGAGAGAAAGACCTTGTCTTTGTTGGCTCAGCTTACATTGTTTGGCCTTGAAAAGGACCCGGAGCTTCTTCAAACTAACCAATCAACTTCCCAAGCATTTATGGCTTTGTGCTGGGCTGGCCCTCTAACCAATCTGTTTCCTAGATCTTCCAGGGTTCTATGTCCCTTATCCAATCTGATCCGTTTCCCAGGCTAGACTCACAGGCCTCTATGGATGTCATCTTGGCTCCGACCTCCCCCCATACTCTGGGTGAGTGGACTGGGGAAACTGAAAAGCCATCCTCCATGGAGAGGTGCTAATCCCCTTTGTAGGGCAATGCTGTGATCCTTGGGGTTGGTGAATCTGTAGCTTCCTGGTTGAGCAGGCTACGCTCCATAGTTTGTTGTGCTTAATAATGTCTAATTCCCTTTGCTTTCTTCCTTTATTAATATTTAACTACTTACACTAATAACAATACCTGACATCAAACTCTACTACAAGACCATTGTAATCCAAACAGCCTGGTACTGGCAAAGAACAGGCACATAGACCAATGGAACAGAACAGAGACCCTAGAAATCGACCCACACCTTTATGGTTAGTTAACATTTGACAAAGGAGGCAAGAACATACAGTGGAGTAAAGACAGTCTCTTCAATAAATGGTGTTGGGGAAGTTGGACAGGTATGAAACTAGTCCACCAACTTAGATTATACACAAAAATAAACTCAAAATGGATAAATACTTAAATGCAAGTTGCAAAACCGATAAAAATCTTAGAAGAAAACAGAGGCAGTAAAATCCCAGACATCTCTCACAGCAATATTTTTGCCGATATATTTCCAAGGGCAAGAGAACCAAAGGAAAAAAATAAATAGATGGAACTACATCAAACTAAAAAGCTTCTGCACAGCAAAACCATCAACAAAATAAAAAGGAACTCACTCCATGGGAGAACATATTTGCTAATGATGCATCTGACAAGGGGTTAATTTTCAAAATATAGGGTGTCCCAAAATATGTATACACACACTTTGAGGAATTATAAAGGCAGCGATTATTAACAAACATTTCATTTTCAAACTTGAGCTATCAGCTGTTAAAGGGTGCATGCATTTCTTAGGACACACTGTATATAAAGAACTCACATGACTTAACAGCAGGAAGACTAACAAATCAATTTAAAAATGGGCAAAGGACCTGAATAGGTACTTCTCCAAAGAGGACATACAGAAGGCCAAGAGACATATGAAAAGATACTCATCACTGGTCATCAGTGAGATGCAAATTAAAACTACAATGAGGTATCATCTCACACCAGAATGGCTACAATCAACAAATCAACAAACAACAAGTGCTGGTGAGGATGTGGAGAAAAGGGAACGCCTCGTGCACTGCTGGTGGGAATGCAGACTGGTGCAACCACTGTGGAGAACAGTATGGAGTTTCCTCAGAAAATTAAAAATGTATCTGCCTTTTGACCCAGTGATCCCACCTCTGGGAATATATCCTAAGAATCCTGAAACACTAATTTGAAAGAATATATGCAGCCCTATGTTCATTGCAGCAGTATTTGTAATAGCTAAGATCTGGAAACAGCCCAAGTACCTATCAGTAGATGAGTGGATAAAAAAAGCTGTGGTACATTTTACATAATGGAATACTACTAAAAAAAAAAAAAAGGAAATCTTACCCTTTGTGACAGCATGGGTGAACCTGGAGATTATTATGCTAAGTGAAATAAACCAGTCAGAGAAAGACAAATACCATGAGATCTCACTTATATTTGGAATCTAATGAACAAAATAAACTAACAAATAACATAGAAACAGAGTATAGATACATATAACAGCCTGACAGTTTGTCAGTGAGGAGGGGCAACTGGGTGAAAGAAGGTGAAAGGGTTAGCCAAAAACATACATACAGAACCCACAGACACAGACAACAGTGTGGATAGAGAGGAAGGGGCTGGGGCTGGGTAAAGGTGGGCAAAAAAGGAGAAATGGCGATGGAAAGAGACTTGGCTTGGGTGGTGGGCACAGGGTGCAGTGTGCAGATGATGTTTTATTGAGTTGTACACGTGAGACCTGTATGTTTTTTGAACCAATGTTACCCCAATAAATCCAATTAAAAAAAAACACTCATTGCCCAGCCAGTGTGGCTCAGTGGTTGAGCATCGACCTATGAACCAGGAGGTTATGGTTTGATTCCCGGTCAGGGCACATGCCCAGGTTGTGGGCTTGATCCCCAGTGTGGCAGCCAATCAATGATTCTCTCTCATCATTGATGTTTTTATCTCTCTCTCCCTCTTCCTTCCTCTCTGAAATCAATAAAAATATATTTAAACACACACACACACACACACCAAAATTCCCATTCTCTTGAGTAGTGAGGCTTAAAATAAACTGATAAATTTATAACAAATATTATGATGTCCCATTCACTATAAATACCAATAATAAAAATATGAGAATGGAGAGACTGTGAGTGGTTGGCAGGGGAGGCAGGTTACATTTCAGACTGAGTGACCAGGGAGGGCATCTTTGAGGAGGTGACCACTATCCAGAGACCTGCATGAAGCATATGGGCTAGACTGGGAGGTGTCTGGTGCAAGAGCATGACACTAAAAAGAACAGCAAGTGCAAAGGCCCTGAGGTCAGAGGTGCCAGTGTTGTTGGAGGAACAGCAAGAAGGCAATGTGGCTGAGGGGAGTGGGTAAGCCTAGGCGTGACAAAGGATAAAGTGAGAGCAGTGGCAGATGCCAGCCCACTTAGACTCCTTTGGTTTAATCCTCAGTGGGAAGGAGGCCACTCCAAGAGTGTTCTTTAAAGCTGGTTAAAATGATCGCTGCACCTTTGCAAACGATTCTGGCCACAGGAGGCAAAAAGGCCTGAGTGACATTGAGAACACGGGCCAGCAGGGTCAGAGCCCAGTGTTCCGAGACTTCCCGCAAAGGGCCTTCAGAAATTGGTTTCCTTAGCTGTGTAACAGCCTCACGTCCGCTTTGGCTCAGTGCAGAGGGAATAAAGCACTCTTTTGGGCCTCCTTCCAGACCTGGAATTAGTTTGTTTTCTGTCTTTTGTCACAAACATCCTGCTGCCCTTCGCTGTATTCCTGGTAATGACACCTTTTTGTTTTGTTGTATTTTAATCAGCTTAGTACAGGTGCTTGTCTATCTGGCCCCACAAATCACTGGTTATCATCACAGTCAATGGTCTGTGTCTAGCCAATTTCACAGACAAACACCTCTCCCCCCGTCACCGAGCTGGTGTGGGGAAGTCTGAGTTACAAAGTCAATAAAATGCATTCAGGAAATTGCAGGGCCTGCCAGCTTACCAGATGAGATTAAAATCTCCAAGTTCAGGACAATGCATCATTTAACACAGGTAAGGTGGCAGGCGGGCTATGGAAATGCCAGCTGGGCAGGGACAAGCTCGCTGGGAGGGGATTTATTGGAAGACAAACAAGACTAATTGATTAATCACCTCCCGTGCCTTTCCCAGCATGGCCTGGGGAACAGGTCTCGGAGTATATTTCACTGGTCACTTTGGAGAGCAGACAATTCTTCATAGTGGGAGATCTAGAACAAAATGTAGGGCATTTTATCAGGACCTTTTTAATTAAAAGTTTCTCTCACTGCCAAATGAATGTCTTTGTTTTAGGTGCTATAGGCCGGCTTACCTGGAGCGCAGGCCTGCGCAGAGGGAGAAAGCAGGCTGTGATGCAGCTGACCCGTGGAGAGCGGAGCTGGGACTAAGGCTTGGGCCAGGCCTCGTGCCCACAAGGGCCACTCCTGGCTGAGGATGTCCTGGGCACTCTGCACATGACCTGGGGGCTGGGAGCGTCTGGGCTGGGAGGTGCCGGCAGCCAGCACTACCAGAGCTGGTGGAGGCCAGTCCTGGAGTAGCTGGGCATTTCAGAAAATATAACACAAAGAAGAAAACAAAACCTGACCCAGAACCAACTCACCTGAGAAAGGATTGTTACCATTTTGGGGTACATGGTCTCAATCTTTTATATCACACAGATTCAAGTGTTGTGGAGCGAACGCGAGTAAAGACCACTGAAGTCCAGACCAAATTAAAATTTAGGGAGCCTTTATTGCTGGCCGGTGACTGCCCTCTCTTCACGCAGGGAGGTCAGAGAGCAGCCCCAACCCTTTGTGCAAGACCACTTTTAAGCACATTTACCACATCCTGTTTCTGCAGAGTAAGTAACCCAAGACAAAACAGTTTTTCCCAAATAACGTCAGAGCCATGCTATTGACGACCATGTTATTCACAGGGTCATCCTGTTCTTCAGAAAGCTGACAGTGTTCTATCTTGCAAAGCTATTTTGTGAGGTACAGTGGGGAAGGAGCCATGAGACCATATCTCAAGGCCTGGCCTGGTGTCAGCACTGACAACTCTATCTGGGGCATGGTCCACGGCCTCTCCAGAGTGCTTAAAAATTCCCACTCTCTAACACAAGTATGTTCAGAAATGTTTATTGTGTGTGCACACAGACACACACATATACACCCACATACATATGTGCAAAATGAATCACTGGGGATTCAAAGATGTGGGTGAAACTTGAGGGGGTAAACAAATTACTGGGCCTGCAGATTGGACCCCATAAGACGCAGTGGTAATCAGCGGGGCAGGGAGCAGTGACTGAGTGCCAACAGCGCGCTCGGCATGGGCAGCACCTCACAGGCCGGGTCTCCCCATGTCTCATGAGGAGCCCAGGATTCTACAGACGAGGAAACTGAGGGTTAGAGAAGGCCAGCCCCTCCCCCACCCTAGGGAGAGCTGCCAGATAGACCGGAGGGCTCTCAGTTACATTCAAATCTCAGAGACGCATGTTCAGACGCTTATACCCCCAAATTGTCTATTACCTAAAATTAAAATTTAACTGTGTGTGCTGTAATTTTTATTTGCTAAATCTGACAACTGGCATTTGGACCCAAATCTGTCTGACTTTAGAGAGATTCTTCAGACCTTTTAGGGCCAGTGCACCAGAATGCTAGAGGCCCCAGAGAAGTTAGTGTGTGCATGTGCGTGTGCGTGTGTATGCGCACGTGTGTGTGCATGTGTGCACATAAATGGAGACAGGAAGGAGGGGGAATCTTGCACCTCTGCCCCCCAGATGCCTGAAGACAGCAGCTAAGCGGTGCGATGAGGGCTCTCTGTGCTGCTCCATCTTCAGGGAAATCAGTGATCTAGTTAGAGCCTCAGCGCCTGCTGCTGGGGTGGGGGCCATCCCAGGGGAGCTTAAACGGGCAACAATTTACTTGCCCAGCCAGCGTGGCTCAGTGGTTGAGCATCGACCTATGAACCAGGAGGTTATGGTTTGATTATGGATTGCCTCCCCCTGCCAACCACTCCCAATGAAGCCCTAATAAACTGCGCCGTGGCCCTGCCAGCAGCAGGCTTGGTAAACGCTTCCTTTTGGTGAAACACACGCCGGCTGGCTGGCACATGCAGGGCGGCACTGGGCGCACCCCGCCTCCTGGCCTTGGCCCGGGTACAGGGCCGGCGGGGTCACTGCACACCCTTCATCTGCTCCTACCCACCGGGTCTGTGCCCCTGGAGTCCACATCCGGGAGGGAGGCGCCTGGGATTGCAGGCAGGCGACCCCGCCTGAAGGCTGGGGCCTGGTGTTCTCGCTGACGGTCCTGCGGAATTATCGGATCCCGGACCTCTCTGGAGCAAGGCTTCGGGAGTCAGTGCCTCCCCTGGCTGTGACCACGTAGCTAACTTAGTCTGTTCCTCACGGCGCCATTTGGAAAGGGGGGATAGTAATGCAACTTGAGGGGGTAAACAAATTATTGTATCGGCTGCCGATTGGGTCCCATAAGACGCAGTAGCAGTAATCAGAGCAGGACAGGGACAGGGACAGAGTGCCAGTAGCAAGCGCAGTATTGGCAAGCACCGCACAGGCCGGGTCTTGCCCATCTCATAAGGAGCTCACTGCTCAGAGGCGGCACAGGGAGTGGCAGAGTGAATGCCAGCAGCCCTTACTGTGGCTCTAGTATTAAAATGCATGATATACTATATATATAGACTGTGAAGTTCTCAGCACATAATAAATGCTTAGTAAATGGCATATCTTTACTACTATATTGCGTATAATTATTAATACTAATAAGCCATTTGAGAAAGACCTTTATAACTTTAAGACAAAGTTACATGGTTGTAAAGTCCGCCCATTGCCCTAGCTCCCTTCTCTTAAGGCTAAACAGAACACTCTCACCTGCCGCCAGGATGCGCCCTCCCAGGGCGGCCTGCGGTGTGTCCCTCAGGCGAGAGTGCAGGGTTCCTTCCTCTCTTCCAGACATCCAGCCTCGGGTTAACCTGGGGATGCTGACACTCACCTCTAGGAGGAGAGTCGGAGCCTGTTAGAGCCCCAGCGTGGTTCTGGCACCAGGAGTGCTCTTCCCTCCGGCCCCACCCGAGCGTGGTGTCGCTGCCCGCGTCCTGGGAACCAGCCCCGCGCCTGGCTACAGCACAGACCCTGGCGCCAGGCTGCCAGGTCCAAAACTGGCATCATCAAAGCTGCTTGTCCTGGGGCACGTTGCTTCCCCTCTCCTTGCCTCCCTTACTCCCCTGTGAAATGGGTGTGGTAGCCCTGTGCCTATGTCGGTTAGCTGAGACTGAGGCAAAGCACCCACACGGGCTGGTGTGCAGTAGGCCCTCGGCCAGCAGCACCAGGCTCTCACGGTTCCCAGCGAGCCACACAGACTCCAGGCAGCCCTAGGAGAGGCTGGCCAGCTCTTGGTTTAGCCCAGCATCAGGCCCGGGCCTTGGCCATCGCCTCCCGCTGCTGACACATTCTGAGTGGATGGTTTTTGCACACAAGCTACCACTGGGCATCCAGACTCTTATCTTGTCCTCCCCCAGCTGTTACTTCCTTTGGACTCAAGTTTAGGCCTTCACATTAATCCCTGTTTAATTCCATCCTCTGAGCTTTGTGCTGTGATTATGATTATTCGAGAATCTTTGGGAGGCACACCGTGCCACCCAGCACTGGCCGGCTCACCTGCTAGGCGGGATGGTGGGCAAAGTGGGCATCATAAAACCAGCAGGAGGAGCCAGAGCATGTAGTGGATTCACGTTGCTCCTTTGGTTGCAGAATTCTGCATTTTCTATTCCTTTAGGGAACCACGCCTCTCCCATGGCGTGAGGTTTTGGTGGACTTGTCAATTGAGTACAGGAGGAGAGTGCAGGTCCCTCCCAGCTGGGCCAGGTTTCTCTTCTCTGGAGAATGACACAGGACCCCTCTCCACCCACAGGGGGAAGTCAGAGCTGCTGCTTAGAGACTGTCCACCCAGCGGGTCCTGAGTGCTGCCTTTTGCTGTCCTGTCAGGGCCTGGCTCTCTAGCTCTGCCTTTGATGGCATATACAAAGTATTTATTGCCACAAGAATGCTGGGTAACAAACTTATGGGCTCAATTGTGTCCTCCCCAAGTTCATATGTTCAAACCCTAACCCCCGGTACTGCAGATGTAACTGTATTTGGAAGTAGAGCCTTTAAAAGGTGACTAAGTTTAAGCAAGGTCATTCGAGTGGGCCCAAACCCAATCTGAATGGCATTCTTGTAAGAAGTGGAAAGTGGGTCACACAGAGACTCAACAGCCAACGTGGGCATCAGAGGAAAGGCCCGCGGACACGATGAAGAGCTGCCGCCGACTGGCCAGGCAGAGGCCTCAGGAGAAGCCCACCTGCTGGCCCAAGCTTAGACCTCAGCCTCCAGAGCCGAGAGCAACGGGTGTGTGTTTAACCCCCGTCTGCGGCCCTTGGTTATTGCAGCCCTAACAAACTACAGACAAACCATCCCAGAATTTAGTGACTTAAAACACACAGTGTTTATTCAGCTCTCAAGTCTGTGGATCACCTGGGTGGGCCTGCGGGCCCCGGTCGGGAGCAGTCATGAATGTATGGTTCTCTGAAGGGCAACTAAACAACCCCACTGCGCTTGGCGGGGTTCGCTCCTGTGTCTGGGGATGGGCTGTGGCTCCAGGGAGTTCGGGATGACCTCAGCTGGGACAAACCGGGGGCTCAGGGGCTCCACCCTCCAGGAGTGAGCGGCATGTTCCCAGGTGGAGGCAGAGGGGCAGGGAGGTGGCGAGTGCCAGTGCTGGCTCAGCCTCCACCTGTGTCCTGACTGCCAACTGTCCTCTGGCCAAAGCAGGTTCCAGGGTGAGACGCGCTACAAGCCACGTCACAGAGTGTGGCCACAGGCGGGGGGAAGAACTGGAGAGAGAACGGAATCAACCAAATGCCAGGCACTTGTGCAAAACCTCTTCACGCATTCATGCCCAGCCTCCTCCCGAGTGGGTTTCTGTTGTTCTTGACTAAAGAGCTCTCCCTGATGCAGAGCACGATGGTAGAATGGATTCGTACGGTCCACAGAGCCAGATGTTGGACATCAAGTGATATGAAAACAAGGAAGACCCAGTGTGTGTACAAGCGCGTAGGTTACCTGTCACCCCGGAGAGACTGTTTCTATGGAGAGGTGGGGTCTGAAGCCAGATGGAGGCTGGCGAACGCCGAGGAAGGGGAGGCTGAATATAGACAATTCTTTGAAGAATCATGAGCACTAGAAAGCTGGAGGGGGCTGTGGGGTTAGGAATGGGTTTTCAAGATTTGTGTTTAGAGGGGAGAAACATGCAAAGGAGCCGGCAGGGTGCAAAGTCTAATTCGAAGCAGTTGAGCTAAGGATGGGCTGGCCCAGCCTCCATGTTGCTGAGGTAGGCATTCCTGTGACTCCCTGTGCTTTCACTTCCCTGATGCCTGTCTTTACACAAATGCCCTGGTCTCTGTTTTATTGCCCCATGTGAACGCTGTCCCACCCACCCCCTCAGGGCTCCCCAGGACAAGCCCCCAGGGGGCCAGGCGGGGATGCTAATGGAGTGGTGGGGAAGCCTCTCACTTATACTCCAAAGGGACTAGTAGATTTCCAGCTTGAGACCCCCATCTATTCTGTTGGAACAGCAATGACACCCAGTTACATAGAAATCCTGGTAAACTCAGAAAGTGAGAAGAAAACTTACCTCTTATAACAAATTCTATCTGGGGTGCAGCTCCGCTGGTGGGTGAAGTGGAATGGAAGCCAGTTCCAGGGAAAAGAATTAGGGAAGGGATTATAATATGTTAATTTGAGTTCTCTATGAGGGCTAGAGCCAACTCATGGGAGAAATAAGGCTCATGCAGCCGCATCACTTTCTTGCTGTGTGACCTTTCATGGGGGAATTGACCTTTCTGGGCTTCATCCTTATGGGGTTGTGAGAATTAAGTAAAATTTCATTTGTAAAGTAGAATGATGCCTGCCTCGTAACCCCCTCTCTTTTCTTTCATCCACTGTGTGGTTTTTAAGTGATCATCTCTCAGCTCCAAACCCAGCCCTTTCTATTCAGCTTCATGCACTGGGACCTGAACACGGCAACTACCGGGTTTTCCCGAAAATAAGACATCCTCCGAAAATAAGACCTACTTACAGGTTTCCTTCTGAGTGAAATATAGGGCATCCCCCGAAAATAAGGCCCCCAGGCTCTGTCTCAGAATGAAAATTAATTTACCGTAAACTGGTCGCTAGGGCCGCCCCGACTGGCGTCTAGCAACCAGTGACATTACGCGGAGTCCTGATGTTACTGCTGTGTGGAGGCGGAGCGGAGGTCGGAGTGAGCAGTGAGCGCGGGGGCGGGAGAGAGGAGACTTTCGCAGATGCGTGTAGAAGATCAGGAGGATTAGAGTGGACGGGACACGGCGAAGGTGGTGAGTGCTGGTCTGTCTCTGGTGACACTACCTGATGCTCGCGGCCACCTTCATGGTGACTGAAGGTTCTCAGTCAGTGGCAGACCCTGCTCCAGCCCAGATCCAGGCCCCAGCAAGCCCAGTGACAGTCCCCAGGCAGGCCCCAGGGGGTAAATGTCTGATAAAGGGGTAGGGGGGATGTCTGGTGAAGGTGTTCAGTGGCACAGGGGTGGGGGGAGGGGGATCACTTAAAATGACACAGGAGGATCAGAGGGGGCAATCAAAATGACACAGGAGGATCAAAAGGGGTTACTAAAATGGTAATCCCCCCTCTGATTCTCCTGTGCCATTTTGATTTCCCCCCTCTGATCCCCCCTGTGTCATTTTGAGTGATTCCCCTCCCCCCACCTTGATACCCCAATTCCTTTTTTTTTACCCCTAGAAATGAGCGCAAAAAGAAAAAGCTACTCCGTGGAGTACAAGAAAGGAATCGTGGAAGACTCTTGGGGCCAAAATCTTACTGCTTTCTGCAAAGAGACAATGTTGAGTATCCGATTGGTCCGAAAATGGCGAGCAGAGTATGGTAACCTCATTGAACAAGTGGACAAGGGAAATGCTAAAAAGCGCAAGTGTGGATCAGGTCGGCAACCATTATTTTCCGAGCTGGAAGACCTGATCTGTGAATGGGTTGTTGACAGGAGAGCAAAGGCTTTGGTTGTGAATAGGGCTCAGATTCAAGAATTTGCCCTTGCAATGGCACCACAGTTTGACATAGCCCCTGAAGACTTCAAAGCATCACAACACTGGCTGGATAATTTCCTTCAGCGAAGTGAACTGTCTTTAAGAAGATCTACAACATTGTTTAGGTTGGAAGATACTCAAGTTATTAAGTGAGCACTTGCATTCAAGTCCTTTATTGATGATGCTGACTTCTCTAAATACAATCTTTCCAACATGATGGCTATGGATGAAACTGCAGTGTTTATGGGCCAATCATCTCAAACAACAATTGAACAGCGGGGTGCCTCCTTAGCGTACATTCCCTCCACTGCTTACGAAAGTGCACGTGTTTCCTGTATTTTGGCAATTCGTCTGGATGGCACTAAAATCCCACCTTTAATCATTTCTAAGGGCAAGAAGGAAAAGATTGAACAACGTGTTTTGGGCGTTTTTATTCTTGAAACTGAAAAAGCCTGGGCCACACAAGCAGTTATAAGGAAGTGGGTCGATTTAATGCTGCCGCTTGTTATGTGAGGGAGCCAAAGAGGTCTGCTAGTCTGGGATGCAGCCAGCACTCACCGCGCTAAAGACATGAAGACATTTCTTCACGAAAGAAAAATAGATCAGATAATGATTCCCGCAGGAATGACGGCCTATCTCCAGACTCTTGATATTGCAATAAACAAGCCATTCAAAGACAATTTGCGCATGGAAATTAATGACTACATTGAAAATAGAATGGAGAGAAATCAGCGTGGAAACTTTGTGAAACCTAAACTGCAAGAAGTTGTGACTTGGGTGAAGAATTCATGGGAGAAAATCACTGACAGTTGCATTGCAAATGCACTGCGAGCAGGCTACCTTGACAAGAAGTACTCATTTAAAGACAGTGCTATTGCTAAACATGAGAGATTTGGTCCACTGATTCTGAAAGAAATGGAGTCACAAGAAATTCACCAGGAAATTCAGGAATTGGATTGTTATGATGATGTTCCAGAAGATGATGACATGATTGTCATTGAATAAATGAGTAAATTCTTGATACTGTAGGATTCAGTTTGTCTGGTTTGTGTTGACAACTACCGTACTACCGTACCGTATACAGGTAATAAATTTCCTTTATTTTCATTTAACAATAAATGTGTACCGTATTCTTCATGGAAAAATAAGACATCCCCTGAAAATAGGACCTAGTGTGTCTTTGGGGGCAAAATTAATATAAGACACTGTCTTATTTTCGGGAAAACACGGTACATTTCGTCTATGCCAGCTGCTCCCTGTGGGCTGTGTTCAGGGCAGCGCTAGAGGAAGGCCATGGGGAAAGAGGAAGGAAGTCCCATGGGAGACTCCGGCTGGCTGGCACTGTCCTCAGAGATTAAGGTTCCAGACCACAGGGCCCAAGCTTCTGAGTTTTAATGCCTTCATCTGCTTCCCTTGATGCCCGGCTCGAGTGGTGGGAGCCGCTTCCTGCCAGGGCTCTCTCTGGGGTACTCAGAGTTACCTTTTCCTCTTCTCATTACCTAGGTAGCAGCTTCATGCCTTGTAACAATTTCTCGTTCCAGTGACTGGTGTGGCTCCCGTCTCCCGAATGGACCCTGACTGATCGCACACTCTCATGGGTCAGTCCCCTGTCCCCAGTTCTTTCCTTGTATCCCCATTAACATGGGCTTTCCCGTCCCAGTGACTGCTCACCCCGCTTGTGTCAGGATCTGCTGGGGCCTTTGTTAAGATGTCTTCCGGGGGCCCCGCCTGACTTGTTCAGGAAGCCTGAGGTGATGATCTGGAATCTGTATCCTATCTAACAAAAGAGATGGCCAGCAGGGGAGGGCAGTTGGGAGGGACCAGGCCTGCAAGGGAGGGCAGTTAGGGGTGACCAGGCCTGCAGGGGAGGGCAGTTAGGGGCAAACAGGCTGGCAGGGGAGCAGTTAGGCATCCATCAGGCTGGCAGGGGAATGGTTAGGGGGTGATCAGGCTGGCAGGCAGAAGCGGTTAGGGGCAATCAGGAAGGCAGGCAGGTGAGCAGTTGGGAGCCAGCAGTCCTGGATTGTGAGAGGGATGTCCGACTGCCTGTGTAGGCCCGATCCCTCAAGGGGTCCCAGATTGGAGAGGGTGCAGGCTGGGCTGAGGGACAACCCCCGCCATGCACGAATTTCATGCACCAGGACTCTAGTTTCTAATAAGAGCCCAGGTCTGGGAAGGAATTTTTCTGCTGCCAGGGACCAGGTTTTCTATCTTTCTTCCCAGGACCCTGGTGCTGTGCAGCCTCCGCGTGGAGGCTCGCTGGGGTGCGGAGGTGCTCTGCGTGCGTTGTTCTGCAGAAGGACCAGGGAGAGCTCCTAGTAACGGCACATGTTTCCTTTAGGTGAAAGGATGCATTAAGGGGTCAGAGAAGAGAAGGAGTCCGCAACCCTGCTGGCCTTCGAGGTCAGGGATTGGCCTAGAAACCCTAAGCCCGAAGTGCACTAAGAATGAAGTGAGCAAACCTTCGGAGAAGATGTGCTTAAAATAATAGCTTGCTGTTTCAGGAAGCGCCTCTTCCAATGGGGGCCACGCTAAACTGCTTGGTTAACTGCTCTGAACAATTTTGGAAGTTTTAAAATATCTGGTGGGAAAAGGTAGTTTTTTGGCCCCCAGAGTTTTACTTCATTTGAGGTTGTGAAAACAGGTTACAAGTCCCTTCATCAGTACAAACTGGTTTGGAGACAGTGGTTGGGAAGCTCCTTAAGGCATGGGGGCTGGGAAGGGGAGGGGAGGCTTGTATTAGTTTACTTCTCATAGAAGGGAGAAAGCCATGAGATGTTAAGTATGAACCAACATATGCTTGTCCCTAAGTTAGAGAGTGCTTATCCCAGGTTGGTTTGAACTCTGTTAAATTGTAACAGCAGGAGAAATGGCTGTGAGCTGGTGCATCGGTGTTAGCGCCCCCTGGAGGAGGGGCTCCTGAAGTTAGAACCCTTTCCTTCAGGTGTCAGCCCTGGAGTGAGGGCGTGGGAGTAGCCATGCTCGTGTCTGCACACAGCTTCTCGGCCCGGCCGTGTGTAGCCCTGGGAGTTCAGAGCCGGACACTCACCCTGCCCCGGGCTCCTGCGGCAGCTCATTTCTCTGCAGGTGAACTTGACAGATCCAAGTCTGCTCGTCAAACCTTGCGCACTTTCCACCTGAGAAGCGAGGCATCGGGCTGTGGGAAGGAGCACTAGGAAGCCACAGTGTGTACATGGGGGTTTGGATCATGGGCGCCACGCAGGTGGGGAGGCTCATTCTTCTGAATGACGCTGATCTTGCATGGCCGACAAGCATTGTGTGGGAGTCTGCAGGGTTGGAGGCCCGGCTACCTGCGGTAAGAGGAAGCTCACTGAGAAGCCAAGGAAAGGAAGGTGCAGTGTGCTGTGGCGGAAGAAATAGGTTAGAAGCAGCCCAGGCCCAAGCCTTTGGCAGAGGGGCAATCGGAGAGGCACCCTCACCAGAGAAGTGGGAGTGTGACCAGCCAGGGCGACAGCGGGCCTCCACACGCAGGGGGGTGCCTAACAGCTCGCACGTCAGGAGAGTGTGGGGCTGGCACACCCTCTTAGGCACTACTTACCTGTAAGGCCAGGACTCACACTTGTCTCCAGTGATGTCCCTTCTCCCTCCAGGAGCACAGCCAAGGAGTGTGGGAGGAGCCAGCCCGAGATGAGGCTGCAGCCCTGTCTCGCTCTGTCCTGCAGGCTCCTCTGCTTGGTAGGAAGGTGCCTGCATTCAGTCTGTCGGGGGTGATCAGTGGAGGCGGTGGAGAGCATTTCAGCTGCAGAAGCCATTGGACTGGGCATGCTGGTGCTTACTCAAAACAGACAGAGCGGTTCTGTGTGAGGCAAAGCAGACAACACAGGAGGTGGCCGTGCAGAGGCAGGCAGTGGCTCCTGACCCGTGCCCGGGGCACGGGCCTTCCGACCGGAACTCTGCCCGGCCCTGGCTGTGCCCGCCAACCCTGCACACGGCCCATCTCCACCAGCTCCTGGAATCTGAGAGCAGAGTCCATTTAGAAAAGCAAATACCCCGGGGAGTGAGCCACACGAGAATAAGAAGGTTGCACTGTGATGGGCACTCCATCAGCTCGTGTTAGTCTCCCCTAACCGCCCCTCCGCATGCCCCCTCTGTCTACATCCATTCACACCCACAGCAGCGGTGTTACCCATGGAGGAGGTGACGGGAGTGGGAATAGAGGGGAGAGATCCGAGAAAGAGAGAGGGCGAAGGGAACAGATGTTTCTTGATCCACAGTTAGGGGTGGGGTTGGGGAAGTGAGTGATAAAAACGACAGTTTATGAAACTCGAGCATGTTGTTGGGTCCTCGGGGCAAAGGTGTCACAGAATCGGGAAAAATGCCCTTCTCCCTGTGCCTGCAAGAGCCTGGTGCCTTCCTGGGGTCTCGCATTTCGGGCACTTTAGGGGGAGCCCAGGAGAGCAGAGCAGGCCTGGCAGCACATTGACAGAACTTCTATGAACTAGAGAGACCAGGGTGGAGAATGGTAATTGGACAGCACGGTGATTCTGGAAGAATTCATGTGACCATGGCTGAGTCCATAGTCTGTGTAAAAGGAAACTGAGCCCAATCAGGTAACAGGGTTGAAGCCCATTGCAGTGAGTACAGGCTGAGCTGTTTCTTAGGAGTTTGGGGGTTGGTTTTTGTGGGTGTCCAGTCATTGAATCCTGCTGGTAGGACTGGGGCACTTCCAGCCAGATGCATCCCTCCCTCGATGGGAGAGTTTCGTAGGCTGTCCTTCCTGGATTTACCCGGGTCACTGACTCTGCCTATCAGGGGTCTATGCACCTGTGACGTGATCCTGACCCCTCTTAGCAACAGCTGACAAGCCAGGGGCGGACACTTAACCCAAGCTAGACCAATCAGCTTCTCCTCTGGGAGTATGGAGTTTTGTAAGGACAGAGGTCAAAGGTCACACTGTGTCACAGTCCTGCTGTGAAGCAGCAGGTCTCCTACGTGCACACAGTCAGCAAGGGCAGACTTGGTCAGGAGAGGGCAAGGCCCGAGGCTCTGCATTCCAGCACGTGTCCCGCAAGGCCCTTGCTGCTGGTTCCTGGACCGCATTCTGAGTAGCGAGGGCCTCCTTCTTTTTCTGATAGAAAATTTTGATCATATACCCCAATAATTGTACATTTATTTATTTCCAAGTTATACAAATATGATAGTTACTATTATGTATATTCTAGAACATACGAAAATAGAAAAAATTAACATGAGATAAAACTAAGTAGAAATAGAAATTTGAATATCTTGTCCTGTATCTCAGTGGATGGTTTGTCCCTCCCATGGCTTGTGCACACCACTCTGGGGGCCACCGCTCCGGAGGGAAGGTGCGCAAACCCCCTGCTGAGAGCCTTCGCGTTTTCCTGGCTTCTTTATTCCAGGGCTTTCCCTATGTGTTTCTGTTACTTGCAGCCAAAGGAACCTCACTGGACTGAATATTTGTGCCCCACCCCTAAATTCATTTGTTGAAACTATAATCCCAATGTAATGGCATTTGGAGGCCAAGGTCAGGCCTAAGAGGAGTGGGGAGGCTGCACTGGGGAAGGTGAGTCAAGGAGCAAGAGCACTACGGAGCATGAAATTGATCAGGGCAAGGGGTTTAGTGCTCAGGCCCTGGACAGTATGAGGGTGTCCCAGGCCTCTTTTCATGCTTCGTGCAACCTACAGGAATGGGCAGCAGTAACTAGCAAAGGCATCTGTCTCTCTTCTACAGGTAAACGATTAGAGCTGATCCCAGGCCAGTCCACCTCATGGTCAGGGAAGAGATGGGGAAGACCCATGCTCTAACACTAGTAGAATCCTCCAAAATAATGCCTGGGAGGAAGGTGAATCAGTGTGGTACTGATTCCACGGGAGGGAAACTGCTCCAAAAATAATTTGAAATATAAAAGGCAAACGAGCATATGAAGAGATGCTCAAATTCATTAGTAATGAGAGAAATTCAAATTAAAACAACAACAAGGTATCACTTTACACCTACAGACTGGCAAGATGAGAAAGCTCCATTTTGCTATGTTCTGGGTTTTAGGAGCTTCCATCCTGGGCGTGCAGACCAGTGCATGTGCTGTGAGCACCCGGGCAGCCCCAGGGCAGCGGAGCATCTCCGCTCTCTAAGTGCAGCCTCACTATCAACGAGGCTGTAGGGTGTTGTGAAGATGTGACAAACAGGGAACTGTGTTCGGCTCTGTGTTCTATGTTTAGAAGGCAGCTAACACCTAGCTCTAGACCATTAATACCATTAACCTAGGCTTACTGTCGCCAGAAATCCTAACTTTTCAAGAAAAGCTAAAAGTGTTGGTTCTTGTATGAAATGCCTTGATTTGTACTTTGATTTTATGTTTTGAATGATGGCAACTATTCTTCCAAATATAAAAGAATACGAGGACCAACATGTGCAGGTCCAAGAAGACATGTCGGTGAGGCAGGTGTGCCCTGCGGAACTGTTTGCACCCCTGATGTTCGTGTCTTTGCAGAGAGCATGCACCCAGCGAGTGAGGAGAGGGCAGGCATCAGCCAGGCTCCACCTGGAACACAGATGGCATTAAATCAGTGCCATCTGAGAAGGATTTATTGAGAAAAACCAATGGCAAAGGCAAAGGTGTGGGTAAAAGGCGGGGCCTCAGGAGAAGGTGGGCTTGGGGCTGGTGACAGTGGAGTTGTCACCGCCTCTGCCCCAGAAGGGCAGGGAGGGAGAGTTGTACAGAACAAACCTCTTTGAGAGTCACCTTTCCTTGAGGGACATGGCCAGCCCAGGATTACCTCTCAGAGAGAGAACCAGAGAAATAAGTGTCCTGACCTCCTTCCCTCCTGCTCCTGGGGCCTCCCCTTGAGCAAACCCAGCTGGCAGTGAGAGAACATGGACAGCCATGGATGTAGTGCATTCCACCCAGCCTCTGGGGCAGAGAGCAATTGGAGAGCGGGGAGGAGGTCTGCAGGGATAGATGGAGACATCTGGCATAGGCAATGGAAACAACAGATGTTTGAGGATTTCTTTAAAAAAAATTTTTTTTATTGATTTCAGAGAGAGGAAGGGACAGGGCTAGAGAGAGAAATATCAGTGATGAGAAAGAATCATTGATCGGCTGCTTCCTATGTGCCCCATACTGGGGATCGAGCCCGCAACCCGGGCATGTGCCCTGACCCAGAACTGAACCATGACCTCCTGATTCATAGACTGATGCTCATAATGGGGTCGGGGGCGCTGTTTGAGGATTTCTAAGGCTTCTTGTGGTCAGGTCCAAACTCTCACAGTTGCTTTCCACACAGTCAAGTCACCATCCTACCCACATTTCACCTGGGGAGGAGAGGGCCTGGGAAAGAGGGCTGCCTCCAGGGAGCTGGCCGGTGGGCAGCTCAGGCCCCGGGAGAGGACCCATCCTCTGCTAAGGGACAGAGAATTGCGAGTGCAGGAGGCTTGTCGGCAGCTCCACAAAGATGGATCTGAATCTACTTTGTCCCTTGATGTATCCAAAGCAACTCAAACAGTGCCTGGCATGCAGTTGATGCTCAACAGAAAACCTGCTGAATGAATGAGATGTTTGGGCAAAGTGTGGCCATCTGATTATATTCTCCATGGAGAGCCATCCTGCTGTGTTTCTCAACACGCAGGCCTCCCAGGACTTTTGAGGTGTCCTCATCTTTTTAGGAACTGCTCTTGGAGGAACTCCAGCATCAGAAGGGCCTGAATGGATAAACCACACCCCAGTATCACTCTGGGATTCCCTGGCTCAGAGAAAAGCCCCTTGCCCAGCTGCCTCCTTCTTCCCAGCTGGAAATAACTCTAGGCATGAATGGCTTGTGTCTATGCATATTTTTTGCTTGACAAGTCAACCAGCAATTGGATTAGAGGATTAGGCACTAAGTGACTGGCTTGTGAGAGATGCTGCATGGAGGATTGGAGCAGGTGGCAGGGATGGGGCTGAGTTGACTGAGGCAGGTCTCAGGCCTTGGTCCTGGAGAAGCCCTGAGCAAGGGGAAGAGATAGATCTATCTTTCTTCTTCCTGAAGGTCCAGCTTGGCTGATATCTTAACCTTGTCTTGAGGATTGCTAAATTAAAACAAAGAATTAGAAGCTTGATCTCATTCAGTGACCTACTATTCATTAAACTGTTCCCATGCACCAGGCACTGAGGACAGGACAAGGGGTAACACTGACATTCTTCCTACCCTTGCCTGAGTGCACAGCTGAGAGTATGTATCAGAAGCACATGGAACTGTCATAATGCAGATTCTGGGCCACATGCCTGGATATTGTGAATAGTAAGTCCAGAGCGGGGACTCGGAATCTGCATGTTTAAAAGCAAGCACCCTGGATGGCTTTCATGTGGTAGGGCCCAGCCACATCTTCACAACCAACTGGTCTACCAGGAATCGTGCACGTCGAGAAAGAGTTCCCAGTCCAGAAAACTAGCACCCTGCTTGCTTCCCCAAACTGGAATTCTGCCTCATCTTCAGGTCATGAGGTTCTCAAACAGGCAGAACAAGGAGAAAAATCTCACATTGGCAAAATGACCCTTGAAATTGCTTAGGATGGCACATGTGATCTTTTAGAAAGACCAGCCCAGCCAGTTGCCCTCCACTCCGGGTAGAAGTCTCTGTTTCTGCAGTGGACATCCAATGAGTGGCCGGCCTGGAGGTCCTGCTGTTTAAAAAGGTGCCAACCTTTAAATACTCTCCATGGTGTAGCAATTTCTCTATAGGGCACACAGAGAACAGCAGACTCGAGGCCACATTTCAAGCTCGCTCTGGGGTGAACACATATCGAAAGAAGTGGCAGAAAAAATTGCCTGTGCTATTTAAGTTATTTCTTTTTCTTAAGTTTTTTTTATAACCAAGGAGTTAGATATGCAGAAATGCAATGTGCACGTGATAAAACTGAACAGACCATGACAGATCTCTGCCACTTGCATTTTCCCCATTTTGAGAAAGCTCAGCGTCCAAGCCCACCACTCCCTCTGAAGACCCACAGGCTCTTGCACCCAGGTCACATGCTGTACAACCTTCAGGACGCTATTCACACAGACTGCAATGTGAATGGCACCCCCACTTGGGCCCTTATTGTACTCAAAGGCATGCAGGCAACTCCAAAAATCTCCTCCAGGCCTTTGATTGGGTAGGTGGGAAATACACTTGTTTCAGTGCTTTCAAACAGTACAAAGTGAAAACGCAGAAAAATGAAACACCCAAGAGAATGTATTTGTATTTCCAATTACATGGAACATGCATTCCTCACTAGCAAGAGTGCCAATTTTATTATTCTGAGTTCCACTGAAATTGGCCCAAGCCCCTCAGGCACTTCTTGTCTAGTTCCACTTGCTACCGTGGGATAATTGGTCTAAAACTGATTACTGGGTCACTAATTATGCATCCTATTGACAATGCCTCTATTTCAGCTTAGGGAAGCAATTAAAAAGTTCGCCCTAATTAATCAGGGGTAATTAACAGATCTTAAATTTTGTCAAGAGATTAATTATCAAGAAATCCAGAACAAATCAATGTGTACTTCAGGAGGGGGAGGAAGGGCTCAGTCATTGGAGCTGGAGGTTATGTGGACCATTCATTCATTCAACAAATGTTTACTGAGCACCTACATGGTACCAGGGACTCCAGTGTCTTTGCTGATGGGGCCTCCCACTGGACAGGGAGTGTCAGGCACGTGACCAGGCACTTTTTCAGATGGTTGCAGAGAGCCTCTCTGAAGGCATAAGAACAGTGATACTCCTGACCAGTCATCTTGAGCACGTATGCTCTTCTGCATGTGGTGCTAAGAGCTTCCATGTTTATTTCATTAAGTATGTACAGTGACTACTGAACATAAAAGGAAATGCATTCTTATATTTGTAGTCTCCTGCAAATCCTGGTGCCACTGACTCACCAGAAGAGTGGTTCCACTTTCCTCTTCTGTAAAATGAGCAAGTAATGGTACCTCAAGCACTATTTTAAGATGATTCATGGAAGGTATTTTAAATAGTTCTTGACACATGGTACGTGCTTAGTAGGTGTTAGCTGTTGATATTATTGCCTACTGTCTTCTTACAGACCCAGAAGCCCTCGGCCCTCAGCAGGCCACACTGTGCGGTGCAGGCAGGACTCCCTGTGGCCAGAAACAGCGGCGGTGGAATCCGGGATGGTGCCCAAGAAGGCAGAGAGGTGGCCAAACTGTGAAAGTCCTGTGTCTCACCAAACATACTTTGGTTTCCAGTAGGAAATGGATTTTGCGAAATAGAACAAGTATACTGGGTCCTTAGGGAAACTTGTGATATCTATGATCAGATACTCCACGGGCAGCGGCCAGGCCAGCTGGGTGATCTCCTCGCCAAACATGCCTACGTCCTTATAAAACACATCGGGCACACACTGCTCACTGCCGGAGGCACCCTCTTTTTTGATGGATGTAGGAAATGATGTGATGAAATATCATTCAAAAGTCTATAACTCCCTTTACAGCGTGGGAAGAGCCTTGGCCGCCCGGGAAAGAGCCCACCTGAGCATGAAGCCAACACGGGATGGACAGAGTAAGTTCTGATGACATCACTAGGCCCCTGGACCTAGCTGAGCCAGATGCACCAAACCCTGGATCACTAGCTTTGCGAGCTAATCGTTTTTCCAAAAACGTAGGTCATCTTGATGTGGGACTTTTCTTTTCTTTTTAAATATATTTTATTGATTGTTTACAGAGAGGAAGGGAGAGAGATAGAGAGCTAGAAACATCAATGAGAGAGAAACATTGATCAGCTGCCTCCTGTACACCCCCTACTGGGTATGTGCCTGCAACCAAGGTACATGCCCTTGACCGGAATCGAACCTGGGACCCTTGAGTTCGCAGCCGACGCTCTATCCACTGAGCCAAACCAGTCAGGGCAATGTGGGATTTTTTTTTTTTACATGTAACTTGAGAATCCTGATTAGTATGGTGCTCATCGAGTATTTATCAAATAGATGAAAACATCAGAACTTTGCTAGAAGGAACTTTAAGAAATCTGGGTTTGTTCACTTTTTGTCATATCAAGAAGTTCAATGTGACACTCAAGATGACACGTACTGGGTCTTCTTATTTCCCTTTGCAGCTTTGGAAAGGAATTTTATGTTTGTTCAGAGTTAGGAAGCATAGGAAGTAAGACATGCCTGCGAAGTATGTTTAGATACTGATTTTAGTGTGTTTCAGAAGTAATGCATGTTCACTCTAGAGAATACAGAAAAGCACAAAGAAGAAAATAAAATTATGGAACTAGTCATAAATAAATAGCATGGCATACCAGTTTTTCCTTTGCATCCATGTTTTTGAAATAAATTTGGGATTATACTCAAATACTCTTGCAGTCTGAGTTTATTTTCATTAAAATATATTTCGATGATTTCCCAAGCCAACAATTATTCTCCTATAGCAACACGTTTGACCACAATCTGGAAAGAATTAGAAGTTACAGAAATGTATAAAGAACAACCTACTAAATACCTATGCACCCACCATGTACAATGAACAACTGTTAATATTTCGTTATATTTGCTCTCATTTTTTTCTAAATTCCCCCAACAGGAGTCCTTATTTATTTTTCACCGTGTGAAAGGCCTCTGAAGAGCATCCTTATGAACTATGGTGTGGGATGCCCCCGCCCCCCTCTCAGGGGGGAGCCTCGGAGCAGTGGAGCTGCTGGCCCTTCCCTTCCCGTGGGGTGAACGACAGTGCCCTGGCTCTCCATCCCGCCAGCGCTGGACTCTTATAACCCCCACCCTCTTTAACAATTCATTGGAGGAAGGTGACATTTGGTTATTGTCTTAGTTTGGATGTCTTTGACTCCTGCTGAAGTGAAATATGCTTTTTATGTGCTCTGGTCAATTTGCGATTTTTCTATGTGAATGGCATTCTCAGGTCCTGTGTCCTTACTCTGTTTGAGTATTTATTTTTTCTGTTTCATTAAAGATACTTTCATATACAGCAAATATATTCTGCTGTGCACCATTTGCCTTTCAAAATTTATGGTGGTTTTGGACATATGTAAGTTTTTATTTTTTATAATAAAATTCATCAGCCTTTTCCTTTATATTTTCTGCTTAGAAAATCCTTCCCCATCCAAAATTATAAAATTATTTACCCAAAATATTTTCAAGTGCCTTTATGGTTTTATTTTTACATAAAACTTTTAAAACCACCTGTAATTAATTTTTGTATATGGAGTGAGGTAAAGATATTATGATTTTTATCTAAATGATTATCATGTCTCCTATCATCATTTACTAAATAAATCACTCTAATGAAAAATGCCTATTTTGGTACATACTACATTGCCTTTTATATATATACTAGAGGCCCAGTGCATGAAATTCATGCACTCAGTGGGGGGGTCCCTCAGCCCAGCCTGCGCCCTCTCGCAATCTGGGAGCCCTCAGGAGATGTCTGACTGCCGGCTTAGGCCTGCTCACTTAAACCGGCAGTTGGACATCCTTAGCATTGCTGTGGAGGTGGGGAGAGGCTCCCACCACCGCCGCTGCACTGGCCATCTGTGAGCCTGGCTCAGGGCTTCTGGCTGAGTGGTGCTCCCCCTGTGGGAGCACACTGACCACCAGGGGGCAGCTCCTGCATTGAGCATCTGCCCCCTGGTGGTCAGTGCGTGTCATAGCGACCGGTTGTTCTGTCGTTTGGTTGATTTGCATATTACCCTTTTATTATATAGGATATTAATTTCTAGAAAGTTTATTCTGTCTTTAAAATATAGTTTCCTATCTACTCTAACATGTCCCCTCTTGGTAAAAATTCTGGTTATTCTTATACTTTTGTTTCTCTAAATGGATGATTGATTCCTCACCAGGTGAGCGTGAAGACAAACTGAGGTTTTTCAGTGTAATCCTACCCAGGGCTGCCCACAGGAGATTCTGACGTCAGTGAGCCTGGTGTGGGGTCTGGGCATCCTTAAAACATAGAGAGTGAAATCACACATGTACATACACGTGTCAATATGTATTGTATGTAAAGGGCTCTCTAGTGACAATGAGCCCCATCTCTTCCCTCAAAGTAAGAACCACTGCTCCAGCTCCAAAGGAGCAGAAAACATTGTGAACAGATATAGTGAAATATTTTTACAAAATGCGATTGACAATTTCATTGCTAAAAAGCACTCTCCCTCTCCCTCACTCCACTGCCACCAGGTACAGGTGCTCCCTTGGGGCCACCGGGGTGCTCTGTGCAGTTGTCTGGGGGATTCAGTTCAGACTTGGACTTTAAAGGCTCCTCAGGTCATGCTAATGTGCCCTCGGAATTAGTAACCCCTGGGTTAGCCTTGGCCACTAAGTCCCCACCTCCTTTCCCTCAGGCCTTTGTGTGAACTCTCTGCTCGGCCTCGAATGTTCTCTCTGCATTCCTGGCCTCTCCTCTGACCTCATCCAGCTCTTAACTCAATTCCAGGCCCCTGCTCAGGTGCTTTCTTGGGGGATGCTCGGGCCCTTCTCCTGGGTCAGGCTGCCTGGTCTGTACTCTCACCGCTCAGGCCTGCCAGGAGGTGAGGAGCTTACTGGGCCTCTTGCCTGGGGCCTCCCTGTGGAGAGAGGGTCTGATGGCTGCGTACGCTGGCTGAATGGGCTGAGCCAGAGTCGTTCTAGGTGGAGTCCTGATTTCCCTCTCAGTCTAGCCCTGACCTTTGAAAATGGTGCCGTCTCCTTTATGCAAAAAGGAGAAGCAACAAGAGCCAGAAGCGGAGTGAAGGGCCTCGGATGAGAGCAAAATTTAGGAGATACAGTCAAGGGCCCTTAATCAGACCTCCTTCTCAGGGGATCCTTCTCGTAATAAATCACAGACTCAGAGGGCGATGCCCTTGAGGAATCACGGCCAGGCAGTGCTGCCGCCCGATGACCGTTGCTGGGTAGCGCTCTGCTCTGTGCCACTTGTGCCGCTCGCTAATCCTCAGACCAGCTGCACCACTCTCTGCTGAGAGGAGCACACAGAGGGGCAGCAATTTGCCAGGATCATCCTTGTCATTAGGGCCAGAACCGGGCTGTTTGATGGGAGAACTACAGGCCAAAGCAGCAGGCCAGTGTCTCTGACGCTGGAGCCCACAAGTCCTCCTGGGGCAGAACCCCTGCTGCAGCCCCGCCTCTGCTGCTGCTCCTGGTCCCCAGCCCACCCCCCACATGGGCTCCTCTGGCCGCAGCTCCACTCCCCGCATGCCCCAGTGCAGCCCGCCTGAGCGATGACATAACTCCCTTGAAAACTCAATGGCAAAGGGAAAGGAGCCAATCAAATGTGAATAATTCCTATTGTAAACTCTCCAAAACCAGGAGCCTTGCATGATGTATCTCAATATAATGCACAGGCCTGGCACACAGCACACCATAAAGGTTTAAGGAGTCCACTGGCTTTTCAGAACTAGGGGGGCCAAACACACACACGTGTCCACACACAGGAGTCCACACACTGCAGTTACACATCCTCCACGCACAAATACCCACCCTCCACCCACAGGGACAAACTGCACCTCCCCCACGCGTGTGCATGCACACACACGCTCTGCTTTTTCCTGTGGTGTGGGTTTGCATCTCTGATCTTTGTCTCCGTCTGACACGTTAGGTGTATAACTCAGTCACTCATTTTAAGTACATTGCTGTGGGCTCTGTTTGGACTTTGGCTATTTTTAAGACCAAATTAGGAAATTTAAAAGCAGCCATTTTGCTTACTCATGAAACTTATACCAGGGACTGCCTGGCGCTGGGAAAGGGACACAGGCGCTGGGTTGGGGGACTGCCTTTTCATGGGAGTGAGCCCCTTTTGCTCTGCTTGGATTCTTTTAACCCATGTATCTGTATTGTCTTTTTCAAGGCCTAAAAATAGAGACATTTAGAAAAAGAAAAGAAAATGGCCACTTGCTTCCAAACAAACCGGCTTAGCGGAAAGCTCTATACCTGGGTAGTTAGCAATGAAGGCTGAGGCCTGTCCTGGAGGGTTCACAGACCCCAGGGACATGGTGCTGCTGCCCCAAAAGGGAGAGCAGCCAGCAGTGGCCCACACCACAGCCCTTGCTGGGCTCAGGCTGCACCCTGGAGGAGCCCAGAGGAAGGTTTTCTCTCGATGGCTGCCCTCCTAGGAGCCCTTCTGTGGGGGCTGTTCTCTTTGCTGGCTCCCTGACCTAGATCTGTAAAGCTTAGGCGGGTACGCTCTGCAATCTACTCAGTAAGATGAAAATCTGTCCCTTCTTTTTCAGGCTTAAGTGGAATGATTAATTTGGAGGGTCTGGCTCGGCGGGGGGCTGGCTGCAGCCTTTGAGCTCAAAGTTCCTTTGCATCATGTCCTGTGATTTGGGAACCCTGGTCTCTAGTCCCCAGACGCTATGGCAGCTGTTTGGAGCAGGGGCGTCAAACCCAGGGAGGACGGGGCCTCCAAGGTGGATGAGGACTTCCAACCAGCTAATGAGAAAGCTGGGGCTTTCTTCTGAGTCCAAGGTAATCCTGAAGGGATTAACTCTTATCCAAGAACTTCTTAATGAGAGTCCACTTACCTCCAATTTTAGAGACTTTAAAGCTCCTGAAATTTAAAACTAATCAGCAAGCTGGTCTGCTTGGAATGTGAGGACTTCACACAATCAGAAGTTCAAAGGAAAAGGGAGCAGCTCAGTAGCAGCCCGTGCCAGCAGAGCGGAAAATATTAGCTGAAATTCAGCAAATGGCCTTGCTCTGTGTCCCTGCAAAAGGCACAGGGGTGCCAGGTCGGGTCTGAAATTGGGGTTGTGGGGGCTGGCTCTGACTTGCAGATGTGTTTTGTTTAGTTCACAAAATAATTATAAATTTTCAGAAATTTCTTGTGTAAATGTAGTTTCGGGCTTCTTTGTAAAGTAAGAAGCTCTAGCAGGAACAGGCCTGTATTCCTGCATCGGTGACAGTCTCCTTGAGCTGCCTGGTGGCTGTGCCTTTGTGATGGGCTGTATGTGCGCATTTGCCACAGTCTCTACCTTTCCCTATCATCCTTCCAGCGGACAGCCAGCAGGAAACCAAGGCCCTCAGCCTGACAGCCCACGAGGACCTGGATCCTGCTGACACCCACCTGAGTTTGGAAGATGACTCTGCCCCCAGCTGAGCCTTCTGATGAAACCACAGACCTGGCCAATGCCTTGATTGCAGTCTTGAAAGACCCTGAAGCAAAGGACTCAACTAAGCTGTGCCCAGACTCCTAAGCCACAGTAACTCTGAGATAGTAAACATAAGTTGTTTTAAACTGCTAAGTTTCTGGTAATGTTGTTATGTATCAACTAATGTACACTCCTCTTGGCTTGGAGTTTCAACAACTACATCCCTTCTCAATTTGACCTTATCTCTACCTCTAGTAATTTTATTCATGGTGTAGAACTGCTCAATGGTGTAGGTTCTCCCACATCTGGGTCATTTGCCAGGACTGACTTGTTTGAGGAGGAGGGGGAGAGTGTGACCACACTCAGTTCACACCTTTTTTGTGTCACTCACCAATTGCATTGCACAATGAAAGGTGTGTTTCTTTTTTTTTAAATATATTTTATTGATATTTTACAGAGAGGAAGGGAGAGGGATAACAAGCTAGAAACATCGATGAGAGAGAAACATCGATCAGCTGCCTCCTGCACACCTCCCACTGGGGATGTGCTCGCAACCAAGGTACATGCCCTTGACCGGAATCGAACCTGGGACCCTTGAGTCCACAGGCTGACGCTCTATCCACTGAGCCAAACCGGTTTTGGCAAAAGGTGTGTTTCTTGATGGTAGGTCTGTTCGTCTTGACACCTGCGGTGCTAGATATACAGCTATGTGTTCAGTAAATGGCTATTGAATGAGTGGGCATAGCTGAGTGGCTGAATTATCCAGCACAGGCACTTTCCCTCTTCAGATTTATTCTTCATGACTAGATCATCTTCTGTCCTTTGAAGGTGCCAGAGTTTAGAGAATTAGATTCTTTTTGGCAGTCATCCCATTTCCCAATTTTTTGCTAATATAACCAATGCAGCAATTAAGCATTCTAATAGCCAAGTATTTGTGTCCATTTATGATTATTGCTGGGTCAAATTATATGCACAGTATTGTGGTTTTTAATAGTCACTAGGTTTATATTCACCTTCCTAAAGATATTCACTTTCCCGAGCACCTGCCAAAGCTAGATAGTATTTTTTCTTGCCAATTTAATAGCTGGAAATGGTATCTTGTTTTTATTTGCATTTATTTGCTTATGAATGAGGTAGAGTATTTTTATTAACTGTTTCTATTTCTTTTATAAATCTACATTTCATGTCCATTAACCATTTTTCTATTGGAACAGTTGCTTTTTATCTTACTGATTTTTAAGAGCTCTTTACATATTAGGTGTAAATGATTTACACCAGTTTTTAAAATTTTGTTTGGAACACATTACGAAGTTTCTATTTGGTGAAATTTACCAGTTCTTCATTTTATACTTTCTATTACACATAGAAAATTCGTTTTGACCTTCAATATTTTACATTCATATTCCAATCTTTTTTGTAGGGAAGTGGTTGTTCTACATCAGACCTGTTATTAAGTTCCACAGCTGACGTATGGACTTCCTCTGTATTAATAATGTTTTGCTTAAGCGTAATTGAAATCTAGTCATGGAGAATCAGACATGGTCCCCTGCAGATTCACACTCATAGATTTTTAATTAAAGCCTGTTTTCTCTAACCAAGACACTCAAGGCGTTCCCCCTCTTCTAATGGTGGAAGCCACTTTATACCTTGCACTAAGTCCTGGGAATGAAGAGATTCCTCGGAAGACATACTCAGCCATCAGAGTGAGGGACAGCAGAATTGGGTCAGTGACATCATTAGACAACAGGTAGCAGACTGGACAAGTGTTCAAAGTTGAGGATCCTACAGGAGTGAAAGTGTCCTGATAGGTGATCAAATGGGATCAGACATTGGTTGAGTTCAGGCTCAGTGCTATGGACTATGCCAGTGTCTTAACATCCACTGTGTTATTTAATTATCCTACTAACTCTACAGGGTAGAAATTATTATCCACATTTTAAAAATGAAGGAACTAAGACTCATGGTCTTGATTTAGGCTTGTCTAGCTTTGAAGCCCTTCCTACCACCCTAGACTGCTGCTTGTTTCCCATGTGACACAGGTGATAGTCAAGGGTGCAGCTGGCAGGAGCAGAATGGCCAGCTGTGGGCCATGTTTCTGATGAGATGCCGTGTGACACTGGTTGGCTACCAAGATGGGCATATAAAAGAGAAATTGGTGAGAGCTTCATGAACTCAGCCTATGGCAGAAATGTCCCATCAGCTGCCCTGGCCTGTAACTGCACATTGACTTTCTTGCTAGAGCTTTCTAAATGCATTTTCTTATCTAGGAATGGGGTCATCCTATGTTAACCTGCACTTGTTGTGGCAAATTGCATTGACCCCCCTTCTTTAACCTGTAGGATTGATGTCATTTTCTTATCCCTTGGGGGTGACCCATAAGTGGGCCCAATGCTCTCTTCAGTGTCGAGTATTGGAAGTGCTGTGGTGTATCTGTCATTTCTCTGGTGCTTATGAGTAGCACTCACAATCCCAAGGTTGCTGAGGGATAAGGTAAGTTCACCACATGGATTCACTGAAGACGAACAATTCTGAAATCATATTTCAGTCATGTATCCCACAAATATTTATTGAACACTTACTATGTGCCAAGAGCCACTTTGATTCTTGGACTGCATCATGTGAATAGATGCTTATAACATATCAAATGGCCCAAACTGAGAAAGAACTCGCCCTCAAAGAGCTGACGTTCTAGCAGGGCAGGGGGAAAGGAAGAGGAGGTGAGGTCACAAAGGTAATGGGTGGGAAGAAAGTGCAGGGCCATCTGGCTTTTCCTTTGAATGACAAGAGAGCCATTGCAGGGCTTGCGCAGAGGACATGACCTGACACATTTCATTGGGATCTGATGGCTGCTGCATTGAGAACAGATTGTAGGTAAACAAAAGTCGAGGCAGTGAGGTTAGTAGGAATCTGGTGGAAAGCTGTCAGATGATGGTGGTGTAGGCAGGGAGACAGGAATGAAAGTTGAGTTGAGAGTGTATTCTGAAGCAGAGCTGATGGGATTTCCTGACATAGCAGATGTGGGGTGTAAAAGGAGAGCAAAGTTGACATGGGCTGCCTTTAACTAGGAGAGGAAGGCCGTGGGGGACGGGTGAGGAGTGGGGAGAGAAAGAGGTCAGTTTCAGACATTTGAAGGCCTCTTGTGCCTCTTGTAATGCTCAACACACAATCACGGAGTGTGGTTGAGGTGACAGGAGCTTAGACAACTCAGAGGGAACTAGGAAACGCACAGAGAAAGTGGTGAGCTGCACCCACAGGACTCTTTTCTGAAAGTCTCAGGAGGAAGCTGCGAAGGGCCCATGGCACCGCCGCACTGATCCTGTGGGGGTCTCAAGAGTCCGCCAGGTCTCCCGAGAGTCTTAAAGCCATATGATGTCTGTCCTCTCTCCATGGAGCCCGAGGGATGCCTTGCTACCAAGCTAAGATGTGGCCAGGGCGTCACTGACAGAGCAAGTGTAGACTGAGTGAGATTTGGGACAAATGACAAAGACAGTGTTGCAGGCCCAAGAACTAAGACCCAGATCCAGGTATGGAAATGGTGGTCTTCTCTTGGGGGCACTTCTAGTGCTCGCCCTCCTCTAGCCCTCAGCACGCCAGAGGTAACACAACCCTGTCCCCATGAGGTTGGGCAGGGCCATGTGATTCGTTCTGAACAATGAGCTGGAATGGAAGTGACTTCACTTCTGGGCCAAAGCCTTTAATTGTCCCTGTCCCTCTGGCTTGCCCTGCCAGAAGGAGGCCTGTGTTCCAGATGGTGCAGCCTCAAGGTGTCAGGACCTCCGTCATCAGGCCCCAACATGACTCCGCAGAGCAGAGCCCCCGCTTGCCTTGCACATGTACAAGGAACTCGAACGTGTGCTGAGCCACTGGCATTCCAGAGTGAATATGTCACCACAGCAAAAGCTCGACTCTCTCGACTCAAACAGCTCTTAAAGACAGAAGCAAATTACACCTTACTCTGTTTCTTCCTTCATCTCTTATCCTTTTAAGAAACATAAAAACTGTTAACCCTCTTCTAATGCTCGTGATAATACAGCAGTGTGTCAGGACCCCATCCATCCTGAGACTCCCCCCAACCCCACGACACTCAGCGCTGTTACCTCTGTTAGAGCACTAACCACATCCTATGCAAATAATCTGTGTGCAACTGAGTCTCCCCCAGGGGTGGGCAAACTTTTTGACTCGAGGGCCACAATGGGTTCTTAAACTGGACCGGAGGGCCGGAACAAAAGCATGGATGGAATGTTTGTGTGAACTAACATAAATTCAAAGTAAAGGAGCGGAGGGGAGAGCAAGAGAACCCTCCACTCTTTCGGCTCCGCGGGCCAGATAGAACAGCTGAATGGGCCGGATCCGACCGTGGGCCGTAGTTTGCCCATGGCTGCACTAGACTGTCAGTGTCAGAATCCTCTTTCTCGCCTAAGAATTGGAGGGGACAAAGGAAGGATACAGACAGACAAAGGTGCTGCACTGGGTCTCTTCCACCTTCATTGCAGGTGGCTCAGCCAAGCCCAACTGTTAGCTGGGAACTGACAATGAGTTTTTCCATAACTGGCCCATAGGAAGTGTTGGCTGAATTAAGCTGAAGTGGATTACAGAAGCTAGATGTGTCTCCTCTGTTCACTCTTTTCTGGAGTGGGAAACTGGAAGTGAACTGGAGTCCACAGGGAAGAGTGTGTGTGGCATCACCACGTCCTGACCATTCATTCCCATTTATGCATTCACTCATTCATTCAACAAACATTTCCAGGTATCTATTATGTCAATGTTTTTCTAGGTCTGGGGATATTAAAATGAAACAGATCTTGTCTTGCCATTAACTCAAATCTAGTGGGGGATACAGACATTTAAACAGGTAACTGAAATTCTGGGTGATCAAATAAATAGTAAAATCTTATTAAAAGAGTATGGCTTGGGAAGAGACCTTGACATGCCCTAGCTGGTTTGGCTCAATAGATAGAGCATTGGCCTGAGGACTGAAGGGTCCAGGGTTTAATTCCAGTCAAGGGCACATGCCCAGGTTGTAGGCTCGATCCCCAGTGGGGGCATCTAGGAGGCAGCCGATCAATTATTCTTTCTCATCATTGATGTTTCTGTCTCTCTCTCCCTCTCCCTTCCTCTCTAAAATCAATAAAAATATATTTTAAAAATATTTTTTTAAAAAGAGACCATGACATGACCATGCCTCCATCACCTCCTGGCTGCATGACCTTAGACAAGTTATTTGATCTTTCCAAGTCTTCGTTTCCTATGACAAAGGAAGGCAAAGTAATGCCAGCTTCGCAGTGTTGTTGTATTAGATATAACACATAAAGTATCTAACATATAATAGATTGCCAATAAATAGTAACTATTAATATCATTATATAATCCAGAGTATTTTTTACATACTTATGCTTTTTTCATAATTTCCAGGACCTATAATATTGCCTAGCACATAAGCCCTCAATAAATATTTTTGAATGAATGAATCAATGAACCACCATTTCTTGTGCACTTACCTCATCTTAGGCATCCGTGTGTGTATCTGTAAAACAACTTAGAGAAATACAGTAATAGGAGTTAAGACCTTTGTCTTTGGTGTTAGGAATATTGGGTTCTAGCTTACTATGAACTTGGGCTTTGTCTGAGGTGGGTCCCTAGAAGCAGAACCCAAGGAGGGATTTCTGCAAATGCTGACGCTGTTCTCCAGAGAAACTTGTAAGAAAGGAAGGAGATGAGATAACGCAGCATAACGAAGGCCTGACGGTTTCTGGCACCTCAGTCTGGCCTCTACGGAGAGCTCTGGAGCGTGCATTTCATAGTCAGTACTGTCCTAAAGAAAAGGAGCTGGATTTTGTACCCCCACATCAATCAGCTGTTGGCTGGGGATGGCCTGGAGGAGCACCTCACAATTTCTGAAGTAACCCCAGGCGTGGTGGTTCCCGCTGACTCCACGGCCATGCCTAGATGCTAGAGAGGAGCTGGGTGCGCGGGGTCCAGGTGCGGAGCCAGGAGCAGATGCTATAGACGTCCAAGTGCTCTCATTAAAACGACAGCCCCTGCAACTGATGGCACACGAGGGAACTAAGAGGTCAGAGCTTAAGGGACGCATCGGAGGTTACCCAGCTCTAAGTAAGAAGTGACTCCTAACAATATCAAGTGTTCATAACAATATCGACCGTTAATGAGCAGTCAGGTTACCGTGTGCTGGGCAGGGGAAGAAATGCTGTACATGTACTATCCCCATTACTGCCCATCACAAACCTAAGGGTAAGTCATCATATTATCCCCCGTTAAAACGAGGGAACAATGCTCGGAGGGGTTACACAACTCGCCCAAATCACACTGCCAGCAGAGGCATGGCCAGGATTTGAAATGAGACATGTCAGTTTCCAAAGCCAAAGGATATTAACCACAACTCTAGGGAAATACTACGAAGTATTAATGTGGTTTTCATGTGCTCCACAAATTTCTCATCCCCTTATCCCATTTCCTGCCCTGTATTTGAGCAGGGAGCAGTCTCTGCCCCCTTCGTCACAGGACATTTGTAGTGAAGTGGAAATCAGAGAAGAAGAGGGTGTCCTTTTGGGATTTCTCCCCTCCCCCCCTCATCGAAGTCTAAGTTTTAGGGAAGGGGGATCTAAGAACACAGAGTGCAATGGCTTGAAGAAATGGGAAGATTTATTCTAGTAGAATTAGGGTCTGCTGGACAGCGGAAGAAGGGGGTAGGGAGAGGAACAGAGAGAGGGCGAGAGAGAGGGAGCGGGGTGTAGGGGAGCATCCTTTGGATCCCTGGGCAGCGGGGAGGAACCCACTTCTCAGTAGCTCAGAGAAGGAAAGCTGTGTGGTGTTTCTCAGTAGATGGACCACAGGACGCCTCACTAAGCTCTCAGCCTGCAAGCATTACAAAGAGTCACAGAGAGGGAGCAGGCGAAAAGAAGCCATGCAGACAGCGACAGGGAATGCACCCAGAAATGTGTAGACAGATCACTAAGATTCAAACATAGCCACTCTCTGATGCAAAGACATGGATGTGGTGACCCTAGGAAGGACCAAGTTAACTTTCTGCAGATCAGAGGGACAGAGAACATGCACGGTCAGATAATCAAGCTGCGCTGGAAAACAAAAGGAACATTTATTGCACACCTGTCTGAAGTTTGAAACGTATACCCATGACCAATGGGAAGAAATTGGCCTTAGGAGACAGGGAGGCGTGGCCTGTGTTATGGTGAGTGGGGAGAACTTCCCTGCACTGAAGTCAGCATCACTGGTCATTGAAAGGCAAGCACTTACCTCTCTGTTTGGGTTTCTCTGCCCACTGTCCCTATTATGAGAGTGGGAGGTATTGAATACTGAAGTCAAAGTAAACTAAGCTAGAACCCTGATAAGAGTATTGCCTCAGTGGAAGGGGGTTGAGAAAATTGTGCTCATCATCCGCCCAGGGAAGTAAATTGAGGGATTTGTCAGTAACCAAGGCTCTGGGTTAGAAAATTACAAAGTGAACTCACTCATGGAAAACAGAAGTGCCAAATGTGCAACTCAAGTTGATGTTGAAAATCAAATTATAGCCCAGCCATTGTGGCTCAGTGGTTGAGCGTCAACCTATAAACCAGGAGGTCACGGTTCGATTCCCGGTCATGAGAATCATGCCCATGCACATGCCCGGTTGTGGGCTCCATCCCCAGTGTGGGGCATGCAAGAGGCAGCCAATCACTGATTCTCTCTCATCATTGATGATTCTCTTTTCCTCTCCCTCTCCCTTCCTCTCTCTGAAATAAATATAATAATAACTAGAGCCCCAGTGCATCACATTTGTGCACTGGGGGGTAGTCCCTCATCCCAGCCTGTGCCCTCTCGCAGTCTGGGAGCCCTTGGGGGATGTCCGCCTGCTGGCTTAGGCCTGGTCCCCAGTCCTTAGCACTGCCACAGAAGCAGAGGTGGGAGAGGCTCCCGCCACCTCCGCTATGCTTGCCAGCCGTGAGCCCGGCTTCTGGCTGAGCAGCACTCCCCCTGTGGGAGCCCACTGACCACCAGGGGGCAGCTTCTGCATTGAGCATCTGCCCCCTGGTGGTCAGTGTGCGTCATAGTGACAGGTTGTTCTGCCATTTGATCGATTTGCATATTAGCCTTTTATTATATAAATAATAATAATAATAACATATACATGAAAATCAGATTATACTCCTAGTAAGTGCTAGATTTCTAAACTGATAAAGTCACATTAAAATTTGTTCTAGAGTGATAAAAACCTCAGGGCTCTCTGAAGACATAAATACAAAACCACTCTGTAAATGCCATTACCATAGCTCTCAGTTCCATGGGACTCCCCTGATATAAATAGTATCCACCAGGATTTAGCTATAATTAAAGAACTATAAACTGTAGCAAGAATCATCAACCATGAGGAACAGTCAGCAGACAACACACACAGTAAAATTAACTACCTCAAGAACTTTAAGTAGCAGAATGGCTATCTAAAAGACACTGTAAGTCCATTTAAAATTTTTATTAAGATAAAAGAAAAAAATAGCAATAATCCTAAAAGAACAAGCTAATATAAAAATGACTTGAAAAAGAATCAAACAGAATGTCTGCCATTAAACTATGTGGGCACAGAAAATAAAACCTCAATAAACATGTTAGCAGATTAGACACTGCTAAAAAGAGAATTATTGAAGTATAAGTTAAAGCTGAGAATATTACCCAAAATAAAGCTCACAGAGAAGAGGATATGGGCAAGATGGATAAATGATATAAAGGACAGAATATGCAGAGAGTTCTAGAAGGAAAGAATAGAGATGATGGGAAACAGCCAATATTCAATGAGAATTTTCAGAATTTAGGAAGCATAGTGAGTTCTGAACATAAACATATATCTACATATAAATCCAACAGGTTAAATCTGAAAAAGAACAAAAAAAATATTAAAAACAATAAAATTATCTGCAAAGAAAAAACAGATTGATAGCCACAACAGAAACCCAGAACAATGGAATAGTCCCTTCAAACTCCTGAAGAGAACCCTGCCAATCTATAGTTCTATACTTAATGCAAATAACAACAGTGAAAGCCATCTCCAGACCGAAAAGATGGAGGGAGTTTAATGCTCCAGGAATGTGTTTCAGTAAAAGGATAGTGAGCATGGAATGAAGAAGTAGGATGCCAGAGCATTAGTGAGCAAACAAACTGGTGACATCTGGGAGTAACTAAGAAAGCATCTCTCTTTAAAAAATAGTAATTAATATTGGGGGAGAGGGTAAAAGCCAAGTGGAAATAGAATAACCAGGTAACAAAATGAATCAAATGAAAGGAGGGTGATGAGAGTTAAAGCTTCCCAAGGCCTCTGTGTTGCTGTGGAGTAGAACAGAAACGGCGATCAACTGCAGAATCCAGGACGCATATTAAAATCTTAAGGGAAATGGCAAGAGAATAGAAATAAAAGCATAACTTCTGAAACAGCAGAAAGGAAAGAATGCCTGATTAAATCAGTATGAAAATAGGGCATATAAACTATAAAACATCTTATCTAATAAAGAGGGAATATGCTAATTGACTATCACACCCTCACAAAGATGGTGGTGCCCACAGCCACAAGATGGCGGCACCCAGTCCCCTCAGCCCTGCCTCATCCAGCCGGAGTCCCCCAGTCCCCCCAGCCCGGCCGGGGAAGGCAGTTGGGGATGATCGGGCCAGCAGGGGAGGGCAGTTGGGGACAGTCATGCTGGCAGGGGAGCAGTTAGGCATCAATCAGGCTGGCAGGAGAGTGGTTAGGGGGCTATCAGGCTGGCAGGCAGAGTGGTTAGGGGCAATCAGGCAGGCAGGCAGGTGAGTGGTTAGGAGCCAGATTGTGAGAGGAATGTCTGACTGCCGGTTTAGGCCTCATCACTGGCAGTTGGACATCCCCCAAGGGATCGCAGATTGGAGAGGGTGCAGGCTGGGCTGAGGGACACCCCCCACCCAGGCCTCTAGTTTATAATATAAAATAAACTCACTAATATTGTCAATTGTGATTGAAAAATTAAAAATATCTCAAAATAAGATGGTCAAAATAAATCCAAATGTACAATCGCAATCAGTGTAAATGGATTATTATTACCAATGAACACACAGGGATTTTTGGACTGGGTAAAAAAAATGTATCTATATGCTATTTATTAGAGATTTATCTAAAAGGCAATTTTTGAAAGTAATGGGATCAAAGAAGATATCCCAGGTAAATGCTAACCAAAAGGACGGTCCCTCTGGCTCTGCGGCATCTGTATGCACACAAACCTGGCGCAGAAGGGGATGGGGCGCTTGGACACTGGGTGCTGGGTGCAGAGCCATGGTGTTCACTGTCTGGCTGACACGGCTCATGAAGAGCAATTTCACAATGAAAGTGATCAGAATGCAAGGCGTGCCTTCGATCAGCGCTTCCCAGCGGAGGCCCCAGCCAGCAGCTTGGCTTGGCTGTCTGCAGGGAGCTTGCGGGCAGTTTTTGGGGAGGAGGACAGAACGTAAATGTATATCACACATTCCCACAAATCCACAGAGGTAAGTTCCCACTCCAAATCCACGGATGGGCATAAAAGTACCCAGGCCTATAGAGAAGTGTATGTGCAGAGCAGGGGTTCTGGGGTTAGAATCACTCCCATCTGCTTGTCTCTCGGGCTCCTGGCAGCGGGATGCACAGGCCTGTGGTGGGGGCTCCTGGCGGCCAGACTGCAAGGAATTACCATTTCGCTTCCTGATACCTGTGTATGAAATCTGACCCTAGATTTGGATCACAGGTTCTGGAAGCTTTATGTGTCCAATGAGTTTTCGCTGATCTTAAGGGCTCGTCGGTCCTATCTCAGCCTACATGCTGGACATGGTGGAATGAACTCTGATTTCGTCCAAGGGAATGAACTTTGGTGATTCAGAAACACTGAAATGCTGCTTCTCCTACCCCACCTTCTTGTTTTATTTAGAAAAAGGCAAGAAAGGGAAAAGCAGGCATTTGGGAAAAGGCTTCAGTGATGGCTGTGTTTCTCTCCTCAGCTCATAGGGCAGTCACACCAAACTTGGTGACTGAGTAGCCCAGAGGACAGAGCAGAGGGCCTCATGGGTGCCTCTCTAGGCCAGAGAGCTGCCCACGAGGTTCCATCTAAACAGATTAAAGCACGCAGCACGGTGGATGGCTACAAAACCAGAAGGTGCTGAGCAACTCACACATTACAAAACAATTGAATTAGCAGTGATATTTTTTGGCCTGAGGCTTTTTTCCTGGCTGTGGAAATAAAGACAAACTTTGATCTATTCTACTCGGAGCCTGAGGAAGACACCAGGCCAGAATATTGCCTCTAATCTTATAGGCTATTTCCAGACGTCGCTGTGGCTTCTTGAGGTGGGGGCTGTGTGCATTCCGAATGGACATACCCTGCTTCTGGTACAGCAACCCCTGGAGAGAGGTCAGCGGGCTCAGAAGGGGCCCCTGAGACTTGTGGGAGGCAGCACTGCCCCCCCCCCCCCAGGTAGGGCATTTACTCGCTGTTCCTCAATGTGCACAAGCCATGCCTAGTGGAAGTGAAATATGTAAGAGGTGGGGAAATGACAAGACAAAAAATATCCTAATATATAAAAACCCTGGGTCCATCACATCCACAACCACCAGAGACTCGACCAACCAGAAGTCACTCCTGCAGGCAGCGCTGGGTTGCCTTGGCGACCCAGCACTGACTGCTACGGCTGCAGGGTGGTGACCCAGCACTGACTGCTGAGGAGGCTGCGAATCAGGCCTGGAGAGAGGCCTGAAGAGAGAAGCAGGGTCTGATCCATAGCCTCTGTGGCAGCTGTTGATCAGCACTTGCCTGTCTCTTTCTTTCCGGGCCTGGCCAGCAGCTGCACCTCCATTTCTCTCCAGGCCTCCACCAGGGCTGCTGATCAGCCATGCCTTTCTGATCAGGCCCCATTGATAGGCCCAGAGATGCTGACTGACATAGAAACCGACCAATCAGAACCAAATCTGGGTGAAGTGTGAGGAACCAATGGCTGCCTAGGAGGAGGAGCTTTTGATGCTGACTGGCATAGAAACCGACCCATCAGAGCCAAATTGGCTGGCAGAGGAGAGCAGTTGGGGGCAAGATCAGGCCAGCAGGGGAAGACAGTTAGGGGTGATCAGGCAGGCAGGCAGAGGCAGTTAGGGGCGATCAGGCCAGCAGGGGAGGGCAGTTGGGGGTGACCAGGCCGGAAGGGGAGGGCAGTTGGGGGCCATCAGGCCAGCAGGGGAGGGCAGTTGGGAGCAAGATCAGGCTGGAAGGGGAGGGCAGTTGGGGGTGAGATCAGGCAGGCAGGGGATGGCAGTTGGGGGTGACCAGGACTGCAGGGGAAGGCCATTGGGGGCGATTGGGCTAGCAGGGGAGCAGTTAGGTGTTAATCAGGCTGGCAGGGGAGCGGTTAAGGGGCAATCAGGCTGGCAGGCAGAAGTGGTTAGGGGCAATCAGGCAGGCAGTCAGGAGAGCTGTTAAGAGCCAGCAGTCCCGGATTGTGAGAGGGATGTCTGACATCCACCGAGGGGTCCCAGATTGGAGAGGGTGCAGGCTAGGCTGAGGGACTCCACCCCCAGTGCACAAATTTCATGCACTGGGCCTCTAGTAGAATTATAAAAGACAGAATAAGCAAAAGTTTTCCTGTTCTTAAATAAAAAAACAATTATTTTTCCAGGAAAAAAAATTAATGAAAGGAGACCTGCCACTAACACACTCTAAAAATGTATTTTACATTTTGAAGATGAAGAAATTATGCAGCAAGCACTCAAGAAGGAAAATAATTATCTTCAAACACAAAAGGAAAACACAAAATATATATTTTTAAAAGATCGGGTGGCCCAGAGCTGCCCCTCGGTAATTAGTGTCAGATAAACTCGGTAGTGCCTGTCTGACTTTGAGAAAAGAAGACTGTCCCTTGCTAGATGCGCACCCTGATGGTGTTGAGGAAGGACTGTCAGGGAACCCGGCAGAGGGCATGTGTTACAAAGCTCTTCAAGGGAAAAGACCCTGGCATATAGAACTGTGAACCCTGCCCTGAGGGTCAGGGCTTTTTCCTAAGGGTTGTAAGCAAAGAGCTGTTGTGATTTGATGGATGTTAAAATACACACACTCATCTAGGGTACATGAATGAGGAAGTTTTGCATGCACTGAGCAAGAAGTGGTGCAGGCCTGGACCGGCACGTGATGGTGGGATTTGAGATCATTCTAGAGCAGCCTTGGGCAAACTACGGCCCGTGGGCCGGATCCGGCTGTTCTATCCGGTTCTCTTGCTCTCCCCTCCGCTCTTTACTTTGAATTTATGTTAGTTCACACAAACACTCCATCCATGCTTTTGTTCCAGCCCTCCGGTACAGTTTAAGAACCCATTGTGGCCCTCAAGTCAAAAAGTTTGCCCACCCCTGTTCTAGAGCAATGTTGAAGAGAACTTGCTGAGAGATTGCATTAGGGGTGGGGTGGAGAAGGTGAGGGTTCAAAGAATTCCAGATTTCCATTGGAAACCAAGAAGATGGTTGTGATTTAACAAAGTGAGAAACAATGGTGAGGCATCTATTTGGGATGGAAGATCAATGAACTGACTTTGAACCTGTTACATTTGAAGGACTAAGACTTCCAAATGGCATGACCAAGGAAGCACTTGGCTATGCATGTCTGCACTCATGTTCTCAGCCCCATACTTCTCTGTATCCACTACACCATTCTCTCAAATCTTTCCATTGACGCCCTGGAACTCCTATATTGTTATCAATGAATCCACAACATCCTCAGCCACCTCTGCCCCACCCCTCCTGCTCCTCCCTTGGTCTTCCTCATTCCAGTAAATGGTGTGTCCACGCCCCTCACACCTGCTTTCTCCACAAGCACCTCCGACCTGCCATCTGCTGAAGTCCAAACCTTGAAGTTATCACCGACTCCTCTTTTTGTCAACACCCCATCCTACAATCCAGGAAATCCAGTGGCTTTCCATATGACTCAGAATATAAACCAGAGATCTTACAACAAGCCATGAAGTCCTACCAGACCTGGACCCTCTGATAGTATCTCTTGCTCTTCTCTCTTTCACTTAATTTGTTGCAACCACATTGTCTGCGTGCTGTTGCCTGAAACTCTGAACACATCACCTCAGGGCCTTTGCACTGGCTCTTCCTTCTGTCTGCAGCATGCTTGCCCCCTTCCCCACTTATCTACGTGGTCCCCTCATTTCCTTCTGGCCCTTCAAATATCCCCTCATCAGCGAGGCATGCCTTGATCTGATATAAAGCAACATTCTTTCCCTTCTTATCACCACTTGGCATACTCTCTATATTTATTTGTTTACTTATTTATTGTTTTTCTCCTCTAGAATACAAGTCCCATGAGACCATTATCTTTGTTTTGTTTACTGCTGTACCTCCACAGTGCCCAGCCCATGGGAGATGCCCAATCAATATTGTTGCTATATGTTGTTGCTAGTGACTAGGAATCAAGTAATCTGAAATTTAGTTTCAATTATAACCTCAAGTAACTTCCCTGAGATTAGTATTTCTTAGCTGGGAGGTGGGGAGAGTAATATCTGCCCTGCCTAGGTCATGAGACTACTGTGAAGATGGCTTAGATGTTACACAGAAAGATCTAGACATTTTCATAGGCCATAGTCCCATGGCCAAAAATGCATAGCAGAATGTATGAAACTCAACAAAGGGAAAGTTGGTAATTTCTTATGCAATCACTAAGGGGAAGAAAAAAGAGTGAGGACCCTAAAGAAACTAGTGTGTTCTCACAGGGAATTCTATGACGAGTTCTGATCTTAAAATGATTGGTCCATAAAAGATGGAAAGGCAAGCACAAAACCAAAGATGAATACAAAAGAGTGGTGAACAGGGACAAGAGTGGTTTTATGGAGGCTGTGACAAGAAAAAAAAAGAGCTAAGGTTTGCAAAAAAGCTAAGGATGAGAAAAATTGATTTGGGGACACATTCGCAGCAAGAAGATAAATGACAGGATTGTGCCAACAGATGACAGATTAAAAGCAGAACTCAGGTCTTACTTTGCTTGCAACACCAAAAAAATGGTCTTCAGATTTGAAATAATAAATCCTTAAAAATGAAATTTAAAGAGCCCCTGAAGTAGGGAAAAAGGCCAAGAGTATTGTTTCATTAACTGACACTGAGCCTTGAGACCCAATGTAATAGTCAATCTAATCCCCCACTTCATTTCGGGGGTCTTTTTCTACTGTCCCCAAGTTTGGCAACCGGGTTACCCATCTGGTTCTGGGCATATTCCCACCTTGTTCACAGCTCGGTCTGATAAGAGATGACCAAGGAGCCATCTCATGTGTGTTGAAGAGTCTCTTCTTATCCATGACCAGACCCGAAGGGCCCTGAGCAGGTCCGCACCCATGTGCTTGGTTGTGTATTTGTGCACAAGCGTATTTCTTTACCAGGGGGTCGAGGAGTATGTCTTCCGGTGACAGTGAACTAGGCTTCATTGTTACCCAGCATCTTGTCCACCGGAGGCAGGAGAGTTTGGGGACCATAAGGGCTATTGCTTCCCTGCTACTCACAAGTACAAGACAGATACTCTTTTGGTTTTCCAGCTTCCTATTAATACTCCAAGAACTTTACCTATTTTCTCCCTGATAGGCTGACCTTGACTGTTGTATTCTGGCTGGCCACTGAGTTTCCATGAGGTCATCTGACCATTGGGACCCAACTCTGTACCAATGTGTACCCCACTTCCCAGTTCATAGGAATGGGCTCCCATTTTGACTTCCCTTCTTTGCTCTTATTCTCACTCCAACGGGGCGCTGGGACCTGCCACCCATGAGGACACTTCCCAGACACTGCCCTCTGTCTCCCTGGGCTTCTGAGCACTGCTCCTCTGGGGCCTTCCCCACCAGGCCATCACTCTTCACAGCAGCCACCGTGCCAACCACGGCCATGGAGGGTCATCACCCTTGGGCACTGTGTCCTGCGACTGAACCTGGGAGTCAGCCCCTCCCCTCTCTCTACCATTCTGTTTGTACAAGGAGACTCTACTGTAGGTCATGGTCTGTTGGACCTATCTTCTCCATTTTGCTGTGAATTCTGTCCTTCATGACTAACTTAAAATGTAATAGTTCCAAAACATATGAAAAGGGGATTCCCAAACAACTGCCAAGGAGAAGTAATTTGACTCCGTGAGGGGCAGAAACAGCCTCATTCATCTTTGTAACCTGGGACAACAAGCAGCCCTAAATTTTATGGGGCAAAAATCCAGAGATTAGAAAGACTCTAGTCTCTATTTCCAAAAGAGACAAATTCCACGATGCCAAAGAGAGTTAAATGCAAACCCTAAATGAATCCTTACAGTGTTGCTTTGTGAGGACTTGGAAATAAAGACATGTATGAAGCTGACTTGTTTCCAGTTCTGGGGGGGTTAGTCTCAGGGCTGCCACACAGAATTTGTGAATCTCAAATCTTTTAAAACTATATAATGTATTAAAAGTGTTTTGAATTGTGGTAAAATATATATAGCAGAACATTTACAATTTTAACCATTTAAGTGTGTGTCTTAGTGGCATTAAGTATACTCATATTGCTATGCAATCAACATTACCATCCCACCACCTCTAGAATTTTTCACCTTCTCAAATGGAAACCCAGTAAGCAGTAACTCCCCCAGCCCCTGGCGACCACCATTCCACTCGCTGCGAATGTGTGACAACTCCAAGCACCTCATATTGGAGGGACCGTTCAGTATTTCTCTGTTTGTGTCTTGCTTATTTCTCTAATGTTCTCAAGGTTCATCCATGTTGTAGCCTGCACTAGGATTCCCTTCCTTATTAAGGCTGAATAATAGTGTACTGAGTTTTAACAAGACCACTTTTCTCCCAATATTTGTGGGTAAATGGCAGGAATGTGGATGAGGAAGGGAACACTGAAGCATCACTGAGTCCCTGTCACCTGAGGAGGAGCTGTCCGGGGAAGTCCCACACTTGCCTCGCCAGACTGCCCCGGACAGCATTTCTAACAATGACTTCACTGAGGACACGGGAGGGCTGCCAAGCTGTGTGAATGACACAAAAGTGGGCATAACAGCTCTTCTGTTGAATGATAAATATGGAATCAAAACCTCTAGTCTACTAGGAAGATATATGGAAACCAAGGAGATGAGATTTAAGAGCAGTAAGTGTAGTGTGCTAAAATTAGGTTAAAGTGCACGTGTGCATGTGTAGCATGCCCCCCTCCCCCGCAGCAGATGAGGATGGAATAAAATGGCTCTAAGAGCAACATGGCCACGAGTTGTGGGTTTTAATTGACCACAAGCTCAGTCTGAGTCAACAGTGGGATGTGGTTGCCAAAAAAGCAACTAATGGGATCAGAGATGCACTAATAGAAGCAGTGCCCGCGCGAGGCAGGAAGTGGCCGCCTTGCTGGGCAGCCGCGCCTGGAACGCTGAGCTCAGCTCGGTGCCCAGTGGGTGAGGGAGTCGGAAGCCCAGGGGCATTGGGCAGAGGACAAACAGTCTGGGAAACAGTTGTGTGAGGAGCAGGAAACAAATCAGGGGTCTTGGCAGGTAGGCGAGAAGACTTCGCGGGAGCCCAGGAGGTCACTTTAAAATCTGGAAGGCTTGCTCTTGTGTGGTGTTCGCAAAGGGAACAGCCAGTCATGGCTGGAAGTCTAGGGAAGGGTACGTTCTACCTAGAAAAAGAAAGCACCTATCAAATGGGAGGGGCGCTTGCTGAAGTGACTTCCTCACCATTGGAGACGATTAATCGGGTTGTTTCAGAAAAGTGGTTCTTAGGGGCATGGAGACCTTGGTAGTGGCCACCACAGGGAGGCACCAGGCTGCTAGCCTCTAGGGGGCTGAGACCAGGGATGTTTCTAAAGGTCCTACAATGAAGGCACAGGACGGCGCCCGGAACAAAGATCTGTCCTGCCTCAATGTTCATCGCACTGAGTCTAAGGACCCTGCTTTAGAAGAAATGACCACTACCATGTTTTAGCGCAGAGGCCAAGCCCCCGGCTGGATCGGCCCGCAGCGTGTGTCTTTCTACGGCACTTGCCACATTTAAGAACACTTCGATTCCACGTACAGACCTGGTGTTCTAGCCTTCCTGCCTCAAAGCCCTGCGTCTAACAAGGGGGCCACCTTCCTGCGTGGCAACAGCGCCTGCAGCTGAGCAGCTGGTGCGGGTTTTGGATAAACCAGAACTCGCACAGTCCCCGCCTCACTCCCTGCGTGGCCCCACAGGCTTGTGAGTTTGTGACTCCCTGTGCCCTCAGTCCAGGGGTTCTCAACTGTCTTTGCATTCAGATGACCTGGAGAGCTTCAAGCAAGCCCCGGCCAATAGCCCTGAGCCTCTGGGCCGGACCCAGGCTCCAGATGGTTCCAAGGTGAGTGAAGGACAAGAACTGCAGCCTCCTACTGGAACGGCAGCTACGGGAGGAGGTTCTGAGGCAAAGAAACTCATGGCCAGTAGACCGAACTTTCGTTTGTTTTTTGTTTTATGATTTTTAATGAAACATTTTAGCAAACTGTTTCCTAAACTGGAATTAAATTTAGTATAAAAATACAATCACCTCATTTTCTTTATTCTTCAGTTTGCTTTTTTTCTTTTTTTTTTTTTTTTAATTATTGTTGACAGTATTACAGAAGTCTTCCGTTTCCCCCTTTACCCCCCTCCACCCAGCTCCTACCCATCCCCTTAGGTCAGTAGATAGAACTTTTAAAAATATTTTATTGATTGATTTGAGGGAGAGAGAGAGAGGGAGAGAAACATAACTCGCTGTCCCACTTACTGATGCAGTCATTGGCTGATTCTTGTATGTGCCCTGACCAGGGATTGAACCCGCAACCTTGACATATAGGGGCGACGCTCTAACCAACCGAGCTGTTCTCTCGGCACCTGAACTTCTAATAGTCAAAGAATTTGAACAACCGACTGGGCTGCTTCAGAAGTGAGCTCCATATTTCTGGAGGCAACAGATCAAGAGTATTTTCAAGAAGAAATCCCTACTTTGAAATACGTGAAGGGGATGATGAAAACCTCCGGAGTGTCCCTGAGCACACAGGGCCAGGTTCCGTCCTGGGCAATTAGACCCCGGACAAGTGGGGTGAGGGCTGCACAGGTGCCGAGAGAAAGCTCCGCAGGCGGTGCGGCCCGCTCTGGGGGAGCCACGACCTCAGCCTTGGCAACGCTCAGGTTCTTAAAACACCTGTGCACACCTCTGCTGCACGCTGAACTAGAAACACAAGTGGCATGGCACCGGGGTGGGGGGGTGGGGGGTGAGTGTTTTAGCACACACGAGGGTGAGTTTGGATTGAAAATGCAAGGTTCTCTGAGTCACTCTAACGCAGAGGCCTAAAGGATTCAAGGAAAGAACTGTTTTCTAGGTTCTAGCACTTTCTCTGACACACTTGACATGTGATGTTTGCTTAAATAACCTCTGGGAAAGCAGCTGAGATGCTGGTGTGAGAGTTCTTAGCTTTGCAGCAGACCCTGGTGCTGCCTGCTGTGAGCTAAATAGAATTCCATTCAGTGGGTACCAGACAATGTAAGAAGGTTTTGAAACATGCCTGTTTAATAAAGAACGAAACGCTGACGCAATGACTTATTAGAAACTATTATACGGGTTAAAATGCATTGGCATGTGAAAATATCCACAATGTAGAACTCTGTGAGAACATTAGGTTATAGAACAGGATTGCAAGGTCTGATTCAATTTACTTTCATACTAGCATATATTTACATTAATACTTACATACAAAATCTGGGGAAAATCTGAACCTCACATCTTATAAAAAATTAACTTAAGAAGGAGCGTGAACTTAAATATAGAATGTGAAACTATAAAACTTTTAGAAAGAAGCATAAGAGAAAACCTTTAGGATCTTGGACTTCAGGCCTGGGTGCTGGGGCCATGGGCCGTGTGCCAGGCTGTAGAAGGGAACACCGAGGAGTGTGACTTGGTCAAATGAAAACATCTGTTTTGCAAAAGAACTGCTAAAAGAATGAAAAGGCCAGCTGCAGACTGGGGGAAGATATTTGCAAACCACGTGTCCAACAAAGGACTAGCATCTAGAAGATATAAAGAACTCTCAAGACTCAACATTAAAAAAAAAAAAGCAAATTAAAAAAAAGGCATGAAGAGACTGTCCCCCAGAAGAATATGTAGATGGAAAACAAGCACATTAAAAGATGGTCGACATTATTAGCTATCAGGGTCGACATTATTAGCTATGTTACAACCACAGAAGGCATCAGCACACTCCTCTCAGAATGGCTAAAATAAACAACAGTGCCAACACCAAATGCTGGGGAGCACACAGAGAAACTGGGTCCCTCCTACACTGGAACATGATACAGCTACTCTGGAAAACACTTTGGCAATTTCTTATAAACTAAATATGCAATTTCATTTGATCCGGCGATTTAGCTTTTGGCCATTTATCCCAGAGAAATGAAACTTATGTCCACATAAAAACCTGCATGAATCTTCATAGCAGATATGTTTGTAATGGCAAAAATGCCCTTCAATGGGTGAGTGACTAAAGAAACTATGGTACATACATACTATGAAATACTGCTTAGAAATAAAAAGGCATGAATGATACAGCAACAATGTGGGTGGATCTCTAGGGAATTGTGCTGAGTAACAAAGTCAATCTCAAAAGATTACCTACTGTCTGATTCCATTTGTATAACATTTGAGACAAGACACAGTTTTAGAAGTGAGGGGCTGCGGAAGGGGGTGGGGGTACACTTTTGAAAGGGCAACATGAAGGACCCTGTAGTGATGGGTTTGCTCTACATGTTGACTGTGCTGGTGGATACACAAACATGAGATAATGTTGTGTGGCACTAAACACACACACACACACACACACACACATCAGTACAAGTAAAACTGGGCAAATCGGAACCAGCTCAGTGGGTTGTATCAACGTCAACACCTCATTGTGATGTTGTGCTATAGTTTTGTGAGAGGCTACCATTGGAGGAACTGGGTATTTGGATCTCTCGTTAGTTCTTACACCTGCATGTGAATTCACAATTATCTCAAAATTAAAAGTTTAATTAAAAAAAGAGAAATATGCATTGGCATGTAAAGATGTCCACAACATAGAATTTCATAGGAAAATCAGGTTACAAAATAGAATACAGATACAATTTATGTTGATCCTTTTGTGCATTTATAGTAATAGATATAAGATCTGGAATATATGTGAAGTGACAAATCAATTAAAAGAGAATACAAAGCTGATGTGTCATTTAGAAAAGCACTGAGATGTCTGGAGAAAGAGGAGGTGGGCGCAGCCAGTGGCAGCAGCAAGGCCTGCCAGATCCCTCCGGCTGGGAGCCACCACTGCTGCCCAGAGCTGCTGCCGACGTAGCTGCCCATCAGCATCATGGGTAATGGACTCTGGGTGTCCCCATTCCCCCTGCTACCACTTGCTTCCAGAACTTCAATGTGGCTGCAACAATTACCACAAGAGAGAGCAAACAGGGGGAGGGGAGAGCAAAAGGTGGGAGGGAAGAGAGAGCGTGCGTTCCTGTGTCCTTTGCTCCTGACTCAGCACCTGGGCCAGGGGCACAGGCACATGCTATCATTTTAAGGACCTGGAGCAAGGACACAAATGGAGGCCCACATACTCTGTGCTTAAACATCGGACAGCTATCAACCAGATCTACAAACTATTAAAGAAAATAGATTCTATTATCCAATCCTGACATACAGCTTCAGATCACCCTGGAAGGCTGGGTTCAGACTTAGAATCTGACTCTGGAGTCCTTCACTTGAAGATGATGGTATTGTTGTCAGAGAAAAGCGTGGGTGGTCTTCCCCTGCTGTGAGTGGGAGTGGGGTTCTTGGGGTGCTGATGGAATAAGCATCTCCGGAAGCCCCCATGGGAGGGTGAGGTATGGTAGGAAGCTTTGTTTCTATGAAATCACACCCCTGTGTTTCTAAGTCCCATTTCCCTTGGTCCAGTCACAGAAGACATGTGGCTGGGGTTTCAGTAGAGCTAGAAGCAAAGCCAGTGTCCAGAGTTTCCTCCCCATGTTGGAGCCAGGTCCAGTTCAGCATCAGGTTGGCTGCAGCCCCTTAGTCCATTGTGTGTGGGGCCCACTCAAGGGGAGTGTGCCCCCAACAATAGAGTCCCAAGAACATCAGAGGAATCGAGAGCGAACTCCTTTGTTTAGGGCAGTGGTCTGCGAGCCGCTATTTGTCGCTCTGTTGACTAATGAGTTTGCTGACCACTGGTTTAGGGGATTAAGTATTCCAAATGTCACGTCCTTGCAGTGGCCACACCCATTCTGGCCAATGACTTGTTTCCAGGTGTGATTGACAGCAAGCACCTTCGCTACTCCCCCCAACTTTACTGGGCATGCATCTATCTTCCCTTTGCTCCTTGCCTGCTATTAGTAACTAAAGTGAATCACAATGGTGTCATTATGGGGCAGCCAGCCCTGGTCTATAGCTCACCCCCCTTCTCTCTCCACCCCTGGCTCACCTGCACTTCAAGCTGCCTCACACACAAGCATGGAAACATCCAAGCTCCACCCCCTACCGGAAAGCACCATTTCTGGCCACCCTTTAGGCCTCAGGTTGTGCATGCTGGTGGCACAGTCCACTCTCAGGAGAAGGCCTGGGGGAGAGCTGGGTGGGCCTGGAAATGATGTGAGGCTGTTGGGCCAGGTGTTTCTGGATCCAGGATACCTGGAATGTGATGCTATGCAGGACTCATAGGTAGGCACATATCTTTGGTCCTGTGGACTCCTCACTTCACGAGAAGGGATCTGGGTCTCCCTGGCTGCAAGGGAATGCAGGAAAGTGAGATCTGACACTTCAGCTTCTTAGTGGAGGATAGGTTTTGGCTGCCACCAAGCTCACAGCATGAACACAGGGAAGGTGCTCAGAGCTGGGTAGCCTCAGAGAATAGACAATGTCCACCAGGATGCTTTAGCTCCTGGGTGCTCTGCATGGTCAACTCGGCGGTGCACAGAAGATGATTCAACTAATGGTGGTGATGGCAAGGAGGGTGATGACAGAGGCTGGTGTTTACTGAGCATTCACTTCGGTCAGGCACTATGCCAATATGTACATTATCTGATTGGATCCTCACAACTCTAGGCTCTAGCCCTTTGTTATTGACCCTCCAACAGAGAAAAGAAACCTGAAGTGCTAAGATAGCCTGGTCAGTCACTGGGCAGCAAGCAGGAAAGACAGGACTGAACTCAAGCGTGCGGGGCTGCAGGGCCCTCAGGCTTTCCCGCTGCCCTGCCGTCCTCTGGAGAGTCCACTGCAGAGGTGATTTTGAGCCTAAAAATCAAAATGTGTGTTAGCAAATATTGGCCTTGATTACAGAAACTTTGAATAATGCCCTCTATGGACGTCTGATCCTGAATGAGGGTACCCACTAGAATGAGGTTACTGCACGGAGTGTCCCCTGGGCCGGCTCTCAGGCTGAGTTCAAGTGCATTCGGACGCCCTTTCCTCTCGCCAGTCTTCTTTAGGACTGAGGATTCCCAGCGGTCAAAGTTCTGGAGACAGGACTATGAACCCTCAGGAAGAGAGAGCAGATGCGAGGGAGCACATGTGTCCTGGTGGTGGAGGAGGCGGCTGACTTTTGTCTCTCTCTCTGTCTGCCCCGCCCCGGTGAAAGGCTGGGGTGGCGTGGTTTGGGGGACCATATGAAGAAAAGGCTTTTCAGATCTGCAGGTGGCTATAAGAGAAGAGAGGACACTGCGTGGCGGCAGTGTTTGGGGCAGATGAGATTCCGGGCTGAGTGCAGGGGAGAGGTAAGATCTGGGGCTCTGGGTGCGGGAGGGAGCTTGCTGTTTCAGGAGAGTTCCTGGGCAAGGCTCCCGGATGCGTGTGCAGTCAGTCACGGAGCATGCTTTGGAATTACAGCTTTCAAGTCAGAACCCAGTCCTACCGAATCAGGTCACTCAGGGGGGCTACTGGTCAGCAGAAGATTGGCCTGGCTCAAAGGGAGAAAGATCCAAAGCCATGTCTGGGCTCACCTTTGGAGAGGAGGCAGGCATGGGTCACTGAGCTAAAAGCAAGCACTGAGCTAGCAGTGTCACCCAGGCAGGGATTGGGAGGGAGGCACCAAGGCCATGTCAGGTGTCACAGCACCAACTCACAGAGGACGCTGTGCTTCCACCACATGGCCTGTCCTGCCGATGGCACCAAGACTCCCAGCCTCGCTCCGTGTCCTGTGCACCCCTCCCCCTCAGCTCCAGGCAAGGAGAGCAGGTCCCACACCCACCTCCAGCAGGCAGCCCTGGCAAAAGAAGGCCATAGCAGCTTGTTCTTTTTAAATATATTTTATTGATTTTTTACAGAGAGGAAGGGAGAGGGATAGAGAGTTAGAAACATCAATGAGAGAGAAACATTGATCAGCTGCCTCCTGCATGCCCCCTACTGGGGATGTGCCCTTGAGGGGAATCGAACCTGGGACCCTTGAGTCCGCAAGCTGACACTCAATTCACTGAGCCAAACCGGTTAGGGCGCAGCTTGTTCTTTATTTGTGTGTGCTTTGAAGGTTACCTTCAATTTTGGGAAATGATACTGTTTTTTTTTACTTTTAGTAATGATCAAGATCACCTTAAAATATCGATTTAAAAATATTTAAGAATAAAAGGTGAGATCACATAAATACATTTATAGAAATAATAATCTTGTTGGTATCTGGGTGTGCAGAAATTATGCAGGTGCCACGTAAATGATGGAAATTTTGTGGAAACTGCCCTAGAATATTCTTCTCACAGGAGTCCGAGCATGGGAGAAAGGGTGCAGGAAATGAAGGAGTGCTATTCCCATCTTTCCCCTTTCTCTTTTCTTCTTTCATCTTATACTTAAAAGGGGTGGGGCATTGCACATCACCTCCTTCACTACATTACCTGACGGGGAATGAGCTATGGTCCTTGCATTAGACACGGGTGGGTGGGTGGGAGGCAGAGAGGGCGGGGGGTGGTAATTAGGGGAGAAGCAATCGCTGATGAGGACGAAGAAGCACTTCCAAGGCCTGCAGTGAAGCCATCACTGTGGGAGCAAGGAGATGCTAGGAAGTTGTGCAAATTGCAAACCTGTTACTGAGGTGAAGGAGAAGGGAGCAGAGGCTGAGGTGGAGAGGAACATGCGGGAAGGAGGAGGGACTGCCAGGGGGTGCGAGCGCCACTGCAGGTGGGAGACTGTGCAGGAGTCTGGAGTCTGGCCGTCCTCGGTTTACAGGCCCAGAGAACACAGCAGCTCGCCTCTTGTGCCTGCTGCTGCATCTCCATCCACAGGTGGAGGTAATACAGAGGCTAAAAATGGAAACTAGAGCTGGTGTGAAGCTTTGTCCTGGCAGTTGGTCACAGAACAGTCAAGAATCCCTCACCAGTAAGTGTGATTGTCAAGGTCACCTGTGACCTCCCTCCTATTCAATCTAACAGACCCTCGGCTGGCTGGGTTGCAGCCTGGCCGGCCGGGAGGCCAATCACTTGGGGCATGAGGTTGGCCACCGCCACTTGTGATCAGCCAGCTGCAGCTATGGTTTGGCTTCCCGTGGGCTGCTGGAGGCTGTTAGTTCCAGCTTGGGTCAATAGCCTACACAAGTAATCAGCTTAAACGCAGTGCTGCTGAGCAATGGTTCTTGACCCTGGCTGCACACGACAATGACCCAGGGAGCTTTATAAAAATAACTAGTGGCCTGGTGCACGAAAAGGGGATTAATTAGAGGAAATAATTTAATATTGCTATTTGCCCTTTCTCTATAATATAAGTATCAGAGATTAAAGAAAATTAGTAAAATGTATATGAAAACCTTCTTCCTGTCAGAGTCTGGGGCGCACCATGGGACCCAGAGTCAAGTTCCCGCCCACCCACATGCGCCTCAAAATCGCATGAGACCCAGACCCAGCTGGCCCCCGCCCCCATTGGGCTAGATCCAGACCTGGCCAGTCCCACCCTTGTCAAGCCTCGCCGGGCAGGGGACGTAGCCTCAGGGACCCTGGCCCGGTGCCAGGAAGAGGGCGTGCCTTGAGGTCTCCCATCAAGCCCTGCCAGGTGGGGGACATGGCCTGAGGTCCCCTGTCAAGCCCTGCCAGGTTGGGGGGCGCAGCCTCAGGTCCCCCGTCAAGCCCCACCGGCAGGGGGGTGAAGTCTCAGGTCCCCCATCAAGCCCTGCTGGGCAGGGGGGCGTAGCCTCAGGTCCCCTGGTACTGGGGCGGGGGGTGTGGCCTAGGTCCCCCGGCCTGGTGCCAAGGTGGGGGGGCGCGGCCTGAAGTCCCCTGTCAAGCCCAGCCAGGCAGGGGGGCACAGCCTCAGGTCCCCTGGCCCGATGCTGGGGCGGGGGGCATGGCCTGAGGTCCCCCATCAAGCCCCACTGGGCAGGGGGTGTGTTCTGAGGTCCCCCAGCCTGGCACTGGGGCGGGGGGAGCAGCCTGAGGCCCCCTAGCCCAGCACCAGGATGGGAAGCACACCTTGAGGTTTTCCGTCAAGCCCTGCCGGGCAGGGGGCATGGCCTCAGGTCCCCTGGCCTGGCGCTGGGGTGGGGGGCATGGCCTGAGGTCCCCCAGTCTGATGCCAGGGTGGGGGCATGGCCTGAGGTCCCCTGTCAAGCCCTGCCAGGTGGGGGGCATGGCCTGAGGTCCTCTGTCAAGCCCTATGGGGGTGGGGGAGGGCGTAGCCTCAGGTCCCTGCTGATTGCTTGTTAAGGCTCCTTATGGGAACTTGGCTTCAGCTGTGGGTGCAGCCATCTTTGTGACGGAGTGATGGTCAATTAACATATTCCCTCTTTATTATATAGGATACCAGTCCTAGAGCTCATCCAGGACCAACTGGTGAGGCTCAGATAGCAACAGTCCTTTAAAAGCACCCAGGTGATTCCAACGTGCAGCCAGGGCTGGAACAATAGGGTGAGAGCAATAGGCCAAGTTCGGACACACATGAGGTGCCGATTTGTTCCTTCTCTAACCTGTGACCTCCTCTTAGCACACTCTGATTTGGGGTGGGGATTGGAATTAAGAGAGCAAGAGGCTATAATCTATTCAAACAAAAACCACTTGGTACAGTTTTAAGATTGCTTCCAATTTTATATTTTAAAAAAATGCTGTAACACACCAGTCACCACATGCACACACCTTTGTGCACACCCAAAATCTGTCTTCTCAGATAATTTTTTACCCAGAGTAAAAAGGTACCAATACTTTCTAAAGTCTGTAATACACTCTATTGTCTTTTGCCAAATTATTTTTTAGAATATTTTTTTCCAATTGACAATTATTCAACAGTATTCTACTTTGCACTTCCTTAGTGATCAATTTTCCCACTTTTATCTTAGTCATTTGTACTTCCTCTTTTCTGAAACAGCTCTTCAGGTGCTTTCACCATTTTTCCACTTGGAGTTCATTTTTTTCTTACTGATTTTTAAAGACCTTTTCTATATGAAGGGTATTAAATGTTGTGTGTCATGTACATTCATTGCCAATATTTTTCTTCCTGTCATTTTCTTTTAATTTTTTGAGATTTTTTGATTTACAAGTGTAAGCTGTTTAGCCAAAATGTACCAGCTTTATCCTTTATATATCTTCCACTGCTTTTATGTTTAAAAGTTCTTTTTCATCTCAAAATGTCCTTATAGTTATCTTACGCCTAATTTCTAACATCAAATACTTTCATTCATCTGGAATTCATGTTGGCAAACAAACTGCCTCAACTCTAACACCCAAATGCCAGCTCCATCACGCACTGAACACACGTGTGTGAGCTTTCTCTTGCGTCCTTGATCAATGTGTCTGTTTTGTCTTGATCTGATACTACACTGTTTCAATTACTATAACTTTATTGTTTATTTTAAGATATCACAAAAGTACATCATTCTCACTTTTATTTTCAAAGGCATTTTGTTTATTCTTTCTGAAACTTACTTGAATGTTTTGGAAAAGTCTTATGAAGTTATTACAAAATTAATGCATGTTAAGACAATATTGTTTGCAAATATTAGCAAATAGATCTATGGAACCAAAGAGAGAGTACAAAGATGAGAAAAAGTATTTTAACCTGTGAGAAAGGAGAGGACTATTCAATAGTTGATTTTGGACAATTTCTTATCCAATGGAAAAGTATTAGAATGCTGCCTCAGGCTATTTAACAAAGTAAATTCCAGGACAACTGGCAAAGTCCAGTGATTTACAGAGAAGGGCTCCTAAATGGCCACGAAACATGAGAAGATTCTTACTCTCAGTGATGATCAGGGAAACGCAAGTACAAGCAATCAGGCAACATTTTTTCCTGCCATATGATGTGCAAAATTATTTTTAAATATAATTCCTATTTGTAGAGTTTACAAGAGTGGGGCAATTGCTGGGAAGTCTGGGTTAATATAGTCATGTTGGAGGGAAATTGGGGGAGTTCTGTTAAAATGTGAAACACTACACCTGTGGCCTGTGAATCACCCAGAGAAACCCCAGGACCCATACCCAGCAAGAGCAGGTATAGTGGGGCTCTATCCACCACTAACAGACAGACATGCCCTCTTTTGGTTGACAGATAACCCCAACCTGACTGCCTGCAAATGATCCCGGACCCCATCTGCCAGGTCGCTTTAACCTTTTCCCTTTTGACCCCATACTGTCCCGTGACCCAGCAAAAAGGAGTTAACGAGTTAAGGACTAGCACAGAGTGAGCTCCGGGGTTCCCCTGCCCCTTCTGGGGTTCCCCTGCCCCTTCCGGCTCCAGCCCCGAGCCCGCAGCCCATTCTAGCTGGTTGTGGACAGTTGGCCGTGATCCCTGTGTTGGATGTTCATCAAAGTATTGTTGTAAGAACAACAGACTGGGGACAACTTGGGGCAGAGACTGCTCACTGCCTGCCAAATGTCCACTTTCTCCTTCACACCAACAGAACCTATCAACATCACTGTCCCTAGGAAGAGTGCGTGTCCCAGCTTCCCTTGCAGCCAGCTGTGGCTGTGTGAGTACATGCTAGCCAGTGAAAGCTGAGCAGAGATTAGTGGGACTTCTGGGAAATCTTAAGAGGATCCTCAAGCAGTCTCCTAGACTGAGGATGTGATTGTGGGAACTGCAGCACATCTTCAACAGAAGGGGGGACACATCCAAGTTCCCTGAGGGCTGGAAGCCTGGGTGCCTGAAAACTTCCTGGAGGCTTCATGCAGACCCAGACAGCCTCTTCTGGACTTCCCTTAAATGGGAGGCCTTTTGATATCCTATTCAAACTGCTGTAGCTTTGTGTCTCTTGGTGAGATGTAGCCAAGTTTAAGCATAATGATGCGAAGCTAAATGCCTATTAACAGAGAAATGGCTAATTCAACCATGATAAATAAATATATATGAATTGGAAACAAGTGGAGATGTTATATATATGTGATGAAATACTTTGCAGACTGAGTTAAATATACAGGCATTACAAGATCTAGAGCACCCCAAGTGCCCATCAAGAGATGATTGGATAAAGAAGATATGGCAAGTATGTACCATGGAATATTACTCAGCCAAAAAGAGTGAAATCTTGTCATTTGTGACAACATGGATAGACCTGGAGGGTATTAGGAAGTAAAATAAGTCAGACAAAGAAAGACAAATACCATCTGATTTCACTTACATATTGAATCTAAAGAACAAAATAAGCAAACAAAACAGATACAGACTCAAATAGAGAGAACAGAGTGATGGTTGCCAGAGGGAGGGAGCTTGGGTGCTGAATGAAAAAGGTAAAGGGATTGAGAGGTACACATTGGTTACAAAATATTCATGGGGATGTAGAGTACAGCATAGGAAATATAGTCATATAGTCAATAATATTGTAATGACTAGGTATAGTGCCAAATGGGTACTAGGCTTATCGGTGGGATCATTTCATACGTTATAAAAGTGTCTAGCCGCTATGCTGTACACCTGAAACTAATATAATATTTAATTACAATTGTAATGAAAAAGAAAAAAGAGAAAAATCTATAGGCATTAACATGCTGAATGAAAAAACATGTTATAGAACATCCTAGCTATTTATGTGCATTGCTCCCCAGAGCAATAAAGTGTGCTGCTTTTCCCTACATTTCTATACACAAAAGTATAGAAACAAGACTAGAAGCATGCTCCCCAGACTGTGGTGATGTTGGTAGCTTTAGGGAGCGGACAATAATTGCAGGTGTCTGGTCAAAGGGCACCTTATCTTTGGCTGCACTATGCCACACTTTTATAAAAGGAATGATTCATGACGACTTGGATGGTACAAATTCCCACCTATCCACCAGCTGACCTTTCTTTTGTTATTGTTAACCCTCACCTGAGAATATTCTTCCATTGATTTTTAGAGAGAGTGGAAGGGAGGAGGGGAGACCCACAGAGAGAAACATCAATGTGAGAGAGACACATTGATTGGTTGCCCTTGACTGGAATTGAACCCAGGACCCTTCAGTCCTCGGGCTGACGCTCTATCCACTGAGCCAAACCAGCTAGGGCCCAGCTGACCTTCTTGAACTGTGTACCTGCCCACTGCTGCAGCCCACAGGGTCTGCCTGGGAGAACTGTCAGGGCTGAAGATGTGGACCTGGAGGGGCAGCCACCAAGCACTTTGTCAGAAAAGTTTGAGGTTCTTTCAGAGCCCCTCTGTCACAGAGACTGTGTTTCCTATGACACCACTGTGTCTGAAGGAAGGAGTAATGGTATTAATCTACAAGGACAAATCAAGTGAGAGGACACAGCAGCAAATGAGAGATTACAATAAGAATTGGAAGCAGGACATGGCCCAGCAGTGGCCGAATGCCTGAAATAGGAAATGCCGCCTGCCCCGCAAGAATCTTAAAATGGCTCAGTACTTGGAGTGTCAGTTGCTGGGATGAGGTTCAAGGAGGGAAGAGGTACAAGGCTGAGCAGCTGGACTCCTAGGCATTCCTTGCCATGCACACAACAAGGAAATTGTGCTTCATTCTAGACACTGATTCTACAAATGGACTAAGATGTGCTCCCGACAGGGAGGCCCCAAACAGAGCCGTGGGAAGGGAAGGTGTATTGGTATGAACCAAGGGGAATAAGGTTAAAATTACCATCTCATAAAGCGTGGGGCAAAAGTAGGCTTACAGTGTGAGTAACAAAACAGTTTATTCTTGTATTATTATTTATTATTATATTATTTTCCACATGAGCAACTGTAAACCAACTTTTGCCCACCCCGTATAATAAGGATGTACTCATGGGTCCCATTCCAGAGTCTTCTCGTTCTTTTTCATGTTTGAATGAGGCCAGTTCCAAGACTGCTAGCTGCTTAGAGTAGTTTGGGGACAGGGTGGAAGGCAAAGATTTGGGCAGTTGGCAGTTTTTTTGGGGGTTTATTGTCTCAAAATAATTTTTACGAGGTTGATAAGTCTTTAGCCCCAGGGGGGGATCATCTCTCTAAGTGAGATTAGAAGCCACAGAGGGCTTTAAACAGAAGGACCCCTTTAAGGGTTGAGACAACTTTAGGAAGACCTGTTGGGACTGTATCAATCAGTGTCTACTCAGGAAAACAGAACCACTCAAGGTATTTCAAACAGAAATAATTTAATACAGGAGATTGGTTCCAAAAGTGATGGAAGGGTGGGAGGAGCCAAAAGGGAAGGATGCAGTTGCTTAGCAAGTAGTACTTAGGCTTCAGACACCAAAGGGGAGATGATGATACCAGAGCCCATGACTGTTATATCACTGTGATTGCTGGAGCATCTGTTACTGTTACTGCAGCCTCAGGAACCACAGCCACAACCACCTTGCAGGAAGCCCAAGGTCACACTCCGACTAACACTGTAGGATCCTGTCTGAGAGGTGCAGGGTCTGTTACTCCTGTGCGTTTTGTGCTACTGAGGCTACAGAAATGCCCACTTCTACCTCCATGCTACATGAACAAGCAATTTGAAACCTACACTTAGCCAACACTGCAGTTGCTGCTAGTGCCATGTGAGCTAATTCTAGGAGAACATGGTCTCTCCCGTCCATTGTTTGCCACTGTCCTGCCAGGGCCTCCCATAGGGCAAACCTAATTGAAAAGCAGCTGGCAAAACCAAAACAGCTAGCCAGGGATGCTGGGGAATGTCATTTTCAGGTTCCTAGCACCTTGCAATCCAAAGGGGAGCATGGAAGAGAGGGAACAGAAATGAGAGGGGAAAAAAGACTGGGAGTGGCTATTGGAGGAATTAGGTGAGAAAGGAGGGCAGCTTGGACTAGGATGACAGCAATGAGGTGGTGAGAGGCAGTCAAATTCTGTATATTTTTTGAGGTAAGAATCAACAGGATTTGCTCACAGATAAGACATGGAGTATGAGAGAGAGAGAGAGGGGGGGGGGGAGGGAGAGAGAGAGAGGCTAACTGTGTGTGTGTGTGTGTGAGAGAGAGAGAGAGAGAGAGAGAGAGAGAGAGAGAGAGAGAGAGAGAGGCTAACTCTGGATTGTTCTTGGTCTTAATGAAAGATTAAGTTCCTATGTACTTAGATGACTAAGACCATGATAAAAGCAGGTCTTAAGGAAGTAGGAAGTTCAGTTGTGGACATGTTTAGTTTGAGATGCCTATGAGACATCAGGTGGAGATGCTGAGTAGACAGTTCAGGGAAAGAGAGATACAAATTTGAGATGTAGTCGTATGTAAGTGGTATATAAAGCCATGGGACTTATGATGTCACTGTGGTAGATAAATAAGAGATGATGCCCAAGGACTAATCCCCATGATACTCCAAGATAAAGGCCATGGAGGCAAAAAGAAACCATGAAAGGTGGTTTAGAAGAAGCAGAGGGGTGAGAACAGGAGAAGAACGTGGCATCTTGAAACCCCAGTGAACAAAACCTTTTAAGAAGAATGTCAATTGCGTCAAATGCTGCTTAGAGGTCAAGTTCAACGAGGACCATGAATTGACTTGAGATTAGCACTGTGGACGTCATTGGTAACCTTGAGAAGAACGGTTTTAGAGGAGAAGGAGCACAAGTGTGATTGGAATAGGCTCCAAGATGAGTGGAGAGAAGAATTTGGAGTCCCTGGTGAATAGAGATCCAATGCCTACCCCCATGCTGCTGAACTATATGTTTATCTCTATGTATTTATCCAGTAAGCAAATGCTGGACAGCCACGCTCTTGAGGAGTTGAACTTTGTGTGTTGATGGGAAGGGCCCAGTGGAGAGGGTTAAAGCTGGATTCAGGAGAAAAAGGGAAGGACTGCTGGAGTCACGTCCTTAAGAAGACAAGAATGGACTGGATCTAGTGCACAAATGGAAGGGTTGGCCTTATCTAAAATCAAGTCATTACCAGGAGAGAAAATCAAGCATGTGAACATAGCTATAGGTAGGTGGGAGAGGTGGTGGTAAAAGTTCTCTTCCATTTGCTTCTATTTACCAGTGAAGTAGGAAGCAAGGTTGTCAGCTGATGAGAATAGGAGAGATGTTAGAGGTCTGAGAAGAGGAGAGAAGGAACTACATCGGAGAATGGGACCACGAAGGGGCTAGGGAACTAACTGTAGGATGATTGCAAGGAAGTGTTAAGAGTCCACTTGAGATTAGAAATGATGAGTTTTGAGTGATTCTGGTCATCATGCTCGTGCATTTGCTGTGTTCAACAGCGTGGGTGTACGCACTGGGCACTGGCTGGGCAGAAAATTGATTTTAAGCAAGAAATATAGCACAGTGAGAGAGTGCTAAGGGAGTTGATGATATAAACAACAACAGAAAAACGAATATCATATTTCTCCATGGAGTTTAGACCAAGTAAAGAGAGGACAGGAAGGCAGTGCTCAATAAACAGAGATTCACCCCTTTAAGACAAGTTGCACTAGATCCTCATGACTAAAATTGTTGTCCTCTTGGTAAATGGGGTATTTGAGGGTCTTCCCTATATATTTACCCAACAAGCAATGTTGGACACTTGTCATGAGCTATGTTACTTCCCTAGAATCATTTAAAATATCAGGGAGATAAGCTGAAAACAAAGCCGGAGCAGTCTTAAGTGATTACAGAGAACAGAGATTGATTTTATTTTATTGCCAATAAAATTTTCAAGTAGGTTGAAAGATGCAAATCTGGTTGAAAAGTACTTATCTGTATCAATTAAAATAGCTTAAATCCAAAAGATAATTTATCGATGGATATCATTTAAAAGTTTGCAGCATAACAATGGCTAGTGTTTATTGAGGGCGAATTGCTAGCCAGGCTCTGATGAAGAGCACTGCATTTGTTATCTTGTTTAATCCCAGTAGCAGAGCCAGGACTGGAGGCATCTGCTTCCAGAAAATGCACTTCTAACCACTGTACTCTTGAGGAGAGCTTCAGGCAAAGCTGAATCCAGGGATTTGAACATTATTCCCAAGACTCAGTCTTTCATTCTCACTTTAATTACTCTGTGTTGAATTAGTTCCCATGCATGTCAGGTCCCCTCCATTCATGACAGCTCAGGCTTAAACGATCCTTATATTTAGCATTTCCAGAGAAAGTCGTTTTCCTCTTCTGAAAGTACTAGATCTACATCAGTCTGTTTATAATGTTAGAAAATAGATTCACAATATTGTTAAGTAAAAAACCCTCACGCTTTACAAAACAGTAGATATGGGCTGACCCATAAATAAATACATTTACAATTGAGAAGATATAAATAAAACACTAACAATAGTTATTTCTGAGTGTTATGATTTGGGGGACTATATTTTATTTTTGCTTCTCAGTATTTTCATTTGTTTTTACATTAAGAATATATTATCTGTATGATAAAACTATTGAAGGTAAACAAAAACTCAATAGCAGCAAACAAATGTATATCTCCATATTGTTCTCTGAAGCTAGGTCCTTTCCCACTCATCCCATCCTGTGTTGCTAAGTCCTGTGTCTCAGGAAATTGATAAATTGGGGGTGGCAGCACCACTAGTGACAGTCTTATCTGCTTCCATTTGGTTAAAGACAAGAAGAGGAGGAGGAGTACCCCAGGCCAGCTCTGCCACATTAGTATTTATTTATTTATTTATTTATTTATTTATCCTCTCCGGAGGATATTTTCCATTGATTTTAAGAGAGAGTGGATGGGAGAGGGAGAGACACACCAATGTGAGAGAGACACATCGGTTGGTTGCCTCCCACATGCCCCGGACCAGGGCTGTGAGCATGCATCCGAGGTACATGCCCTTGACCGGAATTGAGTCTGTAAACTGATGCTCTATCCACTGAGCCAAGCTGGCTAGGGCTCTGCCATATTACTGAACATGGGAACAGGCTCAGTATCTTCCCTGACACTATAAGCACTTTGGGTCCATTTTGAAATGGAATGTTAGTTCTTCCTGGGAAGCCCTCACGAGGTAGCATTTAGTGGTGCATCACGAAGGAGAGAAGACAAGTAAACCAAGGGGGTCCCAACTGAACATGCAGCCAAACTCCAAGTACCAGGCTGATTTGGAAGTAGCTGTTTAGTCCCTGCCTCTAAGGAGTTTCCGTCTCATTAGGAAAGCAGGGCAGTAAGATAGCGTGGATTAAATGATGCAGGGGTGAGGTGGGCTCCACAGTGCTCACCCCAGGGGAGACCATGGTGAGAGCTGGTCGTCAGCCTCCCCATTCATGCTCCAGCAAGGGCGCCCCATTCTCCAGCCTGCAGCGCATATGAGAACATGGAAAATCCACCCTGCTTCAGACTGCTTCCTAATTTCTCAAGTACAGATCAGAATAATCCCCATCCTACTGTCATGGGGAGAGGATTAAACTGGGTAATGCATCAAAATGCTTAGCCTAGTACCTGCAGCTGAGAAAATACACAATAAATGGTGCCTATCATTATTATGAGTATGCTCACGAACAGCAGAAGTAAGCCAACATGGAGATGACAAAACGTTTGGAATCTTACAAAGTACTTAAAATGGCTCCTAATCTTATAGATCTGGTTCCTTCTGCAGGCAGTATCTGGTTTCTTGAACCTTTGCCCTGTGATTTTATCCAGGGTATGGAGTGTACTAGTATGTAAAATTGTCTCGCCCTCACTCCCAACCTCCTTCCTAAATGTAGAATATGCATTCGCATCCTCCTGGCTCGGATGGGAACTTGGCACCTCTCACAACCTGCAGACCACATGGCTCCAATTCACAGTCCTTTGCTTCATAAGAACTACCATCTTTGGAACATTTTCTCACATTTCACAGAACTCAGCTCGAGAGGAAAATGTGAAACTTATATTGAACTAAAACTGAAAAATAAGGCTTGATTGGTCCAAAGACTTTAGGAAAAGAAAATGTCCTTGTTTTATAATTTTCAAATTCAAGGTCTGAAATGCAGGGTATCAGAGTGAGAAGGGAGACTCGTGGTAATGCTGATGCAAAAGAGACAAAGGCGTCTCAGCGAGGGAGGAGCAGTGCATTCTGTGCTTGCCATTCTGTGACACACCAGCTCCCCAGCTCCTCAATCCTGCGAGCTCTCCCAGCGTTCTTTATCGGTATGAGCTATTCTGAATTCTTCTTTTTGCTTACATTAGCCTGAGTCTGTTTTTGCTGCTTGCAACTCAGTAACCCTTACTGATTCCTAAGTAAAGGGGGGTGGGGAGGCAGGTGTGAGTGAGAAGGAAATGAATAAGGAACAAAGAGCAGCAGAGAAAATGGATAAAGCAGCTAGATCCTATGACTACTTCAAATTTTGAAGGGTTCCAGTCCTAGTCCAAATGTATCCTTTAAAACAAGTCTCCATCCCACCTCCACCGTCTCCCACGAAAATGGTCCCTGTTCCTTGTTATTGATGTGGCTACTGTTTTGGTATTGGTCAGGACTCGTTAATTGCAAGTAACAGGAAGATAACTAATCAGTTGAAGCAAAAAAGCCCAGGGACCATGCTTCTGGCGTGGCTAAACTTAGAGTTGACAGGGTGCTGTCTGAGCCGCCACCTTTCAGTCCTGCTTTCCTCTGTGTTTGTTTCAGTCCCGTTTCCCCTCCTGATGGCAGAGGTGGCCACTGGAAGCTCCAGGCTTACTTTGTACTAGCTCATCATCTCAGACGAAAAAGCGTTTCTCTTTTCCAACAAAAGTCCTGTGGTTGATGCTCACTGGATATCTGAGTTGCTTTCAATAAAGTATGATTAGAAAATTATAGTTGTTCGGGCTTGGTCATATGCCTGCCCTTGAATAGGATCAACCCACACAAACCACACAGGAAAAGAATGAGAGAAAACCTTTTCTCCAAGGACATTAGGATTACTAGTTGCTCTCCATAACTTTTCTTCAGTTCTTTCTGGATGACCAAACACCCAAATGTTATCCAGGAATCGAGCCACGCAGAGTGAAGACTACAGTCCAAAGGATCTCCCAAGACAACCTCGGGACAGTGTTCTCACCAACTGAATATAAGTGGCAGTAATGGACGCAACGTCCAGGAAATGTCCTCAGAGGGATGTGCCATGTCCTTCTCTGTCCTTGCTTCTTGCCTTTGTCCGGAATGTGGTCATGATGGCTGGAGGTGAATAAGGCATCCTGGACCATCCGGCCATGTCGGAATGGAGGAGACACATCTTGGAGCTTGGGTCCCTAACACTGTGGAGCCACCAGCCCTGACTCACCTTCACCTTCTTCCAGGTGATAGAAAAAGGAACAAGAGCGTCTTTGACAAACCATAACCCAATATAATCCTCCTCAATCCCTCCAAAGGAAACTCATGGTGCTGCTATGAAAAGGGGTGAGAAGTACTAGGCAGGCATGTCCCATCTTACTCCCTGAAACACTCTATCTAAGCCATGGTCATTACTTGGGTGGAACTTTGAAGAGGCAATGCTGCTGGCTCTGGTGTATTAGAATACCGAGAACTTCAGAGTGTACACATTCAAAGGAAAAATAAGTTTAAAACGGAGCCAAGCACAGAGTTGTGAGAAGGAACTACACCCATGTTTTCCCCACTAAGATCAAAATGCTGGTCAGAGTGGGTTAATCTACATTTAACCTTGTAACTTTAAGAATGGAGGGCAGAAATAGCAGGTTCACTTGTGAAAGTACCTATTAGAACCCCTTTCAACATATTTGTGTTGACATTTTTATTAACAACTTTAGTAATTAAATTGTAATCAAACACAGATATGACATGATGCCAATAGAATGGTTGTCTTGAATAACAGAACCATAGAACTACACATCAGAACCCAAAGAGGTTTTTGAAGTTAATCTTGACTCCCCATTTTACAGGTGAGAAAACTGAGGCTCGGAGAGGTCAACCAACTTGCTCCAGGTACACCTGGAATCAAGGGTGAAGCTGTCTGGATTCAATCTTCCTACTTTCTCTTTTTGAATAAATGGAAGTTATATCATGATTCAAGATTCAAGTAGAAATTTAAAAAAAAAATGAAAGCAGTGAGCTGATGAGACCAGATACAATGCAATCAGGTCAAATGTGTAAGGACCTACATGTTCGGTCCAGAAAAGCCCACTGTCCAAGCACAGTGTGCAGCTGATGTGCCTTAATCAGCAGCACTTGTAAGAAACACTTAGAGATATGAGTTAGCTGCAAGCTTGAAGTGTCAGCAGCGTGATGGGGCTACAAGAAAGAGATAAAGCAGCCATAGGTGGCATCGCTAGAAACAGTTTACAGAAGACAGGTCTGAGTCCTGTGAACCTTTCAATCTATACCTGTGATTCCTCCTTCAGTCCCAGGTGTCAAGAGTTTAGAAATGATCTAGACCAGTGGTCGGCAAACCGCGGCTCGCAAGCCACATGCGGCTCTTTGGCCCCTTGAGTATACCTCAATCAGATTGAGGATGTTTTTAGCAAAGGCCATCTTAGGAGTACCCTAATTAAGTTAATAACAATGTACCTACCTATATAGTTTAAGTTTAAAAAATTTGGCTCTCAAAAAAAATTTCAATCATTGTACTGTTGATATTTGGCTCTCTTGACTAATGAGTTTGCTGACCACTGATCTAGACAAATTAGTTCAGCTCTAGGATGGCATTACATGAGGAATGGTCAAAGGAAGTTAGAAAACTGCAAAGCACTGTAACATAGAACTTGAATCTTGGAGTCAGACTGCCTGGGCTTAATCCCAGCTCTGTCAATTACTGAGGATATGTTCATTAAGCCTTGATCTCACTGTCTGTAAATGAGAAATGATAACAGTACCCTAAACCTTTGGAGATAAAGGAGGTAATGCATGTCATGTGATTTGCACATTACTGGCACAAAGCAAGCACTCCATAAATGTTAGCTACTATCGGGATTAAGGAAGCAAAGTGATGTGGGGATAATGGTAACAACCTAATAGGCTGTGGTGAATATTAAATGAGTTAACACATGCAAACTTGGTAGCAATTATTATCTGCAATAGAGGGACTGATCTAAGGTTTCCATTGATGGGCCTGGTTTAGGGGCAAAATATACCCTGACAGGCTACGGTTCACAGAGCCTGATCAGAAGGATGCTCAGGGGTGTGTGTGTGTGTGTGTGTGTGTGTGTGTGTAGGGGGAGGGGGAAGGAGTGAGGGTGGTCACTCAGACATTCTATGGGGGTACTCACTTGACCACCTGGGAAGGGTGGCTTGGCATTGTCATGGACTGACAGCTGCTTTCTGGGCCATGGTCCTTTAGGCCTGTTCTGATGACCTCTGAGTAGGGTTGGTCACTCAAGTTTGCTCCGGTCATGGCCACTGAGGCTTGCCTGGGGGCAGACACAGGGATCATTCCAAGTGGGGATGCTCCTAAGTCCCTCCCCTCTCTTTCCTTCACCCTCTTTCCTTCTCCCTGGGCCACTGAGGGAGCAAGTCCCTAGTGCCCTGGACCTGAGAGACCCTATGGGAGCCAGGACAGCTCCCAGAACAGTCCGCCGCTAGGGGGCGGCCGCTAAGAGGGAACCCGCCCGCGCGGAGTCCGCTCCTTTGGGGTTTGCGCACCCCCACGCCCAGAGAGAGGTGGAGTGACAGTGGGGTGGGGGCACAAGCTTCATGGGTGTGAGACAGCCAGTCGCCTGGTGAGTCAGCGCGTGGGGGTAGGGGGCGAAGGAGCTCCCTGAATAGTCACGGATTCACACTCCTGCTCCGCTCCTCCACGCATCCCGTCTAGAGCCTGTGTCCCCCCGTCTCGCGCGTGTCCCCATCCTGCGTGTGTTCCCGCGAACGGCACGATGTCTGAGCCCAAGCTCTGAGTCTGTTTGATGCGGTGGGGTAGGGAGGGAAGGCAGTGTCCCTGTGGGTGTGTCTATGCCAGGTTGGGCGATTTCTTCCCACTCCACGTGAGTGTGGGGGTGTGTCCCGGTGTGTCCCTGCATGTGCGCGCGTGTCCCCGCCGTGGGACCGCTCAGCAGTGCAGAACGCTCGCGTCCGCCCGGCCGTGTCTGGGTCCGGATGCTGGCGCCATCTCGACCCAGGCTCCCACCCCGGCGTCGGGAGGCCAGCGCTTGGGGTGTCCAGCCTTCTGACGGAGCAAATGCCTCCACACCCTCCCTCCACACCCCGCGCTGGCCAGGGCGCCCCAGGGCGCGGCCTTCGTGGGCAGGGCCGGGTGTGTGTCCTGGGCGGGACAGAGGATGGGGGCGGGCCAGGTCCCCGGGCGGGGCGCGGGCTCTGGGGACCGCGCGGCTGACGTCAGGCGACTCCTTAAATAGAGCCGGCAGCGCCTCGCTCGCCTTTCCGGAGGAGCCGGAGCGCGGCCGCTCGAGCGCCACCGAGCGGCCGCCGCCACCGCACAGCCGCGCCGCCGCGGGTCGGGAATGGGGCTGCGGGCGCCGGGCGCGCTCCCAACCCTTCGCGTCGAAGGGCCGAGAAGCGCCGGGAGTCGCCCCGCCGCCAGGAGCCCCGCCGCCTAGGACGGCGCGATGTGGGAGGCGCTGCTGCCGGTGCCCCCAGGAACGACCGCCCCCCGCCCCCCGGGCACGGTGCGCGCCCCGCCGGCAGCGCCTGGAAAAGACGGCAGCCCCACGGCTGACCCGCGTGGCCCAGGCGGCGCCGCCCGAGCCCTCTAGGCGGCCGCAGGGCCCCAGGAGCTCGCCGCCAGCGCCCCCTCGGAGACCATGCCCCCCGGCGCGGGCCCAGGGAGCCATGGCCTTTAGGGTCCCGGGCCGCGCGGGGCCACCTCAGCCGCGGAGGGCGCGCAGGCTGCTCTTCGCCTTCACGCTGTCGCTCTCCTGCACTTACCTGTGCTACAGCCTCCTGTGCTGCTGCGACGACCTGGGCCGGAGTCGCCTCCTCCGCGCGCCCCGCGGCCCCCGCGCGGACGTCCCGCAAGTTCTCCCGGAGCCCCGCCCCTGCGACCCCCCGGGGCCGCCGCCCCGCGCGCCCGCCGCGCCCCCGCCGCGCCTAGCGGCTTCCAACCTCTCGGGCTCACCGAAGCCGGGCACCAAGCGGCTGCCCCAGGCCCTGATTGTGGGCGTGAAGAAGGGGGGCACGCGCGCCGTGCTGGAGTTTATCCGTGTGCACCCGGACGTGCGGGCCTTAGGCACCGAGCCCCACTTCTTCGACAGGAACTACGGGCGCGGGCTGGACTGGTACAGGTAAGGGGGCAGCCCCGCACCGCGCCTGCTTCCCACCGGCTTCATGCTCAGAGTCACCCCTGCCTTTTCTCTTCCCCTTCACCCGGCTGGTCGGGTGGGTTCAGGCTGACACGTGGGGGATGACCCAGAACTTCCGTTTCTTCTCTGGACACGCGGTTTCTGGAATGGCAAAGGGCCCTTGTCCCTGGAGGGAAGGGAGGGCTCTAGCCAAATTCAGGACGGGCAGCGAGCTGACTCCGTGTCCAGCCTTTGGGATGGAGCACGGTGCCCAGGGAAGGGGCAGGGAGGACGCCTCTCACAGTCCTCCCCCGGCCTCCTCCGCGGGCCTTTCCTGGCCTCTGAAGGGCCCTGAGAAGGATGGAAAGTAGAACAGGAGGACCTTTGTGACAAGGCTCTGTGCTTGGGGAGGTCCCCACAGTTCCAACCGGATGAGCGAGGTCATCCCAGAGGTGCCGGATGAGGAAGTTCCTTCTGCAGGCTCACTTCCAGCCCCAGGTTTTGCTGCTTTAGCTGGGCTCAGACCCCGTCCCTCGGACCCGAGTTCCTGGTCTTCGACAGGGAAAGGATACCTGGATGGGAGGCTTCGCTCTCCCTTAGCTTGAGCAAATTCCTAAAACACTTTGAGCCTCGGGTTTCTCGTCGCTTCTACAGCCGCCAAGATGGGGCGTTTGGGATGCTGGTGAGCTCTCAGATGAATATCGGCGGGTTGTAGGGGCAGCCAGTCCACTCCTCCGCTGCACTGCTGAGGGTGAGAGTCACCCAGGTTGGTGGGTCTGGGGATAGCCTGAAGCTTCTGGAAGGTGGCAGCTGCCACTGTTCAATGTCCATTTACCTCCCAAGCCCTGTTTGGTGCTGAGGTGTAGGCCTGGCCCATGTGTTGGCTGAGCGGGGTATCCTGGGGATGGTATAACGTATAGGTTCTCCATGACACATGGCTCACAGACTTCTCGACATCCCCCTGACCCCGTGAAGACTCTAGAAAGGTCTGCCTAGGATTGGAACTGGGGAGGGTAACATGGTAACTGCACAGTAGCTGAGGCTAATTTTTAAAATTTGTATAAAAGTAAACCCATTAGGAAGTAGCAAGTCCTGGGCAAAGGACAACTTTATTAGAAGGACCCACTGAGCTCTTAATAGGGGGCCCTGGATTTGCAAGAAGCAGGGCAACAGGCTGACTTCCATCTTTGCCAGTTAGCCTTCAATGGGCATGGTTGTGGGAGCAAGGGTGGCACATATGCCATCCTCAGGAGACAGGCAGGCATGCAGTCTGTGTCCGGGAAAGCCAAGCTGGGATAGCTGGCTGGGGGTGGCCCAGCACCATTATGTTGGCTCAGTGGAATAGAGTGATCCAGAAAGGCAGGTTTGGTGCTTTCCATGCTGTGACCCTCAGGTACCCATCTGGGCATCTGAGCTGAGCAAGGGCAGAGCCGGAGCCTGACCCCAGGCGGGGGATGCCACTGCATGCACCTGCAGAGCCCTGTGTGGGTCAGTCATGGCCACACTCTACTGCACAGCAGAGTTTCCTGGGGGAAAGGCTGGAGATCATTATGAAGCCCTTTGCCAATGTGAAGTGCTTTCTGTGTGCAAAAATCACAAAATGCTGGGCACCTGGCCATTAGATATTGTGTCCTCCAATAAACACCCGTGCCCTGCACAGGCTCTGGGCCCTCTTCCCGCTCCACCCCGGCGCCGCACCTCAGGCTTCCTTCCCAGGGCCGTGTCATTCAGGGATGGCTGGTTTTTATTTTTAACCTTGGCATGTGTGATTCGAAGCCAGCTTAGCTGTGAACCTTCGAGATGGAGCCGTGCCTTTTTTTTTTTTTTTTTTTTTTTATGTAGCACATTTGGATTCTGCTAAAATTCTCAGCTGAGTCTGGTAGGTTTTATTTAACATCAAGCACACTGACAGCTCCACGTCTCAGGGTCTGACTTACCCTCCCTTCTCCCTTCATATTTTTAAAAGAATAATTAGCCTGGGGGTCTGCTTGTGAATTGCCATCTATGCTAAGGTAATACCATTTGGATCTGTTTCCATAATTTCCAGAACATTTCTATCTGTGTGTTTTACCCTTCATCACTCAAGTAGTAAGCATTCATTGCAGAAATGAAGGGGATTTCTGAGGTCCTTTAAAGCCCACGGTCCCACTTGATTCCTGAATTCCACAAGTTGAACGGCAGGTGACGTGATGCTGCTGCCTGCCTGCTACCCCAACTGTGTCACAGATGTGAGAACTGGAACCCCAAGGAGGAGCATGTGGAACAGGGTCACAGGCAAACTGATGAAAGTTAGCACCAGAAGTCCCTGGCACATGTGTGTGCCAGCGTGTGTGCATTCCAGCAGGTGCTCTAACCACGGCTCCCCATGGCTTGCCACCAGGAAGCCAGGATGCACTGGTAGACTTGCCCAGTGTGCCTTTGTGCCCTCGGTGGTGGACTATTTTCCAAAAGTGGAGTTGCAGAGTTCCTGGCAGTGGGTCTCATGTGACTTGTCCCTGCTAAGCCCCTGAGGATAAGTTCCTGGGGCCAAGGCCCAGATTGGATGGACAATGGGAAAACTAATAGCTTCACCCTCAACCCAAAGGAGAGACTTTTTGCTGTGGGCAGACAGATAAACCAGGAGGTGACAAGCAGTGCCTGAAGGCGGGTGACACAGCTAGAGGGACACCCTCGGCAGAGACCAGGAGACAGAATGTGCACCTTCCTTGCTCCCAGCCCGAGCTCTCTTTCTTGGGAACCAGCCCAGGTCAGGCCACCCAAGCAGAGCCCCGCCCTCTGCAGTGGTACCTCCTTTAGGTATTTCCTGAGACCCCCTCACAGAAGCTCTCCCCTCACCTATCCTTCTTGCCTGGTTCCCTTCTTTCAATTTCCTTCCCAGGGAGGCAGCTGGGCCTGCAGGTGGGGTCGGCTACCTGCCTGCCTGCTGGGCAAAGTGAAAACACCCTGAGGAGGGACCCGGACAGCACCTGCCAGAGACTGGGTGTGGTCACCTGGATGCTGTGATTGGAGGCAAAGTGCTCTTTCTGAATCTCCGGGTGCTGGGCGTAGGAGGGCACCTGCCTAACTCTCACAGGGGGAGTTTTGAAGAGTGGATGAAACACTGATGTGAAAGTGCCTGGAACTCTGTGGTCCACAGAGAAAAGGCAGAATGTTACCGCTGTAGCGACTGTCACCCCCTTGCACCACCCACACTCCTATGACCACCTCCGTACTATTAGTATACAAGGATGATTTCTGCTGGGCTGCTGTCACCAGATGGGGCTGAGGAGTTAACTAATTGCTGGGAAACTTGTTCCATGAGATGAGCAAGGGTCCTGGCCTTAAATTTTCCTTTCAGTTCTGCTTCAATTTAATTTTCATTTTTGCTCCCTTCCTTCAATAAAAAGTCACTTCACGTTTCTCATTGTCAGTTTGCTCACCTTTAAAATGGAAATGCTGCCTGACCTGCTTCGCAGTCTTGTGAAAATCAGTAAGACAGCCCATGTGACAATGCTTCCCCGATCTAAGATTATGCTTAGCATGCTGCCATTCACCAAGGGCTGGGAGTGAGGCTGAATCGTCAGGCTCTTCATTTTTTATTTTTTAAATTGATTTCAGAGAGAGGAAGGGAGAGGGGGAGAGAGATAGAAACATCCATGCTGAGAGAAAATCATTGATTGGCTGCCTCCTGCACACCCCCTGCTGGGGATTGAGCCATGACCAGGAATCAAATCATGACCTTTGGTTCATGGGTTGATGCTCAACCACTGAGCCACACCAGCCAGGCTAGGGCCTTCAACTTTTATAAAGAGATACGAGCTGTGCCTCATCCAGTAGTTTTTGGCGTCTTGGGGAGGCTGAGTTTTGCTAGTTTTCGGCAATGGGTGGGGAGCGTTGTGCAGAGGAGGTGAGCCTTCTCTAACACACTGAAATGCCGGCAAGAGCAGGGTAATATGTGATCATTGACTGTGCTCCGGTTGCTGCATTTTGATAGATGAGCCTGTTCTGTAAATTTTAGACTCCAATCCACTGCGTATTTATTTGTTCATTGTGGATTGTGTTCTGGGACCATGTGAGACGAGGAAGACACACTATTTGCCCCAGAGGCAATGTTCACATAAGAAAGAGAATAAAAACACAGAATAAGGTGTATTGCTTTATCCAGCTCACTGCAGTCAAGAAATTAATCTTTAAGGACATACTTTAGGAAGGAATAAAACCAAAGGCAGAGGCCAGGGAAATAGTTAAAATACAGAAGGCTTGAAGCATCTTTAACAAAATGATCAAGACACAACACACACTCATCCACACTGTTGAGTGTGCACAGATGCCTGGGTAGGCACACCCACATGACACACACTTATCCATGCTGTTGAGTGTGCACGGATGCCTGGGCAGGCATACCCACACCCACACGATACACACTTATCCACGCTGTTGAGTGTGCACAGATGCCTGGGCAGGCACACCCGCACACACCATTACATGTCTGTGCAGACTCATCTCCGTAAGGAGTGTCGCAGCCTCGGTCCGGAGGATGTCGCACACACTGATTAAATGAAACCGCCCATAAATCCCCACTCACCTGGCAGCTCCTTCGCGGGAGCACGCTGTCGATACAACAGTCCCTGCACGCGCCCAGCTCTGGTCAGGCCCTGGGCGAGCAGGACTGTCTTTTTGAAGAGGTGGCTTTGCTCTCTGGAGCGCAGAGGGACGGTGGAAGAGGTTGCAATGAAAATTTTTTAAAAAGCATGACTTTCCCCAAAGCCTCAGTTAAGGTTTTTAGGTTAAAATGCGAAAATATCACTTACCATGGATTCTAAAGAGCATACCCCTCACATTTAGCATCTGACATTAGGGTCTACCTGACGATGGGTGGGGTCTCAGCCTCAGTGAGATACCAGCTTCCCTGAGGGTGGGAACCGCTCCCAGAGGGTGTCTGCCCTGGAGACGGCTGGCGATGCCTGGCTGGGCCGGACCCATTCCTTGCTGGTCTCTGCAACCAGCAGGCCTCTTCTGGCCAAGGAGCTGGGCCGTTTTGGGTGCTGATTGTCACCCTGCCATCTCCCTGAAGGCGTCTGTCCTGAAATGAGGGAGCATGCGGGCTGACACCCACCAGCAGGTGAGACGCCGTGCGGACATGTTCTTCACGGCTGCTGGCTGCCAGCTGCCTGCAGGCCCACCGGGGCCTCCCAGGTGAGCGGTCACCAGCGTGCTTGCTGGTGCTCCCTGCACAGGCATGCGGGTGGCAGAATCACCCCTTCCCCAGGGAGAGCCCACACATCATTCCTGAGTGGCCGAGTGTGGGGTGGGGGGATTGGGGGGAGAAGGAAGCACAGGGCTCTCTCTTACGGGTCCCCTAAGGGGCCTCTGGATGGGAGACCTGGGGGGCAGGGGGGTAAGCACGGGCTGAGTCGGGCTGGAGGGTCTGAAAGGTCACCCAGCCAGCCTACCACTGGGACTCACGGTCCTCCAGGGCTCAGCTGGGCGGGTTCTCCATTGAGTTGTCAAACGCCCACCATGGCAGGCACAGCGCCAGGCAGGCCAGCTCCGACACTATGTTCTCACCGCGGGCGGGCGGCAGTGATGGGCTGAAGTGCTTTGTAGCCCTGGGCAGCTTGACGAGGTGGGAAAGCCACCAGCGAGTGGAAATAACAGCATTTCAGAGGTAATTGCTGCCCGTCACGCCCACAGCTGGGCAGCAGGGGTAGCTGAGATGCTCTTCCAGGGACAGGGCCAGGGGCAGTGGGTTCCTGGCTGTCCATCTGCAGTTCCTTCTCCAGCTTGAAGCCAGAGGCACTAACAGTGGCTCCACCGCACCGGCTCCAGGCGTAAGAGAACTGGGGTCTGTTCCGGGAGAGGCCGGCTCTGGGCGGGCATCGCTCCCCTGTCCCTGACGGCAGGTTTTCCAGGCTTCCTATGTCCTGGTGCTGCCTTCCTGATGCCTGCCCACCTGGCACATCCTCTGTTGTTATTCTCTTACTATCGTTGGGTAAGTTAACACATTCAAAAATTGTAGTTTTTCCATAAAGAACTGGATCATTTTCCCTTCAGTGTATATACTTTAGAATAGAGACTATGTTCTCATAATGCAAACTTCAAAAGTGACCGAGGAGAGCTAGTGAAACTGCCCTCGTTCCTGCCCGTGTCCGCCATGTGCTCCCTTTCCCGGGTACTCCGGGGGGTTCGTTTTTGTGTGCCCTCCAAGGCGTGCACTGTGCATTCGTAAGCACAACACACATCATGCAAATATAGTTAAAATGCATATTTTTTAAAACAACTTCATTTGAAAACCACCCTAAATGGAAAGCCAGCGTTACTTGCCATGATTAGAAAGTAATCATAAAAATAAATATATTGAAAACAAAACAGTGCTCTTGGATTTTGCTGCCTGAGGTGGCTGAGAGGCCCAGGCCTGCCTGTCTTTGTTTAAAAGAGGATATTTCAGAAAGACCAGTTAGAGCGGTTAAAGAAACACTAATAATGCCAGGCATTCCCCCTGTAATCAGAAGGCTTGGGAGTGAAGTGGAAAAGATGATGCATTTTCCCCCATGAGATTCGGCGATAGGTAGTAGGTCTTTGTTGAACTTAAAATTAGCGGGATGGGGTGCACGCCAGCCCCACAAATGCCTACTGGAGTCTGCAGAAAGCCCAGCTCAGTGAAGCCATCGCTGTTTCCAGCGTTCAGTTTCTTTGATGTGTTAATGATAGGAAGAGACAAGCCAAGCGAAAACTCCGAACAAACATGAGCATTAGGAAAAGTACTTTGGCCCTGGCAGTGTGGCTCAGTTGGTTGAGCGTGGACCCTGGCACTGAAGGGCTGCCGGTTCAGTTCCCAGCTAGGGCAAGTGCCCAGGTTGAGGGTTCGGGCCCCGTCGGTGCTTATGGAGGCAACCCATCCATGTTTCTCTTTGACATTGATGTTTCTCTCTCTCTTTCTTTCAAAAAAAAAAAAATCAAGAAACATTTTTAAAATGTATTTTGACTTGCAGTATATGCAAGATAGTCGGCCTTCAGAAGAGCAGGGTTCCCTGCATAACAGCGTGGCGGGTGTTGGAGGTTTCTTCACTGCTCTCTCTGGTGGAAAAGCGGCATGTCCCCATGACTCTATCTCCCTAGGTCCGTGGTTGGCAAACTGCGGCTCGCGAACCACATGCGGCTCTTTGGCCCCTTGAGTGTGACTCTTCCACAAAATACCACGGCCTAGGCGAGTCTATTTTGAAGAAGTGGCGTTAGAAGAAGTTTAAGTTTAAAAAATTTGGCTCTCAAAAGAAATTTCAATCGTTGTACTGTTGATATTTGGCTCTGTTGACTAATGAGTTTGCCGACCACTGCCCTAGGTGGTCCTGCACCCGCAGGCGTCAGGTTGCAAAAGTCAGCAGCAAGTTAAGGGAAAGGAGCTCATCCCTTTTTAAAAATTATGAAGCTCATCGAAAAGAATGGCCTCTCACCATTTGAGACAACATGGGTGGACCTAGAGGATATGATGCTGAGTGAAATAAGTCAGACAGAGAAAGACAAATACCATATGATTTCAAGTATATGTGGAATCTAATGAACAAAATAAACTGACGAACAAAATAGAAACAGAGGCATAGAAGCATGGACAGACTGATGGTTGCCAGAGGGAAGGGGGTGGGAGATGGGGGGAAAAGGGGCGAGATTAGGAACTAGACACTGGCAGTTACAGAATAGTCACAGGGGTGTGAAGTACAGCATAGGGAATATAGTTGGTAGTGTTGCAATAACTACGTATGTGCCATTTGAGTACTGGAAATATATAACTAACCACTCTGCTACATACCCGAAGCTAATATAAAATAACATTGAATGTCAACTGTAATGGAAAGATAAAATTGTTGAATCAGGATCTAAAGTTACAAAACATAACAAAAGTGTGAGGCTCACGTGGGACAGGGTGTCTTTAAAAGCCAGGCTGCCACGTTGCGCTCCGCTCCGCGCACCTGGCATGAGGCTTGGCGCGTCCCAGGGCAGGGTCACTTCGCTCTCTCCACACTGTCACCTCAGCGAAGGAAGAGGGAAGTAGTGCTGTGTCCCTGGACACAGAAAGGACCTCCACTTGAGAAAGTTGCCCGGACGTCCCGTATGTTCAACAGAAGTAACTCTGAGAGCATCTGAGCGCAGCCCCCCAAGCTTGCCTCTCGTCAGGCAGGTGGCCATCGGTGCTGAAGGGAAGGCCATGCGAGCTCAGGGTGCCCTGGCCTCGGCTCACTGACGGGTGCGGGAGCCCCCGGGACCCTCGGCTGGCTAGGAGCTGCCTGTGAAGGGGGAGCAGAGGCATGGATTAGATGCCCTCGGGGGAAGGACAAGGTGGCATTGCAGCAGCGATTCAAAGCTTGGGCTCTTGAATCAGATGAAAAGTGGGGATCTCAGTGGGATCTCAGTTCCACCTCCTGCCCGGTGTGTGTCCACCAACCCGTGGCTTTTCTGTGCCTCAGTCCCCGTGCACACGGGGATGTCACAGTACCTGCCACATGGGGCTGCTGTGGGGAGGACAGGCCTGAGCATGTTACCATGCTCAGAAATGTCTGGCATGTGGAAGGTATCCATGCGTGTTAGCTGTCATTGTTGGTCATTGATGTTTGCCATCAGACTTTTGCTGAACTAAGTGCTGAGGATCTAGAGATGAATAGGATGCAGACCCTCCACTGGGCTCTTTGTTGTTTGATGGGGTCATTACATGTTCATGGAAGTTTTTACAGAAGTCAGATGGTGGCAGGTATCATAATAGAGATACAAGCAGAGCTATAGCATGAAGAGGAGACAGAAGCCACCTGCAGGGTCTTGGGAACACATCCTGGAGGAGGTGGCGCGTCACTGGGTCTCCATGGGCATAGAGGAGGACTTTTTCAGGGGATGGGTGGTCTTGTAAGGACGTTTTTTTAAATATATTCATCTCATGATTTCACGTTTGCTTACAATCAAATCATAAAATAAAGTTGGTTCAGATTACTTGAGTTCTGCATGCATTTATTGACCACCACTGAGCCAAACCTTGGGAAAATGAAGATGAGAAAGAAGATCTCTTTAATGAGCTGAAGGGGCAGAGAAGTCCGATAGCAAGACTTGCTGAGAGAGAGAACACTCCTGGCATGTGGGGTCACAGAGGAGGGGCTCCTGCCTGGGGCAGGTCAGAGGGGCTGTGGGGGAGCTGAAGCCTCAGCTTTAGGGGCTTGCATTGCTGTCGCCTGGATCTGGTGCTTCTCATCTTGTGGTCCCAGCTCACATGTTACCTCACACACCTTCCTGAGCTGCCGGCGCTGCTCCCCTGCCAGCATCACCTTGTTTTATTTACTTCGTCTTTGCTTCAGTCTCAGATTATCCTGTTCTTTGTTTTTTTTTTTCCCGACTCTCCCCCACTAGACTCAAAAGTCCCTGAGAGCAGGGATCTTGTCTGTCGTGTTCATGACTGTACCCCAGAGCCAGAACAGTGCCTGGCAAACAGTGGGTGCTCAATCGACAGCTGTTGAGTGTACACAGTTAGGTTTAGGGATAAGTAGGAATCGGCGAGTCTGCGCCAAGGCTGCATGCTGGCCCCCGCTCTTTTGTAGGCTTTTCACACAGGGGTCTCGAGAGACTGGGTGAGAGAGTGCAGGATTCGGATGCTATGACCCACCCCTCATCTCCACAGGTGTTTATTGAGCACCTACTCTGTGCTGGGTACTGTCAGAGTCCCTGGGGAGAGAGCAGTGAAAAACAAAATCCCTGCCCCATGGTGCTCACTTACTGTGGGGTGGGAGCAGAGGGACATGAGATGGATATGCACATCACATCCATGGCACACGGGGACCAGCACGGGCTGTGGGGAGCATGAGGGAAGAGGTGGCAGGAGGGTGCAGGTCTAGGCAGGAGGGAGGAAAGGACTCACTGGGAAGGAGCTATGCAGCCAAGACCTTACATTTCCCAAGGCTCTCAGGCTGCACTGTAGGGGGTGGAGGCAGGGCAACTGGTCAGGAGGTTTTGCAGTGGCCACGGTGGGGGCGAGGTGGGCAGCTGCAGGATTGCTGATGGGTTGTGTAGGGCAAAGGCGGTGGTGATGATGACCTCTATCAAGGGTTTGATGTCTTTCCAGCCCTTACAGTGACGGGCTGGCGTTTGAATCTAACATACTTCCCAGTACAGCCCCTGGTGTGACTGGCATGCACCTGTCTATAGGTGCCCTTGAACTAACCGAAGAGAGGAGTCCTGTCCTGCGGTAACTTAGAGGCTTCAGGGCCACCCGCAGGCAGGTGGCAGGTGGCACAGTCCCTTTTTCTAGGGCTCATTGAGGCCTTTTATAAGGCGCTGCTCTTAGGTAACCTCTTAAGGTTCTTGGACGGTTGAGTTAGCTTTGTCGCAAACCAGAAAAAGGCGATTGTCACTCAGTATCTCGCTCTTGTTCCAGCCTCATGGACACGCACGGCAAGGGAGCTGCCTTGATGACGTTGCTAGATTTAGGGATTTGTGTGTGTGGTTTCCTTCAAACAGAATTGAGCACCATAATGGTTTCCTGCGAGCTGACTGGGACCCGAGCCCCCCGACTCCCCCAAAGCTGCCGAGCATGGGGGAATGCTCTCTGCTTTGGCAGCCTCTTTGCACTGTGTTGCTGCTTTGATGGTTTTAATGAAGATATGCAGTCATCTCACAGTTTTCATTCTGCTCGAGCGGGATGGCTTAAAGTGGAGGTGGCATTTCCCAGGATCAATCGCATTTTCAGAAGTGGTTGGTAAGCCCTCCCCAGCTTTTGGCCACTTCTGGCTGAAATGCTGTGGAACCTGAATTATTAATTCCGTGAAAAATGGGTTAAGTCATTGCAAAGCTCTGTGGTGGCAAACTTGTACTTTAAGCTCCTTTCTTGTATTTTCTCTGAGAACCAGACATTCTGGGCCACGTGGCCACTCTCTCTCTGCCAGCCATTTCTCCTGGAGGGAGAGAACCTACTTCATTCCATTGTTCTCCCTGCCAAGGATGAAGAGGAGGAAATGGGCATGAGTGACTGCGGGAGGTACTTATGTCAAAGCCATTTTTATAGGCACTCAAATCTGGACCTCACTCAGATGACAGCTGTGCAAACAGGGCTGTCTCTACAACATGAAGCTCTGAGCCCGCTTGCCCGTTCAGGTGGCGGATGCCCAGGGGAGCGTGCAGGAGGACAGGCAGCCCTGAGCTGCTCTGGGCACGGCCTGCGAGCTGGGCACAGTGACCAGCTGCAGAGCTGGCCCAGGGAGAGGCAGCTTGGAGCAGTGATGGCATCACAGATTCCACATTCCCAGGGACTCTGGGCACGAACAGGAAGAATGACGCTGGCTGTGGGACAATAGGGGGACGGGGGGAGGAGGATTGTCCCATTTAGACAAATTCCATTTAGAGAGAGTGCTGGTCCCATTGGAGGGTACTTGTCCCATTTAGAGAGATGACAGCTAGTCAATCCCAACAGGCTTTTTGCAATCCCTATATTGCCAGATCTTCTAGGCTTTATTGTGGGTTTTTTATTTAAGAAAAAAGCTTGAAATGTGGCCTTTTAAAAATGTGAATTGTCAGTTTATAATTGTGTCTGACTCACGACTTTTGTAGAACACGTGGACCCAACAGGACACGTTTGTGGCTGGTGTTACTGTCGGCTGTTCTTCCGTGACTCTGCGAGGCTGGGCCTTGGAAACGGGCCTTAACGCTTTCTCCCCGCCTCTGGCGCCCAGAGCTGAGGGGTAAGCGCGTCACCTTTCTAAGCTCGGCTTTCTTCATGTGAGACGAGGGTTTTTAGCGTTCCTGCCTCCTAAGGTTGTGGGGACTCAGCGTCATAAGTACATGTTAGGTCTTATTCCTGGGTTGTGCGTGGAGGAGGCATGACCCTCACTAGGCTGATGGGTATGCTTGGAAGACGAGAGGCCTGACATGGACCTTGGTCAAGGTGAGGAGAGTGGGGTCTTCGCAGGCCATAGGGAGCCCAAAATCCCTACTGCTCCTCATTGTCACTCACGTTCGTGCCCACAGAGTCCCTGGGGATGTGGTGTTTGTGATGCCATCACTGCTCCAAGCTGCCCTCCCCGGGCCGCTCTGCAGCTGGTCACTGTGCCCAGCTCGCAGTGCCAGCCCAGAGCAGCGCACGGCGCCCACCCTCCGGCACACTGCTGTCGGCGTGGGTCATTGATAGGGCAGAGGTGCTCAGAGGTGTGCGGCTTAGAGACGAACTTGCTTGCGTGGACGTGAGTGCCTCTTTGAGTCAGTGGTTTGGTGTAGATAGAAGTCCAGCCTGGAGAGGGGGGTCTTGCTAGCAAGGAGAGGCTGTGGGCGGGGCCAGGAAGATCAGCCTGGAGGAACTGCTGTTCAACCTTGACCAGTAGTGGGCACCTGCAGGAGGACAGGAGAACCTTGGGATGGCGGTGCCAAGGAGGCTAGAGGGAGAAATGATGGAGCAAAGAAGGCAGCCACCCCTCAGGAGGATGAATTGTGTCAGAGGTGACAGAGAGAGTTGACAGAGAGGTGACAGAGTTCCCTTTTACGCCAGCTGAGCTTGTGTGTGAAGGTGGCTCCCTGGGATCGGGGCCCCTGACACGTGGAGCTTTGGTGGGAGAGCTGGGTGATCACATGGCCTTGGTCTTGCCTCGGGCGGTCTGTCTAAGACTCCTCCCCCATCAGCATGTCATCAAAGTTCCACCTAAAATCTGACACGTTGTTCCTCAACCTTCAGCCATTTGGGTGTCATCTTCACGGTTTATTTTGGATGCATCTAGAAATACTTCATCTCCTTTACATGGTATTGATGCCCACTCATACCTTTTGATTTAACTTAATTACTTAAACATGAAACTTTGAATCACCATCCTAAATGAGAATCACCCATTGTTGGAAATAGAGTAGTCATAGAAACCAAACGATGCAATGAAGTCCCAGCCTCACGCTGCTGCCTGTGCCATCTTCTGCCTGAGGCAGCCCCTTTTTTCTGTTAAAGACAGAGAATCACAGCTGTGAGCGGGTGTTAACAACATGTCAGCACCTAAGACTGTCTCCATGATGTAATCTAAAGCTTTGGATAGAATGAAAAAGGGAAGGCAATTATTTCCTAATGATGTGGTTTTGTAGCATTTAAAGCCATGCCTGTGTGCCACCTAAATGTGTTTTTAACCACTAGTGCTTCATGCCCCGCACTTTGGGAAATGCCAGCCTAACCACCCAGATCCTTCTCGCTTTGAGGTCACTGGGTCATTTTATCATACTTGAGTGTCATGGTCCAGCAACAGCTTGGGGGGACTGGCGGACACTCTAAAGTCCGGGTGGTTTGCAAAGCTGTGGTTGCAATTTAATTGCAGATTGGTGGAGCATCCTGGGGGAAGCGAATGCCTCAGAGGAGCTGCAGGAACAGACCCAGCCATGTGGTGTTTTCAGGTCTTTTTCCAGGATCAGTTTCATGTAGTTTTGGACTCTGGGTTTGATAAGCTGCAGTATGTGCTCTTGAAGATATTACCTGAGGCCTAACCCAAAGTTTCCTTACAATCCCAACATAAATGACCCAGGCAAACCTTTATTTATTGTTTCTTTAAAAAACTGTGAAGGTTGGCTCTCAAAGGCATTGTGCTGAGTGAAAGAAGGGTTGCGCTGTAGGATGCCATTTACATGACACTCACCAACAGAGAAGGCTAAAGGACAGAGAACAACCCGTGGGTCCCTGTTTGGGGCTGGGGGGCGGAGGGGAAGGTGGGTGCTGTGACCATCAAGAGGCAGGTGAGGGAATTGGAGGCCATGGAATATTCTGTACCCTGATTGTGTAGTAGTCACATGAATCTATACATGTTACAATTCATAGAGCTGAACACCAGTAAAAAGTCTGTCTTACTGTAAGATATTTTAAAATATAAAATAAAAAGTAAAATTTTATATTCAAAACATCCATGGGCCCTGGCCAGAGTGGCTCAGTTGGTTGGAGAGTCCTCCTGTACACTGAAAGGTCACAGGTTCGATCCCCGGTCAGAGCACATACCTAGGCTGCAGGTTCGATCCCCGGTTGGGTTGCATAGGGGAGGCAAAGGATCTCTCTCTCTCTCTCTCTCTCTCTCTCTCTCTCTCTCTCCCCTGCCTCTTTTCCCCTCTCTCTAAAATCACTTAACATGTTCTTGTGTGAGGATTACAAAATAATAATAAAAGTTAAAAAATTAAAACATCCATGATTAGACAGCTCAGCTACTGAAGGGCATCATACACCCCTCAACAGCAATTCCTAATTGTCAAAGAGACCCAGCTCCCAATTTTTCTAGTTCACAAACCTCCCTAACTTCCATCCAGGTTATTAGTTGGAATCAAGGATAGTAGTGGCCTTTAAATCTTCCCTATCACATGCCCACACTCGTGACTGACACTGTGGTTTGAAGCAAAGGTTCAGAAGATTCCATTTAGGTCTGGGGCCACCGTGGCCAGCCCAGACATTCAGCAGGCACTTCATAGTCTCCTGACATCATGTCTGTCCTGGTGATAACCAGCCCAAGGATTGAGCTAGAAGCGCCCCTCCCTCCACCTGAGCCAACTCAGCAGGGACAAAAAGCTCCTGGAAAAATCCTGTCCAGCCAGAGCCAGGAGGAGCCGCCCCAGACGAGAGGCCCACACTTTCCTCTTCCCATCCCTTGGTAAGGACCCCATGCTCCCACAGCCCCCATGCCACAGACTCCACTCCAGCCACTGCTAAGGTGGCCTCCAATCGTCTCCTCTCTTCCCGTGGCATCTGAAATTGGGCACAGAGACCACGTGAACAGCACAGTGGTCATTGAAGCCTGGCCTGGTGCTGGCACTGGATGCAACGGCGCCCTGTGACCCCCACTGACACCAAGCTTTACCGAGTTGGCTGAGTGGGTTTCTTTTCCTTGGGTAACTACGTCACTACCTGGTTGGTTGGGCGGAAGTTCTCTGGGCTGGAGGCAAAAATAAGAATGTTACCACCTGTGGGTGATAGTGGAACTCACAGAAGTGGCTGCAGTAACTCAGGAGCCTGTGTAGCTGAAGAGGGAGGTCACAGGTGGGTGTGACCAGGAAGTAATTTAACACAGTGATGGGGATGCAGTGATGGGAAGGTGGAGGGTGCGGCAGTTCGGGTCGTAAAGCTCAGTAGAGCAGCAGTGTGTGCACAGACGGTTCAAGGGCCACCCTCCGATGCCTCTTCCTCTATGTCAGCTTCGGGGAGAGCTGGATTATGTTGTCTGGTGCTACCACTTCCCAGTGACTGGTCTGCTTGGTTATTCATAGTTACTGATTTCAAAAGTGATGATCATGCTACTTATCAAGATGTCTGGCATCTATTATGGTTACCATTGTCCCCAACATATAAATACTTGTACTTTTTCTGATTATAATCCTATCTAATAAAGAGGTAATATGCTAATTGACCACCATGCCCTCACAAAGATGGCGGTGCCCACAGCCAATAAAGAGGGAACATGCTAATTGATTGCCACGCCCTCACAAGATGACGGCGCCCAGTCCCCTCAGTCCCGCCTCATCCAGCCTCAGTCCCCCAGTCCCCTCAGCCCCGCAGGGGAACGCTGTTGGAGGCGATTGGGCCAGCAGGGGAGGGCAGTTGTGGGCAATCGGGCCAGCAGGGGAGAGCGGTTGAAGGCCATCGGGCTGGCAGGGGAGCAGTTAGGCGTCAATTAGGTCAGCAGGGGAGTGGTTAGGGGGATATCAGGCTGGCAGGCAGAGTGGTTAGGGGCAATCAGGCAGGCAGGCAGGCGAGTGGTTAGGAGCCAGCAGTCCAGGATTGTGAGAGGGATGACATCCCCCGAGGGGTCCCAGATTGGAGAGGGTGCAGGCTGGGCTGAGGGACAACCCCCCCCCCCAATGCATGAATTTCATGCACTGGGCCTCTAGTTTATCTATAAGTAAATAAGTAAGCAAATAAGCAAATAAAGGTATATCCACATGGTGCAGGCAGTTTGGCAGCTAAAGAAATATACATATACACTGAATTGAAAAGTTCTGAAGACTATTGCTCAGTTAAAAATAACAAGGTGAAGAATGCATACTATCTTATGTGGAGAAGGTGGGAAGGAACAATATGTATCCCAGTGTTGACATTTATGCATAAGTTAGTTCTGAGAGGACACATAGGAGGAGACTAACAGCAGCAGTTCCTGGGGAGCTGGGTGCACAGGACCAGAAGCAGGGGCTCCTCCCTGCCTGCTGGGTGTTGGAGCCATGTCAGTATATTCTTCGAAAATTAAAATGAGAATTGTACATTGTGGGAAAGTAGGAAATCGATAAAAAGAATTAGAAAGTTACCCAAAATTGTACTTCTGGTTGTAACTGCTGTTAGAATTTTCTTTGTACCATTTGAGACAAATCATGTGTATATTTTATATACCACTTTATATATAGATACATACATGTATATATTATGTTTTAGACATCGTTTTATAACTTGCAATACATTTAACAGCATGGCATGGCTGCCTTGCTGTGACAGTAAGTGTGGATCTACAGAATCATGTTCAGCACTTACACAGCACTTAGCTCTATAGCCATATCATTAGCTATTTAACCAAATCTCCTAGCGATGGAAGTTAGGATTGTCCCCACATTTTATTATTAAACAATAAAAACAACAGCAGCAAGCATTCTGTCTGTTTCCAGGCTCAGAAGAAATCTCTTACAGAAGAATTGTGGGTTTGAGAAGAAGCCTGCTTACACACAGACACACTGATTTTGCCACAGATCCTCCCCCACCCCCACCCCCTTCCACCCCTGGGACACCGCCTTTCAACGCGGGTGGCGAGCTAGTCGGTCTTCGCAGTCTGACACATGAACACAGCCTCCTTTTAACTGGGAAACTTCTGGCTGCTTTTAAAAATGTTTATTGCTCATTTGCATTTATTTTCTGAAATGTTGGTTACTGTTTTTCCTGCTGGAGATTTTTATTTTTATTTTAAAAAGGGGATGCTTCATGCTTGAGGCTCTTATTTGGGTTGCCTCTCACTGTCATCATCTCAGACATGTTGCTGGTGGGCGAACAGACTTTGGCTGGCTTTTAGATTCTCATCTAGTCTGACAAGCACCTCTCCGTAAAGGAGTTCACATTTTTTGTGTGTTCTGATTATCAAGATATTTGGACATTTTTCTATCATTTATTTTGTTCATGTTCATTGTTCATTCCCTCCTCTCCTGACTCTCTGTTATTGAATTAGTGAGGAATTCTTTTTTTTTTTTTTTCTTTATTGAAGGAGCATTGGTTTTAACATTATAAAACTTTCAGGCGTGCCACAGAACCTGCCGTCTGTACCACCATGCCGTGCCACAGCTGAATCCAGCTTCCGTGGCGCTATGCAGTGGACCACCGCTAGCTGTTTGCCCTCCCCCTTCCCTCTGCTAACCACCCATCTGTTGGCAGCCTCTGTGAGCTCTTCTGTTCATTTTTGAAAATATTCCACATATAAGTGAAATCATCAGTATTTATCCTTATTTTACTTAGCATAATACCTCAAGGCCCATCCGTATTGTCGCAAATGGCAGGATTTCTCATGATTTCAGCCATCATTCTCAGGGCCGAATAATAGTCCATTGTATACACCCATGTCATGGCTATTGTGGCCTCATGGTTATTACCTCTTGTAAAAAGTCTTGGAATTCCTGGCGTGAGTTAAACGCATCTACAGTTCCCAGTGCCAGCACATATTTCTCCTATTTTTGTCATTAGCAGGACCAGGGAGGTGGGTGGGAAGCTGAAGCCGGCATTGTAACCTTCTTTTACGTCCTGGAACTACCGGGCTTATTTGCGGTGTTTCTCTCTGGGAGCTGGATCTAAATTCTTGGTCTCATGCTTATCGACAGCCTCTTTCTCCTCTTTCCTCCCTCACACCATTGAGCCTTCAGTGCCCCTGTGTCTCGCCGAGGAGGACAGGGTGGCCTCATCTGCCCAGAGTTCTGGAGGGTCCCCTCCCCCCAACACAACACACACCGGCTCCTTATTGGGACAGCACAGGGCATGGACACCCTTGACCTTGCCGTAGGTCTGAGTTTGGATTTTCCTGAAACCAGAGATGGATCCAGGAATGTGAGTGCAAGTAGTTGATTTAGGAGGTGATCCCTGAAGGCAGGGGTGATGGAGTGGCAGAGGGACACAGGGGCGGGGAGGTCGATTCTGAGAGCTGCCCGGCCCTGTCGTGGCTGGGACCCAGTCCCCTGGGGAGTCTCGGGAATGCTAGGGAGCTCTCAGAAGTCCTCAGCGTCGACCCTCCAGGAAACTCACTGGCTGGGAGTTTTCCCCAAGGTGCTTTCTTCCTGGTGGCTCTGGCCTGGCCTGTGTGGGAGAAAGGCCGCACCTCGGCCTTGGGGAGAGCCCTGGACAGCCTCAGAGAGGGGCCAGGGCCTGCGGCCGGCTGGGCGCTTCTGGGTTCACAGGACCCACCACCAGGGCCGCTGGAGCCCACAGCAGGCGAAGGGGGAGTGGGGGCGGGCACAGGCGTATCTGACAACCCGGCAGCGCCCTCTTGCTCAGGAGCTCGAAAAGAAGCTCGGTTCTCACACTTGAAGGGCTCCCCGGGCCCAGGACCTCAGCACCCCCAGGACCTACTTTGCTGCTCAGTACTGATCGCTCAGCAATGACCTTTAAGCCCAGTTTCCAGGCTGGACTTGGTCTGGACAGAAGATCCGATTCTCCTCCTACCTTGGTCTCTTGCTAAAGGCGCCTGTCCGGCCTGCAATGCTCTGCCTGCTTCCAACCAGGCTTCCTCCTCTGGATGGGCGCCTTGCGGCAGTGCCAGCGCAGCCACCGCTCCCGGGGCTGCCAGCCCCCTGTGTGCAGGCGGCGGTGATGTGGATGGTGGGAGCGGCCAGGCCTTCACACACGAACACTGCCTGGTTCCCCTGAGGAGTGAGTGACACTCGGCAGTCCTGCCTACCAGGAAGGAGCTGCTGTACAGAGCCCTTAGCTCTGGGTCAGGGGATCCATGTTCCAGGTCCAGGAAGTACATCAGCTTGCTCGGACTTGGGTAAACGATGCATGTGCTCCTACTGTTTCCATCTGTAGAATCTGAGCGTTCGATTGGACTTGTGTATTCTGAGTGGATCTTAAAGAAAAATAGAAAGTAAGAGTGCAAGAACATGGCCAGAATTTGGGAGTTGCCTTCACAGGGCCTGAACCTGGAGACCATGGGCTTCCAGGTCTGCTGTCTGTCTCTAGAATCTCTGAGCAAAACTGCATGGAGCTCCCGGGACGCGCCACTGCTCCCTGGTGGCCGAGGCGGGGTCCGCGCTGCTGGCCTGTGGATGCGTCCCCCACAGGCCCACCAAGCGCACCCTCAGAGGCAGGGGCTCGAGGAGGCTTTTTCAACAGTTGGTGGGGGCTTCTCTCTCCTCAGGCCGCAAAATGAGTCCTTAAAAATCACGCAGCCCCATTGCCTCCTTGGCTGCTCCTACACCCTTGTTTCGTTCAGTCCAGGTGGGCTGTAGCTGAGTAGTTCAGGCCAGCCGCCTTGCTGGGGAGAGTCGTTAGGAAGAGCTGTCGATTAGGTGTCCTCAGCTGCTGACACCCGGAGCCGCATTGAGGGAAGGGCAGGGGCACAAAACGGGCAAGAATGTGGTTGAGAAGAGACTGTGCCGAGGACAGTGGCCTGCAGCGGCAGGGGCCTCTGAAAAGTCTCTTCTCCTCCTGTCAGCTGTCAGGGCGGGTGGGACAAGTGTCTGCCAGGCGCCCCAGTCCCATCCAAGAGCCCAGGGAATGCTGCTTCTTCCCAGGAAATCCCGCCTGGGTCTCATGACCTCAGGACTCGGGCATGCGGTGCCATCTTCCGTGTGTACCACCCACACGGCCCAGCACTGCCCAGCCACCAATACCCGCCCACTGCTCCCTGCACATCAGCCGGCTCCACCCCCCCAGCCTGTGGGCTCCCTCGTGATGACCACCGCGCCTCCTTGCGATGCTGAGCGACCGCAGTACCTGCCGTTGCTGTGACACGACGCACGTGCCTGCCGCTGGCCACCTCCTCTGTGCCTAGGAAAGTGCTGGCACTGTGACACAGAGTACTGGTTGCTGAGTGAACAAGTGATATCTGTGTGACATCAACCGGGCAGGGCTCAGGCAGCTCCAGGCAGCTGGCGAGGGCGGAAGGGAGTGACCTCCCTCGGGCAGCTGGAAGGAGCTGCTAAAAGGAAAGGAGTCGCAGTATGAAGGATTGCGACCATGTTCTTTTCCGCCTGTAGCTGGACAATAGCTGCCGTCTGCATGGCCTGCCAGTCACATTTGATAACCTGAATCACACCTTGCAGCAGCATTTCTCACGCTACATCTTTCTTGTCAGAAGCTGCAGGACTGGGACCTCTGTGAGTTCAGTGAAATGTCCTCTCCGCGCCATAGTTTCCTCTGGCTCAGGCAGCATGTTCTGTGCTTTTCTGAAGATGACACGGTTTTCTCCCTTTCACCCAAAGATTCCGAGATGCCCTCCAGTGAGTTAGAGCTAATCCTGTTGGGTGGGTGCTTCTAACTTCACTTTGCTTATAAATTTCCCTGAGAATGTGATGGAAGCTGTGCTCCCATCCCCCTCAAATTGACAAATACATACATGCCACATTTTTCAGAACTTACTGCCTGTAGTTACTGCCGTCTAAATATGGTCTTCTCAAAGAGCTATGTCTTTTTACCTCAGCTTTTTTATGTAAATGGGAATGGTCACTTTCTGGGGGAGAAAAACAGCAACCCTCAAAGTTGTGCAAAATAAGACAAAGAGTAGCCTTTAACTTTACTCAAAAGTCCATTTTCGCCCTGGCTGGGTAGTTCAATTGTTTGCAACATCACCCCAAAGCACCAAGGTTATGGGTTCGATTTCTGGTCAGGGCATGTACAAGAATCAACCAATGAATGCACCAATAAGTGGAACAACAAATTGATGTTTCTGTCTCTCTCAAATCTATCTGTCAGTTTCTTCTTTTGTTGTTGTTAATCCTCATTAGAGGATATTTTTTCCATTAATTTTAGAGACAGTAGAAAGGAGGGGTCAGGTGGAAAGAGGTGGGAGAGACCCACATCAATTGGTTGCCCTTGCATGCACCCCAACGCCGACAGGGAATTGATGGGAATTGAACCCCCTACCCTTCAATTCGAGGGCCAACACTCTAACCACTGGAACAAGCCGGCCAGGGCAAAAGTCAGTTTCTAGGATAACACTGGCGCCCAGAGGAAGCTGAGGTGGCGGTGCCGTGCACACGGGGTCTTCGACAGCAGAGGTATGGGGGAGCTCTGCCCCAGGGTGGCCTGGTGCCCAAGGGTGCCAGATTTCCTCCTCACGTTGACTTCATGCCACCTCATTTCCTCTGCACTCCTGTCGGGGGGTCACCTCCAGCCCAGGCTGTATAGATTCCAGAGATATCACTTGCTTTTGCAAGTGCCCAAAGGAGCTCACAAAATAAGGATGCTTCGATGTGTCAGGGTGCACTGGGAGGCAGCAGCAATGTCATCCAACTGCCGAGAGTGCGAACTCACCACTTCCTCCATGCCCTGCCTCACGCCCTTAGGAGAAAGGTCCCTGTTGTCTAAAATTTATCAATATTTTTACTTCCTTCCCACAAAACACAAGAACCTTGGTATACGAACCTCTACAGCAACCCCCATCTACTATGTTTTTGTCTTGGATTTTACTTACAACTTGTTTTTACCGACCCATATCCTATTATTATTACTTCCTTTTTAGAAAATAGTCAACATCTATGTAGATTTACCTGGAGGTTTCTTTTTAAAAATATATATATTTTTATTGATTTCAGAGAGGAAGGGAGAGAGAGAGATAGAAACATCAATGATGAGAGAGAATCAGCAATCAGCTTCCTCCTGCATGCCCCCTACTAGGGATTGAGCCCGAAACCCGGGCACGTGCCTTGCCTGGGAATTGAACCGTGACCTCCTGGTTCAAAGGTTGACACTCAACACTGAGCCACGCCAGTGGGTGATCTGGAGGTTTCTGAGTTCCTTTTCCCTCACGACCTCTGACATGCCCTCCCTCCTCCGAGTCCCACTGCCATCCACTGAAGTATGGCCTTCGGTATTTCTCCACTGGTACATTCTGTCTCTTGTTTTTCTGAAACTGTCTCTATTTTGCCGTCAGTCTTGATAATTAGTTATCTCCGCATGGAACTCTAGGTTGTGGGCACTTACATAGTGGGCGGCTGCTCTTCCTCTGGTCCTGGACAGGGCACTGCCAGCGTCTTATCTCGGGCTGCTTTAGACTAGAGCCTCGGTGTTCTGTAATTTCATCCCAATGGGTCTAAAGTATGGACTTGTTTAGTTTGATTTTGATTGGAACACATTTTGCTTCCCAAATCTGAGGACTAATGCTTTTTTATCAATTCTGGAAAATTATCAGCCATCATTTCTTTTGAGTATTTTTTTTCTGTTCTACTTCCTTCTAAGAGCTCCTGTTAGATGTATGTTGTGCCTTCTAATGTATTTCTCCCATTTCTACCATTCTCCTATTTCCTTCCTTCAATTTCTCTGTATTAAACTATAGAAAGTTTCCTTTGTATTTTTTGTATTTGTGGGAGTATTTATTTTTAACAAGAAAAAGGCTCAATTTGGAAAGACTAGAACTTTTGCCAAAACTTGGATTTACCCATTTCCCCCCATAATGTATTATCCTTTTATTAATATTTCTACTTTTTCTTTTAATCGCTTCAATTATGTTAATTTTACACTTTCTTTTAAATTGCTTTATTATCTCAAGTTCTTGGAGAGATCCCATTTCCTCTCTGTCCTGTCTTCTTCTTCTCCATTGTGGTGGATCATATCTCAGCATGCTTTGTGATTTTTTTACATTTCGAGCTCATCTTAGCTGCAGTTGCTTTGGCATCTAAGTGCCACGTGGAAGTGTTCCCACTGAGTGGCTTTGCATGTGCTGCTGCTGAGCTGGGACACACTTTTGTGTGATTCCTTGCCTCGAGATTCCTGTACCATGCCAGACACAAACTCAGGGCCTCAAATTCTTAAGACTTAGTTTTTCCTCCCAGGGCCCTGAGTGAAGACAATGGTCCTTAGAATTCTGAGCCAGTGGGAAGAGTTACTCTTGTTTTCCGCCCCAGAGATGGGAACCCTTGTAAGAGTCCCAGCTCTGTGCCGGGACTCCCGACAGCACTCACCTGACCTCAGGTCACACCTTCAGCCCTTCTGGAGCAGGACAGCATTGTCAAGGAGGCTTGCAGAGAGCTGTGTGCCTGAGGGCTCCGGGCATCATCTGTCAGTGCTGCCTTCATTTCTGGCAGTCGGGGACTTCACTTTCTTTTTTGTGAACTCTGTATTTTGTATTGCAGTATTTTATCTAGCATTTCTATTGACAGGAAAACTTATGTTGGCTCAGGCTACTTTGCTCGGGGCCTCATGGTGGCTCTTTAATCAGGGCTCCATTTGCTTAACAATACAATAAACAACTTAGTAGGATACTGAGGGTAAGGCTTTGTGCTAGAGCAAATTCAACTTTTGGTACAGCTCCAGTCTTTTCAAATTGAGTTTTCTTCTCATTAACAAGCGACGCTATTGTCTGATGGCATTTCAGTATGGACAGATTTGAGTTGGCCCTTCAGGGAGGTTTCTGCATTGGGCGCAGAGCCCAGTCTGCACTTGCGAATATGTTATTATTGGCTTTGGACAGTCATGTCCCCAGCACATCTCATTTCAAATCCCTTCTGTCTTCCCCCTGTAACGCCTCCCATGCTATATGCTTGACCTTACTTTGTACCCTCGTGTAAGTGTAGTGAGATCCTGGATCATGTCCCATCCATGGGTTTAGTATCGCCCGTGGTGCCAAGCATATAGTAGGCAGTTACCAAAACAACTGTATGCTTTCTAGGAGCTCATTTGTAGATATTAATACTAAAACAATTTGAGATGTCCTTTCACACCTATTATACCAGCAGAGTTGAGAAAAATGCCCCTTGTTGGAGTGGGCGAGAGGGTATAAGAACTCCTGTGCACTGCTGCTGGGAAGGCAGACGGACACAATTCTGAAGAGCAGTCTGACGTTACTGTCAATCACAACATGTCACGCTCAGACCCAAAGACATTCTCACAGAGCTCCATAGAAAGACATGCAGAGAGCGATGCGGCGTGGTGGTGGCGGTGGAGAGTTAACCCAGTCTTGGTGCGCGTCCCTGGGAAAGTGAAAGGTGGGGACACAGCATGGGGTCCTATGCGCATTTAGAATCAGCACATACATGAATACAGAGCAACACGGACAGACCTTAAAAGTACAGCGTGAGTGAAAGTGCAAGAAAGGGACGGAGACGCTCAGCACAGCACCATTCATGTAAATTTTTAAAAACCCACATGCAAAACAATACACATTTTGCAAGAACAGACTCAAGAAAAAAGATGCATGCCAAACATATGAATATGGACTGCCTATGGGAGACGGGTATGAGGACAAGAGTGGATTCAATAATTAATAAATGCACAGACCAACGATGATAAACCACAGGGCACGGAGTATGATTAACTCTCAGTGCATGATGTTTAAAAGATAATCAGAGCCAAAACCGGTTTGGCTCAGTGGATAGAGCGTCAGCCTGTGGACTGAAGGGTCCCAGGTTCGATTCAGGTCAAGGGCATGTAGCTTGGTTGCGGGCACATCCCCAGTGGGAGGTGTGCAGGAGGCAGCTGATCGATGTTTCTCTCTCATCGATGTTTCTGACTATCTATCCCTCTTCCTTCCTCTCTGTAAAAAATCAATAAAATATATATATTTAAAAAAAAAAAGATAATCAGAAAGAAACATTTGTTCAGTTGGGAGTCTCATTTCTCTGACTTGCTGCCAGTCCATGTGGTATGTAGAATCCTGTCACTTTTATTTTAATATTATCCTTCCCTTCCTGGTCTCGGAGAAGCTCTTTAATTGCAGGAGTTGGATCTTATCTGTTGTTACATGGCTGCAGCAAGATGTAGTTGAAAGACGAGTTCAGGGTTCAGATGAGCCTCTTACACGGACTCTGTGACCTTGGACAAGGTCATGTCATCTTTCTGACCCTCCATTTCCTCATTTGGAAAACAAGGGTGAAAAGACCTCTGATGCCTGTTAAAAGGACTGAGTATTTGTGACCTGCTGTCCCCTATAGAGTGTCTACAGTAGGTGTTCAACCTCTCCTTGGATGGTAGGAGTTCTGTCCAGAAATGAGCTTTTGTTCAGCACAGACGGAACAAAAGAAGTTGGCTTTAGGTCTGGCTAAAACAGGACTTCCAACAGAATTTTTTAAGCACCAGGACTGCTTCTGAGTATAGTTGTGCAACATTTTCCTTTGAGTGCCATCAGGGAGGAATTCTCTGTGTTCACACCCGCCTCCACCATCCCACGCCCCAGCCCCATGTGTCTGCGCTCAGCCTTGAGGAGTCTGACTTCTCACTCTCCTTCCTCCCGCTGGTCTTGGGAGCGACCCCCTGTGTGTTTGCGCTGACTTCTCTCTCCTTTTATGCGCTGTCTGAGAGAGACCTAACTCACAAGGGGCCAGGTGATTGCCCGCGCCTGCTGCAGTGGGGAGAGACCCTGACACTGGCCTGTGGACCATGGCGACTTTGTGAGGCCTTGGGACTGATGTCAGTCATCTTCACAGCAGGTCACACATGCTGTAGAAGTACCCAGCTGCTTTCCAGGGTCTTGCATTTAACCTGAGACGTCTTTGAAAGCCTTCATATTTTGAACATTTTGGAAAATGCCCTGATTCTCTGTGATTTGGGGGGTGTTTGCACCCTGCGCGCCTTGTTTTTCTCAGCTAGGAAACAGGAACAATGGCGTGCTTAAACAGCCAAAGGGACATGAAGCATGCCATGTACCCTGCATTGCAGATGTGACAGATAGTCCCACTTTGTGGCAGTGATCGCTCCTGATCCATGTCATTTCAGCAAACGCATACTTCTCTAGAAGAATCTGTCCTCTGCCTCTTTAAAATAATATAGCCACCCAAAGACTAAGAATATAAATTAAGTGTGTGTGTGTGGGGGGGGGGGGATTTTTACTAAAACGCTTGCCTTGTGGCAGTGTTGCAGCTCACCTTCTCCATGTGGTGGAGTTCTCACTCTGATTCAGACAGACTGAATAGGCTAGGTTGTGCTGCAGTAATGAACAGCCGCAGCGCCAATGGCTTGCATAGCAGAGGTTTATTTCTTGCTTATGCTACGTGTCCTCCAGGTATGGGACCTCTGCTCACTGTGGACTTGCAAGGACCCAGCTCATGGAAACTTCACCTCAACATGGGCTTCAAGGTCACCCCAAAGTGGGAAGGGTACGTGGTGTGTGTGTGCTCTGGCTCTTAGTGTTTCTGCCTGGAAGCAGCTTCAAGAAAAGGTTGATTCAGGACGAACAGGGCCCTTAATGCTCCATCTTTTGGGTCTGCTTCCTCTGAGCTATCTCAACCCTCAGGTTCTGGCAGTCCCAGGCATCACATCAGCACAGCACCCAGTCCTCAGAACAGAGCCGCTTGAGCAGTTTCCATACACATCCTGGGAGCCCCCCGCATTGCCATCCTGAAGTGATTCGATGACCATGGCTAAGGTGATACTGTGCATTGCCATCAGCTCAATGGAGCTTGTCCCCACTCCTGGGCCTTAGCGTAGGAGTAGCATTGCTCCCGTAACATAGAATGCAGGATGCCCACTTAAATTTGAATTTCAGATAAACAACAGATTTTTAGTGTAAGTCAGTCCCAAATATTGCAGGGGACATGCTTACACTAAAAAAATTCATTGTTTATCTGAAATTCAAATTTGACTGGATATCCAGTATTTTTATTTGCTAAAAATAGCAACTCTATATGGGCACCCCTACCCAAACCACATACAAGAACAGGTGGTTCCTCCAACGCAAAATCAGATGCTGTGTTATCAGAACAAGAGACAATGTCTACCGGGTGGTGTAAACCACAGTTGTTCATGACAATGACTATGAGGGGCTGGATGGGTGTGATTTCGCTGAGGTGTATATGTGGAATTTGGTCCTCAAAGAATACCTCCCAGTAGTATGAAACTGTACCAGTTACCCATTGCTGTGTAACAAATGCCCCAAAACTTAGCCACTTAAACCAGTAATTACTTCTCATGGCCCCACGGCGTGACGGGCTTACACAGCATCGCTCATGCTGTTGAGGTCAATTACCAGCGGGGGCTGTAAGCATCTGAGCGGTCTACTGGGACAAAGGTCCAGGACGGCTCACGTGGCTGGCAGTCAGCTGTGAGCTCAGGTGGGTTGTCAAGCAGAGTGACGACACGTGGCCTCTCCACGTGGCTTGGGCTTGTTAAGGAGCTGGGAGCTGAGAAGAAGCATCTCGAGAGCAAGTGTTCTAGAAGGTCCAAGCAGAAGTTGCTGGATTCCAGAAGTCCCAGAACATCACTTTCGCTGTGTGCTGTTAGTCAAGCAGCCACTGGGGCCGGCCTAGATCCAAGGGCAGGGCAAGTAGACCCCGTATCTCATGAGAGGAGCAGCACGTGTGTACAGGAGGGAAGGAATGGACGGGGTCGCCTTGGAGATTGCCAACCACATGTACTTTATGTGCATTATGTAACTTACCTTCACGTTCACTATTAGGTAGCAACTGATGGAGCCCCATTTAATAGATAGGAAACCGAAGTCTTAATGCAGTCAGGGGACTTGCTCGAAATCAGACAGCTCGGAAGTGGCAGAAAAGCACTAGAACTCAGGACTTCTGATTCCCAGCTAATATTTTTCTCTCCACTGAAGCCCACTGTCCACTGGAGGGGAGCACCACTCTGCGTGGATTTGAGGATAAAGATGCAGCTCCCTCCTCCTGCAGGAGGACGCTCCCAATATAATGCGTGTTCTCCTGTCACGTGTGCGTGTCCACCCCCTGCTTGTTGTATCTGGGTCTCCTCTAGCATTATTTTTGATAAAAGGTAAAGAACTTCTCAGACTAAGGTAATTTTAAAACAGTGATGGTGTCGATGGCTGGGAGAGTATTTATTCCATAAATACCCCTCCCCTCTCCCTTCCATGCGATGCGGTATGCTCCCTTACCTCATCAGTGCTGAGTGCGGTCACGTGACATATTTTGCCCAAAAGGGATATTAGCTGTTGTGACATGATCAAAGGTTGGAAATGTGCTGTGTTGTTGGGCTTGCTCTGCTGCTCACCATAAGAACATGCCCCAGGGAACCAGCTGGTCCTGGAAAAATGGGACGCACGTGGAGGAGCCCGGGACCGGGCCTGCAGCTTAGACCCATGCCCAGGTGAGCCTGGACCAAGCTCATTCTGGACAGAGGTCCTCCACTGAAAGGGAGGTGCTCACCAGGGAACACATGGCAATGTCTGGAGGTAGTTTTTGTTGTCACAACTAGGAGGAGGGTGCCATGGGCATCTGGTCGGTAGAGGTCAGGGGGCTGTTGAGCACCCTATGTGCACAGAACAGCCCCCATGACAAAGAAACATCCTGCCCCCAGTGTCAGCAGGCTGAGGCTGAGCGCCCTGAGTGGGACTAACGAACGTCCAGCCCGTAGAGGCATGCGCAGCAGCAAGTCACTGAGACTGGAAACCTCTGAGTTTGGGGCAGGTTTCCAGTGAGTGTTATCGGTAATGGCAGATGTAATGGCAAAGGCGAGAACCATGTTTTGTGAGGCAAGCTCATAAGTGGTTCTTCCCAGGTGGACTTTGCCATCTCCTTGCTGGCTCTGGGCCCAGTCACGTCCTCTGGCAACGTGTGGCCCAGCTGATCAGCTCAGACCCTGGGGAAGGAGAGCACCCGCTTCGGCCTCAAAGATTCTTCCTTCGTGTGTCCTGTCATCCTCTTTCTTGACTCCTGAAGCCCTCAGTGACCATCTGCCTCCCAGTCCTGCCTCCCCTCCCGCCTCAGTCACATTCAGTTTGTCTAAGGGGTTTCTCCAGCTGGTCACTAATGCTTGTTTCTCCCTGAAGCCTTTTCCCACATCCTCTCTGGAGGGCCTCCCCAACCCCAATGCCTGTATGTCCTCGACGGTGACTCATGTCCCCAAGGAAAGGAATCATTCTTTTCTCGTTAAGGAAAGACAAAAGGTGTTCCTTTTGGTCCTTTATAAAATCTCGTAAGATGTTTTTATATAATCTTGGTTTCCAAACTGAGAGAAGGATCAGGTTCTGACTGTTCTGCACAAAAGAAATTATAGAAACGGTTTTCACTTACTGAACATATGATCTCATTTTATACCCTTAGCTGTTTCGCTCACTTTGAGGGACTTTTCAAAAATTGAGATACATTTGCATATAGTGAAGTAGACAAGTCTGATCCATTTTTACACCTGCGTAATCACCAGCCAGATCAAGAACATTGCAGCACCTCAGCAAGGCCCCTGTGCCTCTTCCCGGCGGTCACTACCCACAGAGGTCATCTTAGTCTGTCTTCCATCATCAAAGGTTAATTTTGCCTGTTCTCGAACTTCACAATGTATCATGGTATTTACTCGTTTTTGTCTGTCTTTTCGCCCACATAATGTTTTCAAATTCATCTACATTGTTGGGTGTGTATCATTTACAGGATTCATTTTTTTGTTTGTTTTTCAAAACAATTTTCACCCTGGCCAGTGTTGCTCAGTTGGTTGAACATCATTCCATGTACCAAGAGGTTGTGGTTCCATTCCTGGTCAGGCACATCCAGTAGGGTGTGTGTAGGAGGCAGCCAATTGATGTTTCTCTCATCAGCGTTTCTCTCCCTCTACCTTCCTCCCTCTCTAAAATGAACAAGAACTTGTTAACGTTTTTTTCACTTACAGTTGATATACAATATTATATTAGTTTCCAGTGTATGCATAGTGGTTAGACATTGTATAACTTAGTGTTCCCCCCATAAGTCTAGTACCCACTTGGCACCATACATAGTTATTACAATATTACTGACTGTATTCCCTATGCTGTACTTGACATCCGCATGCCTAGTTTGTAATTACCAATTTATACTTCTTAACCCCTTCAGCCTTTTTTTAAAACCCTCATCTGAGAACATGCTTAGAGAGAGGAAGGGAGAGAGAGAGAGAAACATCAATGTGAGAGGGAAACACATCAATCTGTTGCCTTTCCTACGTGCCCCAACCAGGGTTCAAATCTATAACCCAGGCATGTGTCCTGACTGGGAATAGAACCAACAATTCTTTGATGTACATGATGGCCCACTTTATCTTTTTCACCCATTTCCCCAACCCACTCCCATCCGGCAACATCGGCTTGTTCTCTGTGTCTGTGAGTTTGTTTTGTTTTTGTTTCTAATATGTTTCTCACATATTAGTGAGATCATGTTATTGGTCTTTCTCTGTCTGACTTATTTCACTTAGCTTAATGACCTCAATGTGTATCCATGCTGTAGCAAATGGTAAGATTTCGTTCTTTGTCCTGGCCTAGTAATATTCCATCGCACATACTAGTTAGTATGCACCTCCTCTTTTTATCCACTTGTCTATCGGTGGGCACTTAGGTGGCTTCCGTGTCTTGGCTTGTGCATAATTTGGAGGTGTTTAAATGGCTTTTCCACAGGGAAGAGGAAGGATTTGGTACATTGTCTACCACTCCTTTTTCAGGGGTCCAGGAATGGAGGAGAGGGAATTAGGGCTTCCGGCGAAGGTGGGCATTTAAGTCTTTTCCCCATCCCACACTCCCAGGACAGTGATCAGCACAATAGGAGGGAAATGGCTTCACCTGTTTGGTAGAAACCTCAAGGAATCCTGCGAGGCCAGTACCGATGAGGCTGGTCTGAAGGTGCTGTGGAGGGCAATGACACTTTCCCCGGGGCAGGCAGAGATCCCTGACGCAAAGCCAGCATGGTGGCTGGGCTTCCTCCGACACTGGGAGGCTGCCATGAGCAGAAACGCGCCACGGAAGGCACCTCCCTGCGCTGGCAGCCAAAGCAAATACAAATCTCTGGGGACGGGGCGTCCTCAGAGGCTGGCTGTCTGGCTGAGCAAGAAGCCTGGCACACGTATTGGCCTAAGGAGGTTGACTCTTCTGTAGTTGATTTGATGATGTGTTCTTTCCTGGAAAAACACCCATTTCATCCAACTTTTCAGTTTATAGGCAGGGACACAGGTGATCCACATGAGACACATCCATCGGTTGCCTCCTGCCCCCCGACCCGGTCCAAGGATCAAACCTGAAACCCAGGTACGCCCCCTTGAATCCAACCCACAACCCTTCGGTATGCTGACCGACACTCTAACCATTGAGCCACGCTGGCCAGGGCTCCCAATTGTATTTTGAATCAGCTGATAGTTGGCTGGAGTATCACTTCAATGGTGTGGAATGTGTGTCTCAAACTTTCTGAGCCTTGAGCTGCTGAGAGTACCTTCCTGTGCCCGCAGGCTCCTGGAATCTTCAACTCGAGTGGTATCTCCTATCTGGTGCACAGGGGGGAAGGCAGAGGCAGCCTGAATGTCTCCCTTTATAGGTAGAGTTCTTTAAAGTTAGAACATTACTGGGAGACATGTCTAGGTTTAGTGTCTTTTTATCAATAGTTTTCTGATTATGATTTTCACTCTTTTGAAACATAGAGTTGTTGTCATTAATTCAGAAAACTGTTTATCTCATATTGAATATTGGTTTTGGCATCCTATTCCTTTCTGTAACACCTGCCACCTCTCACCCCTTCCCCTCTATCCTTCTCCTCTGAATCCCAGGAACCTTCGCTAGGCTGTCCCCATCATCCCTTAGCTGCTCTTCCGCATCGTTCGTTTAGCCGTAGAGGATCAGGTGCACTTTTAATGGCTTACATCATTGCCTTGAAACCACACTCATGTCAGTCTTCCCCTCTGTCCCAGCTATGTTTTTGTTCCATGGAGTCTGCATTTTCTTTAATTTTATTGAAAGTACAAAGCAAATGCCAATGGGATTTACTTCTGTTTCCTGCAGAAAATCATTTGCAGAACACTCATTTGTCCTCTGCCCATTTTAGGACATAGAGAGCTGCATAGGCTTCACATTTTAAAATTACTTTTAATTGATGAGCGCTAAATCCAGGACCGGCATTTCCTCCCAAGTAGAGGGCATTGGGCTCCTCTAGTGATCTCCCTCCACAAAGGTCCTGGGCTGATTCTGCAAGTTTGGGGACTGAGCTGGGGGACAGAGAAGGAAGGCGAGGCCACAGGCCACATGTGACAAGGCCACATGGCAGGTTCCAAACAACCCTGGTGTCCAGACACCTCAAAATCAGGGGTTTTTGTGAGGCTCAGGACTCTTATGTACAAGAGACATTAAAAACAAACAAACTGACTTAAATGAAAGAGAAGTTATCTCGCCCAACTGAGAAAGTTCAGGGGTCATTCTGCCTTTGGGATGGCGGGGTTCAGGGGTCATTCTGCCTTTGGGATGGCGGGGTTCAGGGGTCATTCTGCCTTTGGGATGGTGGGGTTCAGGGGTCATTCTGCCTTCGGATGGCGGGGTTCAGGGGTCATTCTGCCTTGGGGAGGCGGGGTTCAGGGTATAATGCAGTTCCCTCTCCCTCCCCCCTCAGCTCCATGGGCTGGCCTGGTCCTCAGGCTCTTCATGGTGGAGTGATGCCTCTCACCTCAGTCCTCATAGCCTCACCTTCCAAGTTCAGCATGAGGGATGTTTTCTCTCCCAGCATCCCAGGAAGAGCTTAGGCATAGATCGTTGCTCTGATTAGATCCCATGCTCACCTTTGAGCCCCTCATCACCTCCTGGAGTGGGGCCTTCTCCTGGGTTCAGCAGGGTCGCACACCCGCTTCTCAAGCAGGGGCTGGAATGTGCCCCATGTACATTCTAAAAACTGTTGGGGTCCTGTTACTCTAAGGGTGAGTGGATGGCAGGGCACAAACAATAGACGTGCATTACAGACGCTGTCTCAGTTAACTCTGTGAGCCCACTCCTTCCGCAGTGGGCCAGTGTGGCCTGGCCTCACAGGGCTGCAACGTGCACTCCGCAGTCAGGCCAAATCCACATCCAGGGCCAGTCACCCCATGGCCGGACATGTGCATACCTGCCACAGTTCTCCAGCAGATGGAGTGCCAGTGGGTGCCTTTTGCTGCTGCATGAAGGTGCCTCATAGGCTGTGTCACGTGGCAGGCCTCTCGCGGTGGCTCCTCGGTGGCTCTTTCCGCAGGCTGAGAGCTCTTTCCCCGTGCTGCCAATCTGGACGCAGTTTCTTTGGCTTATTTTTGCATGTTTAAGTATGTAAATCCACAATCTTGTGTCATTTTCCAGAAATAGAAACCTTGCTGCCAATATAGGATTATTCTTCTCCCCAGCCCCCAGGTCTGGTCCCAAAACATAGACCCGCACTGAGGAAGCTGGCTCCCACCTACCTCCTGGGTGCCGAGCGTTAGTGGTGGGGCAGACGCGTGGGAAGTCCATCCTGGGGCAGATCAGCCAGGCTCTGGGAGAGAATAAAAATGTGTCCATAGATGCTACATAATCTCAGTAGCAACCCTTTCCTCGATGCTGACATCTAATACAGCATATGCCCCAGGGTTTTTACATGCACTGTGTCATCTAATCCTTACAACAACCCCACAGGCATATATAACACCACCCCAAAATAAGGAAAGGGAGGCTCAGAGAGGCTAGATAACACCTGTTTGTTTAAAAAAATGTGTATTTGCCTTAGTCCATTGCTCAGTGGTTAGAGCCTTGGCCCCCAGACCACAGGTTCGATTCCCAGCCCAGGTCAGGCCTTGTGCTAGAAGCAACCAATTGATGTGTCTCTCTCACATAATGTTCCTCTCTCTCTCTCTCTCTCTCCTCCTCCTCCCTCCCTCCACTCTGTCTAAAAATAGATGAAAAAATATCCTTGGGGGAGGATTTTTTAAAAAGTATATTCAGTTAGGTCTCAAACCCGTAACTTTGTGTGAGATTTCCTGATGTTAAGTGTGGTGACAAAAATAATATTAACTTTAATGACTCATGCAAATGTGGCTGAGGGTGTGATATGGATTCAGACCGGCTGGGTTCAGGTTGGGCCTTGGGCACATACTACCTTTGGGACCTGGTGCCTTTATTTGCTCTTCTGCGAAGTGGTAACAATCCTGGCCTCCGAAGATGGTCAGGAGGCCAAAACGCGTGATGGCCACCTGGCAGTGGCATGAAGGCTCAGCGAGTGCTGCCCCTCGATCTGTCACTTCATTTGCTTGTTACCCTTAGCTTTCCGCAGTCAGTGTTCATTCTCACCGAGAAGATGGGAACGCGAGACGCTTACCTCGTCGAAGGACCATTTTCTTTCCTCAGGCCTCGCTGATCCCCTGCAGAAAGCCAGGGCCGGTGCTTCCAGTGCGTCTCCAGGAGGGTTGGAGATGACTGTAAGCATAAGCTGTGGGAAGCGTGTTGAGATTTCCTTTCCAGACCCGTGTCAGAATGGAAGGGAAATGTGTTTGAGGAAAATGCACCTACAACTTTAGCCAAGTGCCCAACTCTCACAAGAACAAACAGAACAAGGTTTAACTCTGGATGAAACCCCGGCTCTCCGATTGCACACTGGGAAGACGTCTCTGTGCCACCGCTAATGATAGCCCGGACGTCAATAATGGAATGTGAGAGATAAGCTTCTAATCAATATTTTTTTTTTTTTTTGCTGGTTTAGATTAAAGCACAGAAAATGCCCAAATGCTCCATCTGCTTCCTCTAAGATTTCTGGTAGGCTAGAGCCCAATTATGGCTGCCTTATCCATTTTTAATAATCTTCCTATGACATGCAAACGCAGGGAGGGTGCGATTATACCCACGTCAGCTTCTGTTTTAGAGCTTCCATTTCATCCATAATTAATAAGCCACTCGGCGGCTGGAGGGGAGATGAAGGAGAGACGGGAGGGGTCCCGAGGCAGGCCAGTTGCCCCTCCGCTGCTCACACACCCACTCTGCCAGCCTTTCCTGCCGCCTGCCTCGCGGGGGCGCCGTGCCGGTCACCACAGGGCTCTGGACATCCAGGAAGAGACACAACCACTATGTCAGACCAGCACGCTCAGCTGCCGAGATACCCGGGATGGCGTCTGCTCTTGCCTTGTCAAGTGCGGATAGCTCCACGCCGCGTTCTCACCTAGAAGGCTGTAGGCGGGCCTTGGAACCAGCTTCGTTGTCAGAGGACCGAGCAGTCGGCTTAGAGAGGAGACAGGTGGTTGGAGCATTGAGCTCAGTCACACAGCCTGGCTCCAAGTCCCTGCTCTGCTCTGGGCGACCTTAGACAGGTGCCTTCACCTCCCTGCGCCTGCTCCTGTATAGAATTGAGGGCACGCCTGCCTCACTGGGCTTCTCCGTGAGCATGGGTACCAATTCGCCCTGGGGGTGGCAAAGCGCTGCATCAGCATAATAAAGAACAAGCAGTGTTGCGGAGCAGAAATACCAGAAGACCACTCTGCCCTTGGTTTCTGATCCTGCCCACCTGCTCCTCCCGGTTCGGTGTCCCCGGGCTCTGGAAAGACCCACGCTTCACACGAGAGACTCGTGTGGAGTAGGCTGTGACACAGTACAAGTTATTGCTCTTGTTCACACACGGTGTGACTGCCTCTAATAATTCTTGGCACAAGTCTTTCGGGGACTCACAAATTTGCAGAAGCCTAGTCGACGGGATCCAGTAAGTTCTCTTGTCATTTGCTGAAAATGTAATTGAATCAACAATTTACTGCTCGATCTCATGTTCGGTGCGACGGCTGCCAGGGCTGCCAGACCTCCCTCCCTCCTTCCTGGGCAGCCTCAGGAATCCACCCCCCGCCCTCCCCCGCCCTACAGCATCCTGGTTGGGCGGAGGGTCCTCCCTGCCTGAGCTGGGTTCTGCGCCATCTTAGGAGGTCTCCCCTTTCCTTCAGCATTCCCACTGCCAGTCATGAGTAGTCCAGCAATCTAATCTGTAACCTATTGCTGAGTTGGACCTCAAACACTCACCTCTGGAAGAGCTGAGCACTGCCCGATGTTGGCGGGGGAGGGCAGAATCAGAGCTGTATTTCTGAGGAACGAGGGTCACCTTCACCTGCTTTGGTCCCGGGGCCTTTCTTGGGAAAGTTGGTGGTTCACCTGAGACTGACGGGGAGGCAGGATGTGGGCAAGTGGCGTGGGAGTGGGAGCACTGATTGCCCCACCTTCCCCGGCCCGGGTGCCCCCACGCACGCCCAGCACCCCCTGCCCAAAGCCTCTGTACCTGCTCGTCCGGCTGGACTTTCTGCCCCCAGGAGGTCACCTGGCTGGTCCCCTGCTTCACTAAAATCTCTGCCTCAGTGTGAATGAGACACTCCCCCCGCCCATCTCACCCCTACCCCCCGCACATTCTGGAACTTCCCATCCTACTCTGTGCTGCATTTTCTTCACAGCAATTCTCACTTTCTACTGTATCATGCACTTCGGGGAGGGTCTCTCCCGGTCTCGGCGGGACTTGCTGAATTCCTGCTCCTAGGACCATTCTGACACATGGTGGGTTCCAGTGTCTGTGGGAGGAGCCTGGGAACCAGCCACGTCTAGTTCAGCTTCAGGTCTGTAAGCTGCTTTTCTGCCTCCAGAACCCGGCGCTCTCTGGTCCCTCAGGGACTCGGCTTCACCCTGGTCTCTGCTTGCGGCCTGGGTGGCTGCCCCAGCCACGGCCTGAACAGAGCTGGACCCGCTGGCTGCTGGCTCAAGCAGGTGTTGATGCCATGTGCCTGTGGGGCCTAGAGGCGGGCTGTGCCCTGGGAGGTCTGTGGGGAGGCGAGGTGACAAGGCAACTAGAGGAGCTGCGGTCCCCAGGCCAGCCCTCGTGGTCTCTTGTAGACAAGCCTCTGCCATCACCTGAATACTAATTAATTTTTAATCCAGAGTTGGGAGGGGCTGCCCTCCAGGAGCCATGCGTCAATGGAACTTAAAAAATAAAATACAGACCTCTTACTGTGGCCTCTACCACCTGGCCACTGCCACCCTCTGCAGCCTGGCCCCTGCCCCTGCTCACCACTCTCCATAGGGCCCCTCTGCTTCCTGAACCTGGGAGCTCTCTTCCTACCCCAGGGCCTTTGCACTTGCTCCCTAGGATGCTCTACATCCCAGTTGTCTCCCTTTCATCCTTCAAACCTGAGCCCAGCATATCCCATTGGAGAGACTTTTCCTGCTTAAGGTAGACTCTCCCATCCTGTTTAATTCCTCCGTGACATATTTTGCCTACTTGTTTAATTTGTCCTGCCCCTCCCCCCAGGGAAATGTGAGCTTTGTGAGAGTGAGGTCCATTTACCACTGTGGCCTTAGCGCCTAGCGAGGCACCCTGCACGTCATAGGTATTCAGTAAACATGTGTATTGAATAGATGAAGGGATGCACCAACAGGCCACATGAGCGTCCGGGATCTAAAGGCACTGGTGTGGAGTGTGTCTCATGCCCGAGGCAGAATCAGCAGCAGAGGTTGCTAACTGGTAGACTGAGGAGGAGGTGGAACATGTGGTTGGTTGAGGGATCTAATTGGCCTCCCAGAGTTTTTAAAGGCAAACTAACAGGCCCCTGTTATTCTTGCAATCCCAGCTGGTTAGCATCAGTTGTCTTAAACTCTTCCCATAGCACACGTGTCTGTTACCTGCCTGGCCCCTGCAGCGTGGGTTCACCTTCCCTGGGCTGCTGGGTCATTTGGACTCAGAACACAGACACCTGTGGCTTCTACTGTGGTCTCCCAAGAAGCTGGCCCAGAGCCAGTCTTCTCACGTAGCAGCGATGGCCCCAGGCTCAGAGGTGATCTTGATGGAGAAGGATGAGCAAGGTTGACAACCAAGAGGAAAGAAAATGGGTGAAAGGTAAAGATTTGGGACATCTCCTGTGGGATGTGGGAGGCAGCCCCTGAGAGCAGCAGCCAGGTCTGTTTGGTCCGGTGCTGGTAGCTGAGCACCAGCACATCTTGGAAAGTTCCGGATGTGAAGGAAACACTGGAGGTAACTTTTTAAATGGCCAGGGCTAACACGGCTGTTCGCTTCTGAATTTACGGCATCCCCCTGAGTTAGGGTTTACCACTTTCCCCATCAACCTGGTAAAAGAGTGGAGACAACAGATAATGATTTGTGTCCTGTGTGCCTTTAAGACGCAGTGGGGCAAAAGTGGCATTGTGTGTAGGTGGCCCAAGTGTATGCATGTCCTTAAGCTGCTGTAACAAATTACCTCAAACTCAGTGGCTTAAAACAGTAAGAGTTTATTCTCTCACATATCTGGAGGCCAGAAGTTCAAAACCAGCAGCACCGGGCTGAATCGGTGTGGCAGGGCCACACTCCCTCTGGAGAGCCTGCCTGCCTCTTCCAGTTGGTGTGAGACACTCCCTGCATATCTTGACTTCTGGCCACATCACTCTCATCTTCAAGGCCAGCTTCTGCAAGCTCCTCATGCTCTGTCTTCACATGGCCTGCTCCTCTGTATGTGTCAGATCTCTCTGCTACCTGTTAGCTAGGTGTGTGCTTGCATGAGGGACTAGTGTCAGTTTAAGCCCCCTCAGGCCACTTGGCCCACAAATGGATGCCAGGCAGCAGTACCACGGAGTAGCTTAGCTAAATTGCCCAGGACTATGGTAACCTTAATGTATGGGACACACATTATCTTAGTAATAAGCAGGGTGAAAATTGAAGTCTCAGGTAACATATCAACTTAAAAACTAAAAATACAGAGGGGCTGTCAGAGTCGTCCAGTCCACACTGTCGCTGCAGCCAAGGGCATGCATCACGGTCAGCAGGTAATCTCTACTCGCGGAGCTGGTGCTGTGATGATGCGCTTCTGACCCTCTCAGACTGTCCTAAGTATCAGCTGGTTACAAACAGCAGGAACCTCTTCAAATTATGTGAAGAGGGGACTTATCAAACAGTTGCAGGATCTTTCCCAGAACCAGAAACCAGTGTGGGAACTCCAGGGCCACAGGAAGAGCTAGCCAGGAACCAAGGCAGCGTTTCTGATCTTGGTTCCAGGTTCCAGGAGAGATGGTTTGACTGCCGTAGTTTGAACCCAGTCCACAGCTGGCCCAGTTCAGTCCAGTCCAGCCATGGCTGCAGGGCCATTCCTGTCATGAAGGGCTGCTCGTGGAAGGAGATGCAGACCCGGCAGACAGACCCCCGTGTATCTGGTGTAGTTACTGAACACATGCAGATCACATGTTGCTACTTCTGGGAGCATGGCCCTCAAGACACTGTGATTAATAAATAAACACAGTGCTGCTTTTTAAAAAAGGCAAAATAGATGTCTTGATAGGTAAATCAAGGAAAAAAGAAAACTCGAATGTACAATATTAGAAAAACCAAATAACATATATATACATACTAGAGGCCTGGTGCACGAAATTCATGCATGGGTATGGTCCCTAGGCCTGGCCTTCGATCAAGGCCATTTTTCCCAGCTGTCCACAGCCGGCCCTGCCCCTTGCTGCCACCCACCCCCGGTTCCCCATTCGCCATCAGTTGATCGGTGCCTGATGGCCAGGGGAAGAGACCAAGAGGTTGGCTGTTCCTGCAGGTGGCCATCAGGTGATCTGAGCCTGCCCGCCAGGGAAAGGGACCAAGAGGTGGTCAGTGTGCCTCATAGTGACTGGTCCAGCAGTCATCTGGTTGTTCTGCCGTTAGGGTCAATTTGCATATTACCCTTTTATTATATAGGATAGAGGCCTGGTGCACGGGTAGGGGCCAGCTGACCTGCCCTAAAGGGGGTGCCAGATTGGGGTGGGGGGTCCTAGCGGGGGGGCGGGTCTGGCCTGGGCTTGGGGCTGCTGAGGGTTTTCAGGCTGGCCACACCCCCAATCAGAGTGGGGGTCCCCACTGGGGGGCAGGGCCAACCTGGGTGAGGGGCCACCAGGGGTTTGCAGGCCTCAGGCAGTTTGCAGGCCAGTCATGCCCCCGACTTTGTCAGGAAGGACATCCGGAATGATGTCTGGAAGATATCTGGTCTATCCAGTCTAATTAGCATATTACTCTTTTATTAGTATATATATATATTTGGCCTGGTGCACAAAATTCATGCACATTAAAAGGGAATTAATTAGAGGAAATATTTTAATATTGCTATTTGCCCTTTCTCTATAATAGAAGTGTCAGAGATGAAAGAAAATTAGTAAAATGTATATGAAAATCTCCCTCCTGTCAGGTACACACCGCAGGACCCAGAGTCAAGTCCCTGCCCACCTGCATGTGCCTCTAAATTGTGCGAGACTCAGACCCAGCCAGCCCCACCCCTGTCAAACTCCGCAGGGTGGGGGCGCAGCCTCAGTTCCCCTATCAAGCCCCGCCGGGTTGGGGGCACAGCCTCAGGTCCCCTGTCAGGCCCCACCGGGCGGGAGGTGCAGCCTCAGTTCCCCCAGACCTGGCGCGAGGGCGTGAGGGTGGGAGGGCGGGATGACAATTTGCATATTAGCTCTTTATTATATAGGATTGCATTTATTAAAAGGTAAAACCTCATTTAAGCAGATGGTTTTTTAGAGGGAAAACTTGATTCAAGAAGGTGTAGAAAAACTGAAAATATGCTAACAATTTTACATGCATTTGAAAATAATGTCCAAAAAAAAGCTGCAAGACCAAAAAGATTTTATGTGTGCGTTTAATCAAATACTCAAGGACCTAGGTTATTTATGCTGTTCAGACATATAAAAAATGCGCTTTCATGTTTATCTTAGCAAATTGGAATTCTCTGACACCAAACTTTGAATACAGATGCATAAACCCTGCATGATATAGGAGTAAATAGTGTTCAGCTAAATCAGCAAAAAGAAACACGTAGCTAGAGAATGTGGGGGTGATGCGTCCAAGGGGATGTCTTCCAAGAACGCAGGGACGGCTTGTTACTCGGATGCACAGTTGATTGGATGGCTTTTAGATGAGGCCTTAATGGAAGTCAGTGGTCATTTATGAAAACAAAGTAACTTTGGACTAGAAGTTACCTGTTTTATGCATCTGACTGGTGCCCTACAGTGTGTTCCAGCAGCATTTAAATGTAAAGCCTAGAACAGCACCATGACTGCAGTGACTTAGTATTGTTCTGGAAGGTATAGCCAATGTAACAGACAAGAAAGAAGGTAAAATAGTCACAAATCCTGAAAAGAAGTGACCTCTTTCTTTTTCAAGATTAGTGGATAATGATATTATCTGCCCACAGAACCCAAGGGGATCAACCAACAGTCTATTAAAACTAGTAAGAATTTGGCAGAGGGGAAAATACACACACACACACACACACACACACACACACACACTCACACACACACACACACACACACACTCACATACACACAGACACACACCAATTCAACAATATTGATACACACACACACACCAATTCAACAATATTGTGTGTGTTGGGGGAGCAGGGTTGTTTACAATGGAAATAAAAACATTAAATAAATGTACAGAAAACATCTATATGAAGAAAATTACAAAACTTTACTAGATAATGTAAACAACAGTAGAGGGCATGGCGTGTATCTGCATGTCAATTATTCTCAAATTAATTAACTGATTATTTTTAATCCTCACCTGAGGATATGTTTCCATTGATCTTAGAGAGAGGGGAAGGGAGAGGGAGAGGGAGGGAGGGAAGGAGAAGGAGAGAGAGAGAAAGAGAGAGGAAGAGAGAGAGAGAGAGAGAGAGAGAGAGAGAGAGAGAGAGAGAGAGAGAGAGAAAGCATTGACTGGTTGCCTCCTATATGCACCCTGACCGAGGACTGAACCCCAACTCCAAATCTGAGTATGTGCCCTGACTGGGAATCAAACCTGCAACCCTTTGGTGCACGGACGATGTTCCAACCAACTGAGCTACAGTGCTAATTTATTCTTTTATTCAAACAAAGGGAAACATATTCCTGGAGATCGGTGAAAATACTGAAAACATTTTGAACATGGAGAATAAAGTTATTATATTAAAACATAAGTTTATAATAATTAAAAGTATAGTACTACTATAAAAAGCACCAGTGGAATAGAATCCATAATTTAACATGATAACGTATTTGAATCTGTGGGACAGACTTACTAAAAAACGGTGTTGGGACAACTGGCTAGCTATTTGGAAAATATTCTTCTCTCACATATATCAAAATGTCTCAACGTGGTTACAAATTTAAATGTTAAAAATACAGTGGTGCCAGGACTTTTATGTGGCTTTTATGGTTGCAGATATCAGACTGCAACCATTTCTTTCATGAGTAAACCCTTTTTGCTGAGGAATACCTGGGTGACGTTTTGGTTTATGATCAACACATTTAGAGGCTCCAGAGAAGACCTGCCCCCCTGCCCCCAGCATCTCTGGGGCTCATAAGCAAACAGCTGAAGGGCCCACAGAGCTGTTGGACTGGCTGGCTGGCTCCTCACTCAGGAGCTCGAGGGTGCCCTCACAAGAAGACAGCACACACCTGTTAAAACTTTTGGCCTTAAAGAGACATACATTCTCTAAGGAAAAGTTGCAGTTTTCCAAGCCCCAGCTCCTCACAGCTGCTTAAAACTGACAGCTCCTCTCCTGGCCCCGCAGGATGCCCTGCAGGAAAGCCCTCTGGGTCACACTGACTGCTCCTGGTTTACAGATGGTTCCCATTTAAAGTGTGAAAATATGTGCTCCGAGGAGCTGAAAACCCCAAACACCACACTCTGCAGCCTAGAGATACTGTTCACTGGAAAAGCACCTCCAGCAAGGCTCCCGCAGCCCGGCTGCAGGCCGGGCAGTGCTGCCCCCGCTGCGTGCCAGCCGGGGAGTGTCGGGGCCGTGCACTTTTCCTTGTACGCGAGTCAGATCCAGAAGAGGGCCTTCCTGGCACTGAGGGGCAAAGGGCCGTGAGAACCTGACTGTTGATCAGTGATGCTTTCACAGAAAAATCTCCATCAAAAGGGGGAAATGTTAACATTGACAACCGAGGCCGGGTTTGGGAGGGCCTGTAGGAGGAGCGCTTGTGCCCTCTGTCAGGTGCAAGGCCCTATAGGAAGAACTCTTATGGGTATAACAGCCCCTCCTCCTCTGCTCCCCTCTATGCTAGAACTTACTTTCCTTTGTGTCCCTGGGGAATTGCACCTGACTCACCATGGTTGCACATACCAGATTGCAATCTTTTCTTTTTTCCAAAATAAGTCCTTTTTGCTGGGGAAAAAGAATACAGTAGTACCCTTATCCATAGTGATACATTCCAAGACCCTCAGTGAATGTCCGTGACCACAGACAGTACCAAACCCTATATACACTATGCTTTTTCCTATGCATTTGTACCTATGATAAAGTTTAACTTAAAAATTAGGCTCAGTAAGAAATTAACAACTACTAATAAAATAGAACAGTTATAACAATACTGTAATGAAGTTATGTGAGTAGTTTATTAAGTAAAATTAGGATGACTTGAACACAAGCATTGTGATACCTGGACAGTGGATCTGATGACCGAGATGGCTACTGAGTGACTAACTCTGGACAAAGGGATGAGTCACGTCCTGACCAGGACAGAGCAGGACTACGTGAGATTTCATCACGCTGCTCAGAATGATGTGCAATTTAAAACTTATGAATTGCTTATTTCTGGACCATGGTTGCCCACAGGTAACTGAAACCATTGAAAGCAAAACCGTGGTAAGGCCGGGACATCTGGTAAAAATTTTCCAAGAATGACACCCATGACAGAAAGCGTAAAGGAAAAGACTAAGAAATTGGGCTCCATAACTATATAAAATCATTTTTACTCTAAAAATATTATAAAGTTAAAGCAGAATGGGTAGTGATATATTCAACCCATATTCAAGAGTTAACTGTCCTTGGAGAACCAAGATGGCGGCATAGGTAAACACCTGTACCTGCTGCCTCCCATAACAACATCAAAATTACAACTAAAATACATAACAACTATCATCCAGAACCATGGGAAAGCTGGCTGAATGGAAGTACTGCAACTAGAGGTAAAGAAGAAAGTGCATTGAGACTGGTAGGAGGTGCAGAGGCATGGAACAGGCTGGCACCTGGGTGCACTGCTTTTTTAATCAGGAGAGATATACAAGCTCCCACTTGCTCTGAGCTTCAGTGCCAGGCGAGACTCTGGGGGACCCAGACACATACAGGGAGAAACTGGACTGTCTGGCATGGAGGCGGCTTTCTTCCAGATGGAGGTGCTCACAATGGTCATTGTTCCTGTGCTGGTACCTCCCTGGTGCAGGGCTGACTGGCAGCCGTTGCTGTTTGCTCCGCCCTGGAGATTCCCTGAGACCCTACCCTACCCAGTTTACAACCCCACCCAAGCTGTGTGGAGCAGCTTTTGCATATGAATGGCCTGTCCTTTCTCAGCCTAAAACCTGTCAAACAAGCTGCAGCTGGGTCAGGGAGCCCCAACGATATCTAAATAAGGCCCAAGGCCTGCAGCACCAGCAGCCTGCCTTGCTTCACAGCTGGGCCTTGTCTGGGCACTTCCAAACCTGATACAAAGGGGAGGAATCTGCATATCTCTCCGTAGCTCCTGCTGGGTGGCCCCAGGCAGTGGCTGACTTTGCACCTCCTTTGAGATCCAAGAGCCAGTGTACACAGTGGTCAGTGTGAGACTGTACCAGATTAGAACTCTTCACATCCATAAGCAACACACTCAAGGGGCAGACTCAGTGAGCACCAAAGCCCCACTGAAGCAAGTCCTGCCCCATAAGGGTGTCTCCTGCATAGCAGCTCTTCCACTGTAGATACAGCTGGTCCCCACAGCCAATTGGCCTGGAGGTCAATTCCTCCCAGTGATACCAACAGCAATCAAGGCTTAACTACAACAAGACTGTGCACCCAGCCCACAAAGGGGTGCACCAAGAGTGTCCACCTCAGGTGACTGGGGTGGCTGAGCTACTGGGCCCTATAGGACACCTAGCACACAAAGCCACTCTGTCAACACAGGGAAGCAGCCAAAATGCAGAGACAAAGAAAAAGGTCACAAATGAAAGAAATGGAGGAAAGCAAACTACTGGATATAGAGTTCAAAACCACGGTTATAAAGTTACTCAAGAATCTTCTAGAAACCTCCGAGAAATTTAGTGAGACCCTCAAGGATATGAAAAAGGACCAACTAGAAATTAAACATACACTGACTGAAATAAAGAATAATATACAGCCATCCAACAGCAGACTAGAGGATCCCAAGAATCAAGTCAAAGATTTGAAATACGAAGAAGCAAAAAACAACCAACCGGAAAAGCAAAAAGAAAAAAGAATCCAAAAATATGAAGATAGTGTAAGGAGCCTCTGGAACAACTTCAAGCGTACCAACATCCGAATTATAGGGGTGCCAGAAGAAGAGAGAGAGCAAGATATTGAAAACCTATTTAAAGAAATAATGACAGAAAACTTCCCCTACTGGGTGAAAGAAATAGACTTACAAGTCCAGGAAGTGCAGAGAACCCCAAACAAGAGGAATCCAAAGAGGACCACACCAAGACACATCATAATTAAAATGCCAACTGCAAAAGACAAAGAGAGAATATTAAAAGCAGCAAGAGAAAAACAGTTAGTTACCTACAAGGGAGCACCCATACGACTGTCAGCTGATTTCTCAACAGGAACTATGCAGGCCAGACGGGAGTGGCAAGAAATATTCAAAGTGATGAATAGCAAGAACCTACAACCAAGATTACTCTACCCAGCAAAGCTATCATTCAGAATTGAAGGTCAGATAAAGAGCTTCACAGATAAGAAAAAGCTAAAGGAGTTCATCACCACCAAACCAGTATTATATGAAATGCTGAAGGATATTTTTTAAGAAGAGGAAGAAGAAAAAGGTAAAGACAAAAATTATGAACAATAAAGTGACAACAAATACATATCTATCAACACGTGAATCTAAAAATCAAATGAATAAAAAATCTGATGAACAGAATAAACTGGTGAATGTAATAGAATCAGGAGCATGGAAATGGAGTGGACTGACAATTCTTGTAGGGGAAACGGGTGTGGGGGGCAGAAAGAGATTGAACAAATATCTTATATGCATGTATGCAGTACCTATGGACAGGGACAGTGGGGTGGTGAGGGCCTGGGGTGGGGTGGGAACTGGGTGAAGGGGAGCTATGGGGGGAAAAAGGAGGGACATCTGTAATAATCTTAACAATAAAGATTAAAAAAGAAAGAAAGAAAAAAAAGAGTTAACTATCCTTAACTTGTACATATTGATAACATATAAACAAGAAAGAGACAAATATCCTAATAGCAAATTGGGCAATGAGCACAAATAAGCAATGTGTATTTCTATCTACAAATGAAAGAAAAATGCTTGATTTTGTAGTCACACAAAAAAGATAAAATAACAGCATCTTTTCACCTGTGAAGTAGGAAGTACCCTCTTGTGGGCTGTTGTGAATGTCAGTTGTGGAAGAAAAAAGCCTTGGACTCAGTCACACACAGAAATCCTGCTTTTAGAAAACAGTTTCAAGGAAATAGCAGAGTAGATGCATGATGTTTAATAACTTTTGTTTAAATATTTAAAAAGGCCAACAAATCTCCAAGGTGGGAGATTGGCGTGGAATACCATACAACAGTTTGAGAGAGGAAGTACATGGATGCAGGCTATTAACACGGGAGATTACCTATTGTGCAGTAACGCACTTTAAAAAGTTACAGAACAGCACGCTCTTTTAGTGGGATTCTATTTCCTTTTTTGAAACTACTGTGTGTGCACAAAATCCTACAAATAGAACCATAAAAGGGCCGGGAGAATATACCACACACTGTTAATAGTGTTTATCTCTGTGTGCCGGGGCGATACAGGATCTTGGTTTTTCCTCTTTCCTTGTCCGGTGTGCTATTTCCACAGTCAGGCAGATAGTGCGGTGTCAGGAAGTATCTCGAGTCCACAGCAATTAAGTTTCAAATCCATTTCTGAGCCTGGGCCCTGCCCAGGGCTGTGGTTCATCTAAAGAGGAGTCCGTCCACCACTGTGCCCCACCCTGCAGTTCCGGGCACTGATGTGTTTCTTTTCAGAGTGAGCTTTGCTGCCACAGCACCCGGAGGTCTCCCAAGTGGGGATGCCCACCTAATGCCAGTCCTTCGTGTCCCCTGCCAGATTTAGCCAGCGGTGCAGTGCTTTTCCTAATTGAATAAAGCCCATCATTTCATTTTTAAGCACACGGTCCCATTAGTGTCAGTAATTAGACATTAGCAAATATGAAGATGGCCCATTAATGAAGCAGCGTTTTTGGAGCTCGTGGGGAGAGCCCAGCGGGGGGACTCACGCACAGATGCTGATGGAGGATGTTGACGGACCTGTTACATCATCGCAGCAGCGGGGGTGGCCTGTGCCTGGCAGGGATTAAGCTCCAGACCTGCTGCTGGGACTTGCATTGTCAGGCCGACAGAAGGAAGCCCAGTGAAGCCACATGAGGCGTCTATGAAACTAGCCCTTCGGGGCCAGGCCGACTGCCTCAGTGAGGCCACCCTCCTCGGCCCTGTGGACAAGCCTTTGAGCACCATGTCTTCCATCTCATGGGGAGGCCGTGCGGCTTGTGCACCCGCCAGCTGAGGATGCAAACCCAGCTCTGCCACTTTCTAGCTCTAACCATGGGCAGGTTACTGCCAAGTATTTGGCCCACCCAAGACTCGGTTTCCTGGTTCAAGATTATAGAGTAGGTCTGAGGTGAAACCCCAATCTCCGGCCTCCGCTTCATTCAGGCTAGGGTGCAGATGGAGCCCTTGCATGCCATCGTGGTCCAGCGGAGGTTGGAGAGAGCCTTCGAGTCCCAGCCTTATTCGGGCCACTGACCCCTTGAGAAGACCGGGTAAACACAGCGAACCTGCCAGTATACTGAATACTTACTGTGAGGGGTTTTACACATGCTCACATGACGTTTATAAGGTGGGCACAGTTATTAACATCCTTGAGCGTACAGTGAGGAGACAGATGTTCAGAGAGCTTAACAGCTTGTCCAGGATGACAGGACGTGGCTCGGGTAGAATTGGAATCCAGGCCATTCGCCTGCAGAGCACAGGTTCCCCCCTGGGCTGTCCTGTCCTGTGCACACCCTCCCAGGTGTTTACATACACAAAACAGCATTTCTCAGGTGATTCGGGGTCCGCGGACCACCGCCGAAGCCCGCAGGGATGCCCAGTGCTCCGTGCTGGCAGGAACACTGAGGATTGGGGGTGTGTCTGCAATCTGACCACTTGTACTCTCTCTCACGGTGACTGTCAGCAGCCTGCCCTCTCCCTCCTCCGTAGCCCTGAGACCTGCTGGACCCCACGGGCCAGGTCACTCCTCTGTCTCGTTTCACTCAGAGGAAACGCGGACCTCCATCTACGAGCTCCGTCCCACACCCCTGCCTCTTCTGCTTTGTCTCTGACCTCCTCTCCAGCTGCTCCCCAACTCCTGCCCACTCCAGCAGCCTGGCTTCCTCGCATCCCCGTCCCCGTGCACAGCAGCACAGTCCCCTGGCGTGCGCGCTCCTCTGAGAGCCTCGCGCCTGCTCCCTCGATTTTTTTAAATCTCTGCTCAAACACCCCTTCTGGGTAACGCCTCCCCTAAGATGTTAGCCTCCCTCACCCCCCAGCCTCCCTATCCCTGCTTCATTTTTCTCCTTAGCATGTGTTTAACATGCTGCATAGTTTATTCGTCTTGTTTATTGTCCATCTCTCCGTAGCAACATGATTTCCATAAAGGCAAGGATTTGTCTTGTTCAGTCCACCTCTGGACTCTGGAACAGTGCCTAGCACGTAGTAAATGCTCAGTAAATATTTGATGAATGAATGAACCTGGTCCAATACCCTTCTACCCGCAGGGCCCTGGTATTTGGAGGCAAAGTCCCAGGGAAGCTAGCACGTTGACTCTGTTGGGAGCAGTCGGGCCAGTAACATTTCCTGGGCTGGAAGTCTGTGTGGCTCAGACTTTGATGTTGGCAGCGATGAGGACTCACTCCCAGGACCAGGGTGGCTTCCTGGGAGGGGCAGGCAGGCCTGGCGTAGCCCTGTGGGAGCCAGGGGGATGACTCCAATGGCGGCTGTGCTTCTCGGCAGTCTGTGTCGTTGATGGAAGCGAGGTCTGTGCCTGGAGGGGCCCGAGGAGCACAGCAGACACTCATGAGCGCTGCAAGCGTGGCCTGTAAATCTCTGCCTTGACGCGGACCGTCCTCTGTCACCTGAGCATTAGGATGTCAAGTGCAGCCCTGGAGATAAAGCGAGGGGAAGACTGTTTAATCCACCCATCACTTCTCTCATCGACCGCAAAGGTGATTGCTCCAGACTTATTTTCCAGAAGATAAATTCCCCCTTAAACACATCCTGATTTTATTGTCATTTACCCCAAGTTTTAGCTCCTGCACCAAATATAGCAAATGCTGCTCGTGGGCAGTATTTGGCCCAGAGAGGTTTTGTTTGGCTCACATGGTATTTGAGGAAAAAAAGTATTGGGCGCCAACTTAAAAATAAAAACATACCACAAAATGGAATTTCTGACTTGTCTTAAAAAGTGGGGAAGTTGGGCAGCAGCAGACCCGTATTCCCGCTGGCTGAAGTGATCGCTCTATAGGTGAGCTGAGGGCCCCACCGCCCTACCCAGCTCTTCCCACTGTTTCCTGCCTAACCCATGGAAGTGTCTGAACTGGCAACTCTAGCCTCCGCCACTGGGTCTGGGCTGCTCTGCTGAGGGCACAGGAGGGGGCAGCTCTTGACTCCAGAACAGAAGATTCTCTCAAAATTCATCTCAAAGAATCCGAAATATAGACGTATTAAGCAATCTTCCCCCTGCCTGAAGCTCTTGTACTTGTAAGAGGCAAAATGAGGAGCTATTTATATGATTTCGAGACATGTAGCCACTTCCATGGGTGTGCTCTCGAGGAAGAAGGCTGGTGTCAAACCCTTCCACCTCTGCACACACGTGACCGTGCACGTTTCCTAAGCTCTCCATGCCTCAGTTCCCTCATCTGTCAAGTGGCGATAACTGTAGTTCCTGCCCTACTGGGTTGGAGTTGAGAATTACAATGCTCATGGAAGGCATTCCGGGCACACGAGAGGTAAGTGGTCGACCGTGTTTGCTAGAACAGGGACCCTGCACTGTCACGAAGATGCTTGAACTTGGAGTCTTCAGGGCAGATTCCCAGGCCTGCCCCTCCGCTCTGAGGAAGACACGCCACTTCTCTGAGCCTGGGCTTCCAGCGCCCCTGGATGCGGAATCTGCCGCATAGGTTACCACATGGAGCTGGTGGAGGCAAATGAAGCCGAGCACGTTCAAACCACCACACTCAAAGCCTGGCACAGAGTAGACATTCAAATGCCCAGCAGATCTCCTCTCACTTTCGTGGCAAGTTTCTTGGACTGTTTCCCCTTGACTTCTACTTACATCTGACACTTTGGGCAACAGACAACCTAGACGGAGCAGAGGGGGCGGTGGGAGATGGCTTTTGTCCCTGGTACAGGGAACTTTGACTACTAATCACCCCCTTTGTTCTTTAGCTTTTGTAAATGACCATGCAGGGGATTCTGGGTGGGGGTGTCTGGCCTCTGGCTGGATCACACATGTCTACTCTGTGGCAGTCTCTGACAACACAAATCCATGTGCTCCTATTGGCTTTTGTTGTGTAACCAACCACTCCAAAACTTGGTGGCTTACAACAACAGCCTTTACTAAACCCAGCTACTCTGCAGGGTGGCAGTTTGGCCTGAGCTCACCTGGGCAGTTCTTCTGGTCTGGGCCGGGCTCACCTGAACTTGTCTGGACTCACTCATGCATCTGTGGCCAACTAGTGGGTCAGCCAGTGCAGACTAATGTCTGGTGGCTTTGGTGGCTTGGTCCCAGATGCACGAGATGCTGGGGCCCTACCTCCCATAGGTTAGCCTGGGATCCTCCAGCAGGTTAGCCTGGGCACGCTCAGTGGTAGCTATGGGGTTCAGTAGCAGCAGGAGGATAGGCCTTGATGCATGAGGATTTTTCAGGTGTTTGCATGTGTCACATTTGCTACCGTCCTATTGGCCAAAGCAAGTTATGTGGCCAAGTTTGGGTCATTGTGGGAGGGTTCTACCAAAGGGGGCTGACACAGGAAGGGGAGTTTCTGTAGCCAGTTTTCGCTGATGGACCCCACCATGACCAGTCGGCCAGCTGGCAAACTGCTCCCTCGACTTGAATTGAGTGGAAAACCTGGAGGGTGAGTGCTCTGCCCCACATCCCATCTTCAAGTTCTCGGGCTCACCAGGAATTTGTTCCTTGGCGGCTGCACCAACCAGCGCTCCTGGGGGTCCGCACCCTGCTTCCCCAGCCTGGTCCACAGTGATGCCCATTCCAGCCTCCAGCCCAGGCTTCCCACGTGGCCCAACATGGCCAGAGTCACTCGGGCAGTGGGCCCATGTGTCTAACAGTCTGTGCCTCTTAAATGCCAAACTCTGCCAAGGCCATATGCTGTCTGGAAAAAGGCATTGTTCACTAGGAACATCATTGCTGAGAACCGACAGAGGCAGCCGCCGGGGCGGGAACCTGTCAAAGTCGTGACCCATGCTGGGACCTGTGTGCCTGCAGGCCCAGGCAGCGGCACCAGCTGGACCCACCTCCGAGTTCCTGGTTCTTCTCGGTTCTCTGGGCCCCACACCCCTCAGCTGCTAGCACCAAAGGGGGCAGTGTTCTGAGTCCCCAAGGCCCTCTGGCGAGGTTCACCAGGGTCTACACCCCCAGGCACGTGGCCAGGATCTGGACAATCTGGGGCCTGCCTGATCTTTCTAGAAACCCTGTGGGGAGGCCGCATGGGAGAGTCCCCGTGTCTGTTTCCCCCGGAATGGGATGATGTGGGGCAGGACTCCTAACTGCAGCTGGAATGGGGTGGGGGTGGGGGGGCACACCAAGAACAGGAAAGGGCCCAGAGGCCAGGACTGCAGAAGCATGCCCAATGGGGCCTCAGCACAGCAGCCAACATGGCAGCACTCACCATGTGCCTGTACAGTGGGTACTGTTGGCATTGCTACTTTAGAGAGGGGGAAACCGAGGCACCAGGCACTGTGCTGGCTTAGCCAGGTGAGTGGAGGGAATGACCAGCATGCCCTGGTCCGTCGTCATTACACCTGCTTCCAGAGTTGGGAGAACGAGGTGGTCGTGGGAGGTTGGAGGGGAACTCGGAAGGACAGAAGCAGATAAGGGGAATGAGTGAACCCAGAAATGGTGGTCTTGCCATGGTGGGGTTGTCACACAAATCGTATCCCCTTAAATGGGCCGGCACCCCAGAGCTTGGCCTGGATGGTCTCCGGCAGCACCCCAGCTGGCCCTCAGGCAGGTTCCCTCAGGTCCTCTGCCGGAGCTGACCTCTGGCCTCTGTAGACTTCCAGGACTTCACACTGTTGAAGGGGGGTGGGGGGCAATAATACATTCTTCTCCCTTCCCAAGCTCAGAACCGATTGAGTGGAATCAGACAAATGGCAAAAGTCAGCTCTGTCACTGAGGAGGGGGCTACAGAATGTAGTCAGAAGAGCCCGCTAATGGGCCTCTGAGTTAGACTCACCCCCTGGTACAGCATAGCTGGGGGTGCGTGGCAGTCAGGCCCAGAGGAAGGGAGAATACCTTTGTTTGGGGGGAGCTGGCTCCAGCAGGGCTCGGGGAGCGGGCTACCCACAGCGTGGTTGGCTACTTCCCCAAACTTGCCAGCTTGCTAAGTCCGCACGGGGAAGGACTGAGGGGTAGGGAGGGACCAGGGGTGTTGGTCTAGCTAGGGCCTTTCCACATGCTCACAAGCGGGCAGGGAATGGAGGTCCTTCTCACATGCCAGGTAACTCAGTGACAGGGAGCGCATGTCCCTCTGTGCCAGGCTGGGAGCTTCTCACGTGGACAGAGGAGAGGACCTGAACACCCTAGGGCAGGGGTGGGCAAACTTTTTGACTCGAGGGCCACAATGGGTTCTTAAACTGGACCGGAGGGCCGGAACAAAAGCATGGATGGAGTGTTTGTGTGAACTAATATAAATTCAAAGTAAAGGAGCGGAGGGGAGAGCAAGAGAACCCTCCGCTCTTTCGGCTCCACGGGCCGGATAGAACAGCTGAACGGGCCGGATCCGGCCCGCGGGCCGTAGTTTGCCCACGGCTGCCCTAGGGTCATGGCGGACCCTGAGGAGGGTCAGGCCAGCGTCAGCTTGGATTTCATGCCAGACCCTCCCAACCCCAAAACGCCAGGCAGTTAGAGCATCCTGGGGAGTTCCGGGAGCTACTGTCTCACACAGCATGGTTTAGCACTAACCTGCGCCAGGCGTGGGGCAGGCATGGAGGGTTTGAAGGTGGTGCCACGGATCAGGGCACTAACAGCTGTACACCATGCAGCCCTGAGTGCTGTCTTGCGTGAAGAACAGTTTCTCAGAGGAGGTGCTGCTGGCGCTGACTGCTGAAGCAGGAGCAGGCATTCCCGGGCACAGTGCTGGGACTGGGCGCCGTGCAGGGCAGGACTGTGGGAGCCGCACCGAGGGCAGGGCCTGAGCCTCCGGCCTTTCTGCAGTCAAGGGCACGTGGACGGCAGTAAGAGACCACGAATGCCATCCTGAGTGCGTTGTTGAAGGTTTTTTAGAATTTGTTGCATGTGTTACAATTTCTTAAACTTCTGTCCTTGTAGCCCCTTCGTGATTTTTTCGATTTAATATAGAAAGTAAAATTTAGAAAGTAAAATGTTATCACTGTGGTAAATGGAAAACTGGTATCTCTTGTCAAAGAAATACAACTAAAACAAATGAAGCTATTCACTTATGATTGGACGCTGTTGTCTGCCAACGGCTCAGAGCCTGAGACCTGCTCTCCCTTTGTCAAAAATGTGTTTGAGACTTTGTCCTTGACTAGCAGGAGCGATCAGAGAGGGCCTTTCTGGTCTGCGAATCAGTTAGTTCATGCTGAGCCCCAGGACCACCCCAGTCACCCCATCCTGTGGGAGACCCGTAAGCCAGTGGATTCCTGAAGGATATTAAGCATGACATAATCCAAACAACAGAATAAGAAGCTATGGAGTATATTGAAAGTTGGCAAGTGGTGCAGAGAAATAAAACAAGACGTGAAGATGGGGAAAGCCGGGGTAGGAACTGCGATTTTAAATACGTTGGTCAGGGATGTCTTCCCTGAGAAGCTGTGCTCGCATACAGACTTGGAGAAGGGATGGGAGGCATGGAGATACGAGGGAAGAGCTGTGCTCCCACCCAGACAGAGCAGCAGTGCAAAGGCCCTGCGGCAGGAACGTGCCGGGCGGGTTCAACTGCAAAATAGCCAGTGAGGCTGGAGTGGAGTGAAGGAGAGAGGAGATGATTGGAGGTGAAGTCAGAGGAATAAGGGGGCGGTACAGATGATCTGCTGGTATTTGCCCAACGTTTCAGGAGGGAAAGTGGAAACTTTAGTCAACCATTTTGTACTTCATTTTCACGAGATGAGCACCAGCCTCCACCTGCCTGTGCCAGGATCGTCTGGGCTCTGGCTACACACTCGACATTACTACAATGTCGTCAGCAACCTGACGTCTGTGTCTAGACAGCCTCAAACTCAACCTCTGCTTTCTGAGCAGGTACCCAGAGTGACTGGCTACTTTCTGGGATTCCAACAGGAGCCTCAAGGGTTTCAGCGTCTCATCGATCAGCTCAGGAGCCCCAGTCCCCGAGGCCCCGCAGAGGGGGCTGTGGCGTCAGGAGCTGCCCCACTCTGCCGGCTCCTGTGCGGCCCAAGGGATGGGATGGCGCTCCTCTGTGGAGTGGGTTCTTGCCAGGGCCTGCATGTCCTGGGCCATGCCTTTGGGAGGATAAGGCAGACGGTGGGCGGGGTGGGTGGGGGGTGGTCACCCTCTGCTGTGTTGGTAACCCAGTTGGGAAACCCCCACCCCCCAGGGATGAGCTATGAGCTGCTTTAAACCACTGCCAACTGGATGGCATGGGTCACGTGGTGGCAGTTCCCTCCCCGGTGGAAAGTCAGAAGGCTCTTCCCATCGAGCCATCTGCCTCGATTCCTTTGGCCCCATACACCCTCTTCCCTGAGCCAGTGTGTCTAGGGAGCTGGTCCCACCTTACGTGACATTGACTGTGTCTAAGGTGTGGCGAGGGGAGGAGAGGCGCTCGGCACTCACAGGCTGAGTTCGCCGCGGCGCTAATGCGGCTGCACACAGGCCTTGCCATCCATCCGTCTGCCAGCTGGAGTGTAAATTAATCTGGAGGTAGCGACGCGACCTCCGAACGCTCCCACGATGCCTGAGTGTGGAATCTCTTCCTCCGCTCCCCCAACTTTCATCTTCGGCCACCAAAGCATGGGATTTTCCATGGCCACACGCCTCAGACAGGGCTCGGGCCCCTGGTCTGGGAGGGAGACCGTGGTTGCCAACCCTGTGCTGGGAGGGTCCAGGTGAGAGAAAACCAGGAACCGCCCAGCCCCACCAAGCTCCATGCGGCCTAGAGCCCAGCCTGTGGGCTATCTAGGGACGGTCTGCCTCCTCGGTATTAGTGAGTAATCGAATGACCGAGGGAGGACTCCAATTGGCTGAGTCTCTTGTCTCCATGTGTCTATGTCCACTAAAGGTGTGGGAAAAGCTTGCATGTCAGAGAGAACAGACCACCTGTCGGTTTTGACTACCCAGCATCCCTTCCCCTCTCTGGCTGCCCTTAGTTTTCCTTTGGGGAACCACCTTTATGCCATGTGGTCTTGGTTGGGGGAGGAGAGGTTATAAGGCAGCAGCCCATCCACTGAGGTGGACACAGAACCTAAGCTGGCCAATCAGGGAATCCCTTCCCTTGGCCATTGTGATGTGTTCAGGGATGGCATGTGACTCAAAATGAGTCAATCAGCATTTCCCTGAGATGCTATGTGGACTCGGCTAGAAGTCAGCCCCTTTTCTATGGGAACTCAAGTGTGCCAATGGTCATCTACCAGGCACACTCAGAAGCAGGCGCAAAGTGCAGGCTGGGAGCTGCTCTTGGTCCTGCCTCTTACCTGGCTACCACTTCCTCTGCCCCCTCTCCCCTGAGGCCAGCCCTCCCCCCCCACCCCCCGCCCTGTGCTCCAGTGAGGGCAACAGGATGCACATCCCACCGTGTTGGAATGGCGAGGATCAGGGAAACCATGTTGAGAGAGGAGAGCATGCAGGAAGCTGACGGGAGTAGAAGAAAGGTGACTTCCTTGGCAGAATGCTAACTTCTCACCAATGATGATGCTGGGTTTTCAGGGCCCGTGGGAAGCTGGAGAGGACACTTCAGAGCATCTCAGAAATGGTGCCCCCAGTTCTTTACCTAATTTAACTGTTTGCAAGATCCTCAAGTTCTCAGCAGGTAATTGGCCAGCGCTGAGCACACAGGCTGGGCACCGGCAGCCAAGAGGACACGTTTGAGTTGGTCTTCACCATGATTTTGTAGCTATTGATATTGTTTAAAACCCCTTGCCAAACTTTTATAATTGAGAAATTTCCCATGAAAATCTTTATTTCTGACTTCACTTCTTTTAAAAAGCAGCATATGTGAGCTTTCCGAAGAGCATGTGGGGGTCAGCGAGGGGAGGCGAACTTCGCTGCAGTCGGGTCCTCAGACCACGGTCCCAGCTCTCCAGCCAGATGCTCTGCGTGGGCACATGCAGACCGCAGTCCAGCACTTGCGGTGTGTTCTCCTCTGTGACAGATGCCGGCTCCCAAGCACGTGCCCTGTGTGTGCTCCCCGCTCTGTGTCGTGAGATGAGAGGAGACAGGAAAGTGCAGGCTCATTTCCAGCCGAGTGCTGGCCAGGTGCTGGCCCAGCAGCAGCCCCGCCGCCCGGGGCCCACCCTCTGAGAGTGAGCCAGGAAGTGGAGTGACCAGAGAGATGGTGCAATGGGCAAGAACTGAAGGAAGACGAGCCACTTTGCCAGGACAGCAGAGTTCTAAAACAGAAGCATTTGAAAAGCTGTTACCTGGAGGCCAGTTCATAGCAGGCCCACCCATGCTGTGGAAGATGGATGGGAAGTTCAAGGAGACACAGTGAGCATGGCCGAGAAAGTGAAGGGGGCTGTCTTGGGACGTCATTAGAGTGGCTGGCACAGCCACTTCACTGGTTGGGGGAGGGGGTGTATTTTTGTTTTGCTTTTTGGCTTGACAATAAAATATTAGTGCTGGCTGAGCTGTACACTTCCTTCTGTTGTGATTTGAAGTTAGCAATTAATCACACCCTCCTCACTTCCTCGTTCCAAAAGATAAAAAGCATAGATGCCGTGGAAATGAACATTAATTTCTACTTGCACTCCTGGCCAGACCAAGAGCAGGCATTCTACAACCAACCACCATCTCTGACACCTGACCTTCAGGCTAGCCCGCAGGAGAAGTTGGGGTGCCCAGCCAGCCAGCCACAGAGAGGATCCGCCTTAACGGCATGTTGGTGTAGTGGAGAAAAGCCAAGGTGGCATCCAGACCCGCCTCCAGGAACCAGGAGGGCTGGCCCCTGCCCTAGTCGTATAAGGGCTCCATTTCTAGGCAGCTGGAAACAGAGGGGGAGGGAGGCATGAGGGTGAAGAAAGAAGCTGAGCCACGCTTGACCCAGATGTCACCACATAAGTGTCCTTTCCGAGTCTCACAGAGCACCTCAGGGACTGTTCTATAAGTGTCATGTGACTCATGTCACTGTTTTACCTTATTCAACCCTTGTACCAGCCTATGAGGCACGACTAGTATTGTCTCCATTTATAGATGAAAAACTGGCTGAGGACACGCTGGTTAGAGGTTGAGCTGAGCTTCAAACCAGGCTCATCTACCTCCAAATGGGAGCTCCCCGCGCGGAGGGCATGGGGCTCCCCACGCGGAGGGCATGGGGCTCCCAACCAGAGGGCAGGCAGGCAGAAACCTCCCTCCGGGACTTTGGCAGGAGCTCCGTGGCCCTGACACAGGACGTCATAATAGGAGCTTCACATCCTATGTCTCCTGGCCCAGGGCAGGGCCCGCAGCATCGCTCCCCCACACACAGTCTCCAGCAGCTGGAGCCGCGTTAAACCTCTGCCGACTGGATGGCTGGGGAACATGGGGCAGTTCTCCCCGCTGTGAAAGTCAGGCCACTGAGACATCCACCTCCATCCCTTTAGCCCCATACTCCATCCGCCCTGCACCAGTGTCTTCACTGCTATATGCGGCACCACCCTGTGTTTGTCTCTTTAAGGGTCCGTGAGAGGTGGCCTGGGAGAGGAAGGCCACCCACCCTTGTTCTCCTAAACCTCCAATTCGGGACAGGCCCCCAGACGCCACCTCAACCCGGAGATGCCCCTATTCCAGAGGTCAAGGGGGGAGCCTTCCCAAGGTGAGCAGCACCTACTCACCTTGGCGTGTCAGAGAGAAATGAGGACTTGGGACAGCACAGTGGCCAGGTCAGCCCTCTGGTCCTTGGTGGTCGAAGGCTGGGAGTCAGAGGTTCCAATGGACCATCCTGGCCCAGCCTGGCTGTCTCTGAGGGTCAGGTCATCGGAAACCAGGCTTGGTCCTCTGGCTCATGTGGGAGCCGAGCTTCCTCACACCCCAACACTGAGAGCTACGTGTGCCTGGCTGAGAGGAGAGCAGAGTATCTGCTAAGCAAAAGAGCCTGGAGGCACATTCGCTTCTCCCTCAAAACCTCTCCAGGCCGCATGGGCTCCGCTGTGCAGCTCAAGTTAGCTGCACAGTCACACCCAGAGCAGCCGTTGGTGCATAGAGATACGAGTCTCCCAGCAAACACAGCCAAGCCACAGATGCTTCAGAGCAGTGAACACACTGAACTATTGCTGTCCCTTTCCCTCCGATGCCAACAGGCAGAAAGCCTTTCTCAGGAAGCACGCTGGGGAAGGGGTGCTGGGAGCTAAGAGCGCGTTCGCATTACCCTGCACTCAGGGCTCAGGTGACCCAGTGTTGGAGGCCCATGTTCGGCCCAAACTCTGGTAAAGTGGTTCCTTGTACAGGCCCAGGGCCACTTCCCACCTTCTGCCAAAGAGCCCCGGGTGCTGCTCCTAGTCACCCCACCGCTTGGGAGACGGCCTGGCAAACCAGGTGGAGACAAGGCTGCACCCATTTTCCCTTGGCTGGGCACACGAGGACTTTCAATGCGCCTGAAGCGGTATGTGTGCGCTGCCCACAGAGCCACCTGTTTGTCCCGGATTTCAAAACACAAGACAAACTCGGGCCCGAGGAGACACTGGCTCCCGCTCCGGTGCCAGAGCACATTTTAGAGGTGAGTCCACTTGGAATTATGAGTCACAAACCTCTCCAAGCCCCCAGCACCTCTGAGTGAACGTCTGTGCCTCGCGTTCGGTGGTCACAGCCCTGGTGTCCGCGACCTGGGAGTAGGTGCTGCTCCCAGCTCCTCCCTGGCTCCTGGGCAGGCCTGGCTCACACCTGGCCGTGCATGTTATCTAACCCTCACAGAGGTCCCGTGCGGGGTTGTGTTCGAGGTTCTCCCGAGAAACCAACCAGTAGGCCACGTGGAGAGGCGCCTGCGAGGGAGACGGGCGGGAGGAGCTGGCTGGTGTGGTCAGGGAGGCCCTGAGGTCTCGCGGACCAAGGTCCGCAAGCTGAGACCCGGGAGAGCCCGTTCCTGGGAAGCTGGAAGCCGGGGGGTCAGGAGGCAGGGGGAGCCGGAGGCGGAACTCAGTCCAAGTCTGAGGCCTGAGAACCAGGGGAGCCGATGGTGCAAGTTCCAGGAGCCCTGGCACCAGGGGCCAGAAAAGATGGACGTCCCAGCTCAAGAAGAGAGAGCGAGTTCACCCTTCCTTTGCCTGTTGCTCCCTGGGGGCCTCAGTGGATGGGATGATGGCCCCAGGGGGGTGAAAGACCCTCTTTACTCAGTCAACCCGCCCACCTGCTCATCCCTGCCAGAAGCGCCTTCACAGACACACCCCGAAGTGATGTTTCACAGCCGCCGCATCCCTCACGAGCCAGGTTAACACAAAATTACCCACTACACCCGGCCGGCCGATGGTTCAGTCGGTTGGAGTGCTGTCCCATACACCAAACAGTTGCAGGCCTCTCTCTCTCTCTCTCTCTCTCTCTCTCTCTCTCTCTCTCTCTCTCTCTCTCTCTTTCTCTCTCTCTCTGCCCTCGGGTGAGGACAAAAGTTATCCATTGCAGAAATATATCACTTTCTCCAAGGTGTACGTGTGGAAACTGACTCAGAGAGCAGGGTGACCTGCTCAGTGTGTGCCCCCTCCCACCGGACCACCCAGGCCTGAGGACTCCTGCCCTGGGACAGTGCTTTGTGAGTTGAGCTTCACACACCCAGCAGGCCTTTACCACAACTGCGGGGCAGGGAGTAAGCCCTGAGATTTGGGGGATTGCTTGTAACCATTCTTTCTGGGAAATACTGAGCTTTTGACAAAAAGATCTCTCTTTTTAAAACATTTTAATTACATTTATTAGGGTGGCATTGGTTAATAATATTCTATCGGTCTCAAGTGGCCATTTCTGTGATACATTATCTGGATCTTGCACGGACTGCCCGGCACCCAAAGCTCGATCTTCTCCCATCACCACCTGTGAGCGAGAATACGATCCCCTTTACCCTTTCCTACCTCCCAGCCCTCCCCTCTGGCAACCACCACACTGTTGTCAGTGACTATGAGTTTTTGTTGTTTTTCTAGTTTGTTCATTTATTGCCTTCAATTTCATATCCCACATGTGAGTGCAATCATACCGTCCCTAGCTTTTTCTGTCTCACTTATTTGGCTTAGCATGTTATTCTCAAGATCTATCCATTTTGTCTCAAATCATAGTATTTCATCTTTTCTTAGGGCTGAGTAGTATTCCATTTGTATTTACCAGAAAAAATATATAAAAATTTATTTAAAAAGACATATGTGCCCCTATGTTCACTGCAGCATTATTCACGGTGGCCAAGACATGGAAACCACAAAGTGTCCTAGGACAGGCGATTGGGCAAAGAAGATGTGGTATAAGAATATTTCCTTATAAATACCAATAAAGCAGACTGCAGAGCTGCCTTTGGAGCAATGGCTGGTCTCAGGTTTGGTTTCAAGACAGAGCAGTGCAGTAGCGTCTCCCTTCTGCCACGCCACCGTTCTCGGAAAATAAGGAAGCACCGCTCCCCCCCCACGCCCCCTACTACCCTGTCAATCAGGAGGGGAGGAGCCCTCACCTCCCCCTGCGCCACCTCCAGACCTGGAAGGTTACTGTTTTAATACATGCAGAGAACTAAATGACAATGACTTACCTCCCCTTGAAAAAATATTGACACGAGAGATCCCGTTACATAAGCACAGTAAAAGTGGGCTTGGGGTTTCCTAAAGGAGTTTTATTAAAGGAGCATTGCTGCATTTTTATTTATTTTTTTTTAATCATTGGAATTTTTTCACCATAATGGGATCATACCTTTAAACTGTTTCCCACCTATCTTCCTTTTGGGGATATTTAATAAGCAAATTGGAAGCCTACCTTAGAGGGCATGTGCGTGTGCTTTGCCACTCTTTCTCCTGGTCGCTACAGGGTTCGGCCACACACGTGCTTCTGCAGCGAGTGAGCTCTCCACACCTTCAAGGAGACGCCGTCTTCCCTTTGCATCTCCCAATGAAAAAGCGTGTCTTTGTTTTGTTACAGTTGCTTGAGGCCTTGGGGAGCATGAGACACTGTGCAAAGGACATTTAATTCTCATCCTTACTCTCCCCCCGCCCCGAGTTATTACAACAATTATGTGATGTATGCACCATAATTGGTCCCATTTAACAGATGAGAAAACTGAGGTTTCAGGTGGTTAAATAACTTACCCCTGATTTCTCAGTTAACGGGATCAATTTGAATTAGAAGCCAGGCCAGGCCGACTCCAGAGCTTGTGGGTTCAATCACTAAGTTATTGTGCCTTGTTAATTTAAAGAGCTACCACACTGGCCTGAGGCCTGAAGAAAGCCTTCCAGGGGGTTAAGTGAACTGAGACTTTGCTGGTCAATTCCCCAGGCATCTAGGATCCTGCCAGCGGCTTGGGTGGTGGAAGAAATCGCCTGTGTTTGGCGGGAGAGGGCCGGGTCTGCTGACAGTTTAGTTAATCCACATGGAGATTGCTGATGAGGATTCTGGTTAATTAGTTGTGAAATTTTTAAAAACGAGCAGATGTGCCGCGGAAATGCATTTTACTTCCCACGCCCTGGGGAAAGCTGTGCGTGCTCACCCGTCCTGGCTGAATATCAGTGGCGTGTTTTGCAAGACGTGGCTCTTCTGGCTGTGTCCCAGCAAGGGTCACTGTGTTCTGCGCCAGCCGCAGGCAGGCAGCTCCAAGCTCCGTCGTCACGTCGTCATTACAGGCCCACCAGCACCTACTGTGCACCAGCCCCCCCTGGGCCGGGTGCATGCTTCATCTCATGCTTTCAAGAAAAGCCGCCACGCAAGCAGGGTGCAGGGTGGGCTTGCAGTCGTGCATACATGCAACAGAGTTTATGCTTGTGTTAGTATCTATTAGTTGTTGTGTTATTTCCCACAGGACCAACCGTAAATCCACTTTTTCCCACCCTGTACTGTAGGGAGAGTAAGAAGATACCAGAATAGCATGGGGCAGCTTCCTGTTGCCGTCCGGGCACAGGCACATGGCACACACACGGAGACCAGTCAGCATGCTTGCATAGTACTTTCATCTTAACATTTTGACAGGATAAACTGAAACTTATTAGCAACCCATGGTGCCCTGTGCCATGGAGAGTGCGTGCCCTGTGCCATGGAGAGGGTGTGCTCTGTGCCAAGGTGAGCACGTGCCCTGTGCCATGGAGAGCGTGTGCCCTGTACCAAAGTGAGCACGTGCCCTGTGCCAAGGTGAGCACGTGCCCTATGCCAGGGAGAGCGTGTGCCCTGTGCCATGGAGAGCGTGTGCCCTGTGCCATGGAGAGTGCGTGCCCTGTGTCACGGAGAGTGCGTGCTCTGTGCATGGAGAGTGTGTGCTCTGTGCTATGGAGAGTGCGTGCTCTGTGCCATGGAGAGTGCATGCCCTGTGTCACGGAGAGTGCATGCTCTGTGCCATGGAGAGTGCGTGCTCTGTGCATGGAGAGTGTGTGCTCTGTGCCATGGAGAGTGTGTGCCCTGTGCATGGAGAGTGTGTGCTCTGTGCCATGGAGAGTGTGTGCCCTGTGCATGGAGAGTGTGTGCCCTGTGCATGGAGAGTGTGTGCTCTGTGCCATGGAGAGTGTGTGCCCTGTGCATGGAGAGTGTGTGCTCTGTGCCATGGAGAGTGTGTGCTTGTGCCATCGAGAGTGTGTGCTCTGTGCATGGAGAGTGTGTGCTCTGTGCCATCGAGAGTGTGTGCTCTGTGCATGGAGAGTGTGTGCTCTGTGCCATGGAGAGTGTGTGCTTGTGCCATCGAGAGTGTGTGCTCTGTGCCATGGAGAGTGTGTGCTTGTGCCATCGAGAGTGTGTGCTCTGTGCCATCGAGAGTGTGTGCCCTGTGCATGGAGAGTGTGTGCTCTGTGCCATGGAGAGTGTGTGCTCTGTGCCATGGAGAGTGTGTGCTCTGTGCATGGAGAGTGTGTGCTCTGTGCCATGGAGAGTGTGTGCTCTGTGCCATGGAGAGTGTGTGCTTGTGCCATCGAGAGTGTGTGCTCTGTGCCATGGAGAGTGTGTGCTTGTGCCATCGAGAGTGTGTGCTCTGTGCATGGAGAGTGTGTGCTCTGTGCCATGGAGAGTGTGTGCTCTGTGCCATGGAGAGTGTGTGCTTGTGCCATCGAGAGTGTGTGCTCTGTGCATGGAGAGTATGTGCTCTGTGCATGGAGAGTGTGTGCTCTGTGCCATGGAGAACAAGACTGATGGCCTTGTGAGAGGCCAGAATGCTCTCTTATTGGAGTTAATTTGTGCTTCTTTGAAAATGTAGTGAATGTGGACATGTTGACAATTTTGTATCTTCTTTTAGGAATTATGTCTTTTCCTCAGTTTCCTATTGGTGTGCTTTTCTTATTGAATTGTAAATCTCTACGTATTGAAGACATTGAATAGACTATTGTATATGGAACAGAGTCGTGGGGTTTTTGGCATTTTACCTCCCACATGATTTTTTGCCTTCCCAAACTCTTAAATGTTTCTGTGGTCACATGTGCATCTTTGGTTCCCTCCTTTGGCGTCATGGTCATAAACCTCCCAGTTCTCAAGAGTGCACACAAGTGTCCTCACACTCAAGCTCCTCTCGCTGTGTTCTCAACACAGGAAGGAATCTTTAACCTGAACTGACCCTGGCGTGGGTGTGACTGAGGAAGCCCGACTCCATTTCTCCCAGCTGACTTGCTGATTGCCCAGTAACGTCCCAATGACCCACAGTTTCCCAGCCGGTAGACATGCCACCTTTATTATGCGTGTTGTTGATAGTTGTGCTTTCCTCTGGCTTCAGATTCTGTTGTATTAATCCATTTGCCTCTTCGTGTTTAAACCACTGCATCGCCCTTTCATAACCAGGATTCTTCCTTCTAACACAATCTTATGTATACATCCCAAAGAAACTTTATCATTGTAATGTCAAATTCAATTTTTAAATCCTCTTGGGGTTGAATTGGAATTACATTTGATTTATAGATTAATTTGAGGAGAATGGATGTCTTTCTAATATTACGACACTTTCCATCTCCCCATTTATTAAAGTTTTAATTGAACTGTCTATAAATTATAGAACAATATTAAATATTAATCGTGTTAGCAGGCATCTTTGTCTGGACGAACTTTAATGAGACTCCGCAGGGAGGTGACCCGCTCAGGCGCTGCAGTCAAACCAGCGGCTCCTGTCCTGGCTCCCGGCAGGCCTCTGGGCCTCTGGGCCTCTGGGCGGGTTACTTCTGTGCCAAAACTTCCGTGAAGAGTGAGACCAACACCAGCACCTGCCTGGTGCCAGCTGCTGCCACGCGGCTCCCATGCGCTCTAAGGTTGTTGCTTTAATTAGTACTGAATGTGGAATTACTGAGTGTTTTTTCGGAATCTGTTGAGAACGACCGTTTTCCCTTTGCCCCGTTTCTGTGCTGAATGATGATCCTGTATTAGATGCGATGAAGTGGATTTCAGTGGGGCCTGCAGCTTCTCTTTTCATAAACTGCGCTTTGGTAGATATCATTCATAATCTTGATGGGTCAGTTTCTCTTGCGGCTCCGCCTGCCCACGCTGGCCTGCAGGTGTCCTGCCCCAGCTCCTGGCTGCCGCGCATCGCCGCTCCTCCTCGCGGACAGGAGCAGCCATGGCAGCTCTGCCAATCTAGCTGCTCTAATGGAGGCCTCAGCCATTAGCTTCTGCCCGCAACTCTCTCCCCACCAGGTCCCTGGTGCTGCAGCTCCAGAGCTACAGGAACATTCCGTGGCAGGAATCCCCTTCCTTTCATTAGTGTCACTCCTGCTCCCCGCAGCCCCCTGAACCATCGTTCCAAGCCGAACACACTTCATGTGTCACCTCCCTTCTCCCAAAATGCGCCTCCGTGTGGTGCCAGCCACCCGCTCTCACACTTTCTCTCAGCATTTTGACTGAACACTTTTTGTCCATCAATTGAGGGCTGACCCGGTGGCAGTGCAGTGAGCAGCGCCCGCCCTGTCCTGGGAAGCCCTGCCTGAGCCGGCCCTGTCAGCCCCCGTGCTCACTAGGTCCCATGGAAGGTCTCTTCTGCTTCTCCTCTGCTTCTCCTCTGCTTCTCCTCTGCTTCTCCTCTGCTTCTCCGGGTGCAGAGCGTGGCGCCTCCAGGCCTGTTCCTGCCGTCCGGGCCCTGGGTGGTCCTGTAAACAGACATGACCGGTTTTATGTTAGAATGAGAAATTGTTATTGATGGTGCTTGGCCTATTTCCAATCATTTTTAATATTAACACCATCAGCCCCACTTTTTCTACAGTCTTTTGCTATTCTTTTCTTACTTTCTTTTCCTGTCTCTCTTGTTACACGGGCTGCATTTTCTTTGCATTTTTGTTTTCCAGTGTTTGGGAAGGTACATGTCCTGCTTTTAATTCTTAATGTTACAGTTCCCTGACAGAGGAAATGTGTCCCTTTTGGTAAAAAATCTCGCGTACTTCACTCTGCCTCTTCCCTCCCTTATTTCTCTGCTGCCAACCTGTCTTTGTTAAGTCAGCCTGGGAGTCCGGATTTAATTCATCAAATTATTGATTTTTTCAACTTTATTGAGGTGTAAATTATCAGTTTTTATCTTCTTTTTACAGGAAAGTCTTGATGTTAGAACTAAATGTATTAGGTATCAGACTCAGAGCTTCCTCCGATCCCAGTCACTACCCTTTCACGCACGGCGCGCTCCTTTCTGAGCCTGCCACCCGTCTCCAGCCTCGCGTTTACTTTGCAGGGACGCTGTGGAGAGGAAGTGGCGTGCTTGCAAGCTGTGGCATGTCCTGTAATGCTTTGCTTTTATATTCACAAGCAAGTCAGCTAAGTGCTAAATATTGGAAGTCACAAACTTTTCTCCAGAACTCTATGGACAATCTGCGTTTTTTCTAACATTTAGTTATGCTATAAGCTACTCATCTGGCGTGTATTTGTAGAAAAAATATTTTGTTTGCTTTATCCATCCTGTAGCTATATAATACTTACAGAACTTCTGCATTTCATGTATAATATAAAATGTTTGCCTAATGCGTGTTGGTAGAGATAGATGATGGGTGGGTGGATGGGTTCATGGATGTGGGTTTTATTTTGTTCAGACTAAGCTGGCTTTTTTATCTCTGGAAATGTCTTTTTAATGAAATCTTTGCCAATAGCTCTGTCCAATTGGTCTCAGGTTTCTTCTTCAATAACACTGCAAACTGCATGTTGCCTGTGGCCACTCTGTCCTCCATGTCACCTTCTCTGCCATCAGTTCAGTCTCGTAGACTTTTATGTGAGAAGCCCAAGATCAGGCTCAGGTTTTTCTGATGGTTGTTTTCTACATCATGGGTTCTTCCCTTCACTGCTCTCAGGGCAGTTTGCTAACGCATTTTCAGATTCTCTGCAGCCGCATCTGACCTCGTCCACATCTGGCTGTGTCTCCTCCTGCTGTCTGTTCACCCTGTTGTCTGCTCAGGCCCTGAGCTACTGCTCATTGGCCCCTCTGCTGTTTCTCTGAGCTCTCAGCTCTCCTTTTACCTACTCTCTTCCTCCTCCACCCCAAGTTGTAAGTGTATGTTTATTTATTTGTCCATTGTGTCGTCTCCCAGGCGAGAGGCTCTATGAGGGCGAGTAGCTCATCTACTCGATTTAGAGACACGACTTCAGCCCTGGCACAGTGACTGGCAAACAGTGGGTGCTCAGTCATTGTTTGCTGAATGAATGCCTGTCCACGTTACTCTGGCTTGGATTCCCTTTGGCTGTACCCACATTGTTTTGAGCCAGAGGTTCCCAAACTTTCATCACCGAAGTATCGCCTTTTTACCACATTAGTGTGCCATAGGCACCATTATTTACTAGACATTTGTCTTTAGAGCAGTTCACATCCTAAGCAACAAAATCTGCAAATAAAGGTGATGTCCTAGTTCCCATTTCTAAAATGCATTCACATAAACACGTAACTGGAAAACGTGTAAATTTCATCCACGAATCACTACACTCCTCCGGCGCCACGTGGCCGCACTGGGAGACCTTTCTGAAGAGCTCGGCGGCTGCGTTTCCGGGAGGATCCCAGGTCCTCTCGTGTAAGGCTCTGGTTCCTCCCCACGTCAGTCCTTTGGGGAGCCTGAATCATTCCTTTCGGGCCACCCTGACAGGATGGCAGTGACAAGGACCGAAGATGGCACAGTCAGCAAGGAAGACACCATTCCTCCTGATGGGGTGTGGAGACTACCAGGGGGAGAGCCACTGGAATGAACAGATATGCAAGACAAGTACAGATTGTGCTTAGAGCTATGGGGGACTAACCCATGGGGTTTAGAGAGTGACATTCGAGTGGTGACATTTGAAGAGACTGAGGATGAGAGCGGCTGAGCTGTGGGAAGAGCCAGGGGAAATTTTTCAGGCAGAGAGATGGGCAAAGGCCTGAAGACAGAAAGGATAGGGCTGGAGGACTCAAGAGTGTCTGCTCATCTTGCGGAAGTCCTAGATGCCTTCAGGGCTGAAACGCAGAGCTGGGCCACCCCACGTCACAGCCCCGACAGGAGCCAGGTGTAGGTGTGGTAGGCCTTGGGCCTGAAGAAATATTGTTACTCAACAGCCATGCATGCAGCTTTGGAGGCCTGGGCGGTGTGTGAGCAGCTGACTTCCCAGTGCTTTGCCAGCAGCACTGCCCACTGCTCTTCTGGCTCCTTGCATGATCAGCCACCCCCGCTGACCCTTTGCACGCATGGAGTTTAACGAATCCTGAAGCACTTACACCTGCAGGAGACACAAAGGAAACGACTCCTGTCTGGCTAATTTCTCCCAGGGAGGTAATAGCTGCACTTGGGTCACCTCCCACTAGGGGGCACTTACTCAGAACTGCTTCTGAGGGCGTGGGTGGCAGGCAAATGTGATAAACTGAGGAGGAATGTGAGGAGAGTAAGTGGAGGCTTTGAGCTTTATTTCAAGAACTTTGGGAAGAAAATGAGGTATATAGGACTGTAACAGGAGAGGGTGAAGGGAAGGATGAGTGGCTTTTTGAAAAATCAAAGAGACCTCAACTGCACAGCATTCTAACTGTCGTCAATGACACTACATTATACTAGAGGCCTGGTGCACAAAATTCATGCACTCAGGGGGGCAGTCCCTCAGCCTGGCATGTGCCCTCTTGCAGTTCGGGAACCCTCGGGGGATGTCTGACTGATGGCTTAGGCCTGCTGGGGAGTGGGCCTAAGCCAGCAGTCAGACATCCTTAGCACTGCCGCAGAGGCGGGAGAGGCTCCTGCCACCGCCGCTGCACTCACCAGCCGTGAGCCCGGCTTCTGGCTGAGTGGTGCTCCCCCTGTGGAGCGCACTGACCACCAGGAGACAGCTCCTGTGTTGAGTGTCTGCCCCCTGGTGGTCAGTGTGCATCATAGTGACCAGTCATTCCACAGTTGGGTTGATTTGCATATTAGCCTTTTATTATATAGGATATTTGAAAGTTGCTAGGAGAGACCTTCAAAGTTCTGATCACAAGGAAAAAAAATGTAACTGTAGTGATGGATGTTACCTCCACTTATTGTGGTGATTATTTTGCAATATATTCAAATATCAAATCACACTACACACCTGAAACTAATGTTATATGTCAATTCTTAATAAATAGGTAAATAAACTAAAAAGAAAGACTAAATTACGTTGAGGAAGAGGAACCATGAGTGGCTGGTACGGTGCTTATGGCTCGCACGGGACTCACAGGTTTGCCAGCTCAGACCGCAGGCAGCCAGTGGAGTCTGTGTGAGCACCATCCACGTGTGCAGTGAGGAAGCTGCTACAGAAGCTACAGGCCAGGAAATGGAGAAGCTAGACTCAATCTGGGTTTTCTGAGTTCAAATTGTCCACAACTCCACTGCCCCAAGGCCTTGCTTCTCTCCGTGTGGCCCATGGACCAGCAGGCCAGCCTCAGGGTGAGCCTGCGAGAAGGGCAGCACTTCGGGCACAGAACCTGCATTGCAAACAGCCCCAGGCAGTGGAGTGCTGTCCAGTGTGAAGGGTGACTGAGGGGTCGCACCAGAGGAAGCGAGGCAGGCTTACGTGTGGGAGAGGAAGGGGAGTGATCCTGTTACCCCTAGAAGCTGTCCTGGGAGGTCCCCACGTCAGGCCAGGATAGCTGCAGATGGTGCCTGAGAAACTGAGGCCCAGTTGCCTGGAAATTTATCAACTGTACATGCAGCAGCAAAAACCACTCGCTCCACACCCACGGCCGCCTCTCTTCCCCCCTCCCCTCCTCCCTGAGCCCAGCTTTCTAAGAAAGGAGCTGTGTTCTGTCTCCCACATTGTGGCCTCCCACCCACACCACAGCCCCCGAGACGTGGTTCCTCCCCCTCACTCCACACAACTGCTTCCATACCGCCTGTCTTCTTCCCAATGTCAATGGAGACCTCTAAACATGGTTTTTCATAAGCCCATTTTTTTAAACTATAAAGAATACATGCTTGCCCTAACCGATTTGGCTCAGTGGATAGAGCGTCGGCCTGGGGACTGAAGGGTCCCAGGTTCGATTACGGTCAAGGGCATGTACCTTGGTTGTGGGCACATACCCAGTAGGGAGTGTGCAGGAGGCAGCTGATAGATGTTTCTCTCTCATCGATGTTTCTAACTCTCTATCCCTCTCCCTTCCACTCTGTAAAAAAATCAATAAAATATATTTTTTAAAAAAAGGAAAAAAAGAATACATGCTCATGACGGGGGAGGGGGTGAGAATCTAGTGAGTGCAGGAGGTGAAGGTGGGAATTCAGCTGCAATCCACCCTGCAGTCCACCAGGTCCCCGAGGCCACTCCCCAGAGGTGAGCTCAGGTGGCAGTGTGCTGTGCGTCCTGAGAGGAGGTTTGTGCACGTCTGCACTAGCATGTGTGTGTATATTTTGTAGGTAAATGGCACACATGGAACTCGCTGTTATGCAACTTGCTTTTTTCACTAATTACTCCATCTAGGGTTCCTTTCTGTGTCAATATCTGTAGGTCCACCTCATTTTTTAACAGCAACAAAATAATCTGTCTGGCCTCACAATAGTTTATTTAACCATAGGAACAGACATGTGGGTTATTGCTGGTCTCTTTCTGCTGCAAACATTGTTTCAGTAGTTAGGTTAAAGGCAGTTGCTGTAACCGATAGGGAGGACTTATAACCTGATAGATAGAGCACCTGAACTAAGCTGAAAAATAATCATATTATTTTAAATCTTAGAGCACCTATACTTATGTGAATAGGGGGTTAAGTTTTTCTTAAGTTTCCTTTTCAAGGCCTGTGCTAAGCAATTGAGGAGGTGACTCAGCTGTGAATCCAGCAAGCAGAACCAATAAGCAGGGTCAGACCAACCCACCAAGAGTCAAAACATCATCTCATCACATCATCTCATCCCCTGGTGACTAAAGGACAATAGCTGACATTTACGAACCTCCAGGGCTGCTCGTAGCTGCACTCTGTTCCCAGCCTCACCCCAGTCCCTTCCCCTTTATAACCCTGTCCCTTGCACTTTGCAGTAAGACAGAATTTGAATGCTTGAAGCGCCCTGTCTTCTTGGCTGGCTGGCCTTCTCAATAAACGCCTTATGTGATTCAACCCCGCCTTCGTTATTGGACACAGCGACAGGCAGCCCGAGCCCACCGGGGGTCTCCTGGTAACATAACAAACAGACACCGAGATCAAAGTGTATTTCTTGCTCACCACAGTTCAGAGGGTGTATCCTGGTTGTACGTGGTCTTCCATGCCCCTCTGCTTTTTGGACCTGCCCCCTTACAGGGCCACAGAGTGCCCTGCATTCAGCTAGTGCCGTGATCTCCACCAGCGGCCGCAAGAACCTTTAACACCTGCGATACCTGACTATCTAGTCGGGGCACTGACCTCCTTTCCCTTAGATTGTCAAGTAAAAACATGACAACAGCCAATACAATAGCTGTCTGGTATGAATGAATCAAAATTATACCTATTTTTTTTGTCAGATCGGCAAAAAGTATATTTTGTGTATGCCTCAGAATTTGAGTAGTTTACTCTTCTATGTGCCATGAGGTGGAAAAGGTTGAAAATCGCTGAGCTAGTGGACAGAAAAGATAGAGAAGAGGGCACACCTACTTTGTGAGCAACTTGGCCTGGAGGTAACAGGACTGTACTACCCACTGTCCATGGCACCAGCCAGCCACATCACCTCACCTGGATGCAGGGGTGGCTGGGAAATGTAGTCGTTGGCTGGGCAGTGGCCTTCTAGAAGCAGAGCTGCACCTGGCAGGGAAGAGCAGGAATCTTTGGTGGACAACTCCCCATCTCTGCCACAAATGCTGCCTCACACACAGTCTTTATGTGCCTGTACAGATAAATTCCTGGAAGTGGAATTGCTGGGTTAAATGGTACGTGCATTTTACATTTGGGTAGATAACATCGAATTTCCCTCCTCAAGACTGCGTTGAGTTATGCTGCTACCAATATTGAAGAGTAAGTTCTACACACTCTTGCCAGCAATAACTGTTATAATACAGGGTGTCCCAAACATGTATACACACTTTCACAGCTGAGAGCTCAATTTTGAAAATGAAATGTATTTCAGTAAACACAGCCTTTATAATTATTCAATGTGTGTGTATACATTTTTGGGACACTCTATATTTCAAAATATATTTTCCATTATTATAGGTGAATAATATTATTCATGATGGGTTTTTATTTGCATTTCTTTAGTTTTAAGAGAGATGGAGTACCTTTCATATATTTATTTCTACTCACAGCTCTTTTTCTATTAATCTTCTCAGCCTATGTTCCTAGTCCACCGGATGTTTCTCCTCTTCTTACTGATTTGCAAGAACTTTGAAAAAAATATAATTGAAATTATCCTTTGTTTCTCAAATACTTTTCCAGCTAGTCATTTTCTTTTATTTTACTTATCATATTTTTCCATCCCAGAGACTCACGTTTGCTCTGTAATCTGTCTTTTTCTCCATGATTTTGTCTCCTGCTTGGAAAGGCTGTCCTTGTCCCAAGACTGAATTCACATATTCTCACGTGACCTTCTACTGCGGCAGTCACACTCGAATCCAGGTTTTCCGACTTGCTGTGTTGCTTTGGGGACTGGCTGTCATTCTGTGTGTCCCAGTTCCCAGAGCCCACAGCTGGGCCTGGGGACAGTGTTGGTTTCATTGAGTCAGCGTGAGACTGAGCAAGATGGCTCGTGGCGGAGCTGAGCACAGCCGCTGCACAGATGTAGCTTGTTTATGTCCAGGGCACCAATGCAGTGCCTCAGTCAGCGAGGGCTACTACAACAAAAACGCCACAGACTGAGTGGCTCGAACAAGACAAGTTTATTTCTCCCAGTCTGGAGGCTGGAGGTCCAAGACCAAAATGCCAGCCGATTTGGTTCCTGGTGAGGCTGTCTTCCTGGTGTGCAGCCGGCTGCCTTCCTGCTGCGCCCTCACATGGCAGAGGGGAGAGCTCATCGCTCTCATGTCTCTTCTTAGAAGGGCACGAAGCCCATTCCTTAGGGCTCCACCTGCATGGCTCCCCAAATACCATCACCTGGGGGCTAAGGCATCGACGTGATGTGCAGGAACACGAGCATTCGGCCATAGCGACTATGCGGTGGCTGATCGATGCTGGGTGCCTGCTCTTTAAAGATATACATCATGATGATGTAATATACTACACCTTGCGAAACGATTGCCAAATCAAGTTAATTAATGTATCCATCACCTCACAGGGTTACCCCTGTGAAGATCTAGTCTCTTAGCCACTTTCGAGTATATAACACAGTATTCTTAATGACAGCCACTCGTGCCGTACATTAGACCCCAGTTATAAGATTCCTCATCTTATTGCAGAGTTTGTACCCTTTGACCAGCATCTCCCCCTTTCCCCAATGCCTCAGCCCCTGGCATCCACCATTCTACACTCTAGTTCTGAGTGCGACACATGGATTCCACCTGTAAGTGTGATCATGTAGTATGTGCCTTCCTGTGTCTGGCTCCTGCCATTTGTGACAGCATGAGTGACGCAGTGTTCGGTGCAGTAAGCTGTGCCAATTCTCTGGTTACTGAGCAATAGAACTCAAACTCAGGTCTCTTGGATTCTAAGTCCCTTGCTCACCTCCGGCCCTGAAGTGGCCCACTACCCCTGCCACCTCTGTGTGTCTCTGTCATGCAAGGAGGATCCCTTTCTAGTCTCTGTTCATCACCAGACCGGCTCAGGACAAACCCCACCGTGCACAGGCATGGGAGGAGGCAATGGGCGCTCTGGAAAGCCGGGCCTCGGTAGCACAGGCAGGCATGAGGCACTCTCTTCTCACCATCACCCCCAGGGACGTGCCGGGGTCTGGACAAACTGGCTGGACACCGCAGGGAAGGGACTCTGCCCTCACACCTCCTTCAGCTCCCCTCACACGACAGGGCTGAGCAGCCTCTCTAGTTGGGGAGACCAAACCACTGGGACCAGGCAGGCTGGGCGCAGTGCCCGCCGTTCCCAGTTCTCTGGAAAAGCCAGCTTCCAGCACGGGGACCTTGGCGCCTGCCCACACTGGGCGCAGCACACCCCTACGGCCAGAGGAAGGGCCCCCACCCTGTGGGAGCTGGGTGCAGCAGCTGCTTACACCGGGAAAGGGGCCCAGGCCCCTGTGGCTCACATGCCATTGACTCCCTGAGAACAGAGGCTACACCGGCTTATCATTCCATCCTCAGCAAATGCATGTTCAATGAGCGCATGCCAGGCACAAGACGGGCCCTGTCAGCATGGAGGTGGGACCATCATGATCTCTGCCTTCTGTGACCTTACACTCCAGGGTGACAATAGATGAGGTAATGTGTAAAACAGGGGCGATGTCTGTGTGGGCACAGTGGAACGACAGGGGTAACAGATGCCTGACTCTCCCGGGAAGGGGGTCAGTCATTAAGATGCAGTCAGGAAAGGCTTCCTGGTGGAGGTGATGATGAGCTAAGAGCTGAGAGAAGTTTTGCCTAACAGGCTACAAAGGGCTTCACCAAAACACACACAATAGGTCAAAAATCTCTTAGCATGAAAAATGCAGAATTGGGGAGTTCTGAATAGTCCCGTGTGGCCAGAGCCCCGGCGCCCATGGGCCAGAGTCAGGAGAGCCACATAAGTCCCAGGAGGCCTTTACTGTGAGCAGCAAAGGATTACGGCTGCGCTCACGCTCATGTTTGGTCCTGGGTCAGGTCAGTGTAGGATGTGGGGCTGAGGAGGATAGAGGGGTTGCACCAGCCTCAGGTGTGGGGGATGAGCAGGGTTGGTTTTCAGAACCGGTTTCTTGCAATAAAGCCTTTTCCCTCCTCTCCTGCTCCTAATTGCCCCTCTGGAGACTGCGATGGTTTTCAAGGAGGCTGGCTGTCCAGTTAGGAGCTAATGAGTCACTAAAGAGCCCCCAGGCAGCCAAGTCTTCCTGAACACATCCTCGGGGTGAGCAGATTTAGCAGAAAATACGATCCTCCCGAGAATCCTTCCATCACGCTCAGGTGTGCCCGCCCTGCAGGCTCCCAGGAGACCTGCCCGCGCCGGCCCAGGGCTCACACACACGCAGGGTCTCCCTTGTGTGGAGGGGTGTCTCTGCCCCACTGGATGGGTCAAAGCTATCACTTCCAAGCTGACAAGGACATAGGTAGGGTGTTTTCTTTTGTTGGTGGGGCCGCAGGAAGCCTGTGATTTTTCCTCAGGAAGAAGATGGGCTGCAGGCTTTGTGGCATGGGGATGGGCACACGTCTCCCCCAGTACACACTAGTGTGCTGCTGCTTCTTTGTGCCAGGCGAAGGCTTGCCCTTGTGTTTTCCCTTCAACAGGTATTTACTGCAGCCCTACTAAGTGCCCATCATCTCCTTGGAGCTGAGAACACAGCCGTGTCTAAGACAGACCAACCCTATTCTCTTGGAGTTCTTAGTCTATGGCCAGGGCAGGTCTGGGCAGAGAGAAACATACAAACGGAATTTGATAGACAGTAAAGAGTACCATCGTGTTACTGAGAGTGCACCTTACACGGCTGCGCTTCCCAAGCTTCTCTGATCCTAAGAATCATAGCAGGGGGCGCGGGTGAGTTAAAATGGAGGGTCCTGGCCTGCACCTCAAAGCCATTGAGCCAGAATGTACAGGGAAGGGGCCTGGGACTCTCTTTGTCTAGGGCAGGCCAGGGTGATAGACAGCTGTTTTAAAGGCTGAGTGGCTAAAGGAGCACTCAGCGTGCAGCCCAGGTTCTTAGCTCCGAGGCCCACTCGGAGCATCTGGGAGCTTTAAAACTGCAGGTGCCCAGTCCGTGTGTCCAGCCCGAGTTTCTGACTTAATGAGTCTGGCGCGGCCCCGGCACTTACATATCTTCGAAGCCCTCCAGGTGGCCCCAGTGTGCAGCTTGACTTGCCACCACCTCCCCTCGCAGCCACACGGCAGAGGGACCACAGCCCTGTCCTGAACACCAGGGGGAGCCTTGAGCAAAGGGCTGTGTGCAGATAAGGCAGAAATGGCACAGGACCTGTTCTTTGACATCTCACTTGACCTTCTTATATTTGGAGCGTGGACTCCCCTCAGTCTGTGAGCCTGAGCACCTGTGGCCACGGTGAAATCTGAGCACTGGCACATTGACGCCCCCTCCCTCCCCGGGACTATCTGCTGAATCCTTCCTCTGCCCAAAGTCAGAATGTCAAGAAAAGGCTGGGCGCCGTAACTAACACCGCCCGTTTCTGAGGTTTCAGGATGACCTCTCGATGCCTTTGACACTGGGTCTCTGATCAATTGGTTGAGCACCTATTGTATGCCAGGTATTATGCTAGGAGGGCAAAAATGAATAAGAAACACGCCCAGTTGCTGAGGATCTGTTGATATAAATGGATGCATAGCTAATGGTTCCACACACTGGGATGGGGTCCTCACAGCTGGAGGCACAGAGGGCCATGACACTACACGGAAGAGCTCACAGAGGATGTGACTTCCGGGTTAGACTTGGAAAGGTGAATCAAGGCTCACCAGAGTGAGGGAGATGAGAAAAATGATCCCGAGGCTTAGAGGATAAAAACAAAAACCTCAGCAAGTGCAAACCACATGAAAGAGCGAGACTTTGTGTTCAACGTGGCGTGGGCATTGGGTTGCCAGGAAATAGCAAGAGATTAATTCTGGAAAGGTAGGCACTGGCCTTCAGACCAAGTCGGAGAACTCGGACTTTGTCCAAAAGAAGAATTGATAGCTGACGAGATTGGGTTTGCTTTAAAAAGATTTCTCTGGTGGACACAGAATACAGATGGGTTAAAAGGGAGGAGAGGATGAAAGCATGGAGGTCAGAGAGAAAGCTCTTGTCGGAGGAGGAGATGATAAGAGCCTGAGGGGGAGACCTGAAAAAAGTTGGGGAGGTAAAGCCTCTGAGAATGAGAGACAGATGTGAGATGGAGTCAGAGTGACGTAGGTTTCTCTGCTCTCTGAGTGGATTTAGGGTGATGGCATCTGTAGAAACCGGTAAAGGAGAGAAGTGAGTTGGGGAGGAAAATGGCAAGTTCGGTTGCTGAGGCAGGGAACCAGTCCACAGACAGCCGGGCATTCCAGCCCAGAGCATGGGGAGGTTGGAGCTGCTGCTGCAGACACACGAGTCGGCATCTCGCAGGCGGTGGTGGAAGTCCCCGGAAGGAATGAGCCCCTCCAGGAAGATCACATACAAGGCAAGAGGTGGGAACACACCTGTGGGCAGGCCCAGAATGGCCTGAACGTGTGGAGAACTTGAAAAGGGAGCGAGGGCTTCAACGCATAACTGGATTAGACTGGTTGTTGGTTTCACTGTAATCTCAACAATATCGATGGAGACCTTATTGTGTCATGGACTATGGTAGACCCTGGAGATATAGGTGTAGGGAAGGTGCACCCTGCCCTCGTGGAGTTTATGTTCAGTGGGTGAGCATAGCTCCCACCTGGAGGAAGCCAGGGTAAGTTAGGTTCTTGGGTTGCAAGCAACAGCTATCAACTATGACTAACGTAAAGTAGCAAATACCTTTTTGGAAGGAGGTGTCATAACTCATAGAATGCAGACGGAAGTGGAAGAACCAGGGCCAGAGCTAAGATCGCTGCAGGGATTTGCTAAGAGTAGCTGATGAGGAGGCTTTTCCAGGCCCCTATACTGGTGGGAAGGTTCAGTCCAAACATTTCAGTCTTGATGGCCCATTATTAGTCTTTATGACACAACTAGAGGCCCAGTTCATGAAAATTCATGCACTGGAGGGGGGTTCCTCAGCCTGGCCTGCTCCCTCTCACAGTCTGAGAGCCATCAGGGGTGGGAGGCAACCTGGTGATCAGGGGAAGGCGACACCCCCATCACACCTCTGCTGCTGCCACTGCTGGCAGCGCAAACCTTGGGCGGCCCTGGGTGGCTAGGTAGCCGACATCCGAGGCTTGCCTGCGCCTCAGGCTGGCCCTGGGCAGCTGTGGGCGGGTCCGGCAGCACCATGTGCCTGTTCCCCCCCCCCCCCCGCCCCCGCAGGGCTGAAAGGACTGGGGGACTCTGGCAGGGCTGAGGGGACTAGGTGCTTCCATCTTTTTGATGGTGTGATGGTCAATTTGCATATTCTCTCTTTATTAGATAGGATTGGCACTGATTGGCCTAACTTCATTCATGCACCCACCTCTTGGCCCATCAAGATTTTATCCAAAGCAGGAGTGGTGGTTCCTCAAATAAAAATCAGGGGGCTCATATCAGATGTAGAGAAATCATTGCTGAGCAGGTTAAAATAACAGGTGGGAGGTAAGTCCAAAGGATGAGTGTCAGACCATTATAGTAATTTTTGCAAAGCTACATAGAGAATAAAGGAGGCTGAAGCTTAAGCAGGTTATAGGGTGAGAGAAAAACTCAGTTGTATGTTAGCATCTGGAAGCAAGTAAGCAAAATTTAAACAATGACTTGAAGAGGAAAAATGAGCATTAAGGAAAAGTGTATGCCCTGGCCCACATGTGTGAGCAGGGAGCCACACAGCCAGGCTCTGCGTGCTCCCCTCCCACAGGCTCGGCGCTCTGTGCCAGTGCCGCACAGACATACCATGTGAGGATGTTCCCGGGGGGAGAGAGAACATTTGAAGCGCACAGGAGCCGTTTGGCCCTGGCACAGTGACGTGTGGTGCTGCTTGCAGTCTGTTGTCTGTGCTCCTCCGTGTTTGAGGGAGGGACACACTGCAGCTGACGTGCCATTAGGAACTAGAGACATGGAGCTTCACTGCAGTTCAAAACCCAGGGATGGTGTGATGCTCTGCAGACCACTGGGACTGGTCGGAATTTCCCCAATGGCAACAGTGCTCCTGGCCAAGTTCATCGCCCATTAGTCTCATAAGCTCGGGAAATGCTGTGTCCCCACTTCCTTTGGGTATTCTTTAGTGTTTTCAAGGGAAATCTGTTTCATGGCTTGTCAAGTCGACTTCTTTTTGTTTGGGGGATTGCCTTTATATCCATAACCCACATGGAGTTTGAAAGTCCTTAAGTTTAAATGTACTCTCACATTCATGTAATTCTCCCTACTTCCATCATAAAGGCTACCATGTAATTACAATGTATTCCATGGTCATAATCTAACATAGCCAGATGTATAAGAAAAGCTGGCCAGAAGATTCTATTCAAGTGTATGTGATTGTTAGCGAATAACGATAGCTGATTAAAAAGTGGCCTTCTCAATGTTAATAAATACTATGGAGACTTTGAGCTCACATGGGTTCATTATAAACACTGGGCCTGGGAGCAAAATATCAATTGTATCTGCCTATCTCTTGCGCAGTGACTGAAAGTTCAAGGGGCTAACAGGCAGGCTTGCAGGGAAGGCAGCAGAGGAAGAGATCTGAGAGTGCAGGTGGACAGGGAGCTCCTGCCTGCCTCTTCCTTGGAGACCAGTGGGAGGGTGCTGGATCGGTGTGGGCAATAGTTGCAGGATAGAGGAGAGAAAAGTTGAAGGTATGCCGGCTTATGTCTTCCTCGTGCAGTGGGAGAGTGGTTGTGTGTTAAGGGTGGGTGCTTATGGTGAGAATTTGGAACACCTACTCTGAAGAACAATAAGGGGGCTGTAAAAACAAATATACCAAATTACTGAGCAGTGTTGAGGCTCAAGTGAAGATAGAGTTAGTAACCATAGGAAGGATCCAGTTGCCAGGGTCAGCAGTTTTCTCTCCTGCTGTTGGGCAACCCAGATGCAGAATTAGAAATGATGAAAGGCTGGAAGGATGCATTATTAGGGACTGGAAGAGCAAGTAGTACAGGAAATTGAGGAGGAAGAGGAAGAGAAGGAGGAGGAGGAGGAGAAGGAGGAGGAGGAGGAGGAGGAGGAGGAGGAGGAGGAGGAGGAGGAGGAAGAGGAGGAGGCGGAGGAGGGGAAAGAAGAAACTGAAATGATTGTTCATTCGGTCCAGAGAAGGTATGCAAGAAAGTGAAATCAAGAAGATCATAGATGAATTTGAAGATCGGGTATAATGCGTTTGATACTGTGGTAAATGCATAAAGAAATAAGATTGCAGTCCATTCGTTTCCTTGGCATTTCTTGGTGAGTAGCTATATCATTCCATGGTCTGCCTTTGTCTTCACATTGCCTTCTCTGTGTGTCTCTTCTCCCCCTTCTGTTGTCTTAGAAGCATATTCCTCACTGGACATTGGGCCCATCCTAACCCAGGATGATCTCATCTCCAGATCCTCACCTTATATCTGCAAAGACTTTTCCAAATAAGGTCTTCATAGGTTCTGAGCGGATACATCTTTCGGAGGGTCACCATTCAACCCACTACATCGTCCTAGAGTGAAATTTCAGAGTGAACCATTTCAGAATTAGGGCAATTCTAATGACAGGATCCAAGGAATGACCAGGAGTAAGAATTGCTAAGAGAGAAGAGAAAATGGAGACCAAGGACTCTGAAGCCAGGTCATTGAGTAGGGATGCTGATGGAGTCTGGGATGAAGAAGACTAGGAACCAGGAGTCTATATTCCAGAGGAATGTGAAGACGAATGCTATGGGGGTTGGTCAGTCATAGTGTTAGGAGTGAGAACCCTCTATTGGAACCATCTGAGGAGATTTAAAAATATCCGACCCTGAATAGCTTTAACCAGCCGGTCCTGGATGGGCCCAGACATCCGTATGTTTTTTAATCCCTTGGTGGGATTAAAAAATGTAGCCAGCATTAGAAAAACGAGTTTAAGGTAACACATGACGTCCAGACAGAAGTCACAACGCGGAGCCAGGGGGTCCCCTCCAACAAGGTCTGAAAGAGACACAGCTGGGGAGGAGGTCCACCACCATCTCCGAGACCTTCAGGCAGAGCCAGGAGAGTGAAGCCGGGCAGCGAGAGGTGTGGCGCTGCCTGCGAGGCCCCGCTGGCGCTGGCGAGGGCTTCTGTGCTGCTTCAGGCTCCTCCCAGGGAGGGAGTGCAGCAGGCAAAGGAAAAGAATGCTTTCTTTCTTCTCTTTTCAAACAGAAAGTGCTGAGACTTTGTTTTGTTCTCAGTTAATTTAGTGATGAGGGATACTTTTATTTTATTTACTTATTTATTTCAGTTACAGTTGATGCTCAATATTATTTTATATTAGTTTCAGGTGTGCAGCATAGTGGTTGGAACTCATTTCTAAAATACTTACTCTACCTACAAAACCAGCCTTTTCCCCCAAACAGATTTTCTAACATATTTGGAGAAGTCTCTTTTGCCAGAACAATATTCGGTGCCTTCCTCTGTATCTTTTTTTTTTTCTTTTTGGTAATCCTTTCCAAGGATATTTTTCCTGTTTTTTTAGGGAGAGTGGAAGAGAGAGGGAAAGACAGAGAGAAACAGCGATGTGAGAGAGACACATCGATTGGTTGCCTCCTGCATGAGCTGACCAGGAGGGGAGGAGCCTGCAGCCCAGGAACGTGCCCTTGACTGGAACGGAACCCACAGCCCTTTGGGCGCAGACCAATGCTCTATCCACTGAGCCAAACTGGCTAGGGCTCCTCTGTAACTTTTGAATATGTAATAACCACGTTAACAATTTCAAGCAGTGTACAAGGTTATACAATAAAAGTCACTCTCTTTCATCCCTGACCTCTCCCTGGCTCTCCCCAGAATCCACTGTGTTTGTCAGTTTCCCTAGATACTGTCTCACCTGTTTTCATTTAATGCTGCATCCTGGAAATCACTCTATATTGGTACACATAGCTCTACCTACTCTGTTAACTGGCTATTCCATCATTTATTTAACCCATGCTGACGGACACTCCCTGTCTGGAAGCACACTGGTTAAAGACTAAAAAAGTCAACAAGTGGGAAAGTGGGTTCCTTGCCAGGTGAGAGCAGGTGAGCCTCAGAGGCACAGAGGAGAGAGGTGCCCCCACCAGGGAACTGGGAGCAGGGAAATGACCCGCACCGCCACCCCCACCCCGCAGCCTGTCTGACCCTGCTGCTCTGCCCGCAGGAGCCTCATGCCCCGGACGGTGGAGAGCCAGATCACGCTGGAGAAGACGCCCAGCTACTTCGTCACTCAGGAGGCCCCTCGGCGGATCTTCAACATGTCGCGGGACACCAAGCTGATCGTGGTGGTGCGGAATCCGGTGACCCGTGCCATCTCCGACTATACTCAGACGCTGTCCAAGAAGCCCGACATCCCCACCTTCGAGGGCCTGTCCTTCCGGAACCGCACGCTGGGCCTGGTGGACGTGTCCTGGAATGCCATCCGCATCGGCCTGTACGCGCTGCACCTGGAGGGCTGGCTGCGCTACTTCCCCCGCACGCAGATCCACTTTGTGAGCGGTGAGCGGCTCATCACCGACCCCGCGGGTGAGATGGGGCGGGTGCAGGACTTCCTGGGCATCCGCAGGTTCCTCACTGACAAGCACTTCTACTTCAACAAGACCAAGGGCTTCCCCTGCCTGAAAAGGACAGAGGCGAGCCTCCTGCCCCGGTGTCTGGGCAAGTCCAAGGGCAGGGCTCACGTGCAGATCGACCCCGAGGTCATAGACCAGCTGCGGGAGTTTTATAGACCTCACAACATTAAATTTTATGAGACCGTTGGGCAGGACTTCAGGTGGGAATAGGCCTCCGACAGGCCAGGTCTCTGTGGGTCTCTGCCATGGGTTTGTTCTTAGGGCCTGTGGCCCCCTCCCCCAGCAGAGCCGGGCTCCAGCGCTTTCCCCAGCTGGGACTTTATCATCCTGGGACCAGGGAGCCCAGCCCTGGCGAAGAGTCGGGGGCCCTGCCGCTAGCTCTCCCCCGTCTGCCCAGGCAGCACTGACCTGCTTCTGGCACGTCCAGCCAATTCTGAAGCATTTCCCTCCGGCCCATAGGCTGCCTTGGGAAGTTGCTTCAGGAAGAGTGGATCTTCCCATTGTGTTCGCTGTTACCCGTGGTGATGGCTCTGTTGCTGTGAGCACAGCGGTCTGTCCCTGTCGCTGTCCCCCCCAGAGTGAGCTTGCTAATTCCGAGTGTCATGTACTTCCCTGTGAGCTTTCCTCTCCCTGGCTGGTGGCATGGGATACCATCCTCGTCCTCCCGCCCTTAGCAGCTCATCAAGAGACGCAGAGCGGACACGGCCCCTGGCCACTGCGAGGAGACGGGCCTTTTGATGATGGAATAAACCGGAGCTTTCTAAGGCTGTGGCCTCAGCCCTGCTTGAAGGTGGCAGTCTTTGAAGAACACTTGGTGACTCTCCCTGCTCCCTGTGGACAAAAGCACATAATTCTGCTGTTACGGGTACTTGCCTCACGCGAGCTTTCATGTTCAGCATGCAACAGAACATGCTTGTCCATGTGAAATAAATATGGCTCCCTCGTGTCCCGAACACTGGCTCTTCTCTGTAAGTTGGGCAGGAGCACAACTTGTTCATTCAGGGCCTCCAGGCAGGGTGGGCTGGTCCGGGGCGGGCTGGGAGGGAGGGAGAGGCACAGGGGTACCAGCAAGGGTGAGGAGACGGGAAAGGAAGCCCTTGCTGGCGGAGCTGGGGCAGAAATGTCACCCAGGGCTGGAGGGCCATCAGCTGAAGCAGAAGTCTGGCTGTATCACTCTGCTGAGGCTTTACATCCCTGAGGGCCCAGGGGCCGAGAGGACATCAGATACGCATTTGCTGGGCCAGCAGGATATTTTGAAATAATTTCTAACATTTAAAAATTGGAAGGGGTCATATAAAAATACGGATGTTGGATTTATTTTTAATGGAAGCTTGCTACACAGAGCCTGCACTCCAGCGTGGCAGCAAAGGGCTGCTCCCGGCCTTCCAGTCCCCACCTGGCCCTCCCCACGGATTTAGTCCTTTGCCTGGCCCCCGGGGCATGGGTATCAGCCCAGCTGTGGGTGACCTCAGAGTAAAGTTCAAGTGGTGCCAAGGTAACCCCAGGTGACAGTTTCTGGGTCATCTCCTGCTTCTCCTCCCTCACCCTCTGCTCCACCTCTGGGCCTTTTTCTGACTCATGCCTTTGGCTGGACTGTGCCCCACCCCCTGCTCCCATAAGACTGCACTCGTGTCCCTTGCTGGGTATTTGTGGGACCTTCCCCAACCAAACTGAGTTCTCTGCCCGCTCTTTTGTGTGCACTTGGGAGCTTGTACACATCTCAGTCACAGCTTTTATCGATGAGAGAATCACTGTTTGTTCACATGACTATCTACAGGGTAAAGCGGGTAGCTGGCTAAGACGTAGTAGGCACACAGCAAATGTTGGATGGATGAATGTGTGAGTGGGTGGATGGATGTGGGGGCCTGGAGGCATGGACAGGAGTGTCCCAAGGACCTGCACTTTGAGACACTTCCCAGCTAGCTCCACAGTGCCCACAGTGGCCAGGAAAGTACTGGACCCCCAGGGCCATTTTGCTTTGTCTGCTCCATCGGGCATCATGCAAGTTCTCTGAAAATGAGAGGCTGGCTTAAAAGGCTGTAGGAGACAAATAAAAACATCAGTTCTATGTCTCGCCCCCTCTTCCTGCCCCAGGCATATCACAGGAGGCAAATAACTGTGACCAGGTAACCAGAAGCCAGTCCTGGGATCCTGGCCCCTCTGCGCATCCCCGCAGGCCTGGCAAAGGGACAGCGAGGCCCGTGCAAGCCGCTGCCTCCCTGGAGCTGGGGCCCTGAACCTCCGGTGGCCTGACGGATGGGTTGTACATGGACATTAATGAGTTTCCCTTACATTCCTCCTTCAAAGGTATTGGTGGCCTGTGATCCTGGTCCACATGGGGGCCAAAGTTATATCCAAAGGAAGACAGAATGACATGGGGATACAAAGAAACCCCCCAAGAAAAGAGTTGGTGAGATTTGCTTGTTTATCCCAATTGGGGAGAATCCAGTCCAATGGACAAAAATTCTGAGTTTTGTGTGCACACAGGCAGCTTCATTCCTTTGCATTACAAGCATTCTCAGACCACCCAGACTAAGCAGCCCCCTATATGAATGAGTAGGTCAGAGTCTACTGTAATCAGCATAGGGATCATTATATGCCAATGAAAGATGCTCGAGTACCTCAGAAATCCTAGTTTAAATCAGTGATACCTGTGTACATGAATCTGCTCAGCAAAATCTGATTCTTATTCCAGTACAAATGTACCCTTTCACCCAGGCCTCCCTAGGGCAAACTTGCACAAGTTCCAAATATTCATGTGTCTGTGTGTGTGCATGCATGTGTGTATGTGTGTGTGTGTATGTGTGTGTTCAGTGAGAAGTGTGTTTCTCTCTCACTACCAGTCCAGGGTGCCTGGTGCTTCCACATTAGCAGTGATTCTGGCTCCCTCCCTCCCGGTGCTCAGCACCCTGCCTTGCACTCAGCAGGAGGGAGTGCAGAAATGGACGAAGACCACCCAAAGGAGCACAAGAGCACCTGCGGACTCAGAGCTGCAATAGGCAGGAGTCCGTGGTGAGACTTCTGGTGTGCCCTGAAGGGAGGCGTGGCAGGGGCAAGCTGGAGGCGGGCTAATTAGAAGCAGGACATCCCGTGTGCTTGGTTGGCGGGCATATGTGACCTCCTCTGGTTGGTCCTGAGCTGGAGGCAGATACATAAAAATAGGAATGCTGGCATCATGGACCACACCCTGACCATTCGGGCCAGTGGCTGCAGAGGCTGCTGGCCAGTCCTGTTGTCAGATTTGGTCTCACTGTTGTCCATTCCAGCACCCAGTCTCTTGAGAGCAAGTGGGCTCAGGCAGAGCCAGCCTCTTCCATCTGAGCTTGCAGCACCCTCTCTTCTCACGGCTTCTTCATGCTGTGAATGTGCCTTCTAGGTTTGCGCAAGGGTGTGGGATTGCTTTGGCTCATATTCCCCTGGGGTAGAACGTAGTTACCTGGTTGCGTTAGTTGCAAGGGAAGCTGGGATGCATGACTGCATTAGTCCTCATCCCGGCTCCCAGACCAATGAGGAGGAGAGCCACATCCTGCTTCCTCTATAATGTAACAAGCCAAAACCATGCTGAGAGGCACCGGGAAGGGAGCTGGGACTTTTCTGGAGGAAGTGATGGGGAGCCGTGCCTGACGATGAGTAGGAGTTCCTCTTCAGGAGAAGCGTGACATATGCCAGTCTGAAATGCCCTGTGGGCCCATCTACACCACACCCAGTTTTACCTCACATTCAGAGGGGACCTCACACCTGCCTACCTGGTACTATGGGCAGAAATGGAGACGCACTTTTCAGGGTAAGGTGAGCCACAGTAAACGTAGACGCCCCGAGAGTCTCTCTCTCGCTCCACATCGCAGCTCGTAGACTGGAGAGCGGAGAAACCAAGTCAGGCGGATGAGCAGGTGCCCCGTTGGCTCCTCACACTGTGACAGTGAGCCTGGCTCTTGCTGAACTTGGTTTCCTGATAAATAAGGAGAACATGTTACTTTTATCATTTAAAAAAAGAAAGCATATACAGTATACCTCCACAGCCAAAACAAACTTAGAACAAATTTTATTCCATTTTTCTAGTGAAAAATGAAATATGAATGTGCCATTTAAGGACTGTACCCCTAACTGCTTTTTACTGATAATTGTGCCTTAAACAAATTAGGGGTTCATTGTCTCAAATGAAAGCGGTCGATTAAAGAAGCGTTGAGCGGGACAGCACAGGCCTGGTACCATGGCCGCGCCGTTGTTATGCTGTCAGGGACTCGGGCTCCTTTTGTCTTTCTGACCCGTCATCCTTAGTCCCTGGCTCTCGTCCTCGTGGCCCGGGATAGATGCTGCTGCTCCAGCCACCACATTATGTTTCAGTCAGAAAAAAGAGGGAAAGACAGAAGACAGGAAAATATTCCTCTTGACCATGTCAACCCATTTGAGGAGATTTTCCACAAATTCTACCCAGTCCTTTACGCTTCCATCTCATTGACCACCTCTACCTGAAAGAGAGGCCAAAAACAGTGTGTCTCTTAGCTGGACACCCTGTCTCCCTGGCAACCCAGGACTTCGATGCTGAGGAAGAAGGAGAGAGTGGACGTTGGGAAGACAATTAACAGTCTCTGTTACAATGAAGCTCCAGCAGTTTGAAAAAGCTGCCTCTTAGATTACCAACACCTCGCACTCGGTCTTCCAAACGGCTCTGATACCTCCCACCTGGCAGCCCCCCAGCTTGTCTCCTATCCCTTCCACTTGACTTCACAACAGATGCCCCGGCGTCAGGTTCTCCCTGAGCACATGTGGTGTCCACTTTCTTTGCCCCATCATGTGGCATCTGCATGCCCCCCACTCCCCGACTCAGAATGCAGCAGAAGGGACCAGACCATGAGTGGAAAGTGGCAAGAGAAAGGAAGGAGAGGGTGTAAGGGCTTCCAGCAGCCTCTTAATTCCTGAGTCATCCTTGGCCTGCGTGCTTCTGTGGGCCCTGGTCGAAGCCCCCTCCCTCAGAGCTCTCTGGAAATGCATGTGTGTGACTGGCTTTCTTTTACTCCCCTGTGGAGCCTGTGTGGCTGACACGTGTCTGGCTGATGCACATCTGGCCAGAACATAATTGGCCACATGTGACTAACTGGGTCTCGGCCGCCTGACTTTGGCCTTGTGGGAACGGCCGACCCAGACCCTCAGTATGGAACTTGTCTGAGGAGTATCAGTCTGATGGGCACATGCTCGTCTTGCAGTGGGGCTGGCATCTTGCCCGCTGCTTCTGTGTCTGCAGCCCTGCTCTCGGGCTTCTGGGAAAGGGCTCTGTTCCTCTCTAGGCCTGGAGCAAAGGGTGAATTTGTAGCTTGGCCCCAGCTGCTCCTCAGCCCTAGCTGCTCCTCAGCCCCAGCTGCTCCTCGCCTCTGGCCTTCCTTCCATGCTGGGTATTTGGCTCCCTAGAGCCCAGTATGAACTCCGCAGTTCTGTCTACCAGATGAACCCAGTTTTCATGGGGTCAGTGCTAGATTCCTCAGAGCGGCTTTAAATGCATCTCATGCCATCATCAGAGTCCAGAACCCTCGTCCAGAGGCTGCGGTTGGGCAGCCATGGGCAGAGGCAGAGTGAGGGGTCTTTGGGTGACACAGCCACAGTGATAAACTGGCAAAGGCAAAGTATTCAGGAGACAAAAGTATTGACACAGGACTCCAGTCTTTCTCCTGACTTTCAGTAATGATTACATGACTTTACATCACTTGCTCTTGGTAATAATTAGAATTTTTATTCCCATTTTGCAGAGGGAAGAAATTGAAACCCAGAGATTTTTTTTAAAATTCACTTGTCAAAGGTAACAATGCCAGGACTCAAATCTATAACTTCTAACTCCAAATTCCTTGTATTCATAAGGAAGAAACTAAAATTTAAGTTCTTTCGGGAAGAATTTGACATCAATGATGGTTGTTAGGCCTGGAAATGAAGACCAGATATGCATGTCTTTTAGTCCCAGATATTAATATCTGAGAAATGGAGATGATAAGAAGAAATTGGGCATAAACCCTGTTGTTTTGTTTGTGGCAAAGAGAGGGGTGAGGATTTGACCCTAGCATGTCTCAGAAATCACACTGACATGAGGAGAGCAGATCAACATAAAACTCCAGAACTAAGTTAAATCTTCAAGATGGAGACAGACGTTGTCAAGAAATGTATGTGACAAAGGTTTCCAGGTCACTGAGTCCAGACACAGCTCTGAGTTTCTCAAAAGTGAGTGAGTAGTGTGCCTCGTGGGACCCAAGGATGTGAGCTCATAAACTGGACCCAAGAACCAGTTTCTGGGGAGGCTCTTTCCTAAGACCTGACGGTCAACATTATGCATCCTTGGTCATTATGTTCCCAGGAAACCCTGGGGTCTTGTTGTGAACTAATCTGACAGCTCTCTGCCATGCTGGCCTCCCAGTTCCCTGGCCCTGTCCCAGCACGTGAGGGCAGCTGAGCTTTCTGGTCATTGGTTGGGAAGGGTGGAGTCGCCATTCAACCACAGAGTCACTTTACATCTCACCTAAGATGAACTTCCAATGGCGTATCTGCATCCAACGCATGCACGGTGAACTCACATCGCACAGAACAAGGACTGCATTAGTTTCCATTTCTCCCCCTCCTCTGTCACCAAATGCAACTGGCGACCTACATCAATGTCCCAAATGAGTGCTGAGCCTGCTCCCAACAGTCCTCCATGGTTCAAAGTCAAGCAATGTAGAGACTGTTCTTTAATACAGAGCCTTTATAAAGACTCAAATATAAGATACTATCTTTTCTGAGGGACGTTTTCTTGGGCGGGGTGGGGGGAGCTTTCAGATCTTATAAATGTATATTTGAAGACAACTTTTCAATTTTGAGCCCAAGTGCACAGCCATTAACCTTTGGGAAAAAATGGCAGCAAAATGGCCTCCAGGTAACCGAGTGAATGAACCTTCTGAGTAGGATAACTTAATGTTTCCCATTTGGAGGGTAAGGTTTTTCCCCAAAATGCAGGTTTTCTTTTTGGCATAACTCTCATTTGGCTAATTCTACCTGCACCATTTAGCCAGCAGGTTTGCTGTTTCGTGTTGTCTCCTGGAACCTGTGACTACAACCTTGACATCCGGTGGATAAGAGAACACTGCTCTACCCGTCTGCTGTGGCAAAAGAACACGTTTCCACTTCATCTAGAAACAGCATCACATTGTTGAAAGGCACAGTCTCATGTTATGCCATTTTAAAAAAAATAAAACTTTCTTTTCTACCCACTCTGATTCTTGCAGGGAATCTAGAAAAATGAGAAGGAGAGAGAGGGAATTAAAAGCCTTGGATCAATATGATTAAGATCATATGACTGGAGCCATGAATGATTGATATATATGAAATCCAAGCAATAACATATCGAGGGTCTTAGGTTATTCGCTCTCACCTCTCTCTATTGAGTGAAATAGAATCAAGCCATGATCAATGGTCAGATAAGTGAACCAAAGTTGCTGTCCTCATGGAGAGTGTGAGAACGAGAGACCCTAATGTTTGCGAAGATTAGATGTGGCATCGAGATTTCAGGGACTATTCACTGGACCAGTGTTGCCCAAACTTTAGACATTTGAGCATCATCTTTACAATTTTGGTCATACCCACATTCCACCTGTGCTATTATTACCTTACTCTTTTCATCAACCCCTTCCTATTTATTTTGAATGAAAACCTTATGTTTGTACTAGCAGCCCAGTGCATAAATTTGTGCATGGGTGGGGTCCCTCGGCCTGGCCAGCGATCAAGTCTGATGGGGGCCGACTCACCCAGTCCCAATTGGGGCTGATCAGGCCAACCAACTGGGGGGAGGGACCGAAGGAGGTTGTCTGTGGGAGCACTCTGACCACCAGGGGGGCAGTTCCTGCATTGAGCATCTGCCCCCCTGGTGATCATTGTGTGTCATAGCAACTGGTCATTTAGGCTTTTATATATAGAGATCATACATGGAAAACCAGTCTCACAACCCTGATTAATTAAAATACAGACACCTAACTATTCCTATGAGGGGGTGTCTTTGCCCCATTCCTTTGGTTTCCAAGAGAAGGGGTTTTCACAAAGAATCCAAGATTCTTGTCTACCATCTCTCCTCTTCCTAGTGTGGCAAGAATTTACCTGGTTGGTGAGTGCAGTCATTGGTCCACATTTGGCTGGAGCTTATTTATCAAAATTAGCTCCTGATTGGCTAGAGCTATTTATCAAAAATCCTAGTTTTTGTCTCCTTCTCTTCCCCTCTCCACCCAGACTGGAGTCAGGCAGTGATGTAGGTAAAAGGGTTTGTTCCTCAGACTCACATATTCCCTCAGGTGGGCTGCCCACAGTGCCAGGGATGGAACGAGGTGGGGAGGGCATCAGTAAGGCCCCTTGACACAAACAAAGCCAGGCCTCATCCTAGGCTTTATCATAATAAGAAGGCCAGTGCAATCTCCCATCTTCCTATACTTTTGTCTTTTTCTCAGTTGGTTCAGAATTCAGAGGGAAAGAATAATAGTACTTTACTGGGTCCTTCAAATCCTAACAAATATGAAAAAAAAATATTAATCATCAATATGTTACCTAAAATCCTCTCAGTACCAACAATGAGACATTCCTCCCATTTAGAAATCTATATATATATAAAAGCCTAATATGCAAATTGTGCCCTTGGGAGTTCAACTGGCAGACCGGGAGTTTGACTGCTCGCTATGATGTGCACTGACCACCAGGAGGCGGCATGGAATGAAGGAAGGCCCCAGTTGGCAGCCAGCAGCTGGGGAAGGGAGGCTCTGGCTGGCAGCAGGAAGGCCTCAATTGGCCCTGATCGCTGGCCAGGCCTAGGGACCCTACCCGTGCACAAATTTCATGTACCGGGCCTCTAGTATTGGATAATGATTTGGGAAGTTGTAGAACTTTATCTTTTTTCTAGCTAGAATAGATTATATTTTGAGTTTACCCTGATGGATTCTATATAAAGAGTTACCGACAATAATTTGTGATATTGGGGCAGTAAAAACTGAGACCAAAATCTAAAGCATTCCGGGCACCAAATTTTTTCTCCAGGAGCAGCATGATATTCAGATTTCAAAATCAGGACAGCGGGTCATCCACAATGGCAGGAGGTGGGAGTCGCTCTCACCTCCTCCCAGGTCCAAGGGAACTACAACTGAATTATAGAACAATCACCCTGAATAACCAACTGAAGACGAGCTGAACAGAAGTCTTATAACCAAGGGTTTACAGAAGAAGCCACATTGAAACCGTTAGGAAGGGCAGGGAGTGAAAAGGGCTGGGCCCACACCCACCTGGGGTGGCTAAGGATCCAGAAGGATCTCTCAGCTGCAAAGGTTCCCCCTGAGGAGGGTGAAGGTTCCCAACCCTGGAGCATCCTGGACCGTGTGCCAAGCCACGCAGAGGCACCTCTGCAGCGAGCGCCTGATGACAGGACACTGAGAGGAGAGGGCAGGGCCCTGGAAGCTTTGGGAGAAAACTGCTTTGCCAGAGGAATGCCTCTCCTGCAAGGCTGACTCCCCTGGAAATGCTCCCTACTCACCGCAGGTAACCAACGCCCGGCGATCCAGCCGAAGAAAACTACAAAAGTGTAAGTGTTCCCATGTCCCTTTTGTCCGGGACAAAGAGCCTGAACCAGGACCCACAGGATCTCTGACCTATTTTGGACCCAGGGATGGACAAGAAGTCCCCCTCTGTGAAGATGCCCAAGGAGAGAGAAATGATGGGGGGGAGGGAGGACTGAGAGAAGATTCAGAAATTTAAAGAAAGGTTGTGCGAGAGGGTCTTTCTTAGACTTAAGGTGATAAAAGCGGAAAAGTGTTTGATAATAATTCCTATTTCATGTTTTCTTGAGATTTGAAAACACATTACCTTTTATTAAAAAAAAACAAAAACAGGAATTAAGAAATGCTATCTTTAGCCAAAAGGCTATAGGGTGGGTTAATGGGACAGGCTCGAGTTTAGACAACCCAGCTCAGATCTGACTGTGCTTTTGTGAGTGGTGTGAGCTGGACCTCTCTGCCGGCTTCTCATCCGTGTGGAGGGCTGGTAATGGCAGGTCCCAGGCTCAACATTCTCGAGAAGATGACTGAGATGATAGACGCCAAATGTTCGGCAAAGCAGTCACTAATTGACGTATTCTTTGTGCGTGTTTAATAAAGGAAAAATCTTACCAAATTTTAAAATGAAATGCACAGCTTCTGGCTTCCTGAGGGTGAATTTAGCCTACGTGTTTACCTCTATTCTCTCTCCAAATACCATTGAGATGATAAAAAGCAAAAACCTTTGTAACGCGGAAGAGAGAGAAAGCTATGACCAATAGATGCGGAACTCTGGGGAACTCCTGGGAGATGGGACATGCATACAGACAGACGGACAGAAAACTCCAAGAGGCTAAGCACATGGCTCTGCGGGAGTCGGGTGGGGGCGAGGAGTTCTTAGCAGCTGGCCCTCCCCTCCCAGTGCTGCTGGCGGAGGAATAGAGAGCGGAAGCTGCTGACTCAAGGACTGATCAAGGATGGAATAAGCTCTTCAATAATTTTTCAAATGTTTCCTTGGGTCCATGGTGTGTGTTGGTTTTTCCTTCAGAAGGTAGGAGCAGTTGGCAGGAGTTACACAGTGTGTGTGTGTGTGTGTGTGTGTGTGTGTGTGTGTGCGCGCGCGCGCTCCAGGTCCTCGTGCACAACAGCCTTGTAGCTCCTGTCTGTGGAGGGTGACCAGATGGACATGTGCGGAGCACTGGAGAACGGAGCCCTCCCTCCATCAATACAAAGACAGCTGTCAGGACAAGTAGTTTGGGACTCTCTGGACTACCCTCATTCCTCCAGGGTGCACACACCTTCCCCGGAGCAGAGGGCTCGGAAAGACACTGCTTCTTGTTAGTGCTTTCTGTCATCCTCAGCATCAGCTACTCAGCCAGCAGCCTACTCCAGAGAAGCAATGACAATTTATAGCTGCCATTAACGGGCTGTTTTATAGGAAACCACAATAATAATTGGATGTCAAGTGTTGTGCATCTCAGTAGATGAAAAGCACCAACCACTAGAGCCTGGTGTTTAATGTTTTAATTGGATTATTAAATTTCCCATCACCTCGCTCCTCTAGCTTCTCAGTGTGGCTTCCAGCTGTGGCCCCATCTCTGCCAATACTATCTTCTCCAGCCCAGAATCTAGGCATTTGCTTCTGAAAACCTATTTCTGGTCTATAACTCTTTATTGAGAATGGGTAGACAGCCACCCACTGGCCTGGACCCTGGAGAAATAGGGCAGCTACCAACTTTTATGATAGAGAACCTCCACCCCCCCCCCCCCCCCGCAAAAAAAAGTCCAGCTACGAAAGCATCTCAGGTCCCTAGGTTTGCTCAGCTCACTTTGCACAAACTGAACCCCATAGCATTTGGCCTGACAAACCCAGTCCATTCAGAAGGTTACCACAGGGAGTACCTGGCTTCTTCAACCCACTGGCTACAGGCTCTTGGCAAGGACTATCTTAGCAGTTTACAGTCAGAATCTGTCTTTGGAGTTCTCCTGCTCCAGATTCTTGGGCATAAATTAATATAGGAGTCACCAATAACAAGTGTCAGGGAAGTGATATAGTTATTTGGGGAAGTGGCAAATAGATTGAGGCACATGCCAAGCATGCCTTTATATGTCCACTCCTGGGTGAAAGAGAAAGTATGGCCTCTTCTAATGAAAGTGAGAAAGACCTCCTAGGAGATGCGATGTTAGGAGCTGGCTGAGCAAAAGAAGGAAAGGACAATCTAAGAGGGATGTCTCAAAGGCGGTTGTCCTGAGCCCACCTGCCTTATCATCTCGGATCTCAGCTCAGCCAAGACCCTAGTGTCCAAAGCCAAGTGTGAAACCTAATGGAGACTTAGGAGAACTCAGCAAGGCAAGGAGCCAACAACTCCCAAGGAACTCAGACAAGCCAAAGTCTAATCCAAGTCTAACCCTGGAGCCCTCTCCATAACCCATTCTAGAACATGGCCAAATCCAGAACTCTGGAATAGTAGCTCTGAATTCAGTCTTGCCTAAAATCCATAACCAGGGCTCAAGTCCCAAGCCCATGTCAAGATAAGGAATAAGGTGGGAGTCAAAGGTATCAAGCTGTTGGAAACCATCAACCAAAATTATTCATTATTTAAATCCAGAACCTCTGACCCAGTATTTCTCTACTAGAAGGAAAGTAAACTCTGAATAGACTTGTCTGATAACATCCCCAAACACCTTATTTAACACTAGAGGCCCGATGCACGAAGATTCATACAAGAATGGGCCTTCCTTCCCCTGGCTGCCGACACTGCCTTCTCTCTGGCCGGAGCTGCATTTCTGCCTTCCCACGCTGCCCAGAGGCCCGGAGAGGCTGGGGCGGTGTGTTGGGTTAATCTTTGTTGGGTTAATTTGCATACTCACTCCTGATTGGCTGGTGGGCATCGCAAAGGTACGGTCGATTTGCATCTTTCTCTTTTGTTAGTGTAGATGGTCTTCCCATTCTCTGGGAAAAGAGACTGTCTTCCATTCAACTAGGAAACCCCAAGGTTGACACAGGTCCCAGCATAATAAGTGCTCACTCCATGACTAGACGGGAACACGAGTCAAGTTAGAAGAAGGTGGTCTTTGGAGTCCATCAGACCTGGATGAGGATCCCTGCTCTGCCCCTTCTTAGCTGTGTGACCTTGAGCACATCTCTCCCCTCGCCTCACCTCAGCTGTGGAATGGTGTCCACAGAGTAGCTGTGAGGAGAAAATGGAACACTGAACCTCAGCTACCTGGCACAGAATGTTGCTTTCCTTTTTTTTTTCTCTGAGGGCAACATCTCTGAGGATGGTATTAGATAATACCTATGTTTTCTATCCATCTCTGAGTGCAGAATCCTCAGAGGGTTTCAGATTCCTGGAGTCCGTGTGGCCAGCCTACTGCCCAATATCCTATAGCGCATCTTTGCAGAGCTTTCTGTATCAGTTATCTATTTCCACAACAGAACTGTGTGACAGACAAGCATAGAACACCAAGGTTGTACAACAATAAACAGTGATTGTTGCTCATCAGTCCTGGATTGGCTGAGCTGTTCAGCTGATCTGGGCCATTTTGTGCATCTGCAGTCAGCTGGGTCATCAGCTCTGCTCCAGGGGGGTTTCATGCTCCAGCCGGCCAACCTGGGCTACTTCCCATGGCAGTGACAGGTTTAAAGGGGTGAATAGAAACCTACAACAGCCTGTGAAGTATGGGCTCAGACCGGACACACCAAGAGAGAGAGTAACAAGGCCAGCTCAGGTTCCAGGATGAAGTGCCTCTTGATAAGAACTTCAGAGTCACCTTGCAAGAGAAAAGGATTCAGAGAAGAGAAGGATTGTGACTGCTTTCTGTAATCAATTCATTATACCTTCTTTGTCCTCCTCCTTCAGGCTCTTTGGTTTTGAGAGAATATGATAAGAGGCTGGAAGGAACGCTATGCTTGGACTGAAGTGAGATACACTGGGTTCTAATATCAGCTCTAGTGTAACTTAGCCTTTCTGGACCTCGATTTCCTATCTATACAGTGATCTCAATAGTAGGACAAGTGATGCCTTGGCCTATTCCCATTACTCCATTGGGACATGCCCAACCCCCGATAGTAAGCACAGGAAGAAATATCTAAGCAGCAGATTGTCAAAATCACTGGTGTTGGCCCTAAGCCTACCCACCTACAGAGGCAAGGGCTGTCCACCTCAGATCCCACATCAGCCATGACCTGGGACACCCCAAAGTTCAAAGCCAAGTAAAAAATCATGGGGCACCAGGAGGTGGTCTTTCACCATTTCCCAGGAAAATGTTTCTCCAGGTAGCTCTGCCAGCAGTAGAAAAGGAAGTCAAATGGATAAGCAACTGCACAATTCATTCACCATCCATTTTTTACCAAAGTCTGTGGGAAAACCCATGGTACATGCCATGCTGCGTTCACTCAAGGTAGTTCTTGTACATGACACGTGTGTTTTCCCCTCTGCCCTCATCTGCTATCTCCCTTCCCCCGATGCAGTTCCAACAGCCACACACAGCTCTTCTTCTAGTTACTGTTCATTCCATTTGCATTTTCTCATTATAATGTTATCGTCTAAAGTGGAAGTCCTATTACTCAGGCTATCAGACATAGTGCCTGTGCAGGTTCAGTGCTTACTGGCATCTAAATTCCACTTGGTTAAAATCCACTCTTGGAGTCAAAGGACAAAAATCATCCCACAGTTCCACATGCCTTAGTTCCTCACTTTGTCTTTCTCCAGATAAGACTTAGCTGACCTTCATGGCTCCTTCTGAATGTACTCCCATAATTCACTTTCCTTCTCTTCAGCAGACACAATATCTATCTCCTTCTCTAGGTAAATGCCCCTCTGATCAATACCACCAACTCAAGACCTACCTCGTGGGGCTGGGGAGAGATTAAATGGATGATGCATTTCAGTTCTTAGTACGGTGCTCAATACATTGCAAGTAACTCAATAAAGATTAACAACCAATAGTCCTACTATTAGTATTAATGTTAGCATCAGAATTCGTCTGTCACCGGCCCCTGTAGAAGTCACTGCAGTCTTTATATTAGTTATTCCCACATCCTACATCCTCTCTTTATATTAGTCCCACATCCTATGTCCTCTCTTCAAGGCAAGACGTGTCCCCCCACTCCAAGTCCTCTAGTGCCCTCTTCTCAGGATTTGCCCCTCACCTCCGCAGGCTTCTACCCCAGCAGCTCAGGGAACAGTCTCAGTTGGCAAAGAAGCATCTGCGCCAAGTCCTAGGAGGAAGAAAGAAGCATCTTCTGTGCTTACTCCTGAGCCAGGCGGAAGCTGGTGCCATAGGGAGTGGGTGGTCCTGGAGAGGCACGAAGGGGCCTCCCTTCAGAATCGAGATGGGGAATCCAGCAGCTGGCAGGAAGCGAATGTGATCCCACGCTCTGCTGCCATTCTGGAATGGCTGGGATGGGGAAGGGCGATGGTGTGGAGAGGAGAGCGTTTGAACAGCGGTGTTCTTTGCAACATCCTGCTCACACCTAGTTTTCACCAGACATTGTTTACACAAAGGAAGGTATAACGGTGCTTATGGGTTACTCCTGAGCTGTAAGTATGGAAGCTAAGGCAAAGCCACTTCTCTGGAACTCCTCAAAGGCATCCTGGGACCAAGAACAGGCTCTGCCACCACCTGGTCAACCAGAAGCACAACCATCGCACCCTCAATCGTCTCTCTCACTCAGTTATTTCTTTTTTACGATAAAGCCAACTTTATCTTTTAAATGTATCTTTATTGTTGAAAGTGTTACAGATGTCTCCCTTTTTCCCCCAGTGACCCCCTCACCCTTCACCATCCTCCACCCCCGGCCTTCACCACACTATTGTCTGTGTCCATGGGTTATATAAATATGCATACAAATTCTTTGGTTAATCTCTCCCCATCCACCCTCCCCTGCCTTCCCTCTGAGATTCATCAATCTGTTCCATGCTTCTATGTCTATGGATCTATTTTGTTCATCAGCTTATTTTTTCATTAGATTCCACATATGACTGAGATCCTGTGAAGCTTGTCTTTCTCTGACTGGCTTATGTCACTTAGCATAATACTCTCCAGGTCCCTCCATGCTGTCTCAAAGGATAAAAGATCCTTCTTTTTCACTGTTGCATAGTATTCCATTGTGTAGATGTACCACAGCCTTTTTATCCACTCATCTACTGATGGGCTTTTGGGCTGTTTCTAGATCTTAGCTAATGTAAATTGCGCTGCTATGAACATAGGGGTGCATACATTCTTTCTGAATAGTGTTTCTGGTTTCTTAGGATATATTCCTAGAAGTGGGATCACTGGATCAAATGGCAGTTCCATATTTAATTTTTTTGAGGAAACTCCATACTGTTTTCCATAGTGGCTGCACCAGTCTACATTCCCACCAGCAGTGCACTAGGGTTCCCTTTTTTCCATAACCTCTCCAACACTTGTCGTTTGTTGGTTTATTGATGGTAGCCATTCTGACGGCTGTGATGTGCTATCTCATTGTCATTTTGATTTGCCTCTCTCGGATAATTAGTAACTTTGAGCATTTTTTCATATGTATGTCCACTTTGGAGAAGTGTCTAACTGGTCCTTTGCCCAATTTTTTTACTGGATTGTTTGTCTTCCTTTTGTTAAGTTGTATGAGTTCCTTATATATTTTGGAGATTAAACCCTTATCAGATGTATCATTGGCAAATAAGTTCTCCCTTGCAGTGGGCTCTCTTGTTATTTTGTTCCTGGTTTCTTTTGTTGTGCAGAAACTTGTTATTTCGATGTCCTCCCATTTGTTTATTTTCTCCTTAGTTTCCATCTTCTTAGGAGATGTATCAGTAAACATATTGTTATGAGAGATGTCTGAGATTTTGGTGCCTATGGTTTCTTCTAGGACTTTTATGGTTTCACATCTTACATTTAACTCTTTTATCTATTTTTAGTTTATTCTCGTATATGGTGTAAGTTGGTGATCTAGTTTCAGTTTTTGTTTTCATGTCCTGTCCAATTTTCCCAGGACCACTTATTGAAGAGACTGTCTCTGTTCTAATGTATGCTCTTGCCTCCTTTGTGAAATATTAATTGAACATACTGGCTTGGATTGATTTCTGGGTTCTCTGTTCTGTTTCATTGATCTATATGCCTGTTCTTGTGCCAGTACCAGGCTGTTTTGGGCACAGTGGCTTTATATTATAACTTGATATCTAGAATATATATAAAATAACTTTGTTCTTCTTTCTCAAGATTGCTGCAGCTATTTGGGGTCTTTTTAGGTTCCATATAAATTTTTGCAGTGTTTGTTCTAGGTGTGAAATATGCTGTTGGTATTTTAATAGGAATTGCATTGAATTGGGTAATGTAGACATTTTAATTATGTTGATTCTACCAATCCATGAACATGGTATATTCTTCCACTTGTTTATATCTTCCTCTATAACTTTTTTCAATGTTCTGTAGTTTTCCAACTACAGGTCTTTTACCACCTTGGTTAAGTTTTTTCCTAAGTATTTTAATTTTTTTGTTGCAATGGTAAATAGGATTGTTTTTTCAGTTTCTCTTTCTGAGAATTCATTATTGGTGTATGAAAATGCCATTGATTTCTAGGTGTTAATTTTGTATCCTGCTAACTTGCCAAATTCTTTTATTAAATCTAGTAGTTTCTTGTGGTATCTTTAAGGTTTTCCATGTACAATATCATGTTATCTGCAAAGAATGAGACTTTTACGTCCTCCGTTCCAATTTGGATGTCTTTTATGTTTTCTCCTTATTTGATCACTGTGATTAAGACTTCCACTAATATGTTGAATAACAGTGGTGAAAGTGGACATCCCTGTTTTGTTCCTGTTCTGATTTTATTTTTTCCCATGCAGTATGATGTTGGTTGTAGGTTTATAATGTACTAGAGGCCTAATGCACGAAATTCGTGCAAGGGGCTCGTCCCTCACAGCAGCAGCAGCTATATCTGCCGCGGCTTTGTCCAGAAGGTTGTCTGGAAGGTCATTCAGCCATCCAGTCTAATTAGCATATTATGCTTTTATTATTATAGACTAGAGGCCCTATGCCTCTAGTGCCTCTCACAGTCCAGGAGCCCTCAGGGGTGGGAAGCAACCCGGCAATCAGGGGAAGGCGACGCCCCCATCACACCACTGCTGCTGCCACTGCCAGCAGTACAAGCCTCGGCCTGCTCTGGTTGCCTGAGCCTCGGGCAGCCCTGGGCGGCTGGGCAGCGGCCATCCAAGGCTTGCCTGTGCCTCAGGCGTTGGTTGGGCAGCCAACATCCAAGGCTTGCCTGGCATTGGGCCAGCCCTGGGTGGCTGGGGGGCTGAGGGCACTGGGGGACTCTGGAGGCAGGCGTGCAGAGCGGCCGGACCCGCCTAGGGGTGGGCCTGGCCGTACCGCACTCCTGCCACCCTGGCGGGGCTGAGGGGACTGGGCACTGCCATCTTTGAGGGCATGGCAGTCATCTTTGAGGGCATGGCAGTCAATTAGCATATTCCCTCTTTATTAGATAGGATGGCCTTTATTATGTTGAGGTATGCTCCCTCTATTCCCACTTTGCTGAGAGTTTTTATCAAAAATGGGTATTGGATTTTTGTTGAATGCTTCTTTTGTGTGTCTATTGATATGACCATGTGATTTTTGCCTTTCAATTTGTTTTGTGATGTATCACGTTTATTGATTTGCGAATATTGTACCAGCCTTGCATCCCTGTAATAAATCCCACTTGGTCATGGGATATGATCTTTTAATATATTGCTGGATCCGATTTTATAATTTTTGTTGAGGATTTTAGCATCTATGGTTACCAGGGCTATTGGCCTGTATTTCTCTCTTTGTAGTGTCTTTATCTGATTTTAGAATGAGAATAATGCTGGCCTCATAAAAAGAGCTTGGAAGTGTTCCTTCCTCTTGGCTTTTTTTTTGGAATAGTTTGAGGAGTACAGGTGTTAGTTCATCTTTGAATGTTTGGTAAAATTCCCCTGTGAAGCCATCCAGACAAGGGCTTTTGTTTGCTGGGGTTTTGTGTTCGTTTTTGGTTTTTGTTTTCGTTGTGTGTTTTTTTAGGTTTTTTTTTTTGTTTGTTTTGTTTTTTTTTTTAATTACTGCTTCAATTTCATCAGTTGACCTATTCAGAATTTTTATTCTTCCTGATTCAGTTTTGGAAGATTGCATTTTTCTAGGAATTTGTCCACTTTGTCCAGGTTGTAGAGCTTGTTGGCATAGTTGTTTATAATATTTTCTTACAATCCTTTGTATTTCTGTGGTATCAGTTACTTCACTTCTTTCATTTCTGATTGTATTTATTTGGGCCCTCTCTCTTTGATTCTTGATGAGTCTGGCTACACGTTCATCAATCTTGTTAATCTTTTCAAAGAACCAGCTCTTGGTGTCATTGATCTTTTGTATTTATTTTTAGTCTCTATGTCATTTATTCCTATTCTGATCTTTATCATTTCCTTCCTTCTACTTACTCTGGGCTTTTCTTGTTGTTCTCTTTCTAATTCTTTAAGTTGTAAGGTTAGATAGTTTATTAATAATTTTTTGTTTGCTTTTTGAGGTGGGCCTGTAGTGCTATTTATTATGAACTTCCCTCTCAGGACTGCTTTTGCTGTGTCCTTTGCTGTGACTTTGGGTTGTTGTGTTTTCATTTTCATTTGTTTCCAGGAAGTTTTTGCTTTCTTCCTTGATCTCATTGGTAACCCATTCATTGTTTAATAACATGCTATTTAGCTTCCATGTATTTGAATGTTTTTGGGTGTTTTTACTGTAGTTGATGTCTAATTTTATGCCATTGTGATCTGAGAAGATGCTTGATATGATTTCCATCTCCTTGAACTTGTAGAGACTTGTTTTGTGTCCTAACATGTGGTCTATCTTTGAGAAAGATCCATGTGCACTTGAGGAGAATGTATATTCTGCAGCTTTGGGGTGAAATGTTTTGGAAATGTAAATTAAATCCATCTGATCTAGTGTGTTATTTAGTCACTGTTTCCTTGTTGATGTTTTTGTCTGGAAGATCTATCTAGTGAAGTCAGTAGGGTGTCCCCTGCTATGATTGTATTGCTGTTGATCTCTCCCTTGAAGTCCTTCAGAAGTTTTATATATATATACTCCTATATTGGATACATATATGTTTACCAGGGTTATATTCTCTTATTGGGATGGTCCTGTTAGTATTATGTAGTGAACTTTATTGTCTCTTGTTATGGACTTCATTTTGAAGACTTTATTTTGTCAGATATAAATATTGCTATCCCAGTTTTGTTTTTTTTTTTCATTTCCATTTGCATGGAAAAATTTTTCCATCCCTTCACTCTCATGCTATGTGAATCTTTGGTTCTGAGGTGGATCTTTTGTAGACAACATATATTTGGGGCATGTTTTCTTATTCATTCAGCTACCCTTTGTCTTTTGATTGGTGCGCTTAATCATTTACATTTAAGGTTGCTATTGGTAAGTACTTATTCATTGCCATTTTAATTCTTTATGCCTATGTTTCACTCTCTCTATTTCTTATTATTACAGCAGTCCCTTTAACATTTCTTATAATACTGGTTTGGTAGTGAAGAATCCATTTAGCCTTCTTTTTTTTTTTTTTTTTTTTTTTTTTTTTTTTTTTTTTTTGTCTGGGGTGCTCTTTATTTCACCATCTATTTTGAATGATAGCCTTGCTGGATAAAATTATCTTGATTTCAGATCCTTCCTTTTCATTACCTTGAATACTTCATGCCATTTCCTTTTTGCCTCTAAAGTTTCTTATGAGAGCTCCTTTGTAGATAACAACTTGCTTTTCTCGTGCTGCCTGTAAGATTTTCTTTGTCTTTAATTTTTTACATTTTAATGATGATGTCTGGGCGTAGGCCTGTTTGAGTTCTCTTTGCTTGGGACTCCCTGTGCCTCCTGCACATGTGTGACTTTTTCCTTCACCAGGTTAGGGAAGGTTTCTGCCATTATTTCTTCAAACAGGTTCTCTATCCCTTATTCAGTTTCTTCACCTTCTGGGACTCCTATGATGTGGCTATCATTACACTTCATGTTGTCCCATAGCTCCCTTAAACTGTCCTGTTTTTTAATTGTTTTATCTTTTTGGTTCCTGATTGAGTGATTTTTTTCTACCCTGTCTTCTAATTTGCTGATCCTATCCTCAGACTCCTCTAATCTGCTTTTTATTCCTTCCAATGTATTCTTTATTGCTGCTATGTCATTCTTCATTTCTGACTGGTCATTTTTCATAGATTCTATATATTTTCTCATGCTGTTGAGCATCCTTGTAATCATTATTCTGAACTCTATATCTGATAAATTTCTTATCTCCATTTCATTTAGCTCTTCTTCTTTCATTTGGGGCTTGTTTTTTTATCTCCTCATTTTGGCTGTCTGTTTGGGTTTGTTTCTGTGTATTGTGGTAGATCTGCTATGACTTTCAGTCTTTTTGGAGGACCTCTGATGCAGGACAATGTTAGATGCTGTTTGTGACTGGCCCTGGTAACCTGTTTGGAGCTATCAGCAATCTGCAGCTTATGGCTCACTCTGCTGGGGCATTTGGGCTGGACCAAGATGAGCACCAAGATCTGCTTTTCCTAGCCTGGGGTCCAAAGGCAGATCAGGCAAAGACTCAAAGCACCTGGAGATCTTCCTCTGCATACAAGCTGATTATTATTCTCAGTCTCTTAATGAGCCTTATGCTGGATCCCATAACAAGGTGTAAACTCCACAGCGTGGGATGAGAGGCTTTCCAACACGGTGGGGCAATTGCTTCCCCACCCCACCCTCACCCCCAACCCCTGGCAAAAGCTGTCTGATGGTTAAGGTCTGCCTAAGAAAGATGTCCTTGGAAGTATGGGAGAATGTCTTAACACATGAATTTCAGTGACTGCTCTCCAAGCTCTATCCCGAGAGCCCGCTACCCTGGATTCTCCTCACACAGCTCTAGTCCACTCTGCTAGAGCCCAAGGTGAGTGTCTGCACTAAATTTTGTGTGTTGGTCCTTTAAGAGGGTGCCTGCATTTGTAGCCATCTCTCCCTGGCAGACAGCAACCCTGCTGCTTTTCACAACCAGATGTTATGTGGCACCTTTATCAGTTCTGGTGCTCTGGGATGGGGAGCCTAGCTTGGGATTTAGACCCCAAAGTTCTTAATGGAAACCCCCCACAGCTGATATATCCCTCCAGAATTTCAGCTGCTGCTCATGGGAGCTCAGCCAGCCCTCTCGCACCTCCATACTACCAGTCTCTATGCAGTCTCCACTTTCCATCCTTGGTTTTCAGGGTTCTCTCCAGCTAGTCTTATGTTGATTATTCAGGATGGCTTTTAGTTGTAATTCCAGTTTGGTCTTGGTAGAGTGTCACTGAAGCTTCTACTTAATTCACCACTATCTTGGAATCCTCTCTCACTCAGTTCTTAGCCCACCAAAAATAAATATAGAGTGGCTATGAATCCCTTTTCAAAAGTTAAGAATAGTCACATCTCAGCTCACACTTCAGACTTCCCTAAAATCACTCAAATAAGCAGCATCTGGCCTTGGCATGCCCTGTACCTCTTGAAAAGTGTCCCCAGACTGAACACTAGTGGCAGAGGCCATGGTTCACAGCTTGGCCCCTCCAGGGCACCTCCAAGCCCAGCACAAGTAGCAAGAAGCTACTTATTCATCTTTACTGATTGCTCTGTAGCTCAGTCCAAGTGGCCCTGAGCAGAACACAGGCTGTGGCTCACCTTGCCCTGCACCTCCTGGGAGGACCAGAGCCAGCACACTCAGTGGACAGGTTCAGACCACTTCAAAACAATACTTAACCACCTCCACAATGACACACGTAAGGCACCAGAGCCCCCTGAAGTAAGTCCTGCTTTATAGGGTAGGCCCCTACACAGCTGGTCCTTCATAGTTGTCGGTGGTCTCAGCCAGCCCTTGCAGCCAATCAGGTTGGGGATAAATCCCTCCCATTGACATGCCAACAGCAATCAAGTTTCAAGTACAACAGAAGGGTGTACACAGCCCACACAGGGTGTGGGGCACAAATGGAGTGCCCAGCTTGGGTGATAGGGGAGGCTGTGCCACTGGACCCTACAGACCACCTAGTACATTAGGCCACTCTACCAAGTCCAGAGGACATAGCAACTCTTCCTCAAACATAGGGGAGAAAAACACAGGAAGGCTGCCAAAATGAGGAGACAAAGAAACATGTCCAAATGAAAGAAAAAAAAATAGAAGAAGGAGAAGAAGAAGAAGAAGAAGAAGAAGAAGAAGAAGAAGAAGAAGAAGAAGAAGAAGGAGAAGAAGGAGAAGAAGGAGAAGAAGAAGAGGAGGGAGGAGGAGGAGGAGAAGAAGAAGAAGGAGAAGAAGAAGGAGAAAACTCCAGTAAAGGAACTAAACAAAATGGAGACAAGCAAACTACTAGAGGCAGAGTTAAAAACTGTTTATAAGGATGCTCAGTGAACTTAGGGGAAGAGTAGTTGAACTTAGAGAGAACTTCCACAGCATAAAAAAAAAACATGAAAACAAAACCATAAAAAGAACCTGTCAGAAATGAAGGATACACTAACTGAAATTAATAATGTACAGCTAATCAACAGTATAGTAGATGAAACAGAGAATCAAATCAGTGATTTGGAGTATAAAGAAGCAGAAAACACCCAATCAGAAAAGCACAAAAGAATCCAAAACAATAAAGACAGTATAAGGAGCCTCTGGGACAACTTCAAGTGTACCAACATCTGCATTATGAAAGTGCCAGAAGGAGAAGAGAGAGCAAGAAATTGAAAACCTATTTGAAAAAAATAATGACAGGAAACTTCCCTAACCTGGTGAGGGAACTAGACATATAAGTCCAGGAAGCACAGAGTCCCAAATAAAATGACATCAAGACACATTATAATTAAAATGCCAAATGTTAAGACAAAGAGTGAATCTTAAAAGCAGCAAGAGAAAAGCAGCCAGTTACCTATAAGGGAGTTCCCATGAGACTGTCATCTAATTTCTCAACAGAAACTTTGCAGGTCAGATACATTAGCAATAAATATTCAGAGTGATGAATAGCAAGAGCCTACAATCAAGATTACGCTACCCAGCAATGCTATCATTTAGAATCAAAGGACAGATAAAAAGCTTCCCAGACAAGAAAAAGCTAAAAGAGCCCATCACCACCAAATCACTATTACATGAAATGTTAAGGTGTCTTCTTTAAGAAGAGGGTGGGGTGGGGGAGATAAAAATATGAAAAACAAAATGGCAATAAATACATATTTATCAACAATTGAATCTAAACAAAAAAGAAGAGTAGATCAGAAACAGACTGATAGATACAGAGAACATTATGATGGTTGCCAGATGGGAGAGAGTTTGGGAAGATAAAGGTGAAGGGATTAAGAAGTACAAATTGGTTGTTACTGTAACTGAAAAATATAAAAATTATTTAAATTTTTAACAAGGTCCATCTCTTTATTTTCCATAAGCAACCTAATTTTCCATTCTGAGCCTCCTGGTGCTAGCAGGAACCTCCACCTTAGTTACTCAAGACCTCCCACCACTCAACCCAGGCTACAGTGTGAAGAGTCTTACACAGCCCAGGATCTTCAGTCATCAGCTTCCCCAGAGAGTTCTGCCCTCCCATCTGTGTACTGTCTTCAGCTCTGAGTTCTCTCTGCTGCTTCCACCTCTGTGCGACACAGGGCTACAGGGCTATGCGGCCAGGCTGGGAACACAGTTCCTACAGTCTCTGTCTATGGACGCATCATGTACCCATTTCTCCCTGGGGTGGTTCTGCCTTCCCACTGTTCCAGGAATCCACTAGCCTCTGTCCTTCTCCCCAACCCTGGGGGTATGTCTCTTTCTGAGTTTGAGAGAAGCACCTCCCTCTCCTTCCTGAGTCTTCCAACCCACTCTGCTCCTCCACAAACCTACCCTCAATATCTTTAGGTTTTTAGCAACAAGAGAAATCTCAGGGAATAGTTCTGTCTTCATCCCTGACACATTCCTCCCCCGAGGCAATCCAATACCAAACCTGCCACCTGCCTGCATGGGAGAAGAAAAAGGGAAAAAGTACAAATTAACATTTCATAGTACTACATGAACACTAGCCTTTAAAATAGTCTGCCTACATGTTAAACCCACCCAGATGGCCTGTCCTTTCAGGAGCACACCTATACACTTAGAGAGTTGATGGTCTGTTGAACCAAACCTTGAAGTTACTCACTTGCCTACCTGCTTCTTGCTGGATCAGCCATCCATGCTGGAGTGTGAGGGAGGAGGAAGGTGGAAGAGTTTTCGGAAGCACAGGATAGGGCTGGGCAGGATCCCTCATGGGCTGACCCCATCCTGTAGCTCCCACAAAATTCTCTCTTGAATTTCAGCGACCCCTCTGAAGCATAAAATCACCATCCTGCGGGTACCCACGATGTAAGTGACAATGTGAAAGCCATAGCCAATCTTGGCGTTCATTCAGTCACTCCACAAAGTCAGTGGTTGCCTGCTCTGCACCAGAGCCTGGGAGAGCTCCAAGTATCCATTCATTCCCCCGTGCTTCACTGATCTCGAACGCTTGTTCTGTGCCAGGCACTGTTCCAGGCTCTAGCGACACAACAGCAGAGGGGAGATAGCCAAGAGAGCTATAAAGTGGAAATAACACGTTATAGGGAAAGACATAAAGATAAACAAGTAAGCAAATAAACTGATGACAGAAAATGTAATATAGCAGGATGATGGAGAATGATGGGGTCTCCATTTTACATAGGCTGACCAGGGAAAGTCCCCTAATGAGGCGACCTTGAGTGGTGATAAGAATGACAAGATGACGGAAAGAAGAGCGTGCGCACAGAGGGAGGAGCAGTGGGGTAGTGCTGGGTGTGCCAGTGTGGCCGAGCATGAGTCGCAAGGACAAGAGGGCTGGGGATGAAGTCAAAAGACATGAAAGGGCCAGACTTATGGAGCCACTAGTCATAGCAGGAATTCTAACTCTGTTCCAAGTGCCATGAGGAGCCATTGGAGAGTTTTAATCAGGCAAGCACATGAGTCATATCAAAATGATCTTTCAGGCTCAAGTGTGCAGAATGGATCATTCTAGAAAGATAAATATTCGTGCTCCCTAGTTGCCTGCTTGGTTTGCCTGCTTGGGATGGAAGTGATGATAAATGGAATCCTCATCTAACATCCCATTGACACCAGCCTGTGATGGGATGCTTACTTCCAAGATGATGCATTTTTACTACCAGTTTGATTTCCCTAATAACAGATGTTCTTTGAACAAAATGAGTTCATATACGTATATCTTGCTTGAACTTATTTTCCTTTAATGCAAAAAGAATTCAAAAATCAGAAAAGTGAGATCATTATAAGAGCCAGAGATTGTTCTCTGTACAATGCCTTCCATTCCGTCTCACTTTTGCTTCATCTACTATCAGCCGTGGGCAAACTACGGCTGTTCTATCTGGTTCTCTTGTTCTCCCCTCCGCTCCTTTACTTTGAATTTATATTAGTTCATACAAACACTCCATCCATGCTTTTGTTCCGGCCCTCCGGTCCAGTTTAAGAACCCATTGTGGCCCTCGAGTCAAAAAGTTTGCCCACCCCTGTACTAGATGCTGCTTGTGGAAGGTAGTCCTTTTGAGGGAAGGTGCATTGAGCCCCCCACATGAGTTATGACAGGGTGTATTTGTTAGGATGGGCCAGCTGCTGTAACAAACACACCAACCTCCTAGTGCTTAACAATAAAACTTTATATTTGCTTGTCATATAGTCGGTGGCTAATCCTTCACCTGAAAGTACGGTCTTTTTCTCTTCCCTCAAAGCTGGGTTGGCCAATGGAGTTTGGAAGAAGTGACACTGTGCCAGGTCTAGGCCTGGCCTTTAAGTGGTGCGCAGCCTGCCATGATATCAGAAGTCAGGCTACCCTGAAACTTCCATGCTGTGAGGAAGTCCAAGCTAGCCATGAGGAGAGGTCACATGAAAAGAGAGAGAAACGGGGCGGGGGTGGAGGGGCGGGGGGGACTGGTTGCCAGCTAGCATCCAGCCAACATGTGAATGAAGACTCCATGTTGAACATTCCAGTCCCCTGCCTTACATTCTGTGCCTCCCTCACCTCAGCTTCCAGTGACCACCCCAGCACCATCCCTTTTGGCCATCACCTTGATGAGATGACCCCTGCTTCTGTGAGGAGGCATCTGGACAGCATGGACTTCATGGGAGCCGCTTGGGCCTTTTTACTTTTCTTACAATGATACCTCCAACAGGTCCAACAGTACATAAAAAGATCATACACCATGATCAAGTGGGATTTATTCCAGGGATGTAAGGCTGGTGCGATATTCACAAATCAATTAATGTGATAATCACATAAACAAAAGGAAAGATAAAAATCACATGATCATATCAATAGATGCAGAAAAGCATTTTATAAAATCCAGCACCCATTTATAATAAAAACTCTCAGCAAAGTGGGAATAGAGAGATCATACCTCAACATAATAAAGGCCATATGTGATAAACCTACAGCCAACATCATATTCAATGGGCAAAAACTAAAAGTGTTGCCCTTAAGATCAGAAACAAGATAGGGATGTCTGCTTTCACCACTGTTATTCAACATAGCAATGTTACTATTGCAACAACAACAAAAATAAGGTACCTAGGAATAAATTTAACCAAGGAGGTAAAAGACCTGTACTTGGAAAATTACAAAATACTGAAGAAAAAAACCGAGGAAGATACCAATACTGTGTTCATTGATAATAAAAATTAACATCATTAAAATGTCCATACTACCCAAAGCAATCTACATATTTAATGCAATTTCTACTAAAATACCAATGGTATATCTCACAGATACAGAACAAATACTCCAAAAAGTATTTATATGGAACCGTAAAAGACCTGAATAACTTCAGCAATTTTGAGAAATAAAAACCAAGTTGAAGCTATCACACTACCTGATATTACTAGAAGGCCATAGTAATCAAAACAGTATGGTGCCCTGGCTGGTGTTAGAGCATCAGCACACGCACTGAATGTTCATGGGTTTGATTCCTGGTCAATGGAATGTGCCTGGGTTGCAAGTTCAATTCCCAGCCCCAGTTGGGGCCTGTGCAGGAGGAAAACAATCAATGTGTATCTCTCACACTGGTGTTTCTCTCTCTTTCCCTGCCCCCCTCCACTCTCTCTAAAAAAATCAATGGAAAAAATATCCTTGGGTGAGGACTAACAAAAACACACACCAAAAAAATAGCCTGGTACTGGCACAAGAACAGTCATATAGATCAATGAAACAGAATAGAGAGCACAGAAATAAACCCACAACTTTATGGTCAATTAATATTTGACAAAGGAGGCAAGAATATACAATGGGGTAAAGACAGTCTCTTCAATAAATGGTGCCAGGAAAACTGGACAGATGCATGCAAAAATATGAAACTAGACCACCAATTTACACTATGCATAAGAATAAACTCAAAATGGAAAAAATACTTAAATGCAAGTTGTGAAACCATAGAAATCCTAGAAGAAAATATAGGCAGTAAAATCTCAGACATTTCTCTTAGCAGTATGTGTACTGATACATCTTCTGGGGCAAAGGGAATAAATAAACAAATGGGACTACATCAAACTAAAAAGCTTCTGCACAGCAAAAGAAACCACCAATAAAACGAAAAAGGAACTCACTAATTGAGAGAACATATTTTTCCAATGATGCATCTGATAAGGACTTAATTTCAAAATATATAAAGAATTTACATAACTCATCACCAAGAAAACAACCCGTCTTGTCCAGTGTGGCTCACTTGGTTTGGCATCAAAAGGTTGCCAGTTCAATTCCTGGTCAAGTCACATGCCTAGGTTGTGAGCTGGATCCCCACTTGGGGTGGGAGTGCAGGAAGTAGCTGATCAGTGTTTCACTCTCACATTGATGTTTCCCAATCTGTCTACCTCTCCCTTCCTCTCTCTCAAAATAATAATAATAATAATAATAATAATAATAATAATAATTTTAAAAAAGGAGACAGACAACCCATTTAAAAAATAGGCAAAGGACTTGAATAGACACTTCTCCAAAGAGGACAGACGGCCAATAGACATATGAAAAAAATGCTCAACGTCACTGATCATCAGAGAGATGCAAATTAAAACCACAATGAGATATCACCTCATGCCTGTCAGAATTTATCATCAATAAATCAACAAATGACAAGTGCTGGTGAGGATGTGGAGATAAGGGAACCCTAGTACACTGCTGGTGGGAATGCAGACTGGTGCAGCCACTGTGGAAAACAGTATGGAGTTTCCTCAAAAAATTAAGTATGGAACTGCCATTTGATCCCACCTCTGGAAATATATCCTAAGAAACCTGAAACACTAATTTGGAAGAATATATGCATCCTTATGTTCATTGCAGCATTATTTTCAAAAGCCATGATCTGGAAACAGCCCAAGTGCCCATCAGTAGGTGAGTGGATAAAAGAGCTGTGGTACGTTTACACAATGGAATACTACTCGGCCATAAAAAAAGAAAAAAAAAAGAAAAAATCTTTTGTGACAGCATGGATAGCCTTGAGATTATTATGCTAAGTTAAGTAAGCCAGTCAGAGAAAGACAAATATCATATGACCTCATTTATATGTGGAATATAAAGAACAAAATAGAAATGGAGGCATGGATAAATGGAACAGACAGACGGCAGTCAGAGGGGAGGGGGTTGGGGGGCTGGATGAAAGAAGGTGAAGGGATATGTGTGTGTGTGTGTGTGTGTGTGTGTGTGTGAGTATGTGTGTGTGTGTGTGTGTGTGTGTGTGTGTGTGTGTGTGTATATATATATATATATATATATATATATATATATATATATACATATATATATGGATATAGATACGGATAGCCAGAGGGGCAGGGGGTGGGTGGTAGGTGGAGCTGGGCAAAGGGGGGATAAATGGGGACGGAAAGAGACTTTGCTTGGGGCAATGGGTGCACGATGCAGCATGTAGATGATTATTTGTTGAGTTGTACACTTGAAACTTGTATGGTTTTGTGAACCAATTTCACCCCAATAAATTCAATAAAAATTACTTACTTAATTAATACAAAGATGACACCTCCAGCCTCCAGGTGTGGGGTGGGGGTGCGTTACATGGGTACACACCTGCCACCTAGATCTTTAGGCAGGGGGCCCTCCAGGAACTGTTACAGGACCCCAGAGCCAGAAGTGACCCCAATCAAAGATCAGCAAGGCCCCAGGAAACATTATACACAAAACTCGTATTTTTTTCAAAAATCACTCACTATTTAAAATTTATTTTGCCTAGTCTTATTCAAAATTTCTTCTCATGAGCATTTTGGTTCCCTTTCCAACCAAATTATTTTATTAGCCATCGATAATTCACTTCCCAACTGAGGTGTTGTTTACATCAAACAACCCCTGCCATTCAGTCACGAGTCTCCCTGGGGGCTTTGTAGTGACCGGCTGCAGAGCATTTAGACCCAAGGCTGAGAGCCACATTGCCTAGGTTTGAATTCAGTCTCTGCCACTGACTAGCTGGGAGACCTTGGGCAAGTCACTGACCTCTCTGGTCTGTTTCCTCATCAGGAGTGGAGGTGCAGGAGTAGCTCCTTCATAGAGTTACTGTGAGGATGAGTCAGTTAATCCATGCCCAGCACAAGTGTTAGCTACTGGTGATGTGAGAAGGCCAGCTGGGATAAGGGTACTGCTGAGTTCTGATTGGCTGAACTGTTTTGAAATCTGGCCAGACCTAGTATCAGTGATGGCAGTTGTCCCAGATTGGGACCCTGGAAGCTGGCCTCGAAACAAGGATTCACATGAAAGCCACTTATTAAGACGTGCTCCCAGGAAGGTAGGCCTGGGCAGGGAGGGTAAAGCATGGGCATGACATCAACCAGAGTAGTTTCTGTTTATGCAGCAAAACCTAATCCTAACTAAACAATGACTCACGCCCCGCCCCCCCCAACCCCCCTTCACGGGCTGCAGTCACTGCCGTCTTACTGCAGCGGCTGCTGACTTGATCAATGCCATGTCTAGGTCCTGTGCCAAGTACTTTACAGATATTAATTAGTTCATCTAATTGTCAAAACTTGATGAGCTATCGCATCATCATCATAGGTCCTAACAGGTAAATGATTCACCAGAGTGTATCCCCAGATATAGTATCTTCCTCTAAATAATGGCTGGGGAGAGTGCATATTGATTCTTAAACATATTGGCCGATGCAAACTTCTCTAGTGCAATGGAAGCTGGGATGTGCGCACCTGCAATATGGCAGGTTATTAGGTCTGAAGTGAGATGGAAAGGGTGTCATTGTGATGCAGCTTGAAGCCCTGGGTCTGGCAAGGCGGTGGGCCAGTGGCAGCCTGTGGACTGCATCCTGACACCAGCCCTAATTGGCTGACACTTGAGGCAACAGCCAGGCTCTCTGGGCTCTGCAGCAGACACTGCAATTGATCAGTCATGTCTGTGAGGCTGTGGGACTGTGTTTTAGTCCTTCAGCTGCTTTACTAGTAAAAAACTCATAAACGGGGTGGCTTACAAACAACTCTTTCTCGTAGTTCTGGAAGCTGGGAGGTCCAAGGTCCCAGCACCAGCAGATCTGGTGTCTGGTAAGGACGTTGGTGAAGGTCTGCTTCATGGTTTAGAGACCGCCCTCTTCTCGCTGTGTCCTCATGAGGCAGAGAGGTGAGAGAGAGAACTCTCTGGGGTCCCTAAAAGGGCACTAATCCCATTCATCAGGGCCCCACCCTCATGGTCTAAGCACCCCTCAAAGGCCCCTCCTCCTAATGTCATCACATTGGATATTAGGTATAGACATATGGATTGGGGTTGGGGGGGGGGGAGTTTGAGAGGGGCACAAGCATTCAGCCACAGCAGGCTGGGAGTGAACTGAATAAACCAAACACATCAACTTGAAGAAGCTACTTTAGCAATTCCATTTTGCAGGTGAGGAAACTGAGGCCCAAATAAGTCATTTCCCCAAAGTCACAGTTAGTATGAGGCAAAGCTTGAATCACACGCCTTGCTTGTTGAGTCCAGGGCTGATGCTGGTAATCGCTCTGTTATCATGACGGCCACCAAACTGGACACTAGACAGGGAGGGGGTCAATTGGGGCTGCATGGGCCACAGCCTCACTTCAGACCCTGGATCCATTCCATTGCTGCCAGCCCCACCCGATACACTCCCCGCAGCCTCCAGGACTCCTGGGACCAAGGGCTGCAGCCCCCTGTGGGACGGTGCGGCATGGTCTGTGTGGCCCTGCCTGCCTGTCCAGCAGTGCAGACCGGTCTTGGCCTGACACACTCCCCGCACTGCCCACCCCACGGCAGCGCCCCAGCAGCGCAAGGGAGGGCTCTCTATTGATCGTTGCTCTCTGCAGCTGCCTCTGCCCAGAGCTGCAATTTACCTCGTGCTCAGAGGTCACAGGAGGGGCCCTGCTGCCTGCCCGCCCTTCCTCCCACAGAGCCTTTTGGCCACTGCAAAATCCATTTTTAAAGGGCCACTTCGTGAGTCACAGTGCTGCTTTCACAGGGGGCATGGGGGGCGGGTAAGCAGTGGAAGCCAAGGGCCTGCGAGCCCTGGAGCCCCCTTTCCAGCCCCCAGTCAGGCTGCAAACCCCAGAACCTCTACTCCCTCCTCACCTTCCCAGACGTTTCAGGAGCCAGGGGCTCCCGGCCTGGGGAGCGCCCCCCAGGCCCCCAGGTGTGCAGACGGGAGCAAGATGCCTCCATCTTCTATTTAAGTCTGTTCAGAAAGACCACCTGCAACTCATCCTGATTGTCATGACAGCCGGCGCCCTGCCCTGTGCAGGCCCCTTAGTGCCAATTCCCTGCCACCTCTGCAGCACCTTTGGGGGCGGGGGGGAGGGCGTGGCTACGATGATCTTCACACCATTTCTCCGGCTGAGGGGCAGTTAAGCAAGCGACTTCCTCAAATGAATTTGAAAGCTGGTAAGTAGCAAAGCCCACACTGAAACTCAGGACACACACATTTTGAGGAGGCGAGGCCATCACGTGGGCCGATAGCGTAAGTACACTCACATGCGCAGCACGAGGCTTTTCAGCAGGAGGTGAAGGACGCCGCCCGAGGAAGGCCCTGTGCAGGCTGCCCACCAGCTCAGCTGCTTCCTTCCCGGGTCTGGTGGCCCCTCCATCCCTTCCCGCTCCTGGCCGCCTGGTCAGCCACCGCCACCTGCAGGTAGACTTGGTCACTGCTTCTTTTGGGCCCCCTGACTTTATTCGTTCCTTCATTCATTCATTCACTCACGTGGTGCCAGGACTTCTGGTCTGTGCCAGGAGCAGAGAACAGTCCGTGGAGGCGACAGACCTTCCCGGGGAAGAACGAGGGAGGGCAGCACAGGAGGGAGGGCCTGCTGTCATGTCTGAGGATGAAGAGACGTTCCTCATGTTCCAGGGGAGGAACAGGAGACGCAGGGGGAGCTCAGGCACAGCCAGGGTGGCCGGCGCCAGCGACAGCATTGGCTTCTGTGCTTTCCTCCTCCCGCCTCCCCCTTCCCCCCCTGTATTCTTTGAGATGGACGAGGGGGGTGGTCGCTGCCTCGGGCAAAGTGCTGTCAGCTTTCCCGCCCCTCTAAAGCTGTGTGGCCCTCTTCATGGGCTGTGGTACCTGGGGAGAGGACCGCGGTGAGGCACAGCAGGCAGGTCCTACAGGCCTGGAAGCCAGGGTGCTCGCTCGGCCCCTCTCCAGCAAAGCGCAGATGACAAGCCTTCGGGGACTCAGTGTCAGGGACTCAGTGTCGGGACCCGACCAGATTCTCCTGCTCACATGCCCTGAGCACAGTGACAGCCCAGGGAAGCCGGGGCAAATAATGATGCTTCTCACATTAGAAATCTTTTGCATTCTTCGTCTTTTTTAGAGGAGTGGGAAGGAGAGGATGTTTGTGCCCAGCGCCATCCATTGGTCTCGCTGAGCCCTGGGCAGGACCAGCAGGAAGGTCCAGGCCGAGTTGCCCTGTCTGCCAGGCTTTCCAGCACTTCCAGTGCCGCATCAGCATCCCCTCCTTTCCATGCATCCTGCTGAGCTGCTCACCCCGCCTCTCCCTGGGAGTTTGGGGGAACCCCTCGCTGCATCCAGCGCTGCCTCAGGAGAAGTGCACGCCTCTCCGGTTGGGTCTGACAGCTGGGCCCGGACTCCACCCGGCCAAGCTCCATTATCCTGCCCTCTGGAGCTGTCAATACTTCCCACACCCCCTCTGCCAGTACTCACACCGAGTGTCCCCTCCTGCACAGACGACCCTTCCCCTCAGTGCTGCCTTCTCTCCCTTCTCCACTGAGACACGGTTCTTAAAAAAAGCACCTTCTGCTCACAGACCTTGCGTCCTCGCTCTAGGGCATCCAGGGGTGAGCAAACTTTTTGACTCGAGGGCCACAATGGGTTCTTAAACTGGACCGGAGGGCCGGAACAAAAGCATGGATGGAGTGTTTGTGTGAACTAATATAAATTCAAAGTAAAGGAGCGGAGGGGAGAGCAAGAGAACCCTCCGCTCTTTCGGCTCCGTGGGCCGGATAGAACAGCCGCGGGCCGTAGTTTGCCCACAGCTGAGGCCCAGCAAGGTGACCGCCCTATGCATTTGCTGTCGCCAGCTTGTGTCCCTGCATGTATGTGAGCCATTCATTTCTCACTTAACCATGTGACTGGGATCATCTGCATTTTACAGGGCCTCCGCGGAGGGGTGAAGGCACGCGCTCAGGCACGCCACAGCCTACCCCTGCCTCTAAGCACCTCAATGAGCCCTTTTCGTGGGCAGACCGCCATTCCCACTGTCCCCTGGAGGAGGAGGCACTCGATTAACAGTTGTTGAATGAATAAATGTTCAAACACTTCAATGACTTTGTGCCCACTTTGTCCAGAAATCTTTTCTGCAAATTTTTATAATTTACTAATAAATATGTCTGGTAGTAATGTATCAGTGTGTCTCACAATCCCAGAATACCTTTATGAATTAAGTATCTTGAAAAATAAAAGAGATGGAATTCAATACAATTCTGAACCTCCTCCTTCCTGTCAAAATGCCAGTGCTTTCTTAGACAGGAGAGGACGCGGGCTAAATACTAATTTGGTTGGGCTCATGAAGTATACTCAGGCACCCACAGTGCAAACAAAAAATCAAGACACAGAAATAATCAAAAGAGATGAGCTTGGTAAATCCTGTACAAAATGCTGCAGGTCTGAAAATATTTATTGGGAGAAACATACACATTAAAGAAAGGTTATTCAGCAGAAAGGAGAGAAAAAAGACACAAGAATAAAAATGGTACACATTTAGAAAATGTTTCAAAAAGTTAAATGAAGTAAAAAATTCCCTTAGGCAAATTGAAGAAAATACCCTGGTAGTTGTGTATGTGCACAGCAGCTGGGTGAGCTGGCATCAGATAACTCAGCTGGTATCATCAGTAGGGTCAGCTTCTGCGATGATAATGACCTTCAAAGCTCAGGCTTAACGTGCAAAGGTTACTTCTCACTCACCCCACACTCCAGCACTGGATGCGTGAGGCTCTCTCCACGGTTCCTTCATACCAGTGTCCTGAGCACTCTGTCTAGTCTCTCCTATAGGTCACTCGATGTCCTGACCCCCATATAATATCAGGGGTGCCCATCGAGGCCAGGACCCCAGGGGTTCAAGCGGCCCTCTACGTTCCCAATACCAAGTAACAACAGTGAGCCAACACCGGAGGTTATGCTGTCAACTTAGCAGGGTCAGTCCAAACTACAGACACATCAGCACACGCACGCAAGTATTGGGGGTTGACGAGCTGAAAGTCCAAGGGTCTCCACTGTCCTCCGGTCTAGGCCATTAGCAGAGCAGTGATTACTGATCAATCGGAGCCCCAGAAACCTCGGCATCCAGGGACCACGTCTTGCAAGGATGACTGCTGACCCAGCTGGGGACAGCACAACCTGGGATAATGAATGGCCACCAAGCCAGGCCGCCGAGCGGTCAGTGCGGCTCATGTGCAGGAGGGCGAGTAGCAAGTGTCCTGTCCTTAGTGTCACTCCTACCCTCCTTGTGGAGTGTCTCCTTTCAGCTGCAGGTGGCAGATTAGCTGGTGGTCTCCCAGCTCCGCCCTCAAGGTCCAAATCAGAACATGTGGCCACGTCCTCGGAGATGCGTAGTCATCGGTATTGCTTGACCCTGTGAGTTGCTCCCTTTTGCTGGCAACCCAGGACGTGGCTGCCGGCCCAGACTTCTGTGTGTTCAGATCATCAGATTCAAACACAAGTCAGACTTGGTCATGCTAACTGCTCTCCACAGCCAGGATGCAGGTTGATGCCTAGCCTCTGTGTGGAGTATTACTGAGACGTAGTAATGAAACCAGACAACCAAGGGGTCCGGGCTGCCTGTCATACTTGAGCCAATTAAGCAGAGACAGTGTTGAATCATATATGAGCATCTATTCCAACCCTGCCTGCAGTACAGGAGAGCAGCAGATCATTCACAAACATCTGCTCTGCACCCACCATAAGCCGGCTGCTTATGTTGGGTAGACAGACAAGACTGTGTGGGGCAGTAGGAATTACAGGCAAGGGAAAGTGGGCATGGGATAATCATTCCAGGCTGTAAGTCACACAGGCTGGGGGCGTCACAGAGACAGGCACCCTGGGACCAGATTACAGGTAATAGGGGTGGGGGTGTGAAGAGCAGGTGCCTCCAGGACTAGGCGCCGCGAGGTTGTAAATCTTTCCAAAATGACAGGCAGTTCTGGGAAGGAGGACGGACTGCATTCTAATGTGAGCCCCCATGTCCCAGGGCACATGACTCCCAGCGAGGTGAGAGTGTGCTTTCTCTAATCAGAAAGAACCACCACGATTAACAGAGCAGGACTGATATTTCCTATAGTTGTAGTTAATTTCTAATATTCTACTTCTGCCTCTAACAGTAACACATGTGCTGGCAATAAGGGTTCTGCTGAGAAGTGATGCATGTCACTTTGGCTCACATTTGATTGATGGGAGCAAATCCCTCTGCGTTGCCTGAGTTTCTCAGGGCAGCAATGTCTAACTCTCCTACAAGGAGGGCGTCACAGAACAGCCATCCCTCAGGCAAATGGGGTTTAGATAAATGGTCTGTACTCTCCCGCCTTTCTCCTCAGCTTGTACATTCCTTATTTCCTTTAGATCGCAGGGTGTTATGTAACGTGCATGACACCACTGAGGGGCTGGTCCCCTGGGGTTTGCATGGTCCCCACGGCGACTTTGATGTCTGGGAAGAAGGATCACTTTGAGCAACACTGATTTAATCTCAGCTGGAACTTGCTGTCTGGATCATCTCACACTAAATGACCTTTCCTCACTCCTTGCACAAGGTGCATGCAACCCAAACCCCTCAACACATCAGTGGCTCGAGCAATACAGAAGTGGAGTTTTCTCTTGCAATAACAAGAAGCCTTGAAACAGGGGGTCCAGGGCTGCTCTGGTAACTCCGTACTTATCAGGGACCTAGAACCCTTCTATCCTGATGTTCCACTGTCCTTAGTCCATCCCCTCGTGATCCGAGGCGGCTGCCTGTGCATAGCCATTGTGTCCATACGCTAAGCGCCAGAAGGACAGGAGGGAAGGAGGACATGCCCCTCTCCGCTTAAGGAAACTTCCTGTGAACCCTACACATTTCCCCTGCCATCTCAATGGCCATACTTCCCTATAGGAGAGAACGGAAGATGGTCTTTTATTTCAAGTGGCAGTAAGCCCCAAGGATACCAGGAACAGGAATGGGCCTCTGGCAGTCTCTGCCACACAGCTCTTGCCTTTCTGCTGTATTCCTCAGTGTTGGCATCTCTATCTTCTCCTACCCCCCACCATTGCCCATGGGTGCTGCCCTCACCTGCTGGTAGTACTTCAGGCCACGACTTCTGGCTCCTGGGGACTGGCTTCTTCCCTCCTCCTTCACCTCCAGACCATCTCTCCGCTTCCTGCTCTTCTTGCTCAGAGGTGATATTGCGCCACATCCAGCAAAAGATGTGATTTGCTTGGCTCATCAAGGGTTGCTCTTATGGTTTTTAAATTAATGCATTTCTAACATTTACATCAAACTAAAAAGCTTCTGCACAACAAAAGAAATGATCAACAGCATGAAGAGGCAACCTACAGGGTGGAGGAAATGTTTGCAAACCACGTATCAGATAAGGGGTTAATATCCCAAATGTGTAAGGATCTCCTACAACTCAATAGCAAAACAATTAAAAATTGGCAGATGACCTGAATAGACATTTTTCTAAAGAAGACATACAACTAGCCAACATGTACATGAAAAGGTTCTCAACATCACTCATCATCAGAGAAATGCAAATTGAAACCACAATAGATACCACCTCACACCTGTTAGAGTGGCTATCATCAGAAGAGGATAGTACGTGCTGGTGAAGATGTGGAGAAAAAGGAACCCTCGTGCATTGAGAGGAGAAATGTAAATTGGTGCAGCCACTATGGCAAATAGTATGGAGGTCCCTCAAAAAATTTTAATATAGAACTATCATATGATCCAGCAATCCCACTTCTGGGAATATATCCTAAGGAAATGAAGTCACTATCTGGACAAGATACCTGTGCCTCTGTGTTCACTGCAGCATTACTCATAATAGCCAAGACTAGGAAATAAGCTAAGTATCTGTCAACAGATGAATGGGTTTAAAGAATGTGGTATATATGTACAATGGAATATTATTCAGCCATAAAAAAGGAGAAAATCCTACCATTTGCAACAACATGGATGGATCTTGAGGGCATTGTACCAAGTGAAATAAGTCAGAGAAGACAAATATTGCATGATATCACTGATATGTGGAATCTAAAACAAAATACAAACCTATGGAAGCAGAGAGCAAAATGTGACCAGGGTGCAGGAAGTGGGAAGGTATGATCACAGGGCGCAAACTCCAATGCTACCTGTAAGCCCTGGGAGCCTGACGCTCAGCATGGCGGCTATTGTCGACAAGACCGTATTATATACTTCAAAGCTGCTGAGAGAAGGTCTTAAATCTTCTCACCACACACCAAGACAGTTGTAACTATGCAATTGATGAATGTGCTAACTAACCTTATTGTGGTAATCATTTCGTAATATATACGTGTATTAAATAATCGTGTTGTGCACCGTAAACTCACACAATGTTATCTGTGAACTAGAGGCCCAGTGCATGAAATTCATGCACAGGTAAGGTCTCTAGGCCTGGCCAGAAATCAGAGCCCATCGGGGCCTTCCAGCTGATGCCAGGGGCTTTCCTTCCCCAACTGCCTGCTGCAGGCTGCTGGCTGCTGGCGACAGGCCATGGGCCTTCCTTCATTCTGCACCACCCCCTGGTAGTCAGTGTACATCATAGAGAGTGATTGAACTCCCAGTCTCCCAGTCGAACTCCTGAAGGGATACTTTGCATATTAGCCTTATATATATATAGATTAGAGGCCCGGTGCACAAAATTCGTGCAGGGGAGGTGTCTCTCAGCCCGGCCTGCACCCTCTCACAATCTGGGACCCCTCGGGTAGGGTCTCTAGGCCTGGACAGCGATCAGGCCCTATCGGGGCTTTCCTTCCCCCAGCTGCTGGCAGCTGCCCTGCCCCCACCACTGCCACTGCTGGCCATCTGTGCCACACTGCCTCCCCCTCCCCCACCACTGGTCACCTCCCTCCATGGGCGACAGGCGTGGGTGCAATCACTTGGCTTGCCTGGGCCTCCCTCTGTAGAGCAATCACTGGCTGGCCCCACATACTTGCCACAGCATCACTGGCCAGTGGCCTGGGCCTCCCTCTGTGGGGTGATCAATCACGGGGCCCCCAGATCTATCACCCCACAGAGGGAGGCCCTGCCCACCTGGCTGGGGCTCCACAATGGATCACTGCTCAGAGGGTGGCCTGGGCCTCCCTCTGCAGGGAAACTGTGGGGCAATGGCGGGGCCCCAGACCATTAGCATCACACCCGCTTTGGCTGGCCTGGCGCCAGTGCGTGTCATAGGGTGGTTGTCTGGAAGGTCATTCTGCTGTTTGGTCATTCAGTCCATTTGCATATTATGCTTTTATTATTATAGATTATATCTCAATGAAACTGGGGAAAATATTAGAAATCAGGCTCCTTCACATGGGAACCCATATTCCTGGTTGCTCTCACAAGCTTGGAAGATCTGGCCCAGGCAGCTGAGCTGAGCAGTCATCCCCGGGGAGACGTGCCAGCTCCCTACACGTCAGTGCTGCGTTTCCAGCATCTGTACCCCTTATTGCTCCCAGAGCCATTTTCATGTGGCCTGGGATTCTGCTGGGTTCTACGCTGTGGGCCTCAGGTGAGTTATTTACTCTCCATACTCTAACTCATCTGGGTGTTTGTTTGTTGTTTGTTTGTTTGTTTGTTTGTTTTTATTTGAGACAGAGAGAAACATCAATGTGAGAGAGAAATATCGACCAGCTGCTTCCCGCATGTGCCCGACCGGGACTGAACCTGCAAACTGGAAATGTGCCCCGACTGGGAACAGAACCTGCGCCTTGCAGTGCATGGGACAATGATCCCACCAACCGAGCCACACTTGCCAGGCTAATGGCATCTGCTTTCTAAAAAGGTATTAGAAGGCACAATAACATCACAAACCCTCGGCAGGGCGGTGTTCACTGAGAACGCAACATCACTTCTATTCTCCCCCGAATGCATAATAGAACATTTGAATTTAATTATGAGAAAGCATCAGAGAACATCAGATTGGGAGACAGAATGACTGACAAGTGCTCATCAAAAGTGTCAAGATTATGGAAGACAGGGACCTGTCACCACCTGGAAGAAATTAAAGACACAGCCACTAAACGCGGCGTGGGGTCCTGGGGCAGGCAAAGGGCCTCAGGGCACATGGGATGGTGGAGTTTGTGGGTTACTTAGCAGAACTGTCCCAGGGTTAACTTCCTGGTTTTGAAAATAGGACTACGGTTATGTGAGGTGTTAACATCGGGGGAAGCTGAATGAAGGGATACAGAACTCTCTACACTGTTTCTCAACTTTTCTGTGAGTCTAATTTTATTTTAAAATGAGAAGTTAAAAAATGAAGTTATTATAAAAATATTCATCTCATGGGGTCATGGTGCGGTCAAAAGAGGTCACATGGTACAGAACGTGGAGCTGTTTTCATCCTTCTGTCTAGCACAGGGGGCTGCCTTCTGCAGCTCTAAGTAAGGGCTTAACTAAAGACTTCGCTTGAGAAAAAGAAAACTAACTTTCTTTAAGTCACACCATTGCGTTCCCAGGATAACCTGTGAAAAGGGTGCTGTGATCCTCGCTTTACAGACGAGGACAGCGAGATGTGAAAGGGCTTCTAGTTTACACACGTGAACACCACCTGCTGTTCCATGGCCGCAGTGAGACCGCTCTCCCACAGCGCTTCCAGCCAGGACTCACCACTCGCCCCAGCACCCACCCACCCGCTTCTAGCCTCCTGGCCTGTGCTGTCCCAGCCAGGGCTGCCTCTGCGGGTTTCTGCTCCCACACTTAGATTTCATTAGCACGATTCTAATGGGACTCATATTCACTAGCCCAGCATGGTAATTAATCAGGCTTCTCCCAGCTCCGAGCCTGTTCACTGCCTCTCCCTGAGAGCAATCCTCAGCCCTCATTCCTAGGGCAGTGAGCCCTGCCTACGCGCTTTCCCAGCTCCCGTCCCTGGGCGCTGTGCACTCAATTATTTCTGGGGGAGGCTGTGAGAGTGGGTGGTGACAGGGCCCCTCTGGGCCTTCCGGGCCTCCTGGCCTCCATAGAAGGCCTCCGATTGCCCGTTGCCAGCCTCTCGCCTACAACAGCATGGCCTCAGCTGCCCGCCAGGAGCTGAAGGCGCCTGCCTCCTTTCTTCATGTAACATTTATCTTCATATTCCCTGCTCCTGACAAAGAAGGAGTGTGTGTTCACTGGGGGAAAATCAGTTCATGTAAAAAATCACAAAAGGAATAAAACTCAGCCATAATGCCACCAGCCAGAAATGAGCAGTGCTAGTATATGGAGACACAAGAGATCCTTGACCTTTTAAAATATGGCTTTTGTGCAAACTGCATATTATATGTTGAAATACCTAACTCAGAGACCCAGACCGCAAGCGAAAGCAGGGGCAGGGCCGCCCACCTCGTGGGGCAGGGCTGTGGCTGCTAATGACAAGTGGCCTGCGCAGTCCGTGCAGCCGCCAAGGGCAGCGTGGACAGGGCGTGGGAGGGCAGCAGAAGAAAGTCAAAGGCAAACTAAAGGGCCAGGCAGCTCCTGAAATCTGTCGCACGGAGGGAGCTGTGGGACCAGTAGAGTCAGAATCCTGTGAATTTTCAAAACGGGCTAGAGATCTGGATTTTTAAATAAAATCACCCAGTTTTTAAATGCTGGCAACCAATTCAATTTCTAAGCAAACGGGCTTCATCTGGACTGTGGGATGTTTAGCAGCTGGAAGGATTCCAGGTCATCCCAGGCCTTCCTCTCCTGGACAGGCCGCTCCTCCCTTCCTGCCCTGCCTCCTCCATGGCGGCAGGGAGCCCTCTGACTGTCCTGGGCCAGGCAGTGGAGAGGCGACAGTCAGCAAAGGCCCTACTCTTCCCCTGCCTCTGAGGTGATGGGGGAGGACTGGCATGTCATCCTTCCACATTTGGTTCACCTGCAGTTCCTTCCAACCATCCAAGCACCATCCTTTGGGAGGAATTCTAAGCACAGTGCTCAGTAGCAGCAATGCTGTGATGGCCGCCTCTGACGCGTGTTAGGTGGGAGGTTTGAGGTTGGGGACTGCCATCCACCAGCCCTGGCTCCCAGTTAGAGGAGGGAAGCCAGCAGGGCCTGAGTCAGGGGAGCAACTAAAGCCATTTTCCCAGTGGTCCCTGCAAGGGGGGACCATGGATGTGTTCTTTTCTTTGAGGGCATTTCATCCACGTGATTATTTCACTAAACTTGTTCCACCCACTGGACTTGAGCCACATGGGAATAAGAAATGAGTCTGGTTTGACTCCCTAGTATGTCTCTGGTGCCCAGCAGAGGCACTGGCACATAGTAGGTTCTCAGTGAACACCACTGAGTGAATAGATGAGGCGCAGTGTCCTTCCCATCAATTCCTCCTACCTTTGGTCCAGGCAGAGCCTCTGCAGATCCCCATCCATGTGACATGTGTAGCAACCATAAGTCGGGAACTTTATTACTGTTAGCTCTCTGGGAATAGGAATCCCTGGTAATCTGTGAGCCTACTATTTCACCTTCAGAGAGCCAACTTCCAAATACCTCTAGCAAAACATCCTATCTCAGTGGTTCTCAACCTTTCTAATGCCGCAACCCTTTAATACAGTTCCTCATGTTGTGGTGACCCCCAACCATAAAATTATTTTTGTTGCTACTTCATAACTGTAATTTTGCTACTGTTATGAATTGTAAAGTAAATATCTGTGTTTTCCGATGGTCTTAGGCGACCCTGCTAGTGGTTCTCAACCTGTGAGAACCGCTAGTAAAAGAATAATATGCAAATTGACCGTCACTCCAACACACAAGATGGCTGCCCCTATGTGGTCAAAGATGACTGACCCCATGTGGACACAAGATGGCTGCTACAAGATGGCCAGCAGGGGAGGGCAGTTGGGAGGGACCAGGCCTGCAGGGGAGGGCAGTTAGGGGTGACCAGGCCAGCAGAGGAGGGAAGTTGGGGGCGACCGGGCCTGCAGGGGAGAGCAGTTAGAGGCGATCAGGCCAGCAGGGGAGTGGTTAGGGGCATCAGGCAGGCCAGCAGAGGCAGTTAGGGGTAATCAGGCAGGCAGGCAAAGTGGTTAGGGGCGATCAGGCAGGCAAGCAGGTGAGCAGTTAGGAGCCAGAGGTCCTGGATTATGAGAGGGATGTCCGACTGCTGGTTTAGGCCCGATCCTGGGGATCGGGCCTAAACCGGCAGTCAGACATCCCCCAAGGGGTCCTGGATTGGAGAGAATGCAGGCCGGGCTGAGGGACTCTCCACCCCCTGTGCATGAATTTCATGCACCGGGCCTCTAGTCCTATATAATAAAAGGCTAATATGCAAATTGTCCCCTCGGGAGTTCGCCTGGGAGACCAGGAGTTCGATCGCTCGCTATGATGTGCGCTGACCACCAGGGGGTGGCAGGGAACATGGCAGGCGACCAGCAGTAGTGGGGTGCTGAGGGAGCAAGGGAAGGAGGAGGGGGGAGGCAGGGAACCTGATTGGCCCTGATCACCAGCCAGGCCTAGGGACCCTACTTATGCATGAATTTCGTGCACCGGGCCTCTAGTTAGGTGTAAAAGTGAGGAACTCTGTAAATATTCTTTCAATATTTTTATCTGTGTGTCTGTGTATAATACTTCGTATTTCAAAATCGTATCTTTCATATAACCACATATTATAACTATCTTCTTGGGATAATAAATATGTTTTTGTAAACTTATTTTTAACAACCACATAGAATTGCATTGCATGAATGTACCATATTTCTTATTAATGAGCATTAAGATTGTTTCCAATTTTTTTATATTGTACATACATTGGTGGTAAACATCCTTGTCCAGAAAAGCTTGCCCACAGCTCTGATTATTTTATTTATATTATAAATTTATTTATTTATATTTTTTATTATAAACTACCTGGTCAAATGGTATGCTAATTTTAATGCACAAATTACCCTACCTAAATATTGTGCCAAATGTTCACATACTGTGGCATTTCCCACCCCCTAGTTCACAGTGGATTTAGAGCTAGATTATGGGGCAAGACACCTAACAGTCATCTGAGGTATCAATGAAAGCATCGCATGTCACTGAACATTGTATTCAGCAAAATTCCTCTCAAACAAGGTTCTTATGCAATTGAAGAAATATGCTGAGACATTCATAAAGAAGAAGTTTGGTGGGGCCCCACAAGAGGCTTACTTGAGGAACAAATAGACGGTCATTAAACTACTCTCTGAGGAGGGAGGGTCCACATAATGACTGGATGTTATTTTGCTTAATGTTAATGCAAGTTCAGGGCCAGAGCTGAATTGTTGTGGCATGGACAAAGAGGCTGGAGACTACTGTCAATAGTGCTCCTTTTCCACTCCTCCCCACACAGCGCTCAGCCACTCCAGTTTTTAACTCCTGAGCAAGCAAATGTTTAAGGAACGTTGGTTTTAATCAGGTTGAGTGCTTTGCATTAACTGGCAGGGTATCAGTGGTAAACTGGTAACTGGTAAAAGCAAGCTGAAGAACAATATATTTTATATTTCCCACTTTTTTAAAGGGAACCTACATAAGCACTTATATGTTTCCATATCTATAATAATAAAAGCCTAAGCAACCATCGCAATCGAATGGACATGGGGTGACCAGGCTGGCAAGGGGGGTAGTTAGGGGCGACCAAACGACTGAGCAGCAGGCTGTGTAGGGCGACCAGGCCCGCGGCGGGGGGGGGGGGGGGGGGGCAGTTGGGGGCAACAAGGCTGGCAGGGGGGTTAGTGAGGGGCGACCAAATGACTGAGCAGCAGGCTGCGTGGGGTGACTAGGCTGGCAGGGGGTTAGTGAGGAGCGACCAAATAACTGAGCAGCAGGCTGCGTGGGGCAACCAGGCCTGCAAGGGGGGGGGGGGGGGGAGTTGGGGGCAACCAGGTCAGCAGTGCGGGCAGTTAGGGGCGTTCAGGCAGGCAGGCAGGTGAGCAGTTAGGAGCCAGTGGTTCCAGCTTGTGAGAGGGATGTCTGACTGCCAGTTTAGGCCCGATCCCCAGGATTGGGCCTAAACCAGCAGTCAGACATCTCCCAAGGGGTCCTAGATTGGAGAGGGTGCAGGCTGGGCTGAGGGGACACCCCGCCTGTATGAATTTCGTGCACCAGGCCTCTAGTGTTTATATAAGCAAAGGAAAATATAGAATATACAACCTTTTAACCATGCTTATTAGGAATATTAGTTTATAGAGGGGAAGATCAGATTGTTTGTTATATTTTAAATGCTTGAATTACATCAATTGTTTGAATTGTTTCAACAAGCACATACAACTTACCTAATTTAAGTGTTTAGTTTTTTAAATTTGATTTGAAGAAGCACCAAGTGGTAGCATGCTCAGAAGAGGCCACCGCTCAGACCATCTCTGACTAATACTACCCTTGAAAACCTTTGCTTAAAAGCTTGGCGGTATAAATACTGATTGCCTGGGAATATAATAGGGGTCCTTTTGCCCTTGACCATATAGGATTATATCTAGTATTTTTATTTTGATTTAATGCAGATGTTGCTTTAAAATAGAAATTCCTGAAGTAAGGAATCCACCAGCAGATGGCCTTTGGAACCAGACTGCAGCTCCTCCCTGGGTCTCCAGCTGATGGCTCGGATTTTGAACTTACACCTACACAAATGAGCCAGTTCATTGAAAGAAATATCTCCTCTTTCCCTCTCTCTCCCACCCTCCCTCTCTCCTTCCCTCTCACCCCACCCCCACACCCCACCCCACCCCCACTCTTCCCTGCTCCTCTCACCCTGTCCCATACAGGGACTAAAAGATGAGCTAGGCAAGTCTTTAGGGGTAACAGTCTCAGGAATCGGGGTGAGCCTGGGCTGGCTGGGGGCAGAGGGGCAAATCAGATTTCCACTCCCCCTGGGAGGAAATGCAAGGTAGGGAGTTCCCCATTGCTTCTACAAGCAGCCATGGGAGAAATGTTGAACCTAGCACCCCGTCATTGCTCAGCAAGTATGGTCAGATGAGTGGTGAGTGAATGAAGGTTGTGAAGGGGGGCCCAGCCCTGGGGAGAAAACAAGGACTAGCCTCTCCCTGCGCCCACTCAGAGCCCTGCACAGCGCGGGGCACATTGGGGTTCTCAGTGGAGCCTTCCAAGGTCAATCACCCCTTCTCACCCAACCCTGAAAGAGAGGTGCAGCAGACACCTGTGCTGACCTCAGAGCACTCACACTGGGGGGCCTGCAAGGCACCCCAATGAACCGGGAATGTGTTTGAAGTCCCAGCACCTTCTAAGGATTCAGTTTAAACAAGCTGGGTGCTGCAGACACTTTGGTGAAAGATGCTAAATAAAGACATGAGATAATTACCAATTAAAGCCATTTTCTTAGAAATAGGAAGGTCCCATTTGCCAAGAGTAAAAAGTGGGGGCAGGCCCTGCTTGGGTGCAGGGCCCAACAGCTGGGAAAGTCATTCTGGGTGGGCTCAGAAGCCAGTGTGAGTCAGAGCGTGGGGTCAAGTGGGGCCAGAGCACCCCCCACCCCAACCTTAAGGGTGAGAAGTCAGCAGAGATACAGCAACAGGGCCCCCGAGGGACAGGAGGGCGCCTGTCCCCACTGCCGGGCACCTGCCTGGCAATAGTGAAGGGATTACTGGACAAGCATCCCTGAGGCCTCGAACTCAGGGACTCCCTGGCATCCTCTGCAGGATGTAATTTTGATGAAGAGACAAACAAGGGGAAGCTGGCCCCATGCTCCCTTTTCATTAATTTTACGAATATCTTTCTAGCATCTCTGTGTGACCCTGGGTGCTTGGGGGGCAGCGTGTCCACTGAGACAAGCATGACTGCCGCCCAGAGCTCACCTTCTAGCAGCCAAGCCTCCTGGGGCCTACGATGGACCAGACACTGCGCCCAGTGCTTTACCAGGCCCCGCCCATTTTACTCTCACCCCAAGCCTAGAAAGTGGTCTGTTAGGGTCCCCAGTTACAGAGGAGGCTAAGTGACTTCCTGAGATCACCCAACTAGTGAGAAACCTCAGGCTCTGAACTAGTAACCACTACATCTGCCCTGCCTGGCCTGAGAAAAAAATAAAGTAGAATTTATTCATCATAATTAGGAACTATACTTTATTCCAATTTCACCTGAGCTTGTTAAGAAAAATGAATATTAATGATTATCACATTTTAAAAAATATTTTATATGTTTTTATTGACTTCAGAGAGAGGAAGAGAGAGGGATAGAGAGGTAGAAACATCAGTGATGAAAGAATCATCAATTGGCTGCCTCCTGTGGGGACCGAGCCCACAACCTGGGCATGTGCCCTGACCGGGAATCAAACCACAACCTCCTGGTCCATGGGTGGATGCTCAACCACTGAGCACACCCACCCGGCAATTATCACATTTTTAAATAAAATCTACAGAATTGATCTTTTAGCTTTCCTCTTTGTACTCATTGATGCAATCAAATGAGTTAATAATTTTTCTGATATTAAGCCAACCTTGTATTACAAGACTAAGCTTGATTGGGTCATGTTTTATTGTATTTTTAGTATAATGTTCAAATGGATTTTATTAGAATCAATTTAATGGCCCTAGCCAGTTTTGCTCAGTGGATAGAGTGTTGGCCTGCAGACTGAAGGGTCCTGGGTTTGATACCTGTCAAGGGCATGTACCTCAGTTCCAGGTTCCCAGCCCTGGTCAGGGTGCATGCAGGAGGCAACCAATAGATGTGTCTCTCTCGCATCAATGTTTCTCTCTGTCTCTCCCCCTCCCTTCCACTCTCTCTAAAAATCAATGGGAAAATATCCTCAGGTGAGGATTAACCAAAATAATAATAATAATAATAATAGGATCAATTTAATAATAACTTTATTTAGGAATTTTACATCAATATTCATAAGGAAGTTTGGTTGGTAATATTCTTTTTGTGATGCCTTTATTAAATTTTGCTACCAGCTATGCTAACTTCATAAAACAATCTGAGGAACTTTTCTTCTTTTTACCTGCTCTAGCTATTCAAGTAGTCTAGAAATGACTCACTCCTTATATGTTTGAAAGAACTCATCCATAAAACTGTCTGAGCATGGAACCTTCTGGAAACTAGGGTTTTGTTTGTTTGCTTACTACTTTTACTATTTCTTTCTTCCATCTACATTTTCCCCTCCTTTCTTTAGTCAGTTTTATTCATTTGTATTTTCATTGAAAAGAATACATTTCATCCAGATTTTCAAATTCATTTGCATTGTATTGTAGTATATCCTTTGATAAATCTTTAAAAATATTCTCTAATTCTATATTTCTGATTCCCTTTCCATTCAGAATTTTGCTTATTTTCTTAGACGTCCCAGCATTTGGTCTATTTCACTGGTCTCTTTAAAAAACTGGGTCTTGGAAGTAGCTATTAATTTTTACAGGTCTTAGATATTCTAGCCAGATTCGGGAAAAATAATTGTCTTAAATTCTTTAGTCATTAAACAAGTAAAAACTGAAAATAAATGATCATTGACATCAAGAATTAGGAATAGAAGGCCAACAAAATAAACACAAGGAAAGCTTGACCTTCTATTCTTAATTCTTGATGTCAATGATCATTTATTTTCAATTTTTATTTGTTTAATGACTAAAGAATTTAAGACAATTATTTTTCCTGAATCTGGCTTTAAGCTTATCTCATAAAACCGAAGATGTTGCCTTTCCTTTCCATTCTCTTTTAAATCGTTTCTATCCACAGCTGAGCTTTTAGGAAAGAGTTGTTATGGTTACAATAAATAAATAAATAAATAAATAAATAAATAAATACTGTTCAGAGATTATATTAGATTAAAAATAGTTTTATTGTACAACACAAAAATCACCCAGAATTCCACTATCTTTCCAATCATTGGTGCATATGGTTACTTCCTGTTTTCCTTTCAAAAAATCATATTATCTATTTTATCTTAAAAGCCACTTTCCTGCCTAGATATTGTGTGTGTGGCTATTAGGACCTCTTGCTACTCTTTAGGGCTGTGAACTTTTGGGATCTTACAGTAACTCATGTGAACATGAGATTGACAGGCACAGGTTAGATTGTATCGGGGTCTTCTCTCCTTCCTCATGTGAGACAGAAAGAGGACCTGCGACAAATATGAGTTTATCCTTCTGAAACAGCCACCTCATCAGCTTGAAGACACAGGAAACAAGGCTCCTCGAGCCTCCTGCCCGGGACCTGCCTCCATCCCAAAACTGACACGCAGCTCCATCCTAAACCAACCGGGCAAATCACACCACTTCCTCGGAGCCTCCCTTTTCTCATATGTAAATGGCAACAGGGCCTTGGCTGGCAAGGCAGTGGTGAGCTGTAAACAAACAATGCACTTAGGGCAGAGCCGGGCGCCCTTCATGAGAGCCAGTCCACTCCTGCCCAAACTCACAGCTCAGTCCAGGCCGAGGGGCCCAGGGCTGCTCCTCTGCAGCTTCACAGAAGCAGGAAAGCGCCTGTGACCCAGCGTCTCCGCGTCCTTGAAGCCTGAGGTGCCCTAGAGAGAGGAAGCCAGTGCCCTTGCGCGTCCCAGGCTGTTTATTATGCCAGGGAGGCTGCCCAGACTCATTACTGCTGCAGAATACAGGCCCCCGGGGCTGAAGCGGAGCCGGTAATTACTAACAGCTCCCTAATAACTATGGGCTCCGTGGAAATGAGTCAATCTGGAACCCGCATTTGTGTCTAAGCTATCCCAATCCTGGCTCGGCACCGGGGACTGCTAATGAGGGCCCGCTCCTGAGGCCAAGGGCCCTGACGGCCACTCCTGGGAGACTTTCAGTGCCTGCTCCCCCTAAGCTAGCCCTGGCTCACAGGCCTCCGCCCCGGGCCAGCCCGCCTCTCCAGGAAAAGACCTGGTTCTCTCCAGAAGGCCACCTTTAGAGGGGCTTCTGGCAGCAGCCTCCCTCTCTGCTCTTCTTCCCTCAGCTCCTGCTCCGCCAGACTTTATTCTGGTCCCAGGCAGCATCGATTAGAAAACCAGCAGTGACTTCTGAGAGCCACCTCCCCTCTCTGCCTTTCCTCTGGGAGCCACAGCGCTGCCTTGAGGTAGAGTGGCTTCATGGCTAACGTTTGCAATTAGGACAGCGTGCACCGTGCAATTTCAGTCCACAAATTAGGGTGCAAGAAACTGAGCTTTCTGGATGATTCTAAAGCTGATCTTTACTGGTCTCCCAAGCCCCATTTCCTGTGGGTGGTGGAAACACAACCACAGCAATTGAGAGAGGCCCCCACTTGTTTTCTGGATGGGTGGGAAACCTTATTCTGGGGGCAGAAGGGCCAAGTGCCAGAGGGTGGATCTGGTCCTTAGTCACTGCCACTGCCCATGCTGGCACCTTCCCACCACCCATGCCCTCCTGTCTCACTGTCCTCCGTTGTCCGTGCAGCGTCCTTGCTGGGATCTGCCCATTCTCCTGGCAGTCATACTGCTTGGTCATCCAGCTGTTTCCAAACCCTTCTCCCCAAATAAAGCCCACTCACATGCTTGCCTGCTGTCCTGGTCCTCCTCTGAGGTGCTAGAAGCCACTGACTCCATGATCGAGGAGGGACAGCTAATCCTTGGTTAAAATCTAAAATAATGATTCTCCCACGTGATCCAAAGTGAAAGTGGTGGGTGGTTAGGAGTGGATCAAGGGTCCACAAGGAAGACCCTCACGATTTGGGAAGCATCTGTAAGTGCAATTTTGGATACAACTGTTGCTCCTGGAGGGAACGAGATAGGTTGGTGCCTGTACTAGGAGAGCCTGTGATGAAGGTAAAACCAACCATTGCCTCTGACCCAAACAACAACAGACTTCTGCTCTAATGGAGTCTGGACTAGGACACCATTGCCATTGCTCGGGGACTGTTGCAGAGGTTCTGAAATCAACTTCCCACCGCCTCACGGTGGTGTTTGGTGAGGGCATTCCTCACAGACCTCCATTGACCACTGTGTCTGCACAAGGACCTGCTACACAAGAGCTGAGCATGATGGAGAGATGCACTCCAGGGCAATGTCAGTGCACATGTCCAGGGCGTTCTTGCCTCTAGGTGAGGATAGGACCATCGCTTTGGCAGCAGATTTCCCCATCTTTGGGAACTAAGCGCACACCAACATCGTTGCTTATGGGCAGGAATTCCTCACTTGTCCATGGAAGTGGTGCCTGAGGGGGTCACAAAGAAGCAAGCCTTTCCCACCAGTCTAAGCACATAGGAACTCTCTTATTAGATGCACATAATATGTGACACTCGGCTTCCTTAAACAATGATACAGCTACACTATCTAGATACAACTGAGCCTTACCGTCAGGCCATGGATCATTCCAACACTCAGCCTGCATGGCTGCCTTGGGAGACCCTGAGCCATGTCACCCCTCGGTGGCCTGAGTGGTGGGACTCACTGGCTTGTCTGTCTTTAGTACTCACACTGTGATATGGTCACTCCCGCTCCCCCAGGCAGCAAATCCAGGCACAAGCAATAAGAAGTGAAGCATGGGAGGCTGAATTGGGTGCAATTGGTGGGAATTACACCCACTGTGGGCTCCCAGAGCTGAGTTCCCACCATAGTCCTCATCTGCATTTGATACAAAATGAGATAACAAAGGACTAAAAATAGGGCCTGAGACAAAGTAGGTGTTCAATTATGGCTGGCTGGGCAATAATGTTAGGCAGTGTCGGATAGTGACATGAACTCTAGAGTCAATTCCTTTTGTTCACAGCCCAGCTCTGATGTTCACATGCTATGTGACCTTGACCTAATTACTTGGCTCAGTTTCTCTGCCTTCGATGGGGATAAGAATAGTCACAGCCACCAATGGATTGTTGTGGACAGCACTATCTTACAGGAAGTATGTGTTAGCTAATTTTATTAAGCTGACAATGATGGTATGATGATGACAATGACCTTGGGAACCTTTGAGCCCCACTTGCCCTGCAAAACTCTAGCCCTCTGCCCAGATGCTGGGGAGACATTTCCCTAATTGGTTGGGTTGGCCTCTGAGGTGCATTAAAGATGGGCACAACGTCTTTGGCACCCCTCCCATGAGAAGTGGGCTCTGAGTCCCCTGCTCTTGACTATGGGATGCTCGTAGTGATGTGCCTGAACCTCCGGGCACTGCCGGCAGGGCCCACTCAAGCCCTTGTCATGTCTGCCCGGAGACAAGAGAGCACCCTTCACCCAGGGGCTCTCAGCTGGGGCTCCCCAGACTAGGACCACCGGGCAAAAGCATGGGGAATGCTGATGGCACCTGGCATTCAACCGCTCCAAAACACACTCTTAGACATCCTTACATGTGCTAACTTCTGTGTTCATTACATGCGGGGTAAGTGGTGAAAATACATTCTTTTGTACTCGCTGCACTTGTGTGTAACACTCTCTGTGTACCAGGCCCCAGTCTGGGAATTTTTAAAATATTAACTCACTTAATGCTTAAACATTTTAAATTACATGATCTACTTTTATCCTCATTTTACAGGTGAGGAAACTAGGCACAAGGAGGTTAATGAACTTTTCTTAGGTTAAACAATTAAGAGGTGAGGCTGAAATTTCAACCTAAGTAAATGTGCACCATAATGGTGCCGGTCACAGTCAGCATGTGCTATGTAACAAACCATCCAGAAACAGACGGCTTTAAACAGCACACTGACTGTTTCTCGGGATTGTGTGAGTTGGCGGCTGGTTGGCGGCTGGTCCTCCTGGTCTGGGCCAGTCAGCTGATCACTGTGGTCTGCTGGCAGGCTCCCCAGACTTCTCACAGAGGTGGTCACACGGACAAGGTGAACAACAGAGGGAGGGGCCCAGTGAGAAAGTGCTTTGGGGGTTTTTGCTTGTATGATGTTTGCCAATGTCCTATTGGCCAAAGCAAGTTACAAAGCCAGCCCAGAGTCAGTGTGGGACTCAAGGTCATGGCCTTCAGGAGGGAAATAATTAAAGGCTATGTTTACAATCTCCACAATAGTCTTAGATCTGAACCACTCACTAACCTGCCTCTTAGGCTTCCAATAGTATTAACCCAACCCTGGCTTTCAATGGAGCCCAGAGCAAGAACAGCCAAGGAACCTGACAGCCCACGTCATTCCCCTTCTCCCAATGCCCCACCCAATCAGCAGCCCACCAGGGGTGCAGAGAGATCTGACTGAGTGCCCAGGGAAAGAAGAGGAAGTGGACTGACTGTGAGCCAGGGAGTTTGAGTTCAATTACCTGAGCGGCTGTGGGGCCTCAGGCGGCTTGCCTCACCTCCCTGGGCCTCAAGGATGTGGTTGTATTCAGTTCAGCAGCCCCATTCGTTCAATGACCATTTATGCAGCTCCCACTCTGCTGGGTGTGGTGTTGGACAACACAGAGACACTTGTGAGAACAGGCCTCACTCACCCATGAGCATTTAGCACAATGAAAGCCAGGGGCTACCCAAATAACCTCAGTAATGAACATGGCACGTGCTCGGGGGACAAAAACCCAGTTCTCTGAACAGTTAGCACCAAGAAATATGGTGTAGACCAAGCATGTCAAACTCATTTATACGAGGCATGCGGCCCACCAGCCGTGAGTTTGCCATGCTTGGTGTAAACCATGGGGGGCCCGAGGGTGATGAAAGAAGGTTTCCTTCCACGGGAGGACAGCGAGAGGCAGCTACCTGAGAGGGCCAGGGAAATGACTTGGGATCAGAGTGACTGGGAGACAGCTGTCCACAGGTGGCGTGCACACTCTGAAAGGAGAGGTTCTGACTGCCTGTGTCCCGGGCTAGCTTTTCAAGGGCATTCCCATTGCAAGCAGCCCTGAAAGACAGGCATGGCCTCTCCTTGGGGGCAGTAGGCAAGATAGTCACCGCCTAGTATAAAGCGCCCAGGCTCCCCAGCCCAGTTTCCTGTCCTGTAATACAGCCACTGCGTGTACAGAGTCACCTGCCTGCAGCACACCCTGTGGGAATGGGGCTCAGAAAACCAAAGACAAGATGGGGCTCTGGGCTCCGCTGCTGTGAGTAAGAAGCAGTGCACAGAGCCGGTGCCGGGTCTGCTGCCAGCATCGGTGAGCTGCCACCGAGCTAACAGGTCAGCTTCAAGGATGGCCAGACTCAGACCCTCCTCCCTTCTTGATGCTCACAGATTCCCAAACCAGTGACTCAAACTGACGCCGGAGGATGGAGCAGGAAGGAGGGACAGGGTGGCCACAGAGCACCAGGCAAAGAGCCTCCTGGCAAAGGCGTGGGGGTGGCGGAGAGCACGACTTGTTAGCAGAGTGGGCGCAGAAGGCTTGAGGAGGACATGGAGAGAGGGAACCACAGGCCTGGGAGGTGGCGGGGTGGCCGCAATGACTGTGACGCTGTCCCAGGCAAGGGAGCCAGGAACGCTGAAGGGCATGAGGGGCAGGCTAGACTCACAGCCCCTTCCGGGAGCTTCTGAGTCCCCCGTCTTAGCCTCCAGAACCTGTCTACCCCAGCATCCCCCAGAAAATAGCTGGGGATGCAGCACAGGTTGGCATAGCAACCGATGAGATGACTGTTTCCACCATAATTTTATTTCCACCGGCTCTGACGGTCGAGCTAGCCCTACGTGTGTTCGGACAAGCACAGGGTGCTGGGTGGGGAAGCGGGCAAGGTCAGCCTCCTTCTGGCTGAGGGCTGGGCAGTTCCAGGAGGTAGTTTCTTCGGGGACACAGATCCCTAACAATCCTTCCTGGCCTGACAATCCCTGCTGGTCTAATCGAGGAGAGGCAGCCTCGGCCCTGGAGCCCCCAATTGAGGTAAGAAAGGTCGCACCTGGGCTGTGGGGGGCTGAGCCCTCCTGTGAGTGTGCCCAGGAGGCGCTGGGCCTGAGCCGCAGCGGCTGGAGCCCACCAACCAGCACATGACTGCCTGCACACTCATTCACCGCTCTGCGCCTGTTTCCCTGTCAAATGGGACCTAACTCCTCAGGGCGCTCTGAAGATTAAATGAGTTTTAAATCTGTAGTGTTTAGGATGGTGTGGCACACAGTATGGGCTCAGCAAGTGGGAGCGCATGTTCCTGGCATGGAGTGTGCCTTCCCACAGCCTGTCACTCAGGGACTCCAGCGCCCCAGCAGGCTGCACGCAGCCCCAAACACCGAAGTCACCAGGGCATCTTATTCAGAGAAACTCACTCCAGTGGGGTCACTGCCTCCCAGGGTAAAACGTGCCACAACAGAATGCAGGGGCTCACGGACCAACTTTGCTGATGACTCCCCGTGCTTACAAATGGCCCTCCTAAATGCCTCCTAAATGGCCTTTCCCACAATGTCCTTGAGGGCCGGGGTCCTCCAGCGGGAGGTCCCTGCCAAACCTCGGAGCAGGAGCAAAAGAAACCATCGCTTTAAGCCACTAAGTGCTGAGGGCCTCCTTCCTCAGGGACAGACAGCTGACATCGGACACACGCACAGGGCCCCGGCGGGGGCCAGGGACCGCTGTTCACTTGTTCACACGGCTCCCCTCTCAGTGTCCCCATCCTCCCCACCTGCTCCCTGCCTTTCCTGATGGTAAGAGTCTCCTGGAGAAGAGGCTGGGAATTGAGATGCACAACAGCCGGGCTACGAGTGAAATAAAACTCGGGCCAGTTTCTGCAGCACAGCCCAGGAAGTAAACAGCAGCCCATAGCCATCACCCAGAGACCAGGACTTGATCAATAGCTTCCTAATGTTGGGCCCCCTTCCAGTTTAGGACCAAGCAGAAAGCCACATGCATCTCCTGGCCCATCGCAGGAGGGCCAGTCCCCAGCCCACGGCTCTGACCCGGCATACCTGGCTCCCTCCTTTCGTCATAGCAAAGCGTCCCCACGCCCACAGGCCCCGAGTCTCTGCCCAGCACAGTGCCAGTGGCTGCCTCCGCGCCGAGCCAGCTCTGCACCATCAGCCTTTGCTGCGCTCACTGGTGGCCTTCAGTTATTTCCATAGAATTTATAGACGTAATGGGAACGACTGATTCTTATCCTCGGGGAAGCTGGAGAACACCATCCAGGCCCCTGGGCTCAGAGTGAGGTCCCTGGGGTGCAGCACCACCGGGAGCCTGTTGGAAGTGCAGCACCTTGGGCTCGCCCCAAAGGGACTGAGTCAGACCTGCAGTGCATCAGCGGTGGTGACCCTGCACACACCCACATGTGAAAGGCTTGGCCAGGAGCGTGGATCCGGGGCAGCGGGGCCCAGTCCTGGGTGCGCAGAATGCCAGAGTCCGTCTGTATCCAGCGCATCTGCTTTCACGCCCTGGGCAGTCTTGGGCACCACTGGTCTTGAAGGCGCCTGGGGGATCCTCACATGCAGCCGGTGCTAAGAACCGAGGCCCAAAGCGTGCGTGTCAGTCGTCTGGAGAGCTCACCGAGTGCCCCGAGCCCAGACTTGGTGAAGGGGAGACCCTGGGCTTGGTAAGAATGACCAGGGGACCCAGACCAGTGGTGCTGGAGAAGCCCTGTGAGAGGCGGGGCCCCCGGGAAGCCTCCCACGCAGCTCTCTTCCCTTCCTGACCGCAGCTCCATCCTCAGCTCTGCCCGGCCCGGCTAGCACCAAAGCGTGAGCAACCGGAGAGCATCAGGGGCGAATCCAGTGCATGGCGCGCGCCTGTGTGTGCACGTGCGTGTGTTCTAATATACACAGGTGTTATCTTTAAAGCTTTAAATCCATTGCCAGCATTTTTTATTGATTTCAGAGAGAAATAGAAAGGGAGAGATAGAAACATCAATGATGAGAGGGAATCATTGATCGGCTGCCCACACGCCCCACACTGGGGATCGAACCCACAACTCAGGGAATTGAACTGTGACCTCCTGGTTCATAGGTCGACGCTCAACCACTGAACCACGACAGCTGGGCCATTGCCATCATTTTTTTAAAGGAGATTTTATATAGAAATCTAGATTTCTGGATCCTCCTGGAAAAATCATGAAATCTAGGAGCAACCGACCCATGTTCCCGTGTGGTAACAACTGCCTGGAGCTAACTGCCCCTCAAAATGAGGCGCATGCTCACCAGCTGCCCACAGTCCCTGCCTGCCCCCGTCACTCATTTTTGTCACCTGACCGGCCCTGCAAGCATTTGAATTTGGAGCCTTTGTGTAGAGAGAGTCCAGCCCCAGAGGAGAAAACCAAGCCCCATCCCCAGTGCGCTCCAAGTCCCTGAGTCCTGACTAGTGCTAGGACTGAGGGTCAAAATTCTGACTGCTTATGGGGCTGAGAATCTGCCTTCCTGAGACCTGGCTTCCCCACAGAGGACAAGGACCTAGACCCCCAACCCGGCCCCCACTCAGAACTTGAAGCACCTTGCAGTATAAGCAATCTCTGCTTTTGACCTTGGGCTGTCACATACTCGGATGTACTACACCTACGATTTATGTAACCTCTCTAAGCCTCAGTGAACTCACCTACACTGTGAGAATAACAATGTCTGATCTAGAGGGCTGTTTGAGGGCTGAGTTAAATCGTGTTTATAAAACAATATTCTGGCCCCTGGAAAATAGGAAGGGCCCTGCAGTGAGTACTGAATACTATTAACAATTTCTCAATGTCTGTGTTCATGTGAGAGCCCCTCACTGTCTGGCATTCACAACGCTCACGATTCAGTTACTTCCAACCCCAAACTTAAGAAAGCAATGTGTTGAGAGCCCCCTATTGAATGAACAGCTTTAGGCAAAGCTCTTAACTTGCTAAGCCTCATGTTTTTCATCTGTGAAATGGAGATCATAGTAGCACGCACTCCTCAGAGCTGTGTGAAGTTTAAATGAGATAATGCTTGTAATGCGCCCATCACAGTGCCCAGCTCCCAATAAACTCAGGTTTTGACTCCTCGAAGCAGGGTCGCCACCTAGTGGTTTAGGACAGTAACTGCAGGCTCTACAGGGCATAAGAGAAAAGAATGGCCAAAATACAGCTGCATGGGCGGACTCAGAGATCCCATTTGACAGTGGGAAGCGAATTCCGAAAGAGGTACTGGCCACTCACTGAGCTTAGGAATTTCCCCAGGTCCATTCCTGGACCAGTCTGTGGCATCGCCATGACAACCCTGGCTTGCCTTGGGGTCTCCACTTGATGGTGGCCCGCTGGACTCTGGACTGAGCTGCTTGACCCCAGGCGTGGCTCCTGGGGATGTAGCTTGCTGCTGGACCACGGGCTCGGTGAGTATGTCCAGTGCCTGTCCCCACTGTTTGGCTGTTGGCTGCTGTGCATGTTTGGGTCCTGATTTGGCCAGGACCGAGCTCTCTTCCTCTGCAGTCACCCAGCTGCGTTGGAGACCTTCGGAACCCTGGGTTTGAGCACCCAGGGAATGTTGTCTGTGTGGCACAGCTTGGTGCATGGCCCTCTCAGTAAGCGCATTTCACATGCCACTGCACCAGGAGGACTCGCGAGCCCAGGCTGCCTGAGGTAGCCACATCCCAAGCGGTGACCCTGGAGGGACCAGGGTCTGGGTGGCGCTGCGGGAAGGCTGTGTCTCATTGGACATTGTGTCCACATGGTTATCCGAAGACAACCCCCCAGACTGCCCCAGGATGAAACCTTTCTGTTAAATATCCAGGCTGGCAGGGGCTCCCAGCCCTGACCAGACTGCTCTCTCGGCTGCCCCTCGCCTGTAGCATGGGGAGACTTGAGACAGAGTTTATCAAAAATGAAACGCACTTTGACTACCTCAGCAGATGGTGTCTCAGGAATGGCCAGCCGTGCAATTCCCAGGTGGGAGTCAGTCTGGCCACAAAAGCTTCTTCCATTCCACGTGGTCATTGGCAGCCCTGAACTCAATAAACAGCCCTGCCAGCCCCAAGAAATGCAGAAACGGCCGCAGAAACGGCCACAGCCCCGGCCAGGTCCACCCTGAGTGCAGGAGCCAGAGGGGAGCACAGTGAGGTGAGAGCACACTCCCCCTCCTCTCATGGGCACCTGTGCACAGGCGGTCCCTCGTTCTCTCTGTCTCTGTCTCCGTGTGTCCGTCCCTCACTCCGCATCTCTCTATTTGTCTCTCTCTGTCTCTCACACACTGGTGAGCATGTGCAATGAAAATGGTGTCTGAGACAGTCAGCCAAGGAGAGAATGTTGCATGAGCAAGAAATTAGAGACCCAAATCTGGGACAAACATTCAGGGAGTATCTTAAGTTATCATTAAGATGGAGTAACAATACGAATGTAATTGTCTGTTTGCCAGGGAAAAAAATCATTTTCAAAGTGGAGAAATCAACCCATATGTTTAACTTTGTCTTTGTAAAGAAATTTTTTAATAAAATAAAACCTCTTACAGAAATATACAAAGATACAGGCAAAAAATTTCATTTATAACAAATGAATATTTATCTGCACCGAATATGTTCATTATATATTGTTAAGAAAAGAAATGAAATAAAACAACATAGAACTTGCATTTCTAATAAATTAATAGACTCAATATCCTGGAAAAAATCTCTAACACGAAACACATAGAAAATTTTTAAAAATAAATACATGTTGCACAGCAAAGGAAACCATCAATAAAACAACAAGAAAGCCCACTGCATGGGAGAACATATTTGTCAATGATATCAACGATAAGGGTTTAATCTCCAACATTTACAGGGAACTCATGCAGCTTAACAAAAAGAAGATAAACAACCCAATCAAAAAATGGGCATCTGATCTAAATAGACACTTTTCGAAAGAAGACAGAAGGAAAGCCAAGAGACATATGAAAACATGCTCAAAGTCACTAATCATCAGAGAGATGCAAATCAAAACAACAACGCGGTACCATCTCACACCTGTCAGAATGGCTATTATCAACAAATCAACAAATGAACAAGTGCTGGAGAGGATGCGCAGAAAAAGGAACCCTCGTGCACTGCTGGTGGGAATGCAGACTGGTGCAGCCACTGTGGAGAACAGTATGGAGTTTCCTCAAAAAACTAAAAATGGAACTCCCATTTGACCCAGTGATCCCACTTCTAGGAATATATCCCAAGAAACTAGAATCATGAATCAGAAAGGATATATGCACCCCTATGTTCATAGCAGCACAATTCACCATAGCTAAGATTTGGAAACAGCCTAAGTGCCCATCAGCAGGTGAGTGGATTAAAAAACTGTGGTACGTCTACACGATGGAATACTACGCTGCGGTAAAAAAGTTCCTAGCATTTGCAACAACATGGATGGAGATGGAGAGTATTATGTTAAGTGAAATAAGCCAGGCAGAGAAAGATAAATATCACATGATCTCACTCATTTGTGGAATATAATGAACGGCATAACTGATGAACAAGAACAGATCCAGAGACTGAGAAACGTCGAACAGCACGTCATACCTCAGGGAAGGTAGGGGAGGGCGGGGATAAGGGGGAGAGGTCAACCAAGGGACTTGTGTGCATGCATATGAGCCTAATCAATGGACACAGACAACAAGGGGGTGGGGCATAAGTGGGGGGTGGGGGGTTATGGGGGAATAATTTGTGTTTTTGCCTCCCTGACAAAGTTTATATAAAGTTACAAAAAGAGATTGACAGCCACTTTGAAATTGAATTGCCATGGCCTAGAGCAAAGACTATCCTTACATGATATTATTCTACAATGTCATTATAATTTTAGATATTTTACAACAGCATATTGTACAATTATCCCAAACAAACTTACAAACTAATTCTTGGAATGTTTGGCAGCAATTTAAAAAAAAAAAAAAAAAGAGGACATGAAAGGATTTAATCCCTTTCAGAAGGAATTAAGGCACTGGGAAGGCACTTGAGCATTCTGTATTGGCCCCTCTTGCTTTTTGTGCCAAGAGGGACCCTCTTCTCACAATCTAATTGCCCTCAGCTGTTGCCTGTGCTTTCTGTTTATGCTGAGCTTGAAGCCTCGTGGTGGCTGGTACCATGGATCTGTCTCTCGCCCCATTGTGTGAGCTGGGCCCTCCCTGGAGAAGAAACCTGAGTTCCCCAAGATATGTGATCAGTTCTGGGACCCCGCCAGCAGGCCAGGGGATCCCAAGGCAGGTGCTGGGCGTGGAGGCCACGGGGGCATAGGCTACCAAGGAGACAGAACTGAACCTCACATCACCCTGCTTGGCCCCGGAGGATGACTGGTTAGCCAGAGACGGGTAAGATTCCTCAGGGAAGGAACAACCTAAGACAGGCACAGTCGCAGAGGGGCCATCAGGAGAGAACTTGGGGATCATCAGAGGAGGGGCACAGACCCCCACCCTTCCAACCTTGCAGGGGCCTGAACCCTCGCCCCGTCTGAGGGAGGTCTCCTGCTCCCATGGCTGCTTTGCTTCCCACGCCCAGCTCAGATCGGGACACAGGTGACAGACAGTGTGACTTGGCCCAGCTCAGATTGGGACCCAGGTAACAGACAGAGACTTGGCTGACACCAGCTGCCCTATATCTAAATCCAGCCTAGCACCAGGAATGCTCAGGGCCTACTCAAGAATGTAAATAATCCTTTCCACTAATATTTACAGGGTAAACTAAGATTGTTGGTAGAGTATTAAATTTGACAGTAAAATAATAATCAAGTTTTCAGATTAATTTAAATAGGCAAATTCAAATAAGTGAATATTCAAGAAAATTTAATTGTACTGGACAAAAAGCTCTTCCTAAAGTGGTAACTAAAATTTCTATTGGTAGTTCATCTCATGGTAAAATTCCTGAACATGCAATGAAACTAAAGCAGTCATATTTTTGTGCAAAAAATTAAAATTTAAAGTTATCAAGACTGCATTATAAAATTTACAAAAGCCTCCATTAATCAAAAAAGGGGGGATAGTAGGGTAATATCATGTAAGGAAAAATATCCTATAAGTAAATTACATCTAGAAAATTTTTACTTTACAAAATTAATTTTTATTTGTAATGCTAACAACAAGACACCCATGAAAAACACACATGGTGTCTAAATAAGACAAAGGAAAATTGTTTGGGCAAAAATAAAAAGGATCCCAAATCAGTTATATAGAAAAGATTCCTTTATTAACTTTCGGTCGAGAATATGTTTGTATATTTTCAGAAAACAACTCCAAGACCATGTGGATTCCTGCAACAGAGAGGAATTGACAGGTCTGCTCCAACCACGAAGACAAAAGGAGAAACAGTCCAGAGATGGAAGACTCTGACAACGCCTTGCCACGCTAGCAGTCAGAAGCTGTGTGACGCAGCAGGTTACCTAGGACCAAACCAGAGAGGGTTGGACCTGCATTGCCACCATGTGCCCACCATCCAGATATCATTGCTGACATGTACACATAAGGAACTGTTTGACATTGAAACGGGGAATCAGAACTGTTGGACATTGAAATTGGGACTCAAACATTTTTTGTTATTATATGTTTATTTCTAGTCTGCAGAGGCAAGATTTTTTAAAGGAAAGAAAAGGGAGAAAAATAGATACAGAAGCATTGAACAGACTGTCAAACTACAGCAGGAAGGCAGAGGAGGTTTTGGGGTGGGGCGCTGTAAGAGATCAACTGAAGGACTTGTACGCATGCATATAAGCATAACCAATGGATAAAAGACACTGGGGGGGGGGGGGCAGGTAAAGGCATGTACTGGGGGGAAGGGGAGGGTGGGGGGAGGTCAATGGGGGAAAAAAAGAGACATATGTACTACTATTTTTAATACTTCAAACAATTAAAACAAATAAATAAAATAAAAAAATAAAAATAAATACATGAGCTAGCATGCAAATAACAGAAATTTCCAGATGCCAAAATATGAAGTGAGGGCTGACACTCAGAGTGGAAAATGGGCATTGAGGCTTCACGGACTTGGGGACATTTGCCTATCTTAGTGACCAAGAGGTTCTTACAGTATTACAGATTTTAATAGGTACACGGGGACAAATGACCTCAGTCCTAGACCTACCCATGGTGGAAAAGGACTATACCCTGGTGAAAACTTCAACTAGAGAATAATTCACCCACTGGCAACAAGGTAAGACTAAGGACTCTGTTGTACCCCGTCTGGAATCTGAAAGGGAAACAGTGTTTCCCTGAGAATTCATACCAAGGAATTATTCTCACATGCATTTGGGGTTTAAACTGTGCTCCCCACATGGTCTGGAAAACCCCAAGACAAAAATTAGTAGAGTGATGCCGGAGTGCCCAGGAGAAGAAAATGCCAATTCTCTTTAGAGATTTCTCTCCAGCCTCCTAGGAATCCACAGAAAGCGCCTCACTAAACATTAGCTCACTAACCAAAACTAAAAAGCATCTGAATAAATAAGCCACCATGAATGAAAATAAGCAAAAACATTAAACAGCAGAATTAGATCCCCACGAACTTCATAACATAGAATTGTCAAATTCAGCATACAAAAATATGTATTGTTTAAAAATTAAAAATAAAATATGATTCAGAAAGAGCCGAGGCAAGAATGAAAAATAACCAAATATCACTTTAGGAAATAAAAAAAGAACTTAAGTGAAAAACTCAATGAACAGCAGATTTAAATGTATGGTAAGAAAATAATGACATAGAAAATAGATCTGTGAGAAAACGCAGTTTGGGTTCCTACCACAGACACCGGACCAACCACTCAGTGAGGCAAAAGCCAGCAGGACACCAAGCACCTGCAACTGACACCTGTGGGGCCAGCTTCATGGGGGAAGGGAGTACAGCTCAGAGGGACAATCAGGGTATGAGACTCAAAGCAGACCCAGCCTCTGGGCTAAGGAGTCCCCGACCATTTGACTACTAGGGGCTTCAGCCTCTCAGACTTCAATCAGGTTGCCCAGGCCCAGAAAGGGACAGTGACTCACATTCACCTGCACTAGAGAAGCTCCCAGGAGGCCCAGGACAGACACACCAAGGACCATATTCAACAACATCAAAGAAAAATCCAGCAAGCCCCACAAAGAGCAGACCCAAAACACCTGTATAACAGCTGGCACGACAACATTGGGGTTGAACCACACTGGCAGCAAGTCAGAGAGGAGATCCCTCCCACAAACAGGACATGAACAATCAAGCCCCAATTACAACAGGAGAGCCCAAACAGCACACACACTAGGGGCTCCTAAAGCATCCAGCTCAGGAAATCAAAGAGACTATGCCACTGGAACCCTCAAGACACTTTCTACATAAGACCATCCCACAAAGACTGGGACGTATAGCAGTTCTATCTAATATATAGAAACAAATGCAGAGAGACAGCTAAAATAGGGAGACAATGAAACAATCCCAAAATGAGGGAAAATAAGGAATCTCAAAAAAAAAGGAATTAAATGAGATGGAGTAAGCAACCTATTAGATACAGAGTTCAAAGATGCTTAAGAAACAGTGCAAATTACAACAGCATGAAAAGGGAAATAGAGGCCATGAACAAGAACCAGACAGAAATGAAGAATGATATATCTGACATCAAGACCACACTGGAAGGTATTAAAAGTAGATTGGATGAAACAGAGGATTGAATCAGCAATTTGGAAGACAAGGTAGAAATAAATACCCAATTAGAGCAGAAAATAGAAAAAATAATTAAAAAGCAGGAAGATATCTTAAGGGAGCTCTGGGACAATAATAAAGCATAACAACATCCGCATTACAGGAATACCAGAAGGGAAAGAGTGTGCACAAGGAACAGAATCTGTTTAAAGAAAATATGATGGAAAACTTCCCCAACCTGGTAAAGGAAAATGTCACATAAGTTCAGGAGGCACAGAGAGTCCCAATCAAGAGGAACCCAAAGAGACCCATACCTATCAATAATAACCTTAAATGTAAATGGATTAAATACTCTAGTCAAAAGACATATGGTGATTGAATGGGTAAGAAAACATGACCCATATATATGCTGTCTATAAGAGACTCACCTCAGAACAAAAGACTCACACAGACTGAGAGTGAAGAAATGGAAAAATATATTCCATGCAAATGGAAAGGAAAAAAAAGCTGGGGTAGCAATACTCATATCAGAAAAAATAGGCTTCAAAACAAAGGCCATAACAAGAGACAAAGAAGACCACTTCATAATACTAAAGGGAATGATTCAACAAGAAAATACTAGTATATTCCTTCTAAACATATATGCACCCAATATAGGAGCACCCAAATACATAAAAAAAAACTTTTGATGGACTTTAAGGGAGAGATTGACAGCAATACAGTCAGAGTATGGAACTTCAACACCCCACTGATATCACTGGATAGATCTTCCAGACAAAAAGTATAACAAGGAAACAGAGGCCTTAAATGACATACTAGATCAGATGGATCTAACCAATATTTACAGAACATTTCACCACAAAGCAACAGAATATACATTCTTCTCATGTACATATGGAACATTTCAAAGATAGACAACATGTTAGGACACAAAACAAGTCTATACAAATTCAAGAAGATTGATATAATAACAAACATCTTCTCAGATCACAATGGCATAAAGTTAGAAATCAACTACAATTTTAAAAAACTCAAAAATACTCAAATATATGGGGGCTAAATAGCATGTTATCAATCAATTAATGGGGTACCAATGAAATCAAGCAAGAAATTTAAAAATTCCTGGAAACAAATGAGAATGAACACACAACTACCCAAAACCTATGGGACATGGCAAAAGCTGTCCTGAAAAGGAATTTCATAGCACTACAGGCCTACCTCAAGAAAAAGGACTAATAAACTACATAATCCTACAACTAAATGAATTAGAAAGAGAACAGCAAGAAAAGCCAAGAGGAAGTAGAAGGAAGGAAATAATAAAGATCAAAGTGGAAATAAATGACATAAAGACTAAAAACATAGTACAAAAGATCAATGAATCCAAGAGCTGGTTCTTTGAAAAGATAAACAAGATTGATGATCCTCTTGCCAGACTCATCAAGAAGCAAAGAGAGAGGATCCAAATAAATAAAATCAGAAATGAAAGAGGCAATATAACAATGGCACCATAGAAATACAAAGGGTTGTAAGCAAATACAATGAACAATTATATGCCAACAAACAGACAATTTGGGTGAAATGGACAAATTCCTAAAAACATACAATCTTCCAAAACTCAATCAGGAAGAATCAGAAAACCTGAGTAGGCCAATAACAACTGATGAAATTGAAGCAGTAATTTAAAAACTTCCAGCAATAAAATTCCTAGACCGGATGGATTTACAGATTAATTTTTTCAAACATTCAAAGAAGAACTAACACCTATCTTCCTCAAGCTATTCCAAAAAATTCAAGAGGAAGAAATACTTCCAAGATCTTTTTATGAAGCCAGTATTATCCTAATTCCAAAACCAGATAAAGACACTACAAAGAAAGAGAATTACAGGCCAATATCCCTGATGAACACAAATGCTAAAATCCACAACAAAGTATTAGTTAATCGGATCCAGCAATATATTAAAAAGATCATACACCATGATCAAGTGGGATTTATTCTGGGGATGCAAGGCTGGTACAATATTCACAAATCAATAAATGTGATACATCACATAAACAAATTGAAAGATAAAGAAAACACATGATCATATCAATAGATACAGAAAAAGCATTCAACAAAATCCAGCACCCTTTTTTGATAAAAAACTCTCAGTAAAGTAGGAATAGAGGGATCATACCTCTACATAATAAAGGCCACATATGACAAACCTACAGCAAACATAATACTCAATGGGCAAAAACTAAAAGCATTTCCCTTAAAAACAGGAACAAGACAAGGATGTCCACTTTTACCACTCTTGTTCAACATAGTATTGGAAGTGCTAACCACAGCGATCAGACAAGAAGAGATAAAAGGCATCCAAATTGGAAAGGAGGAAATAAAACTGTCATTATTCACAGGTGACATGATATTTTACATAGAAAACCCTAAAGACTCCTCCAGGAAACTACTAGACTTCATAAATGAGTTTGGCAAGGTAGCAAGATACAAAATCAACATCCCCAATTGGTGGCATTTTTATACACCAAAAATAAACTCTCAGAAAAAAGGAACTAAAAAAGCAATTCCATTACTTAATAAACTTAACCAAAGAGGTAAAAGACTTATACTTGGAAAACTATAGGACATTGAAAACTATAGGACATTGTATACAGGAAGATACAAACAAATGGAAGCGTATGCCATGTTCATGGATTGGAAGAATTAACATCATTAAAATGTCTATACTATCCAAAGTAATCTATAGATTCAACACAATCCCTATTAAAATACCAATGGCATACTTCACAAAGCTAGAACAAATGCTCAAAAAATTTATATGGAACCATAAAAGATCTGAATAGCTGCAGCAATCTTGAGAAAGAAGAATGAAGTAGGAGGGATCAAAACACCAGATATCAAACTATACTACAAAGCCATTATTAACAAAAAGCCTAGTACTGGCATAAGAACAGACCTATAGAAAAATGGATCAGAGTATAGAACCCAGAAATTGACCCACACCATATTGGTCAATTAATATTTGACAAAGGAGGCAAGAACATAGAATGGAGTAAAGACACACTCTTCAACAAATGGTGCTGGGAAAACTGGAAAGACACATGCAAAAAGATGAAACTAGACCACCAACTTACACCATACACAGGAATAAACTCAAGGTGGATAAAAGACTTAAATGTAAGGCATGAAACCAATAAAAAATCTTAGAGGAGAACATAGGCAGTAAAATCTTAGACATCTCATGTAGCAATATGTTTATGGATACATCTCCTAAGGCAAAGGAAACTAATGAGAAAATTTAAAAATGGGACTACATCAAAATAAAAAGCTTCTGCACTGCAAAAGAAACCACCATCAAAATGAAAAGGAAGCCCATTGAATGGGAGAACATATTTGCCAATGATACATCTGATAAGGGGTCAATATCCAAAATATATCAGGTACTTATACAACTCAACCAAAAGAAGACAAACAATCCAATTTAAAAAATGGGCAGAAGACCTGAATAGACATTTCACAAAAGAGGACATACTAATGGCCAAGAGACATATGAAAAAATGCTCAAAGTCACTAACCATCAGAGAAATGCAAATTAAAACCACAATGAAATATCACCTCAGACCTGTCAGAATGGCTATCATCAAAAAAACAAGTGCTGGTGAGGATGTGGAGAAAAGGGAACACTAGTTCACTTCCAGATGGGAATGTAGACTGGTGCAGCCACTATGAAAAACAGTATGGAGTTTCCTCAAAAAATTAAAAATGGAACTTCTGTTTGACCCAGCAATCCCACTTCTGTGAATATATCCTAAAAACCCCAAAACACCAATCAGAAAGAATATATGCACCCCTATGTTCATAGCAGCATTATTTACAGTAGCTAAGATTTAGAAACAGCCCAACTGCCCATCAGTAGATGAATGGATTAAAAAGCTGTGGGACATTTACACCAGGGAATACTATGCAGCTGTAAAAAAGAAGAATCTCTTACCCTTTGGGACAGCACAGATGGACTTGGAAAATATGCTAGGTGAAACAAGCCAAACTAAGAAAGACAAGTATCACATGATCTCACTTATCTGTGGAATCTGATGACAAAGTGAATTGACCAACAAAATAAGACCCAAAGCATGGAGGCATGGAACAGACTGACACACCTCAGTGTGGGCTTGGGGGATGAGAAGAGCCAAACCAAAGAACTTATATACTTACAGGCACATCCAGGGACAGGGCAATAGGGTAGTGGCTTGGAGGGAGGGGAGGAAGGGGGAGAAAACGGGAAATAGCTGTAATACTATCGACAATAAAAATATATTAATTTAAAAAAAGAAAATTGATCTGAAAAACCACCCAGAATATTTCACATAGAGATAAAATGTGAATGGTTAAGGAACTTATTCTAGAACATACTATACTCATATTTTCAGGAGGAACAGGAGCTGCGAGGTAATATAAGCAAGATGGTGAATAGGAAGTCCCAGCCCCTACAGAAATATTGATTCTGACAACCATACATGGACAGGAATACCTCTCTGGGAACCCAGGAATCCAGTGAAGAGATTCCAGCACCCTATTCAAGCAAAAAAATCCCAAAACAGATGCATTAAAGAGGGAAAGATGGAGAGTTTCTCTTTAACAGTGAGAGCAGAGCAGCGCCTGGTTTCCCCAGCCTCTGCCTCCCCCACCCAAGTACCTCCTGGGGAAAATAAACAGAGGCTCTCAGCTGCTGGCCTAACATTGTGAAATAAAGAGAAGGCACACACCCTTGAAAAGAAGGAAATAGAAGAATGAAGAAAAGAAGTCCTTGAAGAAATAATGATTGAAAAGTAATTATTTATTTATTTAATTAATAGATAAATAAATTGATCAGCAAGCATGCATATGCCAAAAAAAAATTTTAATCCACATCACAGTGAAACTGAATAATATTCAAACTAACCCTCCCTACTCCCCACCAGAAGGAAAGATCTTAAAAGCATCCAAAGGAATACAAATTTGAGTAGCAGACTAATCAATGGCAGCAATGGAATCCTGTACAATAGAATGAGATCTCAATGGGCTGAAAGAAAATACTGTCAACTTAGAATTGTATAGAAATGTAACCAGAACTTTAGAAAAACTTTTCTGATGGATGCTCCACAGTTACTCCACTGCCTCAGGGTACTGTTCGCTCAGGATGAACTCAATCCACAATTTATCCTTCCTCATAGTTACAGAAACTGTTCATTTTCCAGATAATCCTTCAAATCCATATGCCAGCTTTCTACCCAACTCATGAAAATTCTGGATAAAACAACCTGATGCCTCATATAAGTAACAAATGTATTAAAGGCAATTATATTAACACAACATTTCCTTTGCCAAGAGAAAAATGAGGCTGTTGGAAGCTTCTGTTAGTTTTTCTCATTAGTCTTTGATTCCATGAATAGGATTTTCCAAGATCTAGGAATTTCAGCTAAATCTTCAGGCATTAAGTATCTAAAAGGTTTGTATCTTCATTTCACTATTTAAAAAAAAAAGAAAAGAAAATAAGACTAGTTGAAGGCAAGTCAAATCTTCATTTTTTTAGCCAAGTCCCCTAATTAGACCTCAGTAGCCTGATCAATTGCTTCTCCACGAATCGCAACCATATTGTTCTTCCATAGCAGATAGGAAGGCAAGCACATGGTCATAAGCTGAGAGCATGGTTTTATTATCCTGAAGTTTTATTTACGTGGACCTCATGAGACAAATAACCAGGGTACTTAACTGCAATCATAAAAATGTAGATCGATATCTGTCTTGTAAAAAGGAAAATTATTGTCTTTGGTACACAGTCCTCAAATTCATTTGATCAATATTAAATACCAAGTTAACATTGTTGGGTATCTGTGTATATTTTGCTGCTAACCTGACCCAACAGGCTCATAGGAAGACGGAGTTGTCTACATCAAATGTCCTGTGGAAGCATGACTGAGGTTCCTCACCCAGGCAGAAATGACAGTCCATACAGATTCATGACGGCAAGAAACAACATGTAAACACTGCCGCTGCACGAGTGTGGGGGGATTGGGATGCAAAACTGAAGGAATATCAAAAGCGGCACTACGCTGACAAATGTGAAACTATCTTATAACTAGACTTCTACCCAAAGCGTATGGACTTTGGAAGTAGCATGAAGACACTCATGTCAAAAAGCATTGGTTACATCCAATGCAGCATACAAAGGTAACTGTATAGCTTTAAAATCATACTGATCTCTAATAAGGAAAAAAAAATCTTATTTTTTGGAAGAAGAAAAGTCAAACTCAAAGGAAAATAAAAGGAAGGAAACAACTGGCCTCTCAAATCTCATTTCTCATCCGGTGCTTTATATTTGTTTCATCTCTGAAAATGTTCTTGCCCCTTTTTGCCATATGCAAACTCCTATTCATCTCTTAAGACCCAAATCAGGCACAAGTTCTGTGATATACTTCTTAACTCCTCTGTACTTACACTATACCTTGTGTACTATAATATTACACTTTTTGCCTTTGTTTTTACACATCTTTCTTTATCAGTAGACTGTGAACTTGCTAAGGACAAGAACTGGTTTGGTTTTTATCTTTGTATCTCCAACTCCAGCAACAGCATCTGACATACAGTAAGTATTATTCACCACATTTATTGAATGAGTGAATGACCTCCATGACTCTGGATTTACAGATGAAGTGATCCAATCAATACAACTATTCAATAACTGGGTAATCGGGTCCTACATCAAATTTCTGGGTCCTGGGAAGAGTCTAGCTCATAAAATGTAAATACTTCCTAATAGACTGGGAGGAGTTGTGCACCACAAAGTAGGGACTAACCCTCAGCAATATCATCATATTGATGCCCCTATAAGACCTGGGTCAAAGCTCTGTGGCAAGGAGTAATAAAACATTGGGCCCTGGCACTGGAAGAAGTGCCGGGGGCTCTCACACCTTCTCAAGCACCATGGTCAGCGGACATTTATTGAGAAATTTACTTATCAGGGTGAGTGACCTCTAGATTTCGATTTGTCTGTCTGCTTTCTAAGCCACTCATTAATCTGCAGGAAGTTTTCTCAGCCTTGATCATTACTGCCTGATTAGCATGTCACTAATTTCTATATAAAGCCCGGGTCACAGGCCCTCATTGTGACACAGGAATTCTCCAAATGCAGAGAGCTGAGTCATTTAAATTTCTGAGCAGAAATGGAAAGATAGGCCTCCAAAAATGGTCCAGTGATAGCAGAACAAGAAGCATCCTTGAGTAAGAAATGGGGTTTTGTAGAGTAGGAAAGAGAATGGCCAAGATCCCAGGCAAGGACCCAGTTAAAGGCAAGTGCCCCGAAAAGGCACATTTACAGGGACAGAGAGCAGATTTGTGGTTGCCCAGGGCGGGGAGTGGAAAAGGAAATTAAGACTAAATGGGCTCAAGGGGCTTTGTGGGTGATGGAAATTTGTTAAACCAGATATGGTAGAGATGGCCAGCTCTGTCAAGTTACTAAAGATCACTGCCTTATACAGTTAAAACAGGTAACGCTTATGTATGATATGCAAATGACACCTCAGTAAAGCTGGGATTGTTAATGGTTTTAGCACATCAAAGCTGAAGCAGTTTGGTCAGCCAACATGGTAGCAGCCAAGGCCCAGCCACACCCAGAATTAAGGAGAGGAGCCTGGGAAGAAGCCGGGAGGACGCCCGCTGCAGCCACGCAGATGTCCCAGAACCATCACGCCTGCAGGAGAGAGGATGGGTAACACAGGCTTAGCAATGATTCCATGCCTGGACAATTCTATTCCATCGGAAACCCACCCATGCCATCTCACCCCACCCACTGTTATACAGCTCTGTATCTTTTATTACAGAAAATGTCAGTACAACAACCTCTCCCACCTTTAACAATAACCAGTACGTGGCAGTCTTGTTTCACTCCCATCTCTCCCGCAACCCCTGTATTACTTGCAAGCATGTCTCATTCATATCATTTCATCTGCACATGTTTAATTAAGTAATCTCAAAAGGAGTAGGCGTTGCTCTCTTAACATGCCGCAGTACCGCATTGCGCTAACACAATCAACAGTGTCTTTCCTGACAGTGGTAACTATTCGGTGTTCAGATTTCCAATTGTATCATACATGTCACAAACATGTCTTTTCAGAGTTTGTTTATTTGAATTAGATGCAGGGAAGGGGCACACATTGCTATGTGTCAAAATACCTCTCAAGTTTTCGTCTGTAACCTGTCTCCGCGCCACCACCTTCTCTCATTTTCCTTGCAATTTCTTCGCTGAAGAAACTCGGCCATTTCTCTGTAGCGTTTCTCACAGTCAAGGTTTGGCAGCGCTATTTTTAATAACAAAACATTGGAACCAGGAAATGCTGTCCATCAAAGGGAAGTCAGCTAAATAAATGAGGATATAACCACATATCGCGGAATTCGTAAGAGCTGTGTGATTAACTTTCATCAAACAGAAAGATGCAACAGGTATGTGTTAACCATGGACTCTGTGCCAGGTTCTGTTCATGGGGTCAGAGGCGGCATAGCGAGTGCAAGGACACCTTTGCCCCCGCTGGCGCCTGTGTTAGCATGGAAGGCTGCAGCGTGCACACATACATCAGCACACCCGCAGGTGGTAGCACCTGCCCTGGAGAGCAGCTCAGTGGAGAAAGCCAGTGAGGAGTGTGAGGAGGGGGTAGGCAAGGCTGCGGGTTCCAATCAGCTGGCGGGCGGGGGGCAGGGGGTGGCACCAAGGAGAAGGCAGAGGAAGTCTGGTGAGACCCCACCTCCTGCAGTCTCGCTTGGGGCCAGCAGTCAGTCTGTGGGCGCCCCCCCCACCCCCAACCGTGCCCCTGAGGCAAACGAAGCCTGCCGGAAGCTGCTTTGGTAAATGATTGCATTGCTGCCCGGGCACACCCGCTCACTGGCATACTGTCCCTGGCAGCTTTCAGCTGGCAGAGTTGGGTGGAGAACATGTAGCCCCACAGCCTTCAATCGTCACTATCTGGCCCTTTACAGGAAAAGCCTGCCCAGCTTGGCCCTCTCAAAGGCCAGGGCCGCCGAGCGAGGCGGTTCTGGGTCCTTGGAGAGCGCCTGCCTGTTTCCAGGAGGCTCTGAGCGGCTTCTCCATTGGTCTGGGTGGGTCTCCTGAGATGGGGTGGGTGCACGGCCCCTCTCGCTCCCGCCCCTTCTCTTCCACTGTGGACTGGGGCGAGTGGGTCCTGCCTCACTGCGCATCCGGAGTGAGCCCCCGCACAGTGTAGGGCCTCATGGATTCAGACCCCACAGCAGACAGCCTGGGAGAACCGCCGGGTGCCCGCACTGTGCCAGCCTCTTACCCCACTGGCTGAGCCAAGGCACATGCCACCTGGATGCAGCTGTGGACACTCAGTCCCTGGCCGGCTCCAGCAGTTAGAGTCCTGTCTCTGTCACTGCGATGCTGTCACATCACAGGGCCCATCTGTCGTCAGAGAGGGCCCGCGCCGAGCACCGTGGTCATCGCTTCTTTCCTGGCAACTCTCCTCCCTTCTTTGAATAAAACCATTCTCCAATCGTAGTCCCTTGGTCCATGTGGCTTTGGTGGGGCTGATGACAGGAGGGGTGGGGACAAAATAAGACGCCCCAGCATGCCCTCCAGCCTGAGCCCAGCGCCTCCTCGTCAGCATGTGGAGAAGCAGGTGCCCCGGAGTCAGGCACCTGGCCCGGCAGGGACTTCGCACTGCACTGGCCAGTCTACAGAACCCCCACCCCGTGTGGGCACAGGCCAGCAGCAGCCCCTGTCCCTGCCCTTGCCCCTGCCCAGGCAGCCCTCAGAGCCTCCGTGGCCCTGGGTGGACATCGTTCCTCCAGCCTCCTTCCTCAGCTCCACCTCGTCACCATCCACAATCAGAGGGTCCGGGGGCCCACACCCTCCAAGGTTCAATCACATTACACTCCAAGGTGTGGGTATGAGCTGCCTTTTGTCTCTCCTATAAGAGGGGGGACCTGTTTGGTGAGCCAAGGACTGGGTGGGAAGCTACAGTGCAAACTGGAGTCCCGAATTGAGCGACCCTGTTCCAAAGCCCCCATTCTGAGTCAGCATGGCACTGGGGTGGCAGCAAAAGCAGGGGAGACAATGGAAGCAGGGTGACCAAAAGCCTCTTCTGAGAAGAAGCCTCCCCTTCCCACACCCCATTATTATCTCCAGGACAGAAGTGAAAGGACAGAGGGTGCTCAGTGACCACAAAGAATGGCTAGCCAGGTCTCTGGCCAGCCGCCCACCTTGGACAACCTGGCTATGACGCAGACGATCGAGGTCTTGTCAGAGGGGAAGAAATGTTGGGACAGACAAGTTTTTCTGCCCAGCATCCTGCTGCCTCTGTTCTGACCAAAGCGCTATCGTATGCTTTTGTGAAACCACTTTCCCTCCCTACCCTGCTCTCCCCATGAGCCTGTAAGCCCTGAGGTTGAGGTGGTACACACGGTCTCCTGCTCAGGGGTGGGCACGTGGGCAGGCTGGGCAGCATGGGCTGCGTGTCCTACGCACAGGGATGGCTCTGGATGAGCAGCTGGCCCACAGGAGCCCGTCAGAGCCTGCAAGTGCCACCTCCGGGCTTTAGCTGGAACCCATGAGGCAATGGCTCTCTTTCTCCTAGACATGCTAGCTAGTGGCATGTGAGCCTGGAGCCCCGGGGCAGGGGGCGGGGGTTGGTCATCCTTATCATCTATTGCCTGAGAGTGAAACCGACCTGGACCATCAGCAGAGAGGAGATAAGTCCCAATGGCCTTGCCTGAGCCCCTGAAACCAGCATGTCTAGGGCTACCATGCCCCTGACCTTCACAGCATTACCAATACGTCCTCTCTTCCCGTCACCTACATGGAGAGTTCTGCTGATGGAGGTACCCAGAGACTTAGGAAGGAGTGTTTTAAGCATCCTTTCCATTCAGCCTGTGGGCAAGCTTTCTGAGCACTTAGACATCCTTGTCTTTTGAACCCCGGAAATTGAATATGCTAAATGTCTTCCCTTTCCTTTGGCATCGTCTAATGAAAAGGAAAATAGAGTAGGGAGGAACATTCCTTGACATGGCACAAAGGAAGTCTGTGTTATCTAAATAAGTCGTTCAGTTTGGTAAGAAACTCATCAAAATCTCAGGAGAGACATGGGGAAAAGGCAAAAGCAATGTATGTAAGCGCCGGGCTGAGAGGCGGAGGGGCGAGCCTGAGCGTCCTCCTGCCCAGCCCAGCCCAGCCCAGCCCAGGTGACAGCTTCCCGGAGGGCTGAGGAGGAGCCTCCACACGGAGGGTCCTTCGTGGTCTTGCTTCTCGTCGCTCCTGACGGCTTCTGTGCCACTGCTCACAGGACACGGGTTGTGTGGAAGTGCCGGGGAGGGCTGGAGAACAGGCAGGGAGAGGCTGTGAACATTTTTCTACGTAAAAATGGTTGTCCGATCTGTACAAGTTTTATTGAACCTGGTCCCTTTGAGCCAGGCCTGCCCCATTGGATTCCTGTTTCCATGAGCCCAGAGGGCATACAGTTAGCGAGAACGGTTTAAGCCGGAGAGGCCTCGCCCTTCACATGACCCTGAGGTCCAGGCCGCCTCTGACAAAGTAGAGGAGGTTCCTGGGCTCCCACCATCCTGCACCGACTCTGCCGGCCGGTCCACGCCGCCCAACCTCCTCCCTCCCGCTCGGCATGGATTTCTGGAGTACAGTGGCTCAAGGGTTGACGCCCACGGAGTCCCAGCGCCCCCACCTCTGGGGCAGGGGGGAGGGGCTCACCCTCCACGCACATGAGGAAGGAGCCAACAAAGCCTCTCTTCTCAGGCCACAGACACAGAACTCCCCACTCCCACGACAGCCGTGGCACCCACACAGCATGAGACCAGTCCGGCACCCGCCGCGTGGCAGCCCTCAGACGGGCACGGGAGGACAGACACGCCACGCTCGGCTCTGCCCCAAGGAGCTCGCAGGAAAACTAAGCAAATGGGAGGAAGATGCCACCCACATGGCCACTGCTGTCAACAGGGTAATTCCGTGTCCAGCCTTGTTGCCAGACTGTCCACCTGCCTCCCTCCCACCACCCCTGTGCTCTGCTGCGTGGCCTGTCACTGTCCACCTGTTGCCCCAGCCCCACCCCATCCCACCCACCCACTCCTTCCTCCATGTGCAGATCTGGTTCCTTCCGCATCACCCCGCTCCCGCCCCAGCCCTGCAAAAGCCAACCTTCCTGGCATGGGCACGCTGTTAGGGCTCTGAGCCTCCTGGCTGTGCCACAGCCTCTGTCCTGCCCTCATGCCTGCCCTGGGGTGCGCCCTAGTCACAGACCCAGACTTGGAGTTACTTGAAGCCTCGTGCCCCTGCACTCAATCCCAGCTGCTGTCTCCCTGCCTCCTGCCCACTTTTCCGTGACTGATCTGAAACCTGGTGCCCAAGGATCACTGCTGTGCTGTGCCCTGAGCCAGCACCACCCTCCCCCCCACCCTCCTGCATGCTCTCTGCAGCACCCCTGCCTGCCTCGCTCTCTCTGGCAGCCTCGAAGACTAGAAGCTCATCCCTGAGTCCTGCCACCAGCATGTGTCAAGGAATGACTCCTCCTGCACAGACAAATGGGATTGCCTGTGAGCAGGCTTGGCGGCTCAGGCTCCTGGCTGTGAGCTGGAGGGGCCAGCATTTCCGGCTCTCAGAGGTGGGGTCGCAGCTCACGTCCAACTCCCACGAGGCTTCCCGGTACAAGAAGTGCGGGCTCCGGCAGCTCCCGCACAGCTGGTATCTAAACATAGGCTGCCTTCTATTTCCCACTCAAGGCTGCTTATTCAAAGAAGCTGTGAAAAGGTGGAGACACAGGACCCGGCTCCGCCCCAGAGCACAGCCCCACGCATGCCCCACCCTCTCTGTGGAGTGAGAGAGTGAGGAGACGGGCACTTCTTGCCTTGTTTTGGTGGCTCTAGACTTGCAAGTCACCCTAACAAAGCCGCTCCTCACCGTCCAGCCTGCCCCTCGCCCTCACTCCCCTAGTCCACCTTTTCTTGGAGGGTACCTTAGTCCCCTAGGGGCGCTATAACAAAGTACCAAGAACGAGGTGGCTTAAAACCACAGCAATGTACTGCCTCATGGCCTGGAAGGTTAGAAGTTCAAAGTCAAGGTGTCAGCAGGTCCATGCTCCTCCGGCGGCTCCAGGAGAGAGTCCCGGCCTCTGCTGTCTGCTGAGGTTTCCTGTGTTCTCCGGCCATACTGGCCTGAAGAGGCCTCCCTCCAGTCGCAGGCTGCCTTCCCCTGTGTGCCTCACCGACTTCCTTCCCTGCAGGTCTGTCTGCACCTAAATTTCCCCTTTGTATGAGGACACCAGTCATTGAGTCAGGGCCCACCCTGGTGACCACATGTTAACTTGATGACCTCTTATTTCCAGATATGCTCACTCTCTGAAGTACTGGAGGTTAAACTTCAACATACCTTTTTGGGGGACACAATTCAACCCAAACAGAACCTCTCCCTGACAAGCCCCGCCCACCTTCCAAGTGTCGCAGGGTCTGTCTCCACCACCACTGGTTCCACGTGCCTCGGGCCCAGACAGTCCTGTGAGATGCCCAGGACACGCAGTGCCTGCCCAGTCACTCGAATATCAATCCCCATGCCCTGGCCAGACGCCAGGCTGAGTGTTTGTCTGCCTGATTAATGTTAGGTATGGCGAGATCATTGGGACAAACTGCTGAATAAACCTCGGAGCCTTCCAGACAACATCCACACTGCTCAGCACATACCGAGTCCCTAAGGCCTCAAAACAGGAAGTACAAAGAAACCCCCCAAAGCCACGACCTGTGTGAAATTGGCGTATGCCACCTCCTCCTTCAATGTCACTTGACAAGGAGGAGAGGTTAGCAGCAGCTGCAGGAGTTGGCTGGTGACCTTAACCACTTCAAATCACTCAACTCCTCTGAGTGAGCTGGCGTCCTCGTAGGCTTACTCCCTGGTCTACCAGCGTCATGACATCAGTAAAACGTCAAAGGTGCTGGGCCCGCTCTAGCTCTCTGCCTTCTCCATGTTTAATCCTGGAGTCCAAAAGGGACCCCGTCACCGTGTTTGTCACCTTCCAAGCAGATCATTTCATCTCTCCCCTCTAGCTGCTCCCCCATCCTGAACCCCCATGAGACCCCTTCTGCCACTGCCCTGCCATCTCTCACTGTCCTTGGGCAGCTGGGATCGGGCTGGTAAAACCCCACGCCGCAAGGCCAAGAAGGAGGAGTGAGAAATAGACTCCCCGCGGGGTGGGGAGTCTGGCGCCAGGACAGGCCTGAAATGGCTCACCCCCTAACGGATAGTCTTGTCCACAGCCGATGTCTGGCACCCCCTGTCTTATTCTGTTCAATTACTCATCCATTAGAAAGGCATCACATTTCTTACTAACCAGGGCTGAACTCTAATTTGAAACGTATGATTTTTCTCAATTATTCCTCTTCTTTCTGGCTCCTTCCTCCAGCCTGTGTGCTCTAGGAGTGAGCCTGGAACAAGGCAGCAACACACACTGAACCGCCAACCAATGTCCATCTCATGACAGCACTCCCTCGCCAGGACACAGGTGCCCGCAGTCCAGATCACAGCACTCAGTGCTCGCTTGTGGCCGCCTTTCACGTAGAGGAAGGTGTCCAAGGCCAAGATTGTGAAACTTACCCCTTAGGTAGGGGTTCGCTTGCTCATTGCGATGCCTGCTTTCCTGGGAGTCTGGTGATGGCCTCCCCTCTCCAACCCAAAAAGGATTTTCACTCACCTTTTTATGGAATCTACATTGAGAATTTCCCAATCAAAGGCAATTCTTAGCCACAATTTTTTTCCTGCTACATTAAATTCAAATACCATTTTCTAAACACATGTGTCAAATGTTAAGGGGGACACAAAAATGGGAAAATCCTAGTCCCTGCCCCCAGGGCCTGATAACTTGAGAGGAGAGATGGACACACGCCAATAGTGATGCATAACAGATACCCCTGGAGGCTGCTCAGGGGCGGGTAGTGGACAGCACGTGGGCTGCCAGACTGCCCCTGTATGACTTCCTTCCCCTGTGGCAGGAATGCTGGCTGCACCAGCTCACAGCTGGCTCCTCCCCCAGGCACTGCCCTCGACCTTCCATACCTCTCCAGGGGACAGCCTCAGGCAATGACTGGCTGGTGTGGGGTTACAAGAGCCTTGCCTTAATAAGGACGTGTCTGAGGGGCCATCCCAATTATGAATCCCCCTGGATCAGCCAAGGTCTCTCCTACAACTCCATCGTGGTTCACATTCTCCCTCCACCCATTCCTCTTCTCTAGCCTCTCCCTGGTGCTGCACCCAGGCCCACGCCCCAATATGTTCCCTACATGCACATCTCTGCCTCATAGTCTGTTGCCTTGAAACTCAACCTATGACCGGGTACAAAGGGCAAATGAACATATTCAAACTGGAACATCTGGAAAGGCATTTTAGACATTTATTCAACCAATGTTTATTGAGTGCCTATGCTGACCGGACATTGTCTGGGGCAAGGGGCTGTGACAGCTGGCAGGATAGGTCTGGGCACTGTTCTCAGTGCTGAGTGCCAAGAGGAAAGGAAGTGTGTCAGCTAACAATACGATGGCAGGTGAAAAGGACAGGCTCCGTGGGCTTCCCAAACGTGGAGGCGTCAGCCGGGGGCAGATGGGGGAAGAGTCAGGTGTCCGTGGCAAGTGCAAGGCCCTGGGGTAGGAATGAGCTGGGAGGGGAGCAGAATGCAGACCACGGGGACAGAATGAGAGTGGGTGTGGGGGAAGGCGGGGCCCAGATCACGTGAAGCCTTGAAGATGAGTTGCTTGAATTTAATTGGGGTTTAAAGCAGTGGGAAGATGTCCTGGTTGCTAGGTAGAAAGGACAGAGGTAGGAAGTGTAATCACAGTGTGAGTAGGAAGTGATGGTGGCTTGGACTGAGGAGGTGGCAGACGAGCCAGAATTGGAGACCCTGGGCAAATACTAAAGACAGACCACAGGACGCGCTGGTGTCCTGCTGGATGTGAACGAGGAAAGTGGAGGCCAGGATGACTCCCCATTTGGGGCTTCAGCAACAAATGGGCAGTGGTGCCACGGACTAGAAGACGAAGACCAATGAGCAGGCAATACACGTGCAGACGTCAGATCGAAAGCATTTGGCTGCGGTAACAGTGAAGCCTCCGAGACAGGGAAGTTGAGCACAGGTTTGAGAATCTGCTGCGAGGCTAGTGCATCCGGTGTGGCCGTGTGGAAGCTGTGGGGCTAGGAAGGAGAGCCAGAAGGAGTCATCAACAGGACAAGGAACACGTACACAAAGTCGGGTTTGAGAGAGGATGATCACCGAATCGGTGTTGGGCATTTCAAGTCGGAGGTGATTGAGTGGCCTGCTGCAAAGTACTATTGGCAATTAAAAGCTTTTGCCCGGCCTGCGTGGCTCAGTGGCTGAGTGTTGACCTATGAACCAGGAGGTCATGGATCGATTCCCGATCAGGGCTCAATCCCCAGTGTGGGGTGTGCGGGAGGCAGGCAATCAATAATTCTCTCTCATCATTGATGTTCCTATCTCTCTCTCCCTCTTCCTTCCTCTCTGAAATCGAGATATATATATATATATATATATATATATATATATATATATACACACACACACACACACACACACACACACACACATACTAGAGGCCTGGTGCACAAAATTTGTTCAGGGAGGTGTGTGTCCCTCAGCCCAGCCTGCACCCTCTCCAATCTGGGATCCCTCTCACAATCCAGGACTGCTGGCTCCCAACTGCTCGCCTGCCTGCCTTCCTGATTGCCCCTAAATGCTTCTGCCTGCCAGCCTGATCACCCCCTAACCACTCCCCTGCCAGCCTAATTGATGCCTAACTGCTCCCCTGCCAGCCTGTTTGCCCCTAACTGCCCTCCCCTGCAGGCCTGGTCACCCCTAACTGCCCTCCCCTGCAGGCCTGGTCCCCCCCCCCAACTGCCCTTCCCTGCAGGCCCGGTCGCCCCCAACTTCCCTCCTCTGCTGGCTTGGTCACCCCTAACTGCCCTCCCCTGCTGGCCTGATCGCCCAAAACTGTCCTCCCTTGCAGGCCTGGTCCCTCCCAACTGCCCTCCCCTGCTGGCCATCTTGTGTCCACATGGGAGCAGCCATCTTTGACCACATGGGGGCAGCCATCTTGTGTGTCAGAGTGATGGTCAATTTGCATATTACTCTTTTATTAGATAGACTAGAGGCCTGGTGCACAGTTGGGGGCCAGCTGGTTTGCCCTGAAGGGTTCCCGGCTCAGGGTGGGGGTTCTCTTGGGGCATTGGGCAGCCTGGGCGAGGGGCCTGTGGTGGTTTGCAGGCCAGCCACACACCCTGGCGACCCAAGCAGAGGCCCTGGTATCTGGGATTTATTTATCTTCTACAATTGAAACACTGTAGCCTTGAGTGGAGCCAAGCCTCCTGCTCGCTCCATGGCTGCAGCCATTTTTGTTGGATTTATTTATCTTCTATAATTGAAACTTTGTAGCCTTGAGTGGAGGCCAAGGCAGGCCAGGGCTGTGGAAGCTTGGCTTTCTCCATCACCGGGGGCAACTCAAGCCTCCTGCTCTCTCCAGCTCCGTGGCTGCTGCCATTTTTGTTGGGATTTATTTATCTTCTATAATTGAAACTTTGTAGTCTTAAGCAGAGGCCAAGGCAGGCCAGGGTGTGCATGCGGAAAGCTTGGCTTCCTCCATTGCCAGGGAAACCCAAGCCTCCTGCTCGCTCCATGGCCCCAGCCATCTTGGTTGAGTTAATTTGCATACTAGCTCCTGATTGGCTGGTGGGCGTGGCTTGTGGGTGTAGTGGAGGTACAGTCAATTTGCATATTACTCTTTTATTAGATAGGATTTTAAAGCTCTTACCTGGCGTTCCAGAGAGGAGTGGCCCAGGCCTGGCATTGAGGCTGTGGGTGTCCCCAGGGGTCCACTCACTCATAGGCAGAGCCTCCTGCACCTCCAGAGTCTGGGTCCCAGTGACTGGAGAGCAGTCCCAAGGGGCCAAACCCTCCCTCCCAGCCTCATCCCTTCTGTTTTACTCCTTCCCTCCCAGCACGTCAGTGGCTGGCAGCCCTGCCCTGGAGCTGGGATTCAGCACAGGTGTTTTTTTGTTTGTTTGTTTGTTTGTTTGTTTGTTTGTTTGTTTGTTTTAATTTTAATAAATCTTTATTCAGAATATTACAATTGTTTCTCCTTTTTCCCCCCGTAGCTCCCCTCCACCCAGTTCCCACCCCACCTACTGCCCTTACCTCCCCCCCACTGTCCTCATCCATAGGTGTATGATTTTTGTCCAGTCTCTTCATGAACCCCCCATACCCCTTTCCCCTGAGAATTATCAGTCCACTCCCTTTCTATGCCCCTGATTCTATTATATTCACCAGATTATTCTGTTCCTCAGGTTTTTAATTCACTTGATTTTTAGGTTCACTTGTTGATAGATATGTATTTGTTGTTCATAATTTTTATCTTTACTTTTTTCTTCTTCCTCTTCTTTAAGAATACCTTTCAGCATTTCATATAATACTGGTATGGTGGTGATGAACTCCTTTAGCTTTTTCTTATCTGTGAAGCTCTTTATCTGCCCTTCAATTCTGAATGATAGCTTTGCTGGGTAGAGTAATCTTGGTTGTAGGTTCTTGCTATTCATCACATTGAAAATTTCTTGCCACTCCCGTCTGGCCTGCATAGTTTCTGTTGAGAAATCAGCTGACAGTCGTATGGGTGCTCCCTTGTAGGTAACTAACTGTTTTTCTCTTGCTGCTTTTAATATTCTCTCTTTGTCTTTTGCTCTTGGCATTTTAATTATGTTGTGTCTTGGTGTGGTCCTCTTTGGATTCCTTTTGTTTGGAGTTCTGTGTGCTTCCTGGACTTGTAAGTCTATTTCTTTCACCAGGTGGGGGAAGTTTTCGGTCATTATTTCTTCAAATAGGTTTTCAGTATCTTGCTCTCTCTCTTCTTCTGGCACCCCCATAATTCTGATGTTGGTACGCTTGAAGTTGTCCCATAGTCTTCTTACACTATCTTCAACTTTTTGGATTTTTTTTTTTTTTGCTTTTTGCTTTATCGGTTGAGTGTTTTTGCTTCTTTGTATTTCAATTCTTTGACATGATTCTTGTGTTCCTCTAGTCTGTTTTTGGGTCTCTGTATAATATTTTTTATTTCAGTCAGTGTATGTTTAATTTCTAGTTGGTCCTTTTTCATATCTTCGAGGGTCTCGTTATATTTATCGGCCTTTTCTAGGATATTCTTGAAAAGCCTTATAACCGTGGTTTTGAATTCTATATCCAGTCGTCTGTTTTCCTCCATTTCTTTCGTTTGTGATCTGTTTCTTTGCGCCGCATTTTCACTGCTTCCCTGAGTTGGTAGGGTAAATTTGTGTGCTAGGTTTCCTATATGGCCCAGTGGGTCAGCCTCCCCAGTTAACCTGAGGTGGACACTCTTGGTGCACCCCTTTGTGGACTGTGTGTACAGCCTTGTTGTAGTTAAGTCTTGATTGTTGTTGGTATCACTGGGAGGAATTGACCTCCAGGCCAGTTGGCTGTAAGGATCAGCTGCGTCTATGCTGGGAGAAGTTCGGTGCTGGAGACAGCCTTATAGGATTAGACTTGCCAAATTGCAATAGCCTCTGTTATCGGCTTGGATGGGGTGGAGTTTCAGGGCAGAGCAGACAGTCTTGGCTTCCCGGCAGCCTTGCCCTTGCGCGCATGCGCAGACCTCTGCTTTCCCCGGCTCCCGAGTCTCCGCCCGAGAGTCCAGACTCCCCCCACAAGAGCGTGGGTCCCCAGGGGCTCACCTGGAACCAGGGTTCAGTGCAGTCGGAACTGGGGCCCAGTGCGGTCAGGAGCCTCCGACTCCCTTCCACTAGGGAAAGCCTGTGGCAACCTCCGCAGCCTTTGTGCGCACTGGCACGAGCGCGCCTTCAGACTTCTGCCTTCCCCGGCTCTCGAGTCTCTGCCCGAGAGTCCGGATTCCCCCACAAGAGCGTGGGTCCCCAGGGGCTCGCCTGGAACTGGGGTCCAGTGCAGTCAGAACTGGGGCTCAGTGTGGTCAGGAGCCTCCGACTCCCTTCCACTAGGGAAAGCCTGTGGCAACCTCCACAGCCTTTGTGCGCACTGGCACACCGTGCCTTCAGACTTCTGCCTTCCCCAGCTCCCGAGTCTCCGCCTGAGAGTCCAGACTCCCCCCGTAAGAGCGTGGGTCCCCAGGGGCTCGCCCAGAACTGGGGTTCAGTGCAGTCAGAACTGGGGTTCAGTGCAGTTGGGGGCTTCCTTCCCCCTTCCGCCAGAGAAAGTCAGCCAGGCTCTCAGCCGCCCTTCCTCTCTGCGCGCACAAAGACCCTTTGCCGTACCTCCAATTCTCTGTGAGCTTTTCTCTTTCCTTCTAGTTGTAGAATTTTCACTCAGCCAGCTTTCCTGTGGTTCTGGATGGTGTCCGTTCTGTCTTTTAGTTGTAATTTTGAAATTGTTGTGCAAGGCAGCAGTTTAGGTGTTTACCTATGCCGCCATCTTGGTTTCTCTCCAGCACAGGTGTTTTAAGGCAGAGGCATCTACAGTGCTGGAGAGCTTGATCAATAAAACCCCAGCCCAGAGATTCTGGCTCAGAGGTGTGAAGTGGGGACCCAGAATCTGCTTCTAACAAGCCCCCAGCTGCTGCCTCAGACTGCGGGCCATGCTGAGTTGCCCTGCCTTAAGGCATCTTGGGTTGAAGTGCTGACTCCTTGCAGGCAGGCCTCTGGAGTTGGACATGATAATAAAAATAAGAGCCAATATTGATGGAGCTCTTGCTATGTGCTGCTCGATGCCAAGTGCTTCCTGTGCGTTATCTCCTTCATCCTGAAGCAATGGTCTGACCATTAGCCCAGCCGTGGGCAAACTACGGCCTGCGGGCCAGATCCGGCCCGTTCGGCTGTTCTATCTGGCCCGCGGAGCCGAAAGAGCGGAGGGTTCTCTTGCTCTCCCCTCCGCTCCTTTACTTTGAATTTATATTAGTTCACACAAACACTCCATCCACGCTTTTGTTCCGGCCCTCCGGTCCAGTTTAAGAACCCATTGTGGCCCTCGAGTCAAAAAGTTTGCCCACCCCTGCCATTAGCCTCATGAATTCTCAGAGAGGTTGAGGATCTTGCCAAGGTCACGGGCTCTGGCAGCCTGAGGTTCCGACGCAGGTTGGCCTCCCTCTGTCTGTCACCCTAACCATGTTCACTGCCTGCTGGTGGCGCTTGCCTGGAGCCCAATGTGGGAGGCCTGCGGCCTTGGGGTGGCCCCGAGACCTCCTTACAGAGCATGGCCCGACGGTTCTCACCCTCCCCACCACTGGCACAGAGCCAGCTGCAAGTCATATTCCTCCAGAGGCAGCAAGATTCCCACTTTGCTCACGAATGAAGCGTAAAAGGAACTGGAAGCAACTGCAAGTCACACCTCATAAGCAGCCAGCACCACAGTGAAGACAATGTCACAGCCACAACCCCGAATGTGACCTACGCCCCAGGGAGAGTCTGGCGGTCCTTGTGATTCCTCATGCGTGACTGTGACAGGAAGAGAGAGAGCCACGCGTTCAGGAGTGCAACCTCAAACCCCTCGACTTGGGGCGATGAGCAGGAAAACAGTAGGAGCTCTCACCTGTCCCACGTGGGCCTTTGCCTGCCTGGTACCCATCCCAGTTCATAAGCCCTCAGTCCTTCTAAAGCGGTTTGGGGCAGCCACTCCAGTCCCAGCACCGCAGAAGGCTCAGGGCCAATGTGCCCAGTGCCAGCAGGACATGCTCCCGCCGACCACTGCTCCCCATCGGGCCAGATTCGGAGCCCGGACTTCGTCAGAACTGCTGAGAGCAGGACCGCCTGCCTCTTGGCCTGGAAGCTGTGAGGACTGGCCCAGAGCGGACCGGGGGCCCAGGAGCCGGGGCCATACAGCTCCCATCCAACCGGGACGAGGGAAAGGGACATGCTTTCCTAGCTATGCACGCAGCCAGCAAACCCAACTGCCACAGTCAGGAGACAGGAGGTAACTCAGCCCCGCCTCCTGGTGAATGGTGGTTTTGAGGTGTTGGGTCCACCCATACCTGAAGCCAAACACCCAGTCTCCTCAGTTGCATGAGTCAATGCCCTCTTTTCTATTGAAACCAATTTGAGTTAAATTTCTGTCCCTTGCAAATGAAAGACTACAAACAATGTCCTGTGCCCCTTTTTCCTCCTTCCAATCCGTCCTCACACAGAAGCCAGCATGACTTTTAAGCAAATAGATGGTACATTTCCAGAACCACTGCTAGGTCACAGCCTATTTGTACAACCTGCATGATGCACATCCCGTGAGCTCTGGAGCCGATATAGCCCTGAGGCTCCCCCCATCTGCCTCTCCGGGATAACACATTCCTTGGACCCAGCCCTGCGGGGAAACAGCCTTCCTATCTTACCACATTTAACGAGCTTCAACACCCAGAAGTGTTTGTAGACATTATCTCTATTAAGGTGGGGAGAGAGGGGTGCTTTGTCAACCTCAGTGACCCAGATCAGAAGTTAATGACTTTGCTAGGGCTGTTAAGGTCACTCTTGTGAGTCTGTGCATTTCACAGTAATGAGGGGGTGGGCACCTGAAACATAGGAACACCCTGTTTCTTGACTTGTTCGTCCATTTATCCCATGAATATTCGGGGAGCCAGGCTCAGGGAACTCAGTAGTGAACAAGCTCTTTCCCATCATGGAGCTTGTTTCCAGTGAACTTACAAATGACAAAGTAAACAAGGAAATAAATAGGCAAATCCAGACACTAAGTGCCATGAAGGAAAAAACCCAAAGACCTGATAAGAAAGGCACAATCGGGAGGGGAAGGAGGGCCTCAAGTGGGGTTCTAAGTGAGATGTCTCTAAACCCAAAAGGGGGAAAGGAACCAATCCTGAGGAACACTGGGGAGGTGTTTCCCGGAGAGGGACTAGCAATGCCAAAGCCAGGAGGCAAGAAGGAGCTCAGTGTGCTCCAGAAACAAGAGACAAGCCCACGTGACAGCAGCATGGGGCACAGAGACAAGCAGTGAACGATGGCGTTGGAGATGTAAGCAAGGGCCATCGTGCTGGGCCTGTGTAGCCATGGAAACAAGGACTTGTAAAAGGGGAGTGACAGGCTCTGATTTATGTGTTTAGAAGGTGCTCTGGCTGCTGAGTAGAAAATGGCTTGGGCAGTGGCAGGATGGAAACAAGGAAGGCCAACTGGCTGTCACCGAAGTCTGGGCCGGAGACGACGTGGGCAGACCCGAGGCTTGGCAGCAGGCTCCGAGGAGCAGCCTGCTTGGGGTTCCCTTTGGACCAGAGGATGTGGTGGTGAATTATAAGTGAGTAGAGAGTTAAAACCAATTCCTAGGTTTTGGACTCAGTGATGGCACCATCCCCTGAACTGAACAGGCTGGGGAGTGTAGGGCTCCGTTTTGGACAAATTGAATCTGTGATGTTGATTAGTGAATAACGAAGCTGAGGCAGAGAGAAGGGCAGAGGAAGGGGCTGGGGCGAGGTGAGAACATCTGAAATAGTCTCCGAGAGAAATCAAGCAGCTTTAAGGAGGAGCCTGTGAGGAGGCCTCTGGGAGTGTGTGCACCCGCTGGAGATGTGTGGCCGTGGCTGGGGATGTGTGGCCATGGCTGGGGATGTGTGGCCATGGCTGGAGATGTGTGGCCGTGGCTGGGGATGTGTGGCCATGGCTGGAGATGTGTGGCCGTGGCTGGAGATGTGTGGCCGTGGCTGGAGATGTGTGGCCGTGGCTGGGGATGTGTGGCCATGGCTGGAGATGTGTGGCCGTGGCTGGAGATGTGTGGCCGTGGCTGGAGATGTGTGGCCGTGGCTGGGGATGTGTGGCCGTGGCTGGAGATGTGTGGCCGTGGCGTGGAGTGAAGCAGGCAGTCGGTGAGTGCCTTTCTCCTGGAGCAGTCATTCGCCCAGGGACACACTGGCGGTTTGCTCCAACCAATACTGAGTTTTTTCTAGGTGAATAGATGAAGGAGAGTGGGGGACATCTGATGATAGTGGTGTGGCGGGTAATCTGCGTTGGAGAAGACAGATTGGGAGGACGTTCAAGAGGCTGGATGAAAACCTAGTTAGCTCCATGGACTGAGCTGCTCTGCCCACCATGGCAGCACCAGCCACGTGTGGCTACCGAGCACGTGGGACGTGGCTGGTCTGAGATGTGCTATAAGCATAAGGATTTCAAAGACAGTGTGAAAAAAACATAAAATATCTCATTAATGATTTTTACATTCATTACAATAATAAAATTTTGGATCTATTAGGTTAAATAAGTATATTACTAAAGTTAATTTTAACTCTTTATATGACATTTCTTACTGTGACTAATAGACATTTGTGGACGACGTAAGTGGCTGGCACCTCAATCATTGGACGGGGCTGGACTGGAGGGCTCGCTGGCTGAGGAGTGCCAGTGGAGGCGTTGGAGCCAGAGAAGGAACCTTGAGATCGGGAGGCTTCACATTCAGATTTAAGATCACATAGTCACTGCCAACAGCAAAGTCATGGGAAGGTGTGAGGAGGGGGGGCGGTCCTGGGTGTGTGGGGAGGGCAAGGGATGGAGAAACCAAGGGGTTGGATGAGTTATCTATACACATGTTGGCCCCACCGAGAATGCTGAGAGTGAGGTGGAAACAAAGGTGGGGACACTAGTTAGGTACAGAGGCTGGTGATGGCGGGGCAGGGGGTGGGCGGAGGGGAGAAGGGGGAGTGGGCACCGTGAGGAGCAGCAGCTGGTTCTGTAATCTAAGGACTTCACGGGAATGACCTGGGGATTTTTTTTGAAAGGGAAAGTCTTTTTGGAAATGGCAAAGGAGAGCCCTGAGGTACATGAGGTGAGAGAGAAAAGTGACCTACAAATTTGGGGAGGCTCACCAGAAGTCTAGGGGAACCTCTGGTTTTAGCTAAAGCAAGAAAGGAAGAAATGTTTGGAGAAGCAGTTGAGACTGGACTGTCTGCTCTGCTAGCAGAATTACAGAGGACGTGGAGGAAATGTCCGGGGAGGGCGGGAAGGCTCAGGGGTACAGCCGGGATGTGGAAAGCACTGTGGGTCCAAGATTCTGGGTGATGACAGGTGCCAAGAGCACCTGGGCTTCCAGGCCAGAGCGCACCATCGGTTCCAGGAAGCAAGTGGAAGATCAGCTGACATCACAGTTCTGAATACTTAGCGTGACAGTTTGGAAGCAAAGTGACAGTCTTCAGGCATCTGCCATCCTCGTTGGTTCTGGGAGATGTTTTAAAGCAACCCTAATTAATAATGATAGAAAAGAATAGTTAATATAATGAGAGAGACCCAGGCATAATTAGAACTCACAATGCTGTTGCTTTGTGAAGAGGAGTTAGAATGGGCTTTTGCTTAAACTGGATCAATGAGGAGAGATATTGGAAGCAATGAGTGGAAAGATCTGCAATGTGCCGGTGGAGACGTGGATGAGGATGCTGAGGGGGATGTGAGAGTGCTGCCCAGGAGCACTGGCTCCGCAGAGACTTCTTTCTTCGTGCTGTTCTAATGGCCTGTGTAGAGGAGTTCCGGCACTGACAGGCATCGGGAGAAATCCGCTCTGACTAGTTAAGCCACTGAGAGAGGAGCTTGCACTGGAGTGGTTACTGTCATCTTTACACATTTCTGTGATGTTATTTTTATAATGAGCTTATATTACTTTTGTAAACAGGAAAAATATGTATATGTAAATTTGAAAACTACAAATTCTGGAACAAAAATATACTTATATACTTATCCTTTCCAAAGGATCTGAGGCTTGTGATATCATGCAGGGTTGGCAACATTTACAGATAGTAAACATTTGGGGTTCTATGGGCCACAAAGTCTCTGTGGGCAACTACACAGCTATGCCATCCTAGCACAAAAACCGCCAGAGACACCCCGAGAATCAATCAGCAGGCCTGCATGTCACCAACGTTACTCACAGAGACAGCGGCCCCGGGCCTGGCCCACAGGCATCATTTGCCAACCCCTGAAATACTACACAACAGAGTGAAACGGTAGCCAATTGAAGAGAAGCAAAAGACAGGCAATCTCTGGTCTTCACCTGGTAAGAGTAATTTAATGTAATTCTGGATGCAATTTGCACCATATGTTAAAATTTTTTAATTGAAGAGAGAGAATCATTGATCAGCTGCCTCCTGCCCAACCCCCACTGGGGATCGAGCCCACAACCTGGGCATGTGCCCTTGACCAGAATCAAATCCAGGACCCTTCAGTCCACAGGCCAATGCTCTATCCACTGAGCCAAACTGGCTAGGGCCATATGTTAAAATTTTTAAAGAGAAAGACAATAAAAAGCAAGGCAGAGAAAGGAAGCAACTTCAGACAACCTAGACTGGCAGGTGCTACTGACTTTATCCAGAGACTTGCGTCGGAGCTCCCTTGAGGTCAAGGTGAAGAGGAAGACGTGAGCGCTTTCAGACCTCCCACCAGCAGGTAAAAAGAAACACTCTATTTTAACAGGAGAAATGGCCTTTTCCCACTTCTGAGCATTAAGAGAACCTTTTTTTCCTCTGGTCTTTATTTAGGGTAGGGCAACCAACTCGTCTCAGTTTCCCCAGGACTTCACGAGTTTTACACTGAAAGTCTCCTGTCTCAGGAAACCACTCTATTCCAATTTTAAAACTGAACATCCTGCATCCCAAGGACCTCCTAGTTCTGGGCAAACTGGAATGAATGGCCCCCCTAATTGATTAAGGGACACTGGGCAAGTGATGCAAGAGGTGAAGTCTCAATAATGGTATTTACAAAAAGCACAGAGTTCATTTGACACATGTTCATTTCTTGTATCAAGCAAAAGTAATGGCCAACACATCGTTTGTCTAACACCCGAATATTTATTGAACACCTACCATGTAGTACACACTGTAGACACAGATATAAACAAGATACTTACCTCTCTTGCCCAGAGCCAGGCAGTAGGTGCTAGGAAATAAAACAGTTGCCTGAGTTGATGAGACCAGGAAGAGGAAGAGAAAATATTGGATTCTGGAGGAGCAATGCGCTGAGTTGAACAGGGGGCTTCTAACATGCATGGCGGCGAGGGCAACCTGATTGTCACCAAGGTCACAATGGAAGAGGAGGAAGCAGGGGAGGCCTCCAGGAGGAGACACAGGTGCCCTCCACTGATATCTTAAAGGCAGTTCTGACGCAGAGCTCCAGGATGGGACCCTGAGATGCAGAGGCCACCTGCAATCTCAGAATTTTCCTCAGTTAAAATGATGATGGAGGGCAGCTCTATTGAAGGTCACAAATGGAAGCCTGCGGACTGATCCTGGGCCATAAACACCTGCACATATGTCACCACTCCGGAGGTCCTTACATTTTTGAAAATTACTTATATTGTAAAACTCTGAGATGGTTCATAAAATCATCTGAATTAATTAAAAGTCAGAAGATCTGATGATTTGTCCCCAGTGGCACTATCACTGGTGACTCCTGTAGCAGGTCCCCATGGCCTGTGTGCTAGGACCCCCGCCTCTCCTTGTTACCCCCTGACACTGAGGCCACGCCAGTCACCATTCCCATCACGTCTGCCCTATTCTTTTGTTCACATATAGACTACCTCACTTACTTATGTTAATCTCCTGCCTGTGAGCATTCTACTCAAGTTAGTGACTCTGAGACCAAGCTAATGAGCTAAGACTTGCAGCATCTTGGTGATCCATGGGACTCAAAAAGAACTCGGGATTCATGGAGGAAGTGGTGCTCATTAGACCAGGCTGTACGTATTTAAGCTCTAACCTCACAAAAAGATGATAACATTTCACCTCAACCCTACGTCAATCCCCACCCTCGACTACACCCTTCGCTGCCTGAGTCTCTCTCCCACTGACCCCCATACTTCTCCTTGAGGAACCCACATCACCTTTAACAGGTGCTACCCCACCAGACCTCATCTCCATGAGGGCATGGACTGTCTCTGCTCTGTCCACTGCCGATCTAGCCTAGAGCTACAGGCTCTCAATAAATACGGCTGGATGGGCAAATAAAATGTCCATCCTTCAACCAAGATTAATCATGCTTCTGGCTCTTAATTCTACCCACTCCGAGCATCCTTGAACACTTTACCATAGCATGTGGGTGGTGCCTTTCCCCAAATCCAGCAAAGGGATCACTTTTCCTACCTTCTGAGGAAAGATGATGGTTAAACATTCTAAGATTCAAGGGGCTATAGATGCGGCAGACTGGATGCTAAGATAGCCACCAGTGATTTCCTGCTCTAATCCCCAAGCCTGCAACTACGATGCAAAATCATTACCTGACACGGAAAAAGGGATTTTACAAATGTAATTAACTCAGTCAATTATCAGTTGACTGAGTTAATTTGTTTTAAAAACTATTAACTGGTGAGCCTAGTATATTCCTGTGAGCCCTTTAAAAGCTGAGCATTGTCTCAAGCTGGTCAGGTAAATCAGAAATATTCCAAGGATGAGAAAGTTTCAATGTGGCATTTCTGGCTTTGAATGTGAAGGGACTGTATATAAGGACTTAGAGAATGGAGTGGCCAATAGCCAGCCAGGAAGTTAGGACCTCGGTCCTACAACCACAAGGAACTGAACTCTGCCAAAACTCTGAATGAGTCTAGAAGTGATTTCTTCTCCAGGGCCTCCAGATGAGAACCCAGCCCAGCTGGCACCTCAGTTTTAGTGTCGGAAGACCTGAAACAGAGAACCCAGCTGAGCCCACCCTGACTGCTGCGTCACAAACCTGTGAGGTAATAAATGGGTGCTGTTTAGCCCCCAAGTCTGTGGTCATTGGGTACACAACAATAGAAAACTAACACCACAGTTACCACCACCAGCTCTGTTGATAGGTAAGGAGACACAGGATGACTGAGAGACCCAGAGAGCAAGGAGGAGAAGACAGACACAGCCAGGGTGTGCTTGCTCCAGAGCTGCTGCTGTTAATTGTGGGGCCCACTTCCCCAAAGATAACTGAGAATTCCCTTTGAAACCCTCTCCACGTGACATAGCCCAAGTCCCATTGCACAGCAGCCTGAGGAGGAGGAGGATTGGGAGAAAAGCCTGAGAGCAGACATCGTTAGAGGGAAGGGCACACCAGCTAGGAAGGGAGCCCCTGAGATTGGTAACAAGTCAGGAGGGAGCCTGGATGCCAGCTAACTCCCAGATGCTCTGCTCACAGTGCTTACACTCCACACAGGAGAATTATGTAACCTGAATGCCCTCAGGCCTCCCTGCCTTGGGCACAAATGAGGTCACATCAGCATTTATTCTCATAATTTGCTTGCTCAGACCCCTTCCTATGGACGATATCAGTTAGGTTGCAGAATAAGTTGCTGAAACAGAAAGACTTAAATACACAGCAGTTCAAGCAGAATCATTTATGTCTCTCTCATGTGACAGCCCATGTGACTGTCTTAGTTATGGGACCCCTCAGAGCAGGGCCAGAGACAAGGGTTTGGGTGACAGTCGTTATTTGACAGGTGATTTCAAGAAGAGTGGAGAAGCAGGAGAGAAATAGGGGAAGTGGAAAAGATAAGACTGGTGCCATTGACTGATTACTGCTATGGGTCACAAGGACCCAGGCCCCTTGGACAATCGTAGTGACTGTCCCTCTGAAGAACAGGAGCCTGGGACTTTTACCCACCCGCACCCAGGTCCTGGAGTGTTTACCTTCCCTGCCTGCCCGAGAGCTGAGGCAGAAAAGCACAGAGAGGGCAGATACTTGAGGTGGGACCCTGTCCACATGATGAGAACTGCCCACCATGCTGCTGCTGAAATCTAACAAGGGCCTAGGATGTGGCCTGGGGCATGCCATCTGTCTTCTCTGGAAATGAACTCTTAACATGCTCTCATCATAGTTCCCTTGCCCTCATGCAACCCACGCATGCACATGAACCAGAACCCTGGGCCTGGGTCCCGTCTCAGCAGAGACACAGCTCTGACCACCCACACAAGTTATCTATTCACATGTCTGTCTTCTGGAGACTAAGTTCACCAAAGCATTGCCTAATTCTCAATAAATGTTATCTATTATCAATTATTATTATTATTATTGGCTTGAGGATTTATGAGCAGTGCCTGACTCTTAGGAAGCAGGCTGTATCCTATATAAAAAAGAACTAATATGCAAATGGTTGTCACGCCCTCACGTCATCATGCCCTCACGCCTTAACTGCTCAGACACTCAACACTGGGGAGAGAAGAATGGGGACCAGCCAGGCTGCGGCCCGGGAGAGGGACAAGCCGCCCACCCCGTGGTCCCGGGCACCAGTGGCTGTGCCTGTGCCTGCAGCCCGGCCTGGGAGAGGGAAGCCTGGGTCCCGGGTGCGGGGTGAGGCAGAGGCGATTAGGGGAAATCAAGCCAGCAGGGGAGCAGTTAGGGGCAATCAGGCAGGCAGAGGGGTTAGGGGTGATCAGGCAGGCAGGCAGAAGGGTTAGCAGTGATCAGGCAGACAGGCAGGTCAGTAATCCCGGATTGTGAGAGGCAATCAGACATCCCCCGAGGGGTCCCGGATTGGAGAGGGTGCAGGCTGGGCTGAGGGACCCCTGCCCTCTGTGCATGAATATCATGCACCAGGCCTCTAGTCCTATATAATAAAGAGGTAATATGCAAATTGACCATCATGCCTTCACAATATGGCTGCCTATGACCAGGCCGGCAGAGGGGTTAGTGAGGGATGACCAAACAACTGAACAAGCAGGCTGTGTGGGGTGATCAGGCCGGCAGGGAGGGGGCAGTTGGGGCGACCTGGCCAGCAGTGGGGGGCAGTTAGGGGCAACCAGGCCAGCAGGGGATGCAGTTAGGGGTGATCAGGAGGGCACGCAGAGGCAGTGAGGGGTGATCAGGCCAGCGCGGGGGGGGGGGGCGGGATTGGGGAGGGGTTACACAGGCAGGCAGGTGAGCGATTAGGAGGCAGTGGTCCAGGATTGTGAGAGGGATGTCCGACTGCTGGTTTAGGCAGTCGGACATCCCCCGAGGGGTCCTGGATTGGAGAGGGTACAGGCTGGGCTGAGGGGACCCCCCACATGCACGAATTTCATGCACCTCTTTATTATATAGGACTATAGGCCTCTGGTGTAATATAAAAGCTACCATTACTTGGGGGCCACAATGGCAGTTATTAAATGCATTAAGCTAGTATGGCTGCCACTCTCCAAGGGTAATCACTGGTGCATGTATTACACTCTCAAATGATTGTGACTATAACATGGGGCTCCCTCAGGAAGCACCCAGGAAGATGCTCCAGGCTGAGAGGGCCCTGCAGGAAGTCACACCAAAAGCCAGCCCTCCAGCCCCGTCTGCCTCCCGGCCCCAGCAGGACACTGGAAAGAGCAGCTCCGCAGTCTCTGTCACCAAGGCCCTCAACTGCTGCCCAGATGGGAAGGCCTGGGCGGCAGGGACTGGTCGGGCCTCGAGGACACGAGCACGGGTCAGGAGCTGCCGAGCCCTAGGATGAGTGGTTGCAGCGTGGCTAGCCTTTAGGGCCCTGAAAGGAAACTGGATGTGGGGGGGCAGGTGCGGGAGACCCACTGGGCCTGGAAGGCTGCCTGCCAGGCCACTGGCAGACAGAGCGCAGAGAAGGAGCTCATTAGCCCTGCCAGAGCATTAACGCCTGGTCCAGGGCCACAGCCTCGGAGGCCGGACTGCCTCCTTGGGCTGGTCTCCACAGGGTCTCATCTCAGGAAGGTGGTACAAGACACTCTCTGGACAGAGGAGTCTGGTAACCATTGTTTGGGCAGAAGAACAAAGGTTAGCACTTCCTGAAAGCATCCTCTGCTCAGCTGGGGAAACTGAGGCTCTGAGGTTAATTAACTTCTCAGGCACAGAGTTTGAAAGTGGCAGAGCCAGAGGTCAAAGCGAGCCCACCTGCCCCACTCCTGAGTCCTCGGGGCGGGTGACGCAGTTCTGCACGGTCTGTGGCAGCATCGGAGGGTGTTCCACAGGGGGCCCAACCACAGGCCGAGGTGTGGGAAGGAGGAAGTCGGTCAGCAATGTAGGTGGTTCAAGTCACATCGCCAGACCTTTGTGCATTAAATAAATTTATTCATCAATACTTACTGAGCACCTCTTATCTGTCAGGCCCTGGGAAGGAGAGGGGAAGAGGAAAACTGAGGCCCAGCTCTCACGAAGAGGGTGGCGGGGTAGACATCAACAAGGGTCATCTCAGACTGTGGTGGTGATAGGGAACTCGAAAAGGAGACTGAGAGTTGGTGCCAGAGGCTGCAGGGCAGTCCGGTGGGCCTTCCTAAGGAAGAGGCATTTGTCTGAAGCCTGAATGGTGAGAACCACCCCTGCAAAGTCTGGGGAGAGAAAACGCTGGGGTAAGAGCCAGCAAAAGCGGCCTAGACAGTTTGTCTCAGTGAATAGAGCATTGGCCTGTGGACTGAAGGGTCCTGGGTTTGATTCCTGGTCAGGACACATGCCTGGGTTGCAGGCTCAATCCCCAGTAGGGGGCGTGCAGGAGGCAGCCGATCAATGATTCTCTCATCATTGATGTTTCTATGTCTCCCTCTCCCTTTCTCTCTGACATCAATAAAAATATATTAAATTTTTTTAAAAAGAACCAGCAAAAGCCCTGACACAGGTAGACACTTTACCTTTGAGACCTAGAAAGAAGCCAGTGTGTCCAGAGTATGAGCAAGGGAGACGCAGCATGAAAGAAGGTCAAAGATGTGGCGGGCCCCTGAGCCCACCCCAAGCTGAGGTCCAGGCCCCTTCTCTGCCTCTCATACTGGACTCCAATTTTCTGTGTCGGGTTTGCTGACCATCTGTGACCTGCTGGTGCCTGGACAGGCTCAGGCATGGAGTCAGTGCTTAGTTGGTGTTCACTGGACAAATCTGACCTGCCCTCACAGGAGAGGCAGACTGTCACAGGTTCACTGACAGCCCTGAGGCCCCTGGTGGTGAGCAGAGGCTCACGTGAAATGGGAGTGGTGGCTGGCATGGCTTGCCACTGCCCTGGGCTACCCGGGCTTCTGTCTGAGGGTCAGGAGTCCTGTGTCCTGGCTGCTCCAGGATTAGCCAGAGCCTGTCCCTGTGCGGACCCTGCCCCTTCAGGACATTCCCTAAATGTTACCTCTGAGAAGCCCTCCCTGGTCACACTTCCTCCAACCTGCAGAACTTCTATGCCCTTTTCCTGCCTTATTTCAACAAAGCACTTATCACTCAAACACGCCGTGTACTGCACAGATTCACTTTGTTCTTGCCTGTCTCCCCAGCACTAGGACATAAGCCCCATGGAGGCAAAGATGTTTGCCTTCTGTTAACTGCTGTGCCGAGCTCAATTAATACTTATTGCATGAATGAATGAATGAATGAATGAATGAATGAGTGAATGAATGAATGAGCGAGCAAGTGAATGCTACCAGAGCCAGAAGACTCATGAGGCAGTGGTGGGACACCGGCTAAGCAGTGTCCACCCCAAAATTAGACTGTTTGCATTCCACCTTTGCTAATTAGCACATCCAGCAGGAAGCTATTGCAACCCGTGCCCATGTATGTTATGCGTTGGTGTTGTTTTTCTTTTGAATTAATAGTGGCAGGCCTGGGAGCTCCATACTCTTTTCAATGCGTAAAGCCTTTAAACCCAGCCATCAGCACTGCACTCTCCATCTGCCAATCTTATCAAATGCAGCCACCTGGTGAAAAACTGCACTTCTGTTGCCTATAAATTTTTTTTTTAACTTTCCTCTAAAATTTAGAGCCTGGAGAGGGAAAAATGGCGGTGGAATAGACAGATGTGTTCCAAGCCTTGTCCCGGAGCAGAAAGAAAGAACAGCTGAGGGTCGCACAAGGAGTGTTTGTTGGCAAGTTGGGGGACAGCTGAACTCCAGAAGAAGGTGGGGGACTGCTAGACGGGGTTCCCCTGACCTGGCAGCCCCCACTGAGGCTGGATCCCCTCCCGGAGCTGCGGGCTTGGACGCGGAGTCTGCGCCATCTTGAATGGGAAAGTGGAGCTTATAGGAAGCCTGAGAATCCACAACTGCGGCACCCACGGAACAGCTGCGAGCCCCAGAACAATGCTCCCCAATTGGCGCAAACACACAGGTTCAGAGGAGCTCTACACTCCACCACGGAAAGGTCAGATTTCGCCTGGGATAAGGTGAGGTCTCTGGTCCCGGCGGAAGAGAGGAACGTGTTTTGCGGGAGCTGGAGGACCAGGGAAGTCTGTGCCTAGAAAAATCCGTGGCTGTTGGGCTGGCGTGATCTGTGAATGTGGAAGGGGGTCCTCAGAGCTGCTAACAGAAGGGCTCTCTAAAAAGCAACCCATTTTGATCTGACGTGCAGGGACACCCTAAGAATTTCAGGGGTGTGCTGGCTGCCTAGACTTACGCGCAGCCACAGAGTGTGCACACTTGGGCTTTTTCCTCTTGAAATTCTTGCTTCTGATTACTAAGCCCAATACATAGGATCACCCAGTTGGGGACACCCTGGGAGACTGCAGGGGAAAGTTGTTTTTCTGGAACCTGGGGATCGGAGCGGGGAGTGACCATCGGAGAGCCAGCTCTGAGGCAGCCCACTCCCACAAACCGGTAGTGAGTGCCACAGGGAAAGAAGGCTCTAACACTGCCTAGAGAGGCCATAGATAGACCCGGAAGTCAATCCAGAAACACTGCCACCCAGGGGCTGAATCACAAATTGACTCTTGTGTAATCAAAAATAAAGGAATACGAGAAATTAAGACACACCGCCTGCTTAAAATCAGGACTGGCTTACATCACTGAGGAGCAGTGGAATGCAGGGAACTGCAATACTGTCTGGACTGAGAAACAGGCGCGCCAAACAGAACAACAGAGGAAGTGAATGACCTTCACTACTCCACATTTTATTTTTATTTTTTATTTTTTTATTTTTTTATTTTCATTTTTTGCATCTTTTACTCAAGAAACTATTTTTTTTTCTTTTTTCCTCACTTGATTTTACCTTTTTAATTATTACATTTTTATTTTCAATCTGTATTATTACTACTGCTATTTTATCTTTTTTTTTTAAGTGTCATTTTATTTTCTCTTCGTTTTATTTTGGGATTAGTGTTCTACATTCTATTTTTATCTTTCCTTTAGCATCGTTTTACTCTATCTCAACTCTACCATTATGCCATCACTCTCTTCCTAAACTTCCCCTTTTCGGTGTCCTGTTTATCTTACCCCTTTTCTGCTTTAGATTTTCCCTATTCTTTCTGTTTACCCCTTGTTAAAATTTCACCCTACTTACATATCTAATCTCCAATCCCCTGCTCCAAGTCCATACACACCTCTCTCTTCACTGTCTTAACTATCCAAAAAATTGTTTTTCTCTCTGTCTTTTGTTGTTGTTCGCTTGAATGTAGATTATATCAAATTTTTATGCTTTTTTGTGAGATTGTTTTGCTTATTCTTCTTTTGTTTATTTTTTTGTTTGTTTTGTGCTTCTGTTTTCCCTTGCCTCACTCAATATTAGTTGGTGATGTAGTTTGTATTAATTCCCAGGTACTTGTTGCTGGCATTTGCTGGGATTAGTGATTGTTCTATTGGAGTTTTATCCCCAATATATATAGTCTGTTCCCGTTTCTCTCTTAGTCTCTTTCTTGTCTCTCTGACTTTTTTTTCCCTTTTCCCAATTTCATTTTGACACTCCTTTTTTTTTTTCTTTTTTTATTCTTTCTTTCTTTTTCCTCTTCTTCTTTCTCTCCTATCCCCTAATTTGCCTTTCTCTGGTGGTCACCTTTATTGGAGGTTATTAATATCGTGAATACATTTCTGTTCAGTGCCTTGTGTGTTGTACCTGGTAGTGCTGTATTTTGTGCCTTTAAATCAATGCAGGAGAGAGAGAACTACATAACCAGACACCCAGAGAAGAGAGACCATGGGGAGACAAAAAAAACAACCCGCATATGAAAGAAAAGCAGGCATCACCAGAAAAGTAAGTAAACGAAATGGAGGCAAGCAACCTTCCAGAAAAAGAATTCAGAGAAATGGTCATAAGGTGGCTGAAAAGAATGGAAGACAAATTCGACAATATGAGCAAGAATCAAGAGGAAATGAAGAAGAACCAAGAAGAAATGAAAAATGACATCGCTGCTGTAAAGAACTCAATAGAAAGCATCAAGAGTAGACTAGAAGAAGCAGAGGACCGCATCAGTGAGCTAGAAGACAAGATGGGAAAAAATACCGAAGTAGAGTAACTTCTAGAAAAAAAAAATTAAAAGGCAGGAGGAGAGCCTAAGGGAACTTTGGGACAACACGAAACAAAACAACATCCGCATAATAGGGGTTCCAGAAGGAAAGGAAGCTGAGCAAGGAATAGAAAACCTCTTTGAAGAAATAATGACAGAAAACTTCACTGATATAGGGAAGAAAAAACCCACACAAATCCAAGAAACTCACAGAGTCCCAAGCAAAATGAACCCCAAAAGACCGACGCCAAGGCACATTATAATTAAATTGGCAAACACCAATGACAAAGTAAGAATCTTAAAAGCGGCAAGAGAGAGACAGAAAGTTACATACAAAGGAACCCCCATCAGACTAGCAACTGATTTCTCAACAGAAACTCATCAGGCCAGAAGGGAATGGAATGAAATATACAAAGTCATGCAAAGGAAGGGTCTGAATCCAAGAATACTGTACCCAGCAAGGCTATCAATCAAAGTTGAAGGTGAAATCAGGAGCTTCACAGACAAAAAAGGACTAAGGGAATTTATTACCACCAAACCAGCAATGCAAGAAATGCTAAAGGGTCTGCTGTAAAAAAAGAAAAAAAGAAATAGGAAGCGAAGAAGGAACACAGGGGTAAAGAATAGGAATGGCGACAAATAAGTACCTATCAATAATAACTTTAAATGTAAATGGATTAAATGCCCCAATCAAAAGACATAGGATAACAGATTGGATAAGAAAACACGACCCATATATCTGCTGTCTACAAGAAACCCTCCTCAGAAAAAAAGATGCACACAGACTGAGGGTGAAGGGATGGAAAAAGGTTTTCCAGGCAAATGAAACTGAAAAAAAACCTGGGGTAGCAATACTTATATCTGACAAATTAGATCTCAAAGTGAAGGACATAACAAGAGATAAGGAAGGCCACTTCATAATACTAAAGGGAGCAATCCAACAAGAAGAAATAACTCTGGTAAACATATATGCACCCAATACAGGAGCACCCAAATATATAAAAAAAAACTCCTGAAGGATATCAAGGGAGAGATTTACAGCAATACAATCATAGTAGGAGACTTTAATACCCCACTATCACCATTGAACAAATCCTCTAAACAAAAAATCAGCAAAGAAACATCAATCCTAAATGACTCACTAGACCAGATGGAATTAATTGACATCTTCAGAACATTTCACCCCAAAGCCACAGAATATACATTCTTCTCAAGTGCACATGGGTCATTTTCAAAGATAGACCATATGTTGGGACATAGGCAAAGTCTCTTCAAATTCAAGAAGATAGAAATCATATCAAGCATCTTCTCAGACCACAGTGGCATAAAACTGGAAATCAACTACAATAAAAACAACCCAAAGAAATCAAACACATGGAGACTAAACAGCATGCTATTAAACCATGACTGGGTTACCAGAGAGATCAAAGAAGAAATAAAAAAACATCATGGCAACAAATGACAATGAAAACACTACAATTCAAAATCTATGGGACACAGCGAAAGCAGTCTTGAGAGGGAAGTTCATAGCTCTACAAGCCTACTGCAAAAAACAAGAAACAATGGTAATAAATTACCTAATGCAACAACTCAAAGAGTTAGAGAGCAACAAGAAAAGCCCAGTGTAAGCAGAAGGAAGGAAATAATATAGATCAGAGCACAGATAAACGACATAGAGACCAAAGAAACAATACAAAAGATCAACAAAACCAAGAACTGGTTCTTTGAAAGGATAAACAAGATTGATGAACCTCTAGCCAGGCTCACCAAGAAGCAAAGAGAGAGGACCCAAATAAACAAAATCAGAAATGAAAGAGGTGAAATAACAACAGGTCCCACCGAAATACAAATGATTGTTTAAAAATACTACGAACAACTCTATTCCAACAAACTGGACAACCTGGAGGAAATGGACATATTCCTAGAAAAATATAACCTTCCAAAACTCAATCAGGAAGAATCTAAACAGCTCAATATGCCAGTAACTATGGAAGAAATTGAAGCAGTCTTCAAAGAGCTTCCGGCAAACAAAAGCCCGGGGCCAGACGGCTTCACAGGAGAGTTTTACCAAACATTCAAGGAAGAACTAAAACCTATCCTCCTCAGACTATTCCAAAAAATTCAAGAGGAAGGAACACTTCCAAGCTCCTTCTATGAAGCCAGCATCACCCTAATACCAAAACCAGATAAAGACAACACAATGAAGGAGAATTACAGGCCAATATCCCTCATGAATGTAGATGCCAAAATCCTCAACAAAATTCTAGCAAATCGGATCCAGCACTACATCAGAAAGATCATACACCATGACCAAGTAGGGTTTATCCCAGGAATGCAAGGATGGTACAATATCCGCAAATCAATAAACGTGATACATCACATAAACAAATTGAGAGATAAAAATCACATAGTCATATCAATTGATGCAGAAAAAGCATCTGACAAAATCCAACACCCTTTCTTGATAAAAACTCTTAACAAGGTGGGAATAGAAGGATCATACCTCAACATAATAAAAGCTATATATGATAAACCCACAGCTAACATCATACTCAATGGGCAAAAACTAAAACCATTTCCCCTAAGAACAGGAATAAGACAGGGATGCCCACTCTCACCACTCCTGTTTGACATAGTACTGGAAGTAAAATTTAGAGCCTGTATCAGTTAAGTCTCGGTCTTTATTTGAGGACATTTTACCTGGATAGGTGTGGTTTGGTAAAGTGCGGATTCCTGGGTGCAGTGACCTGGGCAAAGCCTGGCCATGGGACTGCTATGAGGAGCGCCAGTCTCACGGCTCCGTGAGTGTCCACAGGCCAGAGGAGGGGGACCCAAGCGCCACGGCTATTCCAGGTCTGTGTCCTCTAAATATTCTAAGCAGCATTAAAAATCCTAATGTGAGGATTCAAAAGATGGCACCTGTCCAAGACGGAGCAGCAAGTGGGTGTCTGCCTTGTGTCCTGATAGCACGCCTTCCCAGCCTGCAGCCCGCCGGGCACAGTGTGGCCAGTGTCCGTGCTGCACAAGAGGGGATGGAACATGGGGAAAGACTGTTTATTGTTGCCCTGGGACAAGGTGCCTCCTGGGGCCTGTGAGTCTCAGAAAATCGCTCCTTGGAGATCAGCTTGGAGCGAGTCTTGATAGCTGGAAATAGTTAACGCCCTCAATTCACCACCCAGCAGGTGGCTCTCTGACCTCTTTTCAACTGGCCAGAACCTAAGTGAGCCCAATACACCGGAAAACGGGGTCTGAGCCACGTCACCAGCCACTCATTTAAGCACTGTTGCTGCTAAGATCTTCACATCTCTTCTCTCACCGTCTCCTCCCTGCAGGCACCTGAGTCTCAGAGCTTTGGAGCCCAAAGTTCCACCCAGCAGAGTATGGAAGGAAGGTCCCATGGAACCTGTGGTCCTGGCTCAGAGGAAGCCTGGGCAGCCTTCAGGGACACCCCCAGCTCCCAAGGGGAGGATGGGCAGATGGAGGCAGATCCAGGCACACACAGCTGGGCCCCAATCCAGAGCAACAACAGAGACCAGCGTGGGGGGTGGGGCTGACAGCTGCATGCTCTCCACTGGAGCAGCCACTGCGCAGCTGCTGCCTCACAAGATCCTCCAGGTTTGCCAAGACGATCCAAAAGTCTAGATTTTGAAACGAAGCATCCTTACTTTTCAGTGACGTCAAAGAATCCCATCTTTCAAAAGCTGTGTGAGCCGAAGGAAACATGTCTGCGGACCACCCGTTTGCTCTTCCCTTTATGGAGGCCCTGGGAGCCAGGAATGCAGGATGCGGAGCTGGTCAGAAGCCTCATTCTGTAACCCGGAGAGATGGGAGCTCAGGACTTGGGCCCAGGAGCCTCTTGATCAGAGAGGAGCATCTCAACAGAAGGGCAGCCTGGGACTCCCAGGTCCTGAAGACCAGCCAGCCAGAGGGTAACACTCTTCTTCCCCTCCCAGGACCAGGCTCTCCTCCCCCACTCTGACTTGGTTTGGGCCTGGGGCTGGGCTGGTCCAGTAAAAGAAAACTAGCCCAGCCTCAGCGGGCAGAGGAGCACAGGGCAGGGCACAGGGCGGGGCACAGGGTGGAGCGAGGTGTGGAGAGAGCATCTCCTTTCTGCCCTCCAGGATCTACTCCTTCCCTGGTGGCAGCCGCCCAGCTTCCCTCTTAGGACACCCTCGCACTGGGCTCAGACACTCACAGAGGGAAGCTCAGATTGGAATCCTCAACTACCTGGGAGCTGGCCAGGTCTCAGCACGTACAGGGCTGTGAGCTCATGAAGGACCCCATGGTGGAGGAGGCTGGGATGGGGCCACGTGGAGGAGGCATGTAGCAAGGTGTCCATGCCCCAGCATTGGACTCTTTGGTTGCAAGTAATAGAAATGGTACTCAACCTTCCTAATCACCAAAAAAGTGAATATATTGCTTCACACACCTAAGAAGTCCATGAGTCTGGATGCCTTAGTTAAGAATATAGAGAGATGATATAGACATAGATTAGATAGATATAGATATAGATATAGATATAGATATAGATATAGATATAGATATAGATATAGATATAGATATAGATATAGATATATAGATATAGAAATAGAAATAGATATAGGTATAGATATAGATAGATGGATATGGATACAGATGTGGATGTGGATATGGATATAGATATGGATATGGATATAGATGTAGATGCATACAGTAGATATGGCTATAGCTATAACATAGACATACACACAGGTATGGACTATAGATGAGAGATAGGTGCAGGTGTCGGTATAGGCACAGATGCTCCATCTGCATCACCAGGTTTCGCCTCTTCCTCCATCCCTCGCCTCTGACTTCCTCTATGTTCACTTCATTCTCAGACACACTGTCTCTAAGTGGCGGGGAAATGGTGCTCAATTTCTGTTTCAATGGTCCTTTTGGACCTGAAGAGTCTCTATTTCTTGGTGTCCATGGTGAGTCCTCCAAGAGGACTCTGCTCCAGGGCCCACACGCCTGGCTCTGTGTGTGGAGGACTCGAATGCCCAGTCTTGAGTGTGGGCAGGAGGAGGCCCCTTTTGGATCACATCACTGCAGGCAGATGGAGAGAGGAGGGGATGTTCCCAGAAATAAAGTGTCCGTTTTCTCTCAGACGGGCGTCCAATACTGGATCCGATGGCCCAGGGTATGAACTTGGGCAAGTGCCTGCCTCTTGCCTCTGTGCTCTTTCCATCCATTTCTCTCACTGACATTTTTTTAAAACTCCTATTTTAAGAAATTACAGATACATATGTGTGTAGGCTTGGTGACCCCGTCACAGTCAGTCAAGCTCCCTCACCACAGAACCCCTGTGCTGTTCTCCAGCCACAGCCCCACGCCCCACAGCTCCAGGATCCATGCCCCGGCCCTCCAATCCTAACAGCCCCCTCTCCGACCCACGACCCCCTTTCCTATCCATGTCTCCTGGCTTTCCGACCCACGCCGCCGCCCCCACCCCCCTCGCCCCGGCTTTGCGATCCACGCCCCTCCTCTGATCCACGGCAACCATCCTTCCCTTTCCCACTTGTATAATTTGGCCATTTTAAGAGCATTACGGAAGTGGAGCCATACAGTACGTCATCTTCAGGGACTGGCTTTTCTCCTCTTCAGCCTAATCCCGTGTGGCCATAACGCATCCCTTTTGCTGCTGCCAGTGGTTCGCAGCCCAGTGCTCCTCCGCTGGTAAACCACTCATCCATCGAAGGACATTTGGATTCTGTCCAACTGTTGCCTAATAGGAATAAACACTCGAGTGCTGTGAACACTCGTGTGAACACAAGTTCTCATTTTTGAGGGCGGCTGCTGGTTGTGGGGCAGCACCCGCCTCCTCGCCCACCCCGCAGCGTGGGGTGCGGTCACTGTTTTTCGAAACATGCGCGGTCCTGACAGAGACGTGGCTTTAATGCGCGTTTCCCTGAGGGTGACGGCGTGAGCACCACGTGACTCTCACTCTGCCCTCGGGGTCCATCTTGGTTTCCTCCCTGGAAAATGGGGTGACGCTGGCAACAGCGCTTACACGCAGGCGCCAGGATCTCAGCAGCAGGAGCGGCGCTCAGGAGCCCGCAGTTTCGCCCTTCCCCGGGGAGTGGCTGGGGTGCACGCCCCAGAGTCTAAGGGAACCCACTGGGCTAGAGCCAGCCCTCCCTAACTCCCTGTATTCCTCCATAAAATGGGAGAATTCCGCTCCTTACCTGGCAGGGCTGCTGTGAACCCAGGGGGTCAGGCAGGCACTGCGCTTCCGACAGCGCCCAGAAAGCGCCCACCTGCCTGGCCTCCGCCCTCGGTTTCAGGCTGAGCCGCCTCCCTCGTGGGCCCTCGCGCCTCTCCCCGCACCGCCTCCCCGGCCCCTCTCGCTGGAGAAGGATCACCGCCCGCAGGGCCCTGCTCTGCTTGGGAGCGGACTGTCTGCAGGGGGCGAGGTCACATTCACTTAAGAAGCTCCCGAGTGGAGACCCCTTGTTCCTACTGCGTCTCGGCTCCAAAGCTGGTTACATGGCGCTCGGAAGCGAATCTGCCTGCCCTCCCGCCGGCCCAGCATGGAAGCTGGGACGGAGCTGCGGGGTGATCCTAGCGTTCCATCTTGGCTTTGGCTTCCGAGGAGTTAGGACGCATCACAGCTGAAGTATCACAGCCGCTGAGCCTCAGGCCCTGGTGAAGCAGCACCCGAGGCTGCGGGGGTGAGCGGAACTCGGAGAGCGTGATTGGGATCAACGGTCAATTAAAATAAAACGGCCCATTTTAACGCGGAGGTCCTGCTTATATTCGTGTCCCTTTCCCATAAATGAGGAAGTAAATGAAGCATGTTCATTTGTGTGTGGGGGGGAGGGGGTCTGAGGAAAATAAGGGTTTTTGAAATGGTTACAGAGTCTAAAAAACAGAAATTTGAAGCGTCCCGGGGAGAAAACATGTGGCCTGGTGACCTGCCAGATGCCAGCGGCTCCAGGGCAGCTGCCATCAGCATTAACCTTGGGGGCATGTGGCCTAATGTCACCAGTGCCAGGCTCAGGGTGGGCACCTCGGGTTGGAGCCCTGCCCCACCACCTAGTCGCCACATGGCCTTGGCCTACAATGAGCACCTTCTCTGTGCCTCTACTTCCCCGTTAGTAAAGCGAAGGCAATAAAACTACCCCGTGGGTATTTTAAAGATTCCGGTGAACGGTGTCGCCCAGGCGTCACGCACGGTGTGAGCCAGGTGTGCCCTGTTGGTCCTCCTACTTGCTCAGTGAACCTGAGGCCCTGCGTGCGACCTCAGAGGACGGCAGCGTAACCAGAGCTGCACCTCTGGTGGGCGCCTTCCTCCTGGGGCTTAGCTTCCAGAGGCAGCCCTGGGTGTGCATTTTCTTCAGTGGACGTTGAGCCTGTTCCTCTCCTAGGCACATGGTAGGTAGGTTCAGCACCGTGGACAGCAGAGACAGCACGCCCAGCCCCGCTACCACCCCAGCTACCACCCCAGCTACCACAGGGCTCCATTCACTGGAGGCACTTTGGCCCCTTCCTGGCAGCTCCTGCCTCACAGACTCCCTGTGAACTGTATGGACTTGGTGTGAGGCTGACATCTGTGGTGTTGGCCTTCATCAAGGGGGCATTTGCTTCCAAGTTCAAATCTCTCTTCTCCAGTTCAGGGCAGGATTTCTCTAGAAGAAATTCCCAGTCGTTTCCTTTGGGGCTGCTGTCTGCAGGCACAGCGTTGGGATAGGAAGGGTGAGGCGATGGTTACCAGGGAGAAGGATTGGGAACCACACGTGGGAACCCAGGACTGTGTAGCTTGGGTGGAAAACTGAAGGAATTTTTTAGAAGAGCCAAGTTGGTAGGAACCTGAAGGATGAGGGGAAGAGACAAAGGGGAGAGTGTATAGCACGGAGCCAGAGAACCAAGTCCAGAACGAAGCAAGTGCCATGAATGGACTACACTGGTTCAAGAAGGTGCCCAGGACTAGTGAGTGGGCACCAGCATGGCCTTTGCAGGGGTGCACAGGACATGCATAGGCGTGTGTTTTAAAGGAGCTGGGCCGGCTGGTGGGCACAGAAGATGGAGCACCAAGGGGACAGAGACCTCAGCAAGCGAAGCCCACGGAGGGGCCGTGGCCGCAATGGCTACTCTTCCTTCCCTTCCTCCTAGACCAGCCATGGGCAAACTACGGCCCGCGGGCCGAATCCGGCTGTTCTATCCAGTTTTCTTGCTCTCCCCTCCGCTCCTTTACTTTGAATTTATATTAGTTCACACAAACACTCCATCCATGCTTTTGTTCCGGCCCTCCGGTCCAGTTTAAGAACCCATTGTGGCCCTCGAGTCAAAAAGTTTGCCCACCCCTGTCCTAGACCTTTCCTAGGACACTGAACAATTTTAGCAAAGATGGGGGTGCTGTGGGGGTTTCCAAGAAGGGGTGTTTCCCCACTCCTTTCTCATGTTCCTCATCCTGCCACAGACCAGAGTCCTGATGAGCAAGACAGAGCGAAACTGGCCCAGGGAAAAGTCCCGTTAAGCATGCACAGGGGAGAGGTCCAGAGCAGCTCAGCTGAGTGGGGTGAGTGAGGGGTGGTGGTAGTCTGGGACTGAAGAGAGGAGGAGGCAGAAGACAATACCCACACACAACACCCTCTGCCTTGCAGCGATCAGCACCTGCTAGTTCATGCACAGCCTGGTTCCTGCGAACACCTGCTCCTCTGTCCCCAAGCACCTGATGCTGTCCTTGAAACCAGACGCCAGCTTCCTGCGGAGGCGGGGAGGCACAGAGACACCAGCAAACAGCTGGCAGAAGTCACAGCTGGCCTCCCTCCTCCCCCAGCCTGGCACCTTTGCCAGCAAGGCCAGCTCACAAGCCGCCCCCTCCCCTTGCACACAGCTCAGACCGCTCTGTAGGAATCTCTGGCGCTCATGTTTGCCAAGGAGTCCAGCCACATTTTACCTGGCCCAGCTCTGAGCGGTCAGGTGGAGCTGCAGGCCCGGGGGCGGGGAGACTCAGAGGGAACCCCTCACCCTGCTGGACGCCTGCCCAGGCCTCTCTGTCTCTGCTGCTGCTGCAGGAGCTGGACTGGGTCACACGTGAGGAAGGTTTGCTCATTTCTCTCCACATAGCAGTTCTGAAAGTGTGATCCTGAGGCCAGCAGCATCACCTGAGGGCTTCTCAGAAATGCAGATTCTCTGGCTCCACACCAGACCCACTAAAACAAAGCACCAAGGACACGGCCCACAAGCCCGGGGGTTCTGATGCCTGGCATTTGCGAGCCCTGTGTTCCAGAGGCATAGGAAGAGGACGCCTCCACCCACCGCGTGCGACTGTCCTGCTGTCACCCAGTCGTGGGCTCCTGGATCTGTCCCAGTTTTCCTTCCAACAGCAAGATGTTTGTATGGGACATTCTCCCAGATACACCTTCACGGACCCATGCCAGTCTTCCTGGAGGGCGCATTCCTAACGGATTTGCAGGACACAGGAGCGCACATTCAAATGCTGGGAGAGGTGCCTGTGGGCCTCTGACAGCCTGCAGCCTCTCCACCACGCTCACTCCCACCACAGATGAAGGGACACACGTGTCCTGCAGCCTCCCCACCACGCTTGCTCCCACCACAGATGAAGGGACACGCGTGTCCTGCAGCCTCACCAGCTTAAACTAAGCGTTCTCCGTGTTTTCATTTTCTTTCCAGATCTGAGCTGTGAAAGTGGCATTGTGTTTTGACTTGCATTTCTTTAAGAGTGAAGTTGTGCATATTTTTTAACGTGTATTAGCCATTTTAGCATGGTGCTTTTGGGGCTCTCTCTATGTCCAGCAATCAACATGCATGACTGTGTAATAAAATAAAAAGAAGAAAAATGCTGCCCCTTTCTTTTCTGAAAATTGCTTTGCAGTCTCATGAAGGGGCCGGATGAAAGGTCTGGGGTGAGGGCAAGGTGACCAGGTGTGGCGGTTTGCAGGAAGGGGTGGGGGCCCGGGATGTAGGACTCTCAGTGCTAAACCTGTGGGAGTCCCAAGCAAACTGCAATGAGGTGGTCATGGGGTTCAGTGGTTTGCTCAGGGCAGCACACAGCAGGGCAGCCGGCAGCCGGGCAGGAGGCTCCGGGCCTGCCCAGTGCAGGGCTCTTCCCTCAGGGGCCTCTCAGGGAGAACAGAGAGCTGCCAACAGGACTTGTCGCCCTCTCCCAACTGGACAGGAGGCTCCTTCTGCTCATTTACCTCTTAAACCCATTTCTCTCTGTACCTGGCAGAGTCGGAAGCTGGTCAGACTGAGGGCATTACCACCAGGGAGGAGCGGGGGGCGGGGAGGCCCGACACTGCAGTCTCCTGACCACACAGGGACAAACCCACCCAGTGATTTCCACAGGGGAACGTAGTTGAAAGACCTGGGCTTTGGAGTGGACAGACATGAGCTCTGATGGCTCCAGTCCAAGCCCTGACAGCTGCTTCACCCTGGAAACCGCTGTGACCCTCCGTATTCTCTTTTCTGGATGAGACCAGTGATACCCTCATCACAGCAGCATGCTTCAGGCATGAGGAGGGCGTGAGGAGGAGAAGGCACAGAGGGTAGATTATTCTCTCTCTTATTATACTACATGACACACGCCAGTCAGAGAAAGACAAGTAACACATGATCTCACTTATATGTGGACTCTAATGAACAAAATAAACTGATGAACAAAACAGGTCCAGAGGCATGTGGATGCCTGGAACAGACTGACAGAACTCGGGGGAGAGGAAGGGGGACCTGGAAGAGATTAACCAAAGAACACATATGCATATATGCACAACCCATGGACACAGAGAACAGTGTGGCCACGGGGCTGTGTCTACCCAAAGGGGCACATTTTGCAAATCCACACCCTGGCCCACATTACTCCAGTGCTGCCGTGGCCCCCCCCCCCCCCACACACACACACACACCATCTTTCCCACCCCTCAGAGCAGCCCCAAGAGGCTTACCCGAACAGGTCACCTGAAAAGCAAGCTACTGTTCATTGTAAATCACAGATCATTTGCAAAATAGGAAGCTGCCTCAATGCTGCATGAATTACCACTCGAGGCAGGTGGCTGCCAGCTAGGAAGGCCTCGGATTGGCAGAGCCTCAAATGAGCGCTTCGGACAAGCTTTGTCCACAGGCCAAGGTTCCGCTCTCAATGCTGGGCTGACCTGGGCGTTTGCAGGCCGCCAGGAGCCCGGCTGTGGGTATGCAGCAGTGTCTTTGGGCAGAAAAGCAATGTTCCCAGCCTCAGTTAAGAGAAGAGGGAAAGATGATGGCTAAGTGTTCAGTTCACTTCTATCACTGCAAACATCCAACCCAAGGGAGAGGGAATGGGATATATTCTGAGATCATTTCAATTCATTTAAATTTAAAAAAAAAAAAGACAACTGAGCAGCAGCGAAATGCAGAGAGAACTGGGGGTAAAGGGGTACAGCGGGTGTGACGCCACAGAACCAGCCAAAAAGATGTCGTGGACCAGAGAAAAACACAGAGTAACAACATCTGCGCACTCAACCAGTGAGCTGCCCACCTACCAGACAGGCCACCAGCCCGGAGACAAGCCCCACCCCTGGGAAGCAGATGGAGGTCTCTCCCTCTGTTTCAGCAATAACCTGACTGGTGGCCCCAGAGTGGGCGCCCTGCTCCCAGTTGGACAGGGGATATGCCGCAGGAGTGCTGAGGTGGCAAACAGTAGGCACGTCCGTGAGGAGGCGGCACAGACACCCTCACCCTAGCCCAGGCCCAAGATCTCCAGCAGTCACACAGGCCCATGGGGAGCAGGCCCTGGCATTGCCAGATGCAGCACCTGCCCCTGCCCCAGCGCACACACTGCTCACCCCTGGCCACCCGGGCCCCACACATTCACACACAGGCACCGTGCCCACCCCAGGCCTCGCCAGCCCAGGTGGTGTCCACTCTACTCCTCAGGAGGGAGCCACAGCCTTGTGGCCTGTGTGGCCTGCCCAGGCCACGGCACTGCAGCGAGGCTCTGCTCTCCCACGGCTGGAAGGAGCCGCGGACACTCTGCTGGGAGCCAGGGAAGTGCAGTGTTTGGCTGGGAGCCTTGTGCAGTCCTGACCACACAGGGGCTGGAGCCTGGGTATGGCTGTTACCCTCAGAGCGTCACGGAGGACGGACCACGGCTTTTCACCTCTTACAGGACTTGATGGTTGTCATCCAGCAAACCCCCTGCTCAGACACTGCAATTAGGACATCGAAGTCGAGCCCGGCGCAGAGGAAGGCCCAAGGCAGGCAGGCTGCCGAATTCCAGAAAGCCTGGTGGGTGGCACATGCTTTGGGGCCTCAGAGTTTCATAGTCCAGCCCTGAGTGTATTAGGCTGAAATGGCATCCAGACCCTGACAGGTGACTTATTGCTCTGAGGTGGACTCAGCCAGACCGAGGTTAGGAGGTAAGCCATCATTTCAAAGTATTCGTTTACAATGAGAAATGCAATTGTTTACTCAAGCCCAACAGCCAGCACATTCTTGCTAGAGAGAAAGCCACCTGGGAGGACAAATGAGAATCAAAGTTTGCCAATTAAAAATAAAACTGGCCTGGCCAGTCTGGCGCAGTTGATTGGGTGTCATCCTGTACACCAAAAGGTCCCCGGTTTGATACCCGGTCAGGGCATATGCTCAGGTTGTGGGCTCAGTCAGGAGGCAGCTAAACAATGTTCCACTCTCACATCGATGTTTCTCTCTTTCTCTCCTTCTCCCTTCCTCTCTCTCTAAAAATCAATTTAAAAATCTTTTTGAAAAATAAGTAAAACTGGACAGGTGGGTTGGATCAACTCAAACGTGGTGGTCAAGACAAGTTTGGCCAGGACCCAGGCCTCTGGCTTCTCAACCAGCTGCGAAGCCACCGTGTCTGGAGAGGACAGCCCCAGGCAAGCCACCCCGTGCTGTCAGCTTCTGATGGAACCTAACCCTTGGCCTGCATTCTACTCTGAAGCAAGCAAGTCCTCTACCCTGCCCCTCCCCAGGTCTGCTGCTTGATGGCGGGGGGGTGGGGGGGGGGCAGGAGGCTTGTGGAAGCCACAGAGCTGTGCCACTCGAGTCCCCTCAGGAGACACAGTTGCAGAGTGTGAGTGACTGACAGCCTCCACGCAGCCTCTTCAGCGTCCTCAGCTTTTAAACCAAGGTCTCCTCTTGAGCTGGCCCCTGGCCCATGACCGAGCCAGGCAGTGGTCTGAGGGCCTGGCCGTTCCTGCCAATGCCGGCCGCCTGCCTGGGAAGCCAGCACTCGCCCTGGGCTCAGGGACCTCGCAGGTCTGCAACTTGGTCTCATGGCTCCTCTGACCCCCACCTGCCTCCCACCCGCAGCCCCACCCTCTGTCACGCAGGGGCCACTCCTGGCCAACCTGTTGCTCTCCAACTGCCTGCAGCTCCCTGGAGCCTGGCCTGCCTCCTGCTCTACTCAGAGACCAGCAAGTCGTGTTCGTGGCCGAGTCCTGGCCTGTGGCCTGTTTCCCTAAGGAAAGTGCCATTGGCACCCAGCCACGCCTGTAGGTTACGTCTTGTCTATGGCTGCTTTTGCACTCTGTCAGGCAGTTGAACAGAGAGACCTACAAAGCCTACCCTGGTATTTAATATCTGGCCCTTTACAGAAAAGCTTGCCCGTCTCTGCCCCAGATACTACAGTTCTGATGCCAACAAAGGCTAACACCATGAAAAGCAGGCCTCTTCCCAGGCCTGGACCCACGTGCCTGAGACACGCCCCTGGCCTCACTTGATGCGCTCCTCTCCCGCTCCTAACTGCTCTCAGGGAGCCCCGGAGTAGGTGAGGGAACCACAGCGCAGGGTGCAGAGCCTGAAAGACATGCAACATCAAGGCCAGGGTCGGCCTCAACACGCGGGCCCAGCCTCCCACTGGCCACTGCCTTCGTGTGGAAGGTACACCATGCCCGGTGTGATTGGGCAGGGAGGGCCTTACAAGCTTTGACCTTGACAGTGAAAACCAGGAAGCAAGGATGTGAGGTCATTTGCTGCTGTGACCCCGCAAACACCCACCACCTTTGGGAACGGTGCTCCGACTTTCCTTTGGAAAACTGCCCTGCCCCCCTCATAAACCGGGTTTTCAGGGCTGCAGGCTGGGCCTGTGACTGCAGCCTGACCCATGGGTGCGCCTCCCTGGGGCACCGAGATGGCATCGGGAAGAGCACACAGCCACCGGGTCTTCAGCAGGAGCCAGGAGGAGAAGCTGTTCCTCTCTTCCCATTGCTGAAGGGCCATCGAGCAGGTCTGAGTGCAGCTGCTCGGAGGACAGCAAGCCAGGCTGAGGGTTAGGGTTCCTGTGGGCATCAGTGCAGCTCCTGGATGTGTAGTTCCATGAGCGGGCAGGGTCCCCATTTTGTTGAACCAATTGGAGTGGGATTTGCTGTCACTTGGAACCCCAAAGGCCTGACTTATAGGAGGACTACACTCAGACCCTGTCCTCCTGGGAGGGGCAGGGGAGGTGCCTGGGTGTGGGCTCTGCTGGCTGCAGACCGGCCTCCACACGTGGGGGCGGGAGAGCGCCTCCATCCCAAAGCCCTGGCTGGGACGGAGGTGCCGGAGGAAGTATTTTTCCGGCTGCAGTGAAGCAACTCCGTCATGAAAAGGTCGGAGGTTATTTCCAAATCCTCAAAGCCGAACAACCTCAAAACCTCAAAGCGGAGGGGGTTTTGTTAGACATACTTAGTCCACGATCCAGCATCTCATGAGCCACCTCTCCTGCAGACACAACTCTCGTGTTGCTTCTCAAACACGGAGAGCAAGATGAAAGCGCTGCGCTGTGCTGGTGCAACCTGCTCCACCACGGCCAGCGGCTCCCCCGGCAGCGCCCCTCCCCTGCGCACCTGCGAGCCCGAGGAATGGTTGAAATGCAAAACGAGGAATGGTTGAAATGCAATACGCAGTTACACTATTTACATTTTCATTCCTTATTAGATCCTTGTAATGACTCCTTATTGAATTGAAGCTTAAATGGCTCGAGACTGATGGTAACGGAACATCTAGTTGAGCGCTTGCCTAAGTCTCTCAGCCCTGATTGAGTATTTTTCTCCCTGAGCCGCTTCCACAGTGATGCTTCTGTCACTGAGGAGAGCAGGACCAGGCAGGATTCAGCTCTCAGCTCCCATCCGTCCACGGCTTGTCCAGTGGTCGGGAGCAGCGCCCCCTGGAGGAAGTCCCGGGAACATACAAGTCCTCAGGGAGGAAGAAGGCTGAAAGGTGAGTAGGGGATGCCTGTTACCTTGCAGGTTCCAGCTTCCAGTGGAAGCTGGGGTCCTTGTGGGAGCCACTACGACTCCCGCCTTCTTCCCCACCCCTCCCGGCTCAACAGCAGCGCGTCCCGGCACTTGTCAGGCCGCGCCGCCCCAGGTCTGTAGATGCCTCTTCCCGGCCTCCTGCTTCTCCCACTTCCCCACAGGTCCCCCCAGCTCCGAACCTCCATGGCTCAGAAGAAAGCAGGGCTCTGACCACGGCCTCCACCCCGCTGTTCCCTCCGACCTCCCCTTCCAGGACCTCCCTCCCTCCCTCGGCTCCACGGCCTTGTGTCTCACAGGCTTCCTCTGTAGGGCTCACCTGTCCTCCCGAACTGGGATCTCTCTCCGGAGTCTGCATGCCCCACCTCCTCACTCCTTTATGCCTTTGTTCAAATATCACCTCTCAGTGGGCCCTCTAACCACCCCATTTAAATCCTCAACTACCACCCCCTTCCCCCACCTCTGTCTTATTTATCTCCGTAACTCTTACTCCCAGGGCACACATTGTAGTTCACCCATTTATTCTGTTTATTGTTCTCTCCCCCTGCTTTACTTGAATGTTGGTTCCAGGAGGGCAAGAATTTTTCTGTTGGTTTCACTGCTGAATCCCCAGTATCTAGAAAAAAGCCCAGCACTAAGTAGGTGTTCACATAAATATTTTTTAAGTGGATGACCCAGCAAATGAATGACTGCACACATGCATAAGTGAAGGCACAGTCAGCCATTCCTTTCTGGCCATCAATCCCGATGGAAGGCTCTCCTTTAGGCCAGGAACCTATGCGTTTGTACCTTGCCTTTCTGGATCTGGGCATTGGAGAAGTCTTGCACGGGAAACAGGGGTGCAGAGTGAGGTCCAGAACTCAGGGTGAGCCCTGGTCTTTCAGTCACAGCAGTTGCCCCTCGCCTGGGCAAAGGGGGAGAGGAGGGCTCAAGAGCCTGAGCTCAGAAGGGGCCCTGGTCCCTGGCACCAGCAGAGCAGGTTGCTCCCTGGAGGCATCAGAAATGAGGGACAGCTCAGTGAATGGCTGAAGCATTGCTATGAACACCCACAGAGTTTGTCAGCACTCAGCGATCCTGGGCATGATTTAGGAGAAAGAGAAGGAGAGAAGGGTGGTGGGACAGTCAAGACTATCCCCCTTGTATAGGACATTGATACAGAAGGGCAGGGTCCTGTGGTGCAGGTAGCTGGGGCCCCAGATGTGGCCAAGACCTTGGGGGTGATAGTGGTGTGGACCCACTACTTCCCAAACCTCTCTACCAGCTTCCTCAGATCAGTGGCATAGATACAACCCACCAGCCAGGCCATGCACAAGGAGTTCAGTTTTGCATCAAAGAACTCCACCCCGGCTGTCCAGCCAGCAGGGGCATGTGCTCAGTGGTGACCAGCCACACCCTCCACTTGGCATCCTCAGCAGCTCCACATGCAGGAGCAGGGACGGGACAGCTGCCCAGTGCCGATCACCTTGGCTACATAGTCCAGGGACCGTGGGGCCAAAGTCATGAGGCCAATCTTCAGGACCTAAAGGACCGAGATGCTTCCCTCTCCACAGGCCCTCAGAAGGGGCTCCACACTATGTCCTGCTCGCTAGGTCCGGGGTCCCAAACTTTTTGCAGAAAAGTTATTTTTTCACAAGCCTTCACATTGGAGAACTCATTCAGTTCCATCTAGCATTTATTTAGTCATCACATTTTCAAGGCATGTACATTTTGATAGTTGTGTCAAACGCCACCAGAAATGTCCCAGTGTGTGCTGTCCTTTGCCATCCTCTCCACTGAGTACCTATCTATGTTCTCACCTGCTCTGAAGAGAGCCCCACCTTCCAGAGAATTGTCTATTTGATTTATCTTTTCAAAGTTCTGGTTCCTGATTCAATTAATCCATTCCACTGACTTTTTGCCTTGTGATTAATGTGTGTTCTTGTCTTTATTAATTTCCTCCCCTCACTTTTATTTTGCTAATCATTTTCCAGCTTCTTGTTTTGAATTTTTAATAATATTCTCAATCTTTCAACATTTAAGCATATTTATTTTAATAAGAACTTTACAATATGGATTTTACAAAGAATTACATTCATCATGGCCCAATGTGTGTTTCCGTACAAGGGTCTCAATGTCTTAAATGTCTCAATAGTTTACCTTTTCAGTATTGACTTCAACTTTTACAACAATTATTTTTATTTTGTTTTATTTCCAAGTGGCTATCATTTATCTTAATTTAGGCATCCTCTTGCTATTGAAGCAATCAGGAAATGTGGTTTGTTAAATTTTAATTTGGGGGATTTGTTGTAAATATTTTTAAATTATATCCTCAACCAAGGATATTTTTCCATTGATTTTCAGAGAGAGTAGAATGGAGGGGGGAGGGAGCAAGAGAGAGGGGGAAAAGAGAGAGAAACATCGATGTGAGAGAGACACATTGATTGGTTGCCTCCCACACTCACTCTGATCGGGGCTGGGGATCAAACCTGTAACCTAGGTACATGCCCTTGACTGGAATCGAACCTGTGACCCTGTGGTGCACAGGCACCACTCTAACCACTGAGTGACACTGGCCAGGGCTGTTGTGGATTTTTTAACTTGGTACATACATTGCATCAGTCCAGGTAGGTTAGGCTGCAGTAACAAACAGCCAGAAAGAAAGTCTCTGTGTTTAAATAACAAATATTCCTTGCTCACTACATGTTCATAATGCGTAAACTGGGCGCTCACCTCCCAGCCAGGCGGTGACCCATGTTGGCAGTTCCATCTTGACACATGTTCCATGGTCACAGAGGCAGAGAAAAGACAGCCCAGCTTACGCCTCTTCTGCACCCATTTCATTGGCCAAAGAAAATTCAGATGCCCGAGTTCAACAGCACATGAGCACTGAACATTGTGAATAAACATTCTACTGCACCCATTCAACAGGTGTTTGTAAAGAACTGTGGCGATACTGCCTACTCTAGAGCAAAGACGGGTGCAGACATTGGGACTGTGGCAGATAGTGTGACTGTCCTGCCTCCCAGCCCCACTTCCAGAGGTGGCCTGTGACCCACACAGAAGTGGAGTTCCTGGGAAAGCTTTTGCTTTTCTTATATTGGTGCTGCCCTGTCTCCTTCCTTCTTTTCCTCTGTCAAGAGGCCAAGCAAGTCTCAGAAATATTTGCCTTGACAATGTTGAACATCTGAACCAAAAACAGCAGCTGCCAACTTCCAGATTTCTCATATGAATAAAAAAATAGACTCATCCTATATAATAAAAGCCTAATATGCTGTGTCCGGTCATCCGGTCGGCCATTCAACCAATCGAAGTGTAATATGCTAATGATATGCTAAGGCCGCTCAACTGCTCACTATGCCATGCACTGACCACCAGGGGGCAGATGCTTCGACTGGTAGGTTAGCTTGCTGCTGGGTCCAGCCGATCGGGACTGAGTGAGATGGGCCAGACATGCCCTAGAGCCCCACCGCGGTCCCCCTCAGCTGGCCAACCTCCCAGTTCCCTCCCCAGTCCCGATCATGCATCACTGGAATCCCTCGGCCTGGCCTGCACCCTCTCACAATCCAGGCTGAGGTACACCCCCCCACACACACTGAGTGCGTGAATTTCATGCACCGGGCCTCTAGTGTTTGTATAAGCCACTGAGGTGGGGTTTCCTATTAGTCACATGTGAAGCAGTTCTGGGTGATGAAAGAATTCAGCATGCACACAGGATAGGCCAGTGGTCGGCAAACTCATTAGTCATCAGAGCCAAATATCAACAGTACAACGAATGAACTTTCTTTTGAGAGCCAAATTTTTTAAACTTAAATTTCTTCTAACGCCACTTCTTCAAAATAGACTCGCCCAGGCCGTGGTATTTTGTGGAAGAGCCACACTCAAGGGGCCAAAGAGTCATATGTGGCTCGCGAGCCGCAGTTTGCTGACCACGGGGATAGGCAATGCCCGTCTTCAGGGGATAACAGTCCTGCAGAAGCACATTGTTGTGAGATAATAGAAAAATATATATATTGATCTCTGTCCCCAGTTCCTGCACAGAGTTCCCAACACCCTTGTAATTTCCTAGGTGACAAGTACACTAGGAGCATCTTTTGTTCTAATATTTGGTATTGGACCCCAATTCCTGACACAAAGTTCCTAAATCCCCTGGAAGTCCTGGGTGATAGCAGTGTCTTTCATTCTAATGTGGTGACTGGTGACCAGAAAGACCAAGCCATGATTAGAAGCTGGGAACTTTCAGTCCCACTCCCTCTGCCATCCTCCAGAAGGGGAGAGGGCCGGGAAGGGGAACTAATAATGGATGGTCCCCAGGTGAGGAAGCCTCTATACAATCCCAATAGTATGAGTTTCAGGCAAACACATCCATGGTGACTCCCCTAACTCCGAAGGAACAGAAGTACTGAGGACCCCCCAGACCTCACCCGTGTGTCTCTTCATCTGGCTGCTTGTCGGTACCCTTTACCATACCCTTTAATAAACTGGTAAACACAAGTAGGTGTTTCCCTGAGTTGGTGAGCTGCTCTAGCAAATAATCAAATCTGGTGGGACGTCATGGGGACCACTGATTTGTAGCCAAGTCGAAGTTGTAAGTAGCCTGGAGACCCACCACTTGTGACTGGAATCTGAAGGAGGGGACAGTCTCGTGGGACTGGTCCCTTAACCTGTGGGGCCTTCCCTAACTCCAGTTAGTGTCAGAATTGAATCAAATTGTAGGACACCCAGCTGGTGTCACAGAGAATTGCTTGGTGTGGCAGGGAAACAGAACAAACAAAAAAGCCCCTACACATGTGGTGTCAGTTTCTGCAAAGAAGCTGGCTGTTGTTTTGATAGCAATATTATTGATAGCGATATTATTGATATAATAATAAAAGCATAATATTCTCATTAGACTGGATGGCCTAACAGCAGAACGACCGTCCAGATGACCTTCTGGACAAAGCTGGGGCTGCGAGGGCCTAGCGGCCCCTTGCACAATTTTCGTGACTGGGCCTCTAGTTGTAGATAATTTGAGAAGTATTGCCATCTTAACAAGATTACCTTCAATCCATGAGCATGGGATATCTTTATAGTTATCTAAATTTCCTTTAATTTACTTCCATAGTGTACTATAGATTTAGTGTACAAATTTTGCATCTCTTGTTAAGTTTATGCCTGAATGCTTTATTCTTTGGATGCTGTTGTAAATGAATGTTTTCTTAATTTTATTTCCAGGTTGTTCATTTAATATTGTACAGAAATACAATTGATTTTTATATTGATCTTGTACCCTGCAACCTTACTGAACTCATTTATCAGTTCTAGTAGTTTTTTAGTGAATTCTTTAGATTTTTCCACATGTAGAACCATGTCATCTGGAAACAAATATGTAATCCTTTGCAATCTGGGTGCCTTTAATTTCATTTTCTAGCCTAATTGTCCTGCCTAGAACTTCCAGTACAAGGTTGATCAGAAGTGGTGAGAGCAGACACCCTTCTAGTTCCTGATCTTAGGGAAAAAACACTCAGTCTTTCACCATTAAGTATGTTAAGTATGTTAGCTCTAGTTTCTTGAGTGTTTTTATAATGAAGGAAAGTTGAATGGTGTCAAATACATTTTCTGCATCTATTGCAATAATCATGTGGATTTTGTCCTTTATTTCATTCATTCATATGGTGCATTAAATTAATTGACTTTAGTGTGTTCAACCAGACTTACATGGCTGGGATCCCACTTGGTCGTGGTGTGTAATCCATTTTGTATATTGCTGGATTTGGTTTACCAGTTCTGTTACTATTTTTCCACATTTATTTATGAGATATTGGTATGTAGTTTCATTTTCTTGTGATGTGTTTGTCTTGTTTTGGTATCAGGGTAACACTAACCTCATAGAATGAGCTGGAAAGTATTCCTTCAACTTCAGTTTTTTGGAAGAGAATGATATTAATTCTTTTTTTTTAATATTGGTAGAATTCACCAGTGAAGTCCTGAGAAGAATGTGTATTCTGTTGGTACTGACTGGAGTGGCCCATAGATTCTGTTAGGTCTAACTCACTCACAGTGTTTTGTATAAGTCTATTTGCTGATTAATCTTCTCTCTAGTTATTCTATCTATCACTCAAAGTGGATATTGAATTCTCCAACACATATTGTTGAATTATCTATTTCTCCCTCAATTTTGTCCATTTCTGTTTCATGTATTTTAGGGTCTATTGTTTGGTAATTGTTACCAGTATATTTCCTTGATGTATCAATCTTTTTATCATTACAAAATGCCCCTCAAATATCTGTCTTTTTGTTTGAAATTCTATTTTGGGTGTTTTTAGAATAGCCACTCCAGCTTCCTTATGGTAACTGGTTGCATGCTATTTCTTTTATACCCATTTGCTGCCAACCAACTTCTATCTTTGAGTCTTAAAATAAATAGCATATGGTGGGACCTTGTTTTTAAATTCAGTCTAACAATGTCTGCCTTGATTAGAATGTCTAATCTGTTCACACTTAATGTTATGGATATAGTTGGAACCACTGAGTTTCATGGATACTATGTTTGTTCAGTTCCTTATTTTGAATTTCTTCATTTTGCTGGCAAACTGATTCAAGTAAATTTCTTATAACTATATATGGATGGTATCGTTTCTGAGTTCTTGAATGTCTAACATTATTTGTCTTTTATTCTTATGCAACAACAATAGTTTGGGAGGGTATAAAATTCTGGGGTCACAACCATTTTTCCTCAGAACTCTGTAAACTCTTACCTATTGCCTTCTAATATTTAGGGGAGCAATCTACTTTACCTATTTTTCCTTTTTAATAATCATATTTTTATCTGATTTAATTTTCTTTTTATACTTAGAATTTATAAAAATCCACAAAATATGTCCCAATTAAGATCTTTTTTCAATTAATCCTGAGTCTTTTTGACATAAAGATTTAAGTATTCAGCCGAAACCGGTTTGGCTCAGTGGATAGAGCGTCGGCCTGCGGACTGGAGGGTCCCGGGTTCGATTCCGGTCGGGGGCATGTACCTTGGTTGTGGGCACATCTCCAGTGGGAGGTGTGCAGGAGGCAGCTGATCAATGTTTCTCTCTCATCGATGTTTCTAACTCTCTATCCCTCTCCCTTCCTCTCTGTAAAAATATCAATAAAATATATTTTTTAAAAAAAAAGATTTAAGTATTCAGGTCAAGTAAACTTTCTTCCATAAATTTACTTCATTATGTGTTTCTGGAACTCATTTTATATGAATATTGAATCATTTAATTGACTTCATATCTTTTGTCTTTTATAATTTTTTTCTTTATATTTCTTACCTAGTTCTAAAGGACCTTTTTTTAGATTAAAAAGTGTTTATTTAAAATGAGAAAATAAACCACGAATCACACATTTTGAAAAAATTTATAATTACCAAAAATATCCCAAATCCAGAAAAAAATATATTTTAATTGACTAATCAACTGGCATACCTCTATAATATGTTTTTCTGCATTTTTGGCTGCAAATATTTTGATAGTCTCTGGTTTGTTTGTTTTTTAAGAACTACTTGAAGAAGAATAAGCTCATTAAAGAAAATTTAGGGGGAAAGTAGAATCACAAGCAGAAAGTACAAATACACAGATTGTTCTATCACCCATACACACAATACAGGCAATACATTACTAATATTTTAGAACTGCTATTTGGCCTTTTAGAATATACCAAGACAAGAAGTGGCAGGCATATTTTAATATTTCAAAAACAAAAAATATTAAGATTGAAGGTAAGCGACAAACGTGGGGGGAAATAAGCTTGAAAAGCAAATTCTTACAACAGCAGTTCATTTTCATCCTGCAAAACTTTTCACCTTGATTACGTATACAGTAGGTCCTCAGGTTACATCGGAGATCCGTTCCTACAGCGCAACGTAATGTGATTTTCGCCGTAAGTCGGAACCCACCTACATAAGCACCTACGTCACTCACATGGAGCACATACTCAGCAGTAATGAAGTGAAACAGTAAAAAAAAAAAAAAAAATTAAAGAAAGATAACAACTCCTGACCTTTACTTGTGGTAAATAAATAATAAAAAACATAAAGCACATATGTACATACGTCGAAATGACGGAACTTTTTTTTTTTATAAATAAATGGGAGATGGCGATGTAACCTGAGGACTGCCTGTAGTTATAAATATACTAGAGGCCTGGTGCACGAAACTCGTGCATGGGTAGGATCCCTAGGCCTGGCTGGTGATCAGGGCCAATCAGGGCCTTCCAGCTGCTGGCCAGAGCCTTCCTTCGTTCCGCACCACCCCTTGGTGGTCAGCACACATCATAGCAAGTGATTGAACTTCGGTCTCCTGGTCGAACTCCCAAGGGGACACTATTAGCCTTTTATATATAGATAGATATAATAGCATCTAAGCATCTCCATTCAAAATGTTATGATCGAGGAAAGGAAGATGGCTGCTGATGGGAAGGCAGTCTGCAAGATAGTATGTGAGAAAACAAAGGGAGAGTATGTGGTCGCACGGGGAGTGTTTGTTGGTGAGTTGAGGGACAGCTATACTCCAGGAGACTGTGCGGGACTGCTAGATGGGGCTCCCCTGACCAGGCAGCCCACACTGCTTCTGGGTTCCCTTCTGGAGCAACCGGCTCAGATGCGGAGACTGCGCCATCTTGAAGGGGAAAGTGGATGTTGTTGGGAACATGAAAACCCTGGAGAATCTAAAACTACGGCACCCACCAAACAACTGTGAACCCCAGAACACCGGTCCCCAATTGGTGCAAACACACGGATTCAGAGGAGCTCTACACTCCACCACGGAAAGGTCAGATTTTGCCTGGGATAAGGTGAGGTCTCTGTTCCTGGCAAGAGAGAGAAACGCGCGCACTGCGGGAGCTGGAGGACCAGGGGAAGTCTGCGCCTAGAAAAATCCGTGGCTTGTTGGGACTGGCGTGATCCGTGAATGTGGAAGGGGGTCCTCAGAGCTGCTAACAGAAGGGATCTCTAAAAAGCAACCCATTTTGATCTGACGCAAAAGGACAACCTAAAAATTTTAAAAGTGTGCTGGCTGCTTAGACCCAAGGGGGGAAAACGACTGCACAGACTTGCGCGCAGCCCCGGAGTTCACACACTTATGCTGGCTCGTTTTTTCTTTTTTCTTTTTCCTCTTTAAATCCTTGCTTCTGATTACTAAGCCCAATACATAGAATCACCCAATTATGGACACCTTAAGAGAATGCAGGGGAAAGTTGTTTTTCTGGAACCTGGGGATCAGAGCGGGGAATAACCATCAGAGAACCAGCTCTGGGGCAACCCACTCCCACAAACCGGTACTGAATGCCACAGGGAAAGCAGGATCTAAGCACTGGCTAGAGAAGACCTATAGACCTGGAGGTCAATCCAGAAACACTGCCACCCAGGGGTTGAATCACAAATTGACTCTTGTGTAAACACAAATAAAGGAATACAAGAAATTAAGACATACTGCCTGCTTAAAAATCAGGACTGGCTTACAACACTGAGGAGCAGTGGAACGCAGGGAACTGCAATACTGTCCTGACTAGGAAACAGGCGTGCCAAACAGAACAGTAGAGGAAGTGACCTTCACTACTGCACATTTTTATTTTTTTTTTTCGTCTTTTACTTAAGACTCTAATTATTTTTCTTTTTTCCTCACTTGATTTTACCTTTTTTTTTTCAAGATTTTTTTATTTTTTTATTTTTTTTATTTTTTATTTTTTAAATAAATCTTTATTCAGATTATTACAATTATTTCTCCTTTTTCCCCCCATAGCTCCCCTCCACCCATTTCCCACCCCACCTTCTGCCCTTACCTCCCCCCCACTGTCCTCATCCATAGGTGTATGATTTTTGTCCATTCTCTTCATGAACCCCCCATACCCCTTTCCCCTGAGAATTATCAGTCCACTCCCTTTCTATGCCCCTGATTCTATTATATTCACCAGATTATTCTGTTCCTCAGGTTTTTAATTCACTTGATTTTTAGGTTCGCTTGTTTATAGATATGTATTTGTTGTTCATAATTTTTATCTTTATTTTTTCTTCTTCCTCTTCTTTAAGAATACCTTTCAGCATTTCATATAATACTGGTTTGGTGGTGATGAACTCCTTCAGCTTTTTCTTATCTGTGAAGCTCTTTATCTGCCCTTCAATTCTGAATGATAGCTTTGCTAGGTAGAGTAATCTTGGTTGTAGGTTCTTGCTATTCATCACATTGAAAATTTCTTGCCACTCCCGTCTGGCCTGCATAGTTTCTGTTGAGAAGTCAGCTGACAGTCGTATGGGTGCTCCCTTGTAGGAAATTAACTGTTTTTCTCTTGCTGCTTTTAATATTCTCTCTTTGTCTTTTGCTCTTGGCATTTTAATTATGATGTGTCTTGGTGTGGTCCTCTTTGGATTCCTTTTGTTTGGGGTTCTGTGGGCTTCCTGGACTTGTAAGTCTATTTCTTTCACCAGGTGGGGGAAGTTTTCGGTCATTATTTCTTCAAATAGGTTTTCAGTATCTTGCTCTCTCTCTTCTTCTGGCACCCCCATAATTCTGATGTTGGTACGTTTGAAGTTGTCCCAGAGTCTTCTTACATTATCTTCAACTTTTTGGATTTTTTTTTTTGCTTTTTGCTTTTTCGGTTGAGTGTTTTTTGCTTCTTTGTATTTCAATTCTTTGACTTGATTCTTGGGTTCCTCTATTCTGTTTCTGGGTCTCTGTATAATATTTTTTATTTCAGTCAGTGTATGTTTAATTTCTAGTTGGTCCTTTTTCATATCTTCGAGGGTCTCGTTATATTTATCGGCCTTTTCTAGGATATTCTTAAAAAGTCTTATAACCGTGGTTTTGAATTCTATATCCAGTCGTTTGTTTTCCTCCATTTCTTTCGTTTGTGATCTGATTCTTTGACCCCGCATTTTCACTGATTCCCTGAGTTGGTAAGGTAGATATTTGTGCTAGGTTTCCAATATGGCCCAGTGGGTCTGCTTCCCCAGTTAACCTGAGGTGGACACTCTTGGTGCACCCCTTTGTGGACTGTGTGTACAGCCTTGTTGTAATTAAGTCTTTATTGTTGTTTGTATCACTGGGAAGAATTGACCTCCAGGCCAGTTGGCTGTAAGGATCAGCTGTGTCTATGCTGGGAGAAGTTCGGTGCTGGAGACAGCCTTATAGGATTAGACTTGCCAAATTGCAATAGCCTCTGTGCTCACCTTTGATGGGGTGGAGTCTCAGTCTTGGCTTCCTGTCAGCCTTGCCCTTGCGCGCATGTGCGCTTTCAGTCCTCCGCCTTCCCCGGCTCCCAAGTCTCCGCCCGAGAGTCCAGACTCCCCCCACAAGAGCGTGGGTCCCCAGGGGCTCGCCTGGAACTGGGGTTCACTGCAGTCAGAACTGGGGCTCAGTGCCGTCAGGAGCCTCTGACTCCCTTTCACTAGGGAAAGCCTGTGGCAACCTCTGCAGCCTTTGTGCGCACTGGCACGCGCACGCGCGCTTTCAGTCCTCCGCCTTCCCCGGCTCCCGAGTCTCCGCCCGAGAGTCCAGACTCCCCCACAAGAGCGTGGGTCCCCAGGGGCTCACCTGGAACTGGGGTTCACTGCAGTCAGAACTGGGGCTCAGTGCAGTCAGAATCCTCTGACTCCCTTCCACTAGGGAAAGCCTGTGGCAACCTCCGCAGCCTTTGTGCGCACTGGCGCGCGCGCGCGGGCACTTTCAGTCCTCCGCCTTCCCCGGCTCCCGAGTCTCCGCCCGAGAGTCCAGACTCCCCCCGTAAGAGCGTGGGTCCCCAGGGGTTCGCCCGGAACTGGGGTTCAGTGCGGTCGGAAGCTTCCTTCCCCCTTCCGCCAGAGAAAGTCAGCCAGGCTCTCAGCCGCCCTTCCTCTCTGCGCGCACAAAGCCCCTTTGCCATACCTCCAATTCTCTGTGAGCTTTCCTCTTTCCTTCTAGTTGTAGAATTTTCACTCAGCCAGCTTTCCTGTGGTTCTGGATGGTGTCCGTTCTGTCTTTTAGTTGTAGTTTTGAAATTGTTGTGCGAGGCAGCAGTTTAGGTGTTTACCTATGCCACCATCTTGGTTTCTCTCTGATTTTACCTTTTTAATTATTACATTTTTATTTTCAATCAGTATTATTACTACTACTATTTTACCTTGTTTTAAAAAAAGTGTCATTTTATTTTTTCTTTATTTTACTTTGGGATTAGTGTTCTACATTCTATTTTCATCTTTCTTTTAGCATCATTTTACTCTATCTCAACTTTACCTTTATGCCATCACTCTCTTCCTAACTTTTCACCTTTTGTTGTCCTGTTTCTCTTACCCTTTTCCTGCTTTAGATTTTCCCTATTCCTTCTTTTTACCACCTGTTAAAATTTCACCCTACTTATATATCTAATTTCCAATCCCTTGCTCCAAGTCCATACACACCTCTCTCTTCTCTTTCTTCACTATCCAAAAAAAAATTTTTCACTCTGTCCTTTTGTTATTATTTGCTTGATTGTTGATTATATCGATTTTTTTATGCGTGTTTGTGAGGTTGTTTCGCTTATTCTTTTTGTTTTGTTTTGTTTTTGTTTGTTTTTTGCTTCTGTTTTTCCTCGCCTCGCTTGATATTAGTTGTTGTTTGTAGTTTGTATTCATCTCCAGGTACTTGTTGCAAGCATTTGTTGGGATTAGTGGCTGTTCTATTGGAGTTTTCTCCCCATATATATAGTTTGTTCCCCTCTTCTTTTGTATTCTCTTTCTTTTCTCTCTTACTTTTTTTCCTTTTTTTAATTTCATTTTTGCACTCCTTTCTTTTTTTTCTCTCTCCTTCTTTGTCTCCTATCCTCTAATTTGCCTTTCTCTGGTGGTCACCTTTATTTGGGGTTATTAGTATCGTGAATACATTTCTGTTCAGTGCCGTGTGCATTGTACATGGTTGTGTTGTATTTTGTGCCTTTAAATCAATGCAGGAGAGAGAGAACTACATAACCAGACGCCCAGAGAAGAGAGACCATGGGGAGACAAAAAAACAGCCCGCAAATGAAAGAAAGGCAGGCATCACCAGAAAAGGAAGTAAACAAAATGGAGGCAAGCAATCTGTCAGAGAAGGAGTTCATAGAAATGGTCATAAGATGGCTGAAAAGAATGGAAGACAAATTCGACAATATGTGTAAGAACCAAGAGGAAATGAAGAAGAACCAAGAAGAAATGAACAATGACATCGCTGCTGTAAAGAACTCAATAGAAAGCATCAAGAGTAGACTAGAAAAAGCAGAGGACCGCATCAGTGAGCTAGAAGATAAGGTAGGAAAAAATACCCAAGTAGAGCAGCATCTAGGAAAAAAAATTGAAAAGCAGGAGGAGAGCCTAAGGGAACTTTGGGACAACATGAAACAAAACAACATCCACATAATAGGGGTTCCAGAAGGAGAGGAAACTGAGCAAGGAATAGAAAACCTGTTTGAAGAAATAATGACAGAAAACTTCACTGATATAGGGAAGAAAAACCCACACAAATCCAAGAAGCTCACAGAGTCCCAAGCAAAATGAACCCCAAAAGACTGACGCCAAGGCACATTATAATTAAATTGGCAAACACCAACGACAAAATAAGAATCTTAAAAGCGGCAAGAGAGAGACAGAAAGTTACCTACAAAGGAACCCCCATCAGACTAGCAACTGATTTCTCAACAGAAACTCATCAGGCCAGAAGGGAATGGAATGAAATATACAAAGTCATGCAAAGGAAGGGTCTGAATCCAAGAATACTGTACCCAGGAAGGCTATCAATCAAAATTGAAGGTGAAATGAGGAGCTTCACAGACAAAAAAGGACTAAGGGAATTTATTACCACCAAACCAGCAATGCAAGAAATGATAAAGGGTCTGCTGTAAAAAAAGAAAAAGAAAGAAAGAAAGAAGTAGGAAGTGAAGAAGGAACACAGGGGTAAAGAATAACAATGGCAGCAAATAAGTACCTATCAATAATAACTTTAAATGTAAATGGATTAAATGCCCCAATCAAAAGACACAGGGTAACGGATTGGATAAGAAAACACGACCCATATATCTGCTGTCTACAAGAAACCCTCCTCAGAAAAAAAGATGCACACAGACTGAGGGTGAAGGGATGGAAAAAGGTTTTCCAGGCAAATGAAACTGAAAAAAAACCTGGGGTAGCAATACTTATATCTGACAAATTAGATCTCAAAGTGAAGGACATAACAAGAGATAAGGAAGGCCACTTCATAATACTAAAGGGAGCAATCCAACAAGAAGAAATAACTCTGGTAAACATATATGCACCCAATACAGGAGCACCCAAATATATAAAAAAAACTCCTGAAGGATATCAAGGGAGAGATTTACAGCAATACAATCATAGTAGGAGACTTTAATACCCCACTATCACCATTGAACAAATCCTCTAAACAAAAAATCAGCAAAGAAACATCAATCCTAAATGACTCACTAGACCAGATGGAATTAATTGACATCTTCAGAACATTTCACCCCAAAGCCACAGAATATACATTCTTCTCAAGTGCACATGGGTCATTTTCAAAGATAGACCATATGTTGGGACATAGGCAAAGTCTCTTCAAATTCAAGAAGATAGAAATCATATCAAGCATCTTCTCAGACCACAGTGGCATAAAACTGGAAATCAACTACAATAAAAACAACCCAAAGAAATCAAACACATGGAGACTAAACAGCATGCTATTAAGCCATGACTGGGTTACCAGAGAGATCAAAGAAGAAATAAAAAAACATCATGGCAACAAATGACAATGAAAACACTACAATCCAAAATCTATGGGACACAGCGAAAGCAGTCTTGAGAGGGAAGTTCATAGCTCTACAAGCCTACTGCAAAAAACAAGAAACAATGGTAATAAATTACCTAACGCAACAACTCAAAGAGTTAGAGAGCAACAAGAAAAGCCCAGTGTAAGCAGAAGGAAGGAAATAATATAGATCAGAGCAGAGATAAACGACATAGAGACCAAAGAAACAATACAAAAGATCAACAAAACCAAGAACTGGTTCTTTGAAAGGATAAACAAGATTGATGAACCTCTAGCCAGGCTCACCAAGAAGCAAAGAGAGAGGACCCAAATAAACAAAATCAGAAATGAAAGAGGTGAAATAACAACAGACCCCACTGAAATACAAAGGACTATTAAAAAAAAATACTATGAACAACTCTATTCCAACAAACTGGACAACCTGGAGGAAATGGACATATTCCTAGAAAAATATAACCTTCCAAAACTCAATCAGGAAGAATCTAAACATCTCAATAGGCCAATAACTACAGAAGAAATTGAAGCAGTCATCAAAAATCTCCCAGCAAACAAAAGCCTGGGGCCAGACGGCTTCACAGGGGAGTTTTACCAAACATTCAAGGAAGAACTAAAACCTATACTCCTCAGACTATTCCAAAAAATTCAAGAGGAAGGAACACTTCCAAGCTCCTTCTATGAAGCTAGCATCACCCTAATATCAAAACCAGATAAAGACAACACAGCGAAAGAGAATTACAGGCCAATATCCCTTCTGAACATAGATGCCAAAATCCTCAACAAAATTCTAGTAAATCGGATCCAGCACTACATCAGAAAGATCATACACCATGACCAAGTAGGGTTTATCCCAGGGATGCAAGGATGGTACAATATTTGCAAATCAATAAACGTGATACATCACATAAACAAATTGAGAGATAAAAATCACATAGTCATATTAATTGATGCAGAAAAAGCATTTGACAAAATCCAACACCCTTTCTTGATAAAAACTCTCAACAAGGTGGGAATAGAAGGATCATACCTCAACATAATAAAAGCCATATATGATAAACCCACAGCTAACATCATACTCAATGGGCAAAAACTAAAACCATTTCCCCTAAGAACAGGAACAAGACAGGGATGCCCACTCTCACCATTCCTGTTTGACATAGTACTGGAAGTATTAGCCATTAGAATTAGACAAGAAGAATAAATAAAAGGCATCCAAATTCGAAAAGAAGAATTAAAACTGTCCTTATTTGCAGAAGACATGATATTGTTCATAAAAAACGCGAAAGACTCCATCAAAAAACTAATAGACTTAATAAATGAATTCGGCAATGTAGCAGGATACAAAATTAACGCCAAGAAATCTATGGCATTTCTATACACCAATAGGGAACTTACAGAAAGAGAGATTTAAAAAGCAATCCCATTTATCATTGCACCAAAAAAAATTAAGATACCTAGGAATAAACTTAACTAAGGAGGTAAAAGACCTATATGCGGAAAACTACAGGTCACTGAAAAAAGAGATAGAGGAAGACATAAACAGATGGAAGAACATACCATGTTCATGGATTGGTAGAATCAACATCATTAAAATGTCCATACTACCCAAAGCAATCTATAGATTCAATGCACTCCCCATTAAAATACCAATGGCATATTTCACAGACCTAGAAAGAACTCTCCAAAAATTCATCTGGAATAAAAAAAAAAAAGACCCCAAATAGCCACAGCAATCCTGAGAAAGAACAAAGCAGGTGGGATCTCAATACCAGATTTCAAGCTGTATTACAAGTCCTGTTCTCAAAACAGCCTGGTACTGGCATAAGAACAGACATATAGACCAATGGAATAGAATAGAGAACCCAGACATTGACCCAAACCACTATACGCAATTAATATTTGACAAAGGAGGCATGAACATACAATGGAGTCAAGACAGTCTCTTCAATAAATGGTGTTGGGAAAATTGGACAGATACATGCAAAAAAATGAAACTAGATCACCAACTTACACCATACACAAAAATAAACTCAAAATGGATAAAGGACTTAAACATAAGATGGGAGACCATAAAAATACTAGAGGAATCCACAGGCAGAGAAATCTGACATATACCAAAGCAATTTCTTCACAGATACCACTCCTAGGGCAATGGAAGCTAAAGAGAAAATAAACAAATGGGACTACATCAAAATAAAAAGCTTTTGCACAGCAAAAGGAACCATCAACAAAACAACAAGAAAGCCCACTGTATAGGAGAATATATTTGCAAATGTTATCACTGATAAAGGTTTAATCTCCAACATCTACAGGGAACTTATACAATCTAATAAAAGGAAGATAAATGATCCAATAAAAAAATGGGCAACGGACCTAAATAGAATCTTTTCAAAAGAAGACAGAAGGAAGGCCAAGAGACATATGGAAACATGCTCAAAGTCACTAATTAACCGAGAGATGCAAATAAAAACGACAATGCAGTACCATCTCACACCTGTCAGAATGGCAATCATTAACAAATCAACAAACGACAAGTGCTGGCGAGGATGCGGAGAAAAAGGAACCCTCGTGCACTGCTGGTGGGAATGCAGACTGGTGCAGCCACTGTAGAGAACAGTATGGAGTTTCCTCAAAAAACTAAAAATGAAACTCCCATTTGACCCAGTAATCCCACTTCTAGGAATATATCCCAAGAAACTAAAAACACCAATCAGAAAGGATATATGCACCCCTATGTTCACAGCAGCAAAATTCACCATAGCTAAGATTTGGAAACAGCCTAAATGCCCATCAGCAGTTGAGTGGATTAGAAAACTATGGTACATCTACACAATGGAATACTACCTGCTATAAAAAAGAAGGAATTCTTACCATTTGCAGCCGCATGGATGGACCTGGAGAGCAGTATGTTAAGTGAAATAAGCCAGGCAATGAAAGAAAAATACCACATGATCTCACTCATTTATGGAAAATAAAGAACATTATAACCTGATGAACAAAAAGATAGATACAGAGGCAGTAAAGCACCGAAAGGACTGTCAAATTACAGTGGGAAGGCTGGGGAGTTTTGGGGAGATGGGGGGAAAGAGACCAACCAAAGGCTTGTATGCATGCATATAAGCACAACAAATGGACACAAGACACTGGGGGGTGGGATGAGGGCATGTGACAGGGGGTAGGGAAGGCTGGGGGAAGGTCAATGGGGGGAAAAAAGGAGATATATGTACTACTACATGTAATACTTTGAACAATAAAAAATATTAAAAACAAAAATAAACAAAATGTTATGATCAGCAACTTTGTGTGATATGGCTGATGACATGCTTTATTTAGTTTAAGATACACATCTGGTTAATGATTTAAATGTTTACAGAGAAAAGCTTTACAATAAGAAAATAAAAGTACATGTTAGAAATAAGCAAGCTCTCAAAACACACAAGATTCTTTATGAGAATTACCTTACTATGAAAAAAATAAAACCAATTCCATCTTTCAAGAGACCAGATAAGCCCTAGCCGGTTTGGGGATAGAGCATCGGCTAGTCAAGGGCATTTACCTCAGATGCAGGCTCCTCCCTGGCCTGGGCCCTGGTCGAGGTGCATGCAAGAGGAAACTAATCTATGTGTTTCTCTCACATCAATATTTCTCTCTCTTCCACTCTCTCTAAAAGTCAATGGAAAAATATCCTCAGGTGAGAATTTAAAGAGAGAGAGAGAGAGAGAGAGAGAGAGAGACCAAAGAAAAATGGGAACAAAGTGAAATTCTAGCAGATGGTGGTAACATCTAATCTTATCTGTAAGTAGAACAAATGTGACGGGCTCTTCTTGGTAGACTTTCCTCATGCTTTGTGACTCTGTTGAGGTCATACATGTTGTCGCATCTGAGGTTTTACAGCTAAGAAGGACCAGTGTTGGGACTCAAGTCTTTTGATTCCAAGTGCATTGTCCATTTTCTCGTGGCTGTTGTTCGAGTTCCCCATGACAAGCCAGCTCTGTGCGGAGAGCTCACTACCTAAGAGCCTGGTCAGTCTGTAAATCTGCTTCCGTCCGTTCCTTTCGGGTGGCACTGCGCTCTCCCCTACCGCTCGAGTTGGCACATGAAGCCTACGACCTCTGTGCTTCAGTGTCCTCGTCTCAAGACATGGAACGACAGTGACAATGTCAAAGGATGGTTGTCCCTTCCCACAGCCTTGTTCCTGCAGGCCCGGTGGAAAGCTCCAGGACACCCGGGCCTGGTCGTCTCTTTTATAACAAGCTTACATATCATTCTCTCTAGAGAGTAGAGAGGTTTAGGCATTCCTCTGGCATGGTAACTTCTGAGTCTGGGTACTTCAAGCCTATTTCTCTACATGCCCTTGCACTTTTGGCACCGGGCACCTCGGGCTGTGTCCATAGTGACCCTACACTGGCCTGGACCTTCATGTTGGATGAGTTAGCACAATTGTTAGGAAGATCATCCCAGGTAACAACTCACATGTCCATCAACCAATGAATGGAGAACAAAATGGAATATTCCAGTCATAAAAAGAAATCAAGTACCAATTCATGCTACAAGAGGGATGGACCTTGAAAACATTATACTAGGTGAAAAAAGCCAACACAAAAGGTACGTATATTATCTGATTCCATTTATATAAAATACCCAGAATAAGCAAATTCATAGAGACAGAAAATAGATTAGGAGAGGATTAGAAGATTAGGAGCTGGCTGCTCTGTGTGTGTGTGTTGGTGGGGGGGTGCTGGAGGAGTTTCTAGATAAAGACTTTTTGATTCACTCATCTAACTAGGGATCCAATGCTTTTCCATCCTGTTTTGTATCTCCAACGATGCTGCGGGCTTCGCTGGCAATCTCCTTGCAGAGCACACACTTTTGCTATTTCTCCACCTTATCCCCCAAATCCCACTGCAGTGACTGGCTTCACACGCAGCACCTGCTCTGATTCCTGGGCCGTCCCTCCTTCTCTCTGATGAATTTCTTCGTGTGTCTGAAGACTTTTCTCACGAATGCGGTAAAGACAGGTCAATGCCAGTAACCAAGAGTGAGCTTCATTAACAACTTGTGGGGTCCCTGAGCCTGGCCTGTGGGAATCGGGCCAAAATGGGCAGTCAGACATCCCCCGAGGAGTCCCGGATTGGGAGAGGGCTTAGGCCAGGCCGAGGGACCCCACTGATGCATGAATCCATGCACGGGGCCTCTAGTATGCATATAAGATCTTTGGTTAATCTCTTCCCACCCTCCCCACTCCCCCCTTCCCTCTGAGATTCATCAATCTGTTTCATGTTTCCATGCCTGTACATTGAGCATCTGGCTTCTGGTGGTCAGGGTGCATCATAGCTACCAATCAAACGGTCAAACGGTCCAATGGTCGACACTTAGCATATTAGGTTTTTATTATACAGGACTACAGGCCCAGTGCATGAAATTCGTGCATGGGGGGGTGTCCCTCAGCCTGGCCTGCATGCTCTCCAATCTAAGACCCCTCCGGGTATGTCAGTCTGACACCCTCTCACAATCTGGGACCGCTGGCTCCTAACCACTTGCCTGCCTGCCTGTCTGATTGCCCCTAACTGCCTCTGACAGCCTGATCGCCGCCTAAGCGCTCCCCTGCTGGCCTGATAGCCCCCAACTGCCCTCCCCTGCCAGCCTGATGGCCCCCAACTGCCCTCCCCTGCCAGCCTGATGGTCCCCAACTGCCCTCCCCTGCCAGCCTGATGGCCCCCAACTGCCCTCCCCTGCCAGCCTGATGGCCCCCAACTGCCCTCCCCTGCTGACCTGCTTTGCCTCGGCCCCCACCACCATGGCTTTGTCCCAAAGAAAGTTGGATGTCCGGAAGATGGCTGGTCACCCTGTCTAATTAGCATATTACCCTTTTATTAGTATAGACTAGAGGCCCGGTGCATGAAATTCGTGCACAGGGAGGGTATGTCCCTCAGCCCAGCCTGCACCCTCTCCAATCTGGGACCCCTCGAGGGATGTCCGACTGCCCGTTTAGGCCCAATCCAACCGGGCCTAAATCCAGGACTGCTGGCTCCCAACTGCTCGCCTGCCTGCCTTCCTGATTGCCCCTAACCGCTTTTGCCTGCCAGCCTGATCACCCCCTAACCACTCCCCTGCCAGCCTGTTTGCTCCTAACTGCCCTCCCCTGCAGGCTTGATCACCTCCAACTTTCCTCCCTTGCAGGCCTGGTCTCCTCCCAAATGCCCGCCCCTGCTGGCCATCTTGTGGTGGCCATCTTGTGTCCACATGGGGGCAGCCGTCTTTGACCACATGGGGGCAGCCACCTTGTGTGTTGGAGTGATGGTCAATTTGCATATTACTCTTTTATTAGATAGGATTCCCCGAGTTGATGGGTTGGGAGACCAGAGAGGAAGGAAATACCATGTCTGATCATTAGATTGTTTGTCATCTAACTGACCTCAGTAGCAGTTAGACAGTGTGTGGAGTGTCATCTTCCGTCTGTGAAAACCCTTCTAGGTTGTAGCTATTCCCGCCCCCCTTACCTTATAACCTCCTCTGCAATTGGCTACCTCGCAGGGACTGACAGCAGGCCTCACTCCGCCCCTGCAGGCAGCACTAAGCTCAGGACCACCCCGCTGTTCTGCACTCACTGGTCCTTGTCTCAATCCTCCCACAGGCCCTACAGATGCTATGGGGTTCAGGGAGATTGGATGAGGGGGAGTCTTTTTATCACTCTCTGACCAATATCTTCTCAGGCTCATGGCTCAGCAGTCACTGGTCAACTGGTCACCCAGCTATGGCCACAGCCACTTCTCCTGCCACTGGGGTGGGAGGGGACAGCACATTGCAGACACATGGCCCAGCTGCGACACAGACAGGTTCTGCCCACTCACAGGGCCAGGGCGGAGCGGAAGCCCAGCAGCCAGACATGCAGCTCCAGAGAAGGCGGTGGGGGAGCAGGAGTGGCTGTCAGCTGGGAAGTAGCACGCGCCCTCCGCTGCCCCCGCCTGCACTGTCACGAGGAGCCTGGCCTGACACAGGCACTCCTTCCCCAACCCCTGCATCTCACAGGGCTTGTTTGGCGCAATGACACAAACGCATAGGAGACACAGGCTGCAGGCTCCGCCTCCGCCTCCTGCCCGCGCCCCGCCCCGCCCCGCCCCGCCCCGCCCTGCATCCCTGTCCTGCATCCCGCTGAGCAGGAGGGTGGCGGCGCGGTGCTGTTGGTGGCTGGAAGCTGATGAAGATCTGTTTGTCTTCATTGGAACCATTCGGGTTTTCATTGCAAGCCGCTTCCATTCTTTTCCCAGAAGCAGGCGGCATACATTATAAATGACTGACTGACTAGGAAACAGCTAATTACTGGTATTGGTTTCTCAAGTGAAGGTCCTTCCAAGCTGCTGCTCATTAGTTCATTCATCAAGGCGGTGGGCGCTTCCCGGCGCTCCTCCGGACCGCGCGGGGCGGGTGGCACGCGGCTGCGGTGCTTCACAGGCACCAGGGCCCCTGGCGGGGCCGCCTCCCTCGGCGGGCACCGGGTGGCGCGGCGTGGGACCCGGCCACACGCACAGGGCCAGCCGCTGACCGCCCCAGCACAGCCGCAGGCCCCCGGGGCCTCCCCCACTCCCACGCGCTGCAGGCCCCGAGGCTTGAGAAGAAACAGGACACGTGTGTCTGACACGGTCTCCCCAAGACAGTTCCTAAGGACAAAGGGAATCAGCAGCCATGCAGACCCCAGAAGACACTGCCTCACCCACAGGCCACAGTGCCTGCCGCCAGTAGTGGCACAGCAACGCCACCTTCTCCCAGGGGCGCGCTGAGAAGAGCATGTGGCTCCTGTAATATTTCTGCCCCCAAGATGGAAAGCCTCACTCTGATCGTGACATGCACGAGACAAACCCAAACGACAGGGCCTCCTGTATGACAACTGGCCAGGACTCTTCCCAGTCCCCACGGTCGTGGAAGACAGAGCTGTCAGGTTCCGGGGACTGAGGAGATGTGGCAGCAAAATGGAATGTGGAATCTGAGCAAAAAACAGGCCTCTGTGGGAAAAACTAGTCTTTACTGGACTTCACCAGTTTTCCCCCTTAGTAACCATGTTACTAAATGCAGTTGTGAATGTTGACTATGAAGTCCCCTCCCTTAAGACAGTGCAGGGTATTGGAGTTGCACTGTGAGAAAACACAAACAGGTTCATATCCGAGACCTGCCACCACTGTTGGGCTGACTTTTAGGGAAGTGATTTATTCTCTCGCGCCTGGTGCACATCTGTACAAAACTGAAACAGTGGGCAGACTTTGGTTGGACATTTTGTTGCTCATCGCTGAAAGCATCCAAATGACACAAGGAACAGAGCAAAGACAAGACTGCCCGAAGAGCAGTGCCTGCAGTGGAAATACATGGGAGGAATACGTGAAGAGAGAATTAAAAAATTCAGAGACTGAGGTCTGTGAAAATAAAATAGTAATGAGACGAAGAGTGACTGCAGGTGGGAAGACGGCGCTGATGTGGTGGCCAAAGGAGGACTGCCCGCGTTCCACTAAGATAGGAAGGACTTGCCATATGAGCACTTGGGGTAAGAGCATTCCTGGCAGAGGAAACAGCACTTGCCAAGGGCCTGTGGTCGACACACTACGAGGTGGCCTCTGTGCCTGGATTAGAGGAAGAACAGCGCAGAAGCCCCGTGGAGACTGTGGTGACTTGGACTCGGGCATTATCTGTGGAGAGAAAGAGGAGTGGGCAGGTGAAGACATGACTGTGAAAGCAGAGCTGGGCAGAGCCTGCAAATGGCTCAGGTGTCAGGAAGCGGGTGAGCGATGGATCCCTGGATTCTGGACGGAGAAGCTGAAGTGGACAGATGGTGATGCCATTTACCAAGTCCTAGAAGAGGCTGGGAGACAAAGCAGAAGCAATATTTAGAGATACTGCCTGAAAAGTTCACAAACACACTCATAAAATGCAGGATAAAAAACAAAAAGCCCACAGGTAGGCCCATCATAACAAAACTGATGGAGAACAAAGAGTGACATCTTCCAAGCATTTAGGAAAAAAAGACACAATTCCAAAGAAACAGCTGGAAGACTAACTGCTGATTTACCTACAGAAATAATAAAAGGCAGAAGACATGGAATGAGAAGGAAAGAAAATAACTTCCAGCCTGGAATTCTATTCTCAGTGAAAATACCCCTCAAAGTAAAGGCAATATAAGGACCTTCCAGGCAAATGAAAGGAAGTGGGCAGGCATCACAAAGAAACACGCAAGGGAATTCTTTAGGCAGAAGGCAAATAATTGCAGAAGAAACACTGGAACACAGGAAGGCTTGAGAGCAACAGGACATGAGCATTGATAAATCTAAGTGTATACTGACCCCCAGCATTAATAATAATGTTAGTTATAGGAGTTCTGTATCTACATATGTTCAATATATACTGAGTGGCCAGATTATTATGATCTCTGAATGCATAATAATCTGGCCACTCAGTGTATATCTTATATAATAAAAGGCTAATATGCAAATTGTCCCCTCGACCAGGAGTTCGACCAGCAGGCAGGCCGGCCAACCGCCCATGTCCCGTCCCCCTGGCCAGGCTGGCCGGACCCCACCCATGCACAAATTCATGCACCAGGCCTCTAAAATACACACACACACACACACACACACACACACACACACACTGAGTGGCCAGATTATTATGCGTTCAGAGATCATAATAATCTGGTCACTCAGTGTACATAGATTTAGAAAGCACAACAGCAGCCCAGCCGGTGGTGCTCAGTGGTTGAGCCGTCGACCTATGAACCAGAAGGTCACAGTTTGATTCCCGGTCAGGGCACATGCCTGAGTTGCAGGCTGAATCCCCAGTAGTAGGGGGCATGCAGAAGGCAGCCAATCAATGATTCTCTCTCTCTCTCTCTTTTTTTTTTTTATAAATGCTGAACATTTTTAATGCTTCTGTCATTTCACAAAACATCTTTTGTTGACATTCTACAAATGATAGCATCCAATAATGTCCCAATCCTTTCTATCTTTTTGACTTCTGTAATATTTGTTATTTCAGGAAGATTTTTCAGGGAAACTTGCTGATTTTCTACCTTAGCTATTATGTTTCCTTTATCTGTTTTTCTCCATCTTCAATGTAAACAATTAGAACTGAAGTGTCATTTGCTGAGATACTGAATTTTTTCAAAGCCTCTGAAATATTGTTATTTGGGGACAGGTTGAAAATAATTTCAGTACATAGAATTCTTGTCTTCATTTTTTTCTAGTTTGTAGAGATGAACTGCTTAGTTTGCTGCCACAAGTATCAGACATGGATCGATAATCACTGTAGGGTTTATCAATGAACTATTAATAGCACCTTCCATGGCCTTTTTTCTCAAGTCTCCAGCATTTTTTACATCTTTAAATAACAGAAGAGTCACCCTGCATTCGGGAAATAGTCCAGCTGATGAGTTAACTGCATTTCATAGATAAGTAGGCTTCGCCGCCTCCCGCATCCGTCTCCAATGATTCTCTCTTACCATTGATGTTTCTATCCTTCTCTACCTCTCCCTTCCTGAACTCTGAAATCAATCCTATATAATAAAAGGGTAATATGCAAATTGACCCTAAAGGCGGAAAGACCAGGAAGGACTGGTTGCTATGACACACTGACCACCAGGGGACAGATGATCAATGCAGGAGCTCCCCCTGGTGGTCAGTGCACTTCCATAGGGGGAGCGCTGCTCAGCCAAGAAGCCAGCTCATGGCTGGCCAGCGCAGAGGTGGTGGCGGCAGCACTAAGGATGTTAGACTAACGGCTTAGGCCCCACTCCCAGCAGGCCTAAGCCATTAGTTGGACATCCCCCTAGGGCTCCTGGGCTGCCAGAGGGATGTCTGACTACCAGCTCAGGCCTGGTCCCCCCGGGAGTGGGCCTAAGCCAGCCGGTGGACATCTCCTGAAGGGTCCCCGGACTACAGGAGGGCACAGGCCGGTGAGGCCCCCCCCCCTCCTGCCGAGTGCATGAATTTTTGTGCTCTGGGCCTCTAGTAAAAATATATTAAGAAAGAGAAAAAGGAAGGAAGGAGGGAGGACAGCAAACAGTAGAAAGGGGAAAATGGGATTTAAGTGTCCTAAGGTCCAGAAGGGGTGAAATCTCATTTCTCTTACACTCATAAATCAGGAACTCATGTTGAAATCACAACAGTAACCATGAGATGAAGAGTAAAAGAATGTATAACCAACAAGCTAACAGAAGTGAGAAACGGGAATTTTTAAAATGTTTGATCTAGAACAGGGGTGGGCAAACTTTTTGACTCGAGGGCCACAATGGGTTCTTAAACTGGACCGGAGGGTCGGAACAATAGCATGGATGGAGTGTTTGTATGAACTAATATAAATTCAAAGTAAAGGAGCGGAGGGGAGAGCAAGAGAACCGGATAGAACAGCCGGATCCGGCCCGAGGGCCATAGTTTGCCCAAGGCTGATCTAGAAGGAAGGCTAGAAAGGAGAGAAAAGGGCATACAAAACAGGAAGGCCACATAGCAAAAAGAAACAAGATAATAGATAAAACCAAATGCACTTCTAATTAAGTTAAATGTAAGCAACCAGCACCTCCATCAAGCTGCCAATGACCAAGTGCATACTATTAGCCACATTTGCAGGAGAGGAAGGAGATGCAGAGAAGTCAGGACCTGCCCACAGTTGTCCCCTGGGAAGTCATGGGACCAGAATTTGAACGCAGCAGCCTCCTCCGGACCTGAGCACGCCACCCTCCAGGAGCTCCCTCCTCTGTCCACCCAACGCTGCTTCAGCCCTTCCACAGACGGCCCTAAGCTCCCACAACAAGCTCCTTGCAGGGACCCAATGGCCCCACATCATTGCCATGGTGATGGTGCTAAGGCACAAACTGGGTCTTCACTTTCTCCAAAATTAAAATGTCACCTGGCGGGCTGCTAAGTGGTTAGAGCAGGGGTGGGCAAACTTTTTGACTCGAGGGCCACAATGGGTTCTTAAACTGGACCGGAGGGCCGGAACAAAAGCATGGATGGAGTGTTTGTGTGAACTAATATAAATTCAAAGTAAAGGAGCGGAGGGGAGAGCAAGAGAACCGGATAGAACAGCCGGATCCGGCCCGCGGACCGTAGTTTGCCCACGGCTGGGTTAGAGCACTGACCCACAGACTGAAAGGTCGCAGGTTTGATTCCAGGTCGGGGGCACGTACCTTGGTTGTAGGCTTGATTCCCAGTGGGAGGCAATCAATTGATGTGTCTCTCTCACATCGATGTTTCTCTCTGTCTCTCCCCCTCTCTTCCACTCTTTCTAAAAATCATGGGAAAATACCCTTGGGTGAGGATTAACAATAAAAAACAAACAACAATAATTAAAATATTTCCTGGTTTCTCATTTGCTTCAAGACAAATGCAGTTGGTCATAAAAGGTCCCTCTAGACGAGGCCTCTGCCAGCCCCTGTGCCTCCTGACCTGTGCTGAGCATGACATGGCCACACCCTACAGCGCAGGTAGTCTTCCTCTCCTCGACAGGAGGGCACACTCAGAGCAGTCAAGTGATGACCCAAGCGAATCCATTAACCCAGCTCACAGTTCGATTCCCGTCAGAGCACATGCCCGGGGTTGTGGGCTTGATTCCCAGTTGGGGGCATGTGGGAGGCAGCTGATTAATGAGTCTCTCATCATTGATGTTTCTATCTCTCTCTCTCCCTTCCTCTCTGAAATCAATAAAAATATATTGAAAGAAAATTTGTTAATCCAGGTGGTAAATGTTTACTAAGTAACTACCATGTGCCTCCCACTCTCCCAGGTGCTGGGAAAAGAGCAGGGAACAGAAGAAGCGAACACCCGCCCTCCTGTGGGCATGCCGTCGCCCGCTGGCCTTTGGCATCCATGGGTTCCATATATGTGGGTTCAACCAACTAGTGGATCAAAAATACTTGAAAGAAAGTTACATTGTTGCTGACATGTATACAGTTAGGCCTACGAAGATTATAGTGGTGTCCATACTGAACATATAGACTTTCTTGTGACTATTCCCTGAACAATACAGCAAACAACTAGCTACACAGCATTACGTTGTATTAGGAATTATAAGTTATCTAGAGATGATTTAAAGTACATGGGCGCATGGGTGTAGATTGCATGCAAATACTATGTCATTTCATATAAGGGACTTGAGCATCTGCAGTTGTGGTATCATAGAGGTCCCGGACTCAATCCCCCAATACCAAGCAAGGGACAGCTATAATGGGCATGTGTGCTGTATGTTGCACATATGTGCACGTATGCTGTGGCAGGTGGTGAGAAGTGGCAGGAAGAGAAAGGGAGGGAAAGGGAAGGGGGTCGCAATGCTTACAAGTGTGCTCAAGAAAGGGCTTGAGACTGGTGTTGAGTAAAGATACCGAGGAGATGAGGGAGTGTGTCCTCACCACAGGCATCTCGGGGACAGGCCTTCTGGGCGACCCAGGAAGTGGGCTGGAACGGCAATGCCTTGAGGGGGACGGGGAATGGCAGGGCAGGAGCGCTGAAATGTAAGAATGTGCCTCTGGGTATAGTCAGATCCGCATTTGGGCACAGGGGCATTGCTAAATGAAGAGCCTGGACTTCCATTCTGAGTGGGACAGTAAAGGGGCACCCCCCCACCCCTGGCCAGGCCCTCTAAAGGAATGAGGCCAACACCCAACACCGTCCCTGAGGCCCAGGAACTGGCCGTGCCTACCCTGCAGAGGTTCAGACAGCAATGCTGGCTTCACCCAGTCCTCCCTACTTTCTTTAGGAAAAATGGAGCTGTTAGCCAAGGATACCCCATCCCTGAACGCTCTGAAGAAGAGGGCGCCGGGCCGCGGGTCACTGGGCAGGATGCAAACCCTGCGGCTCTGGGAGAAGGTGGCTCTCGCTCTCTCTGTGTAGAGAACGTTGCCCGGGGTTGGGAGGCATGGTGAAGACCAGACCAAATCAAGACTGAATCTAGAAGGTTCCACATGAGGTAGCCCCAGCGCACGGAGACAGGTTATCTATGAGGTGACTGGCACAGGGTTGCAAAAAGGGAACCACCCCCACCCACCTACCCCGCCAGGGGAGAGCAAAGAGCCGCCTGGGTGAGGAGGGCGCTGGGCGGGACAAGCCACCAGGCACATCCTGTGAGTCACGCCTGGCTTTCTCCAGGAAACCTGTCAGGAGGTACTGGTCACTCAGGTATTTGAAAGTAACCCTCCAAATTCTGAGGAAACAGAACGTTCCGCATATATTTGCTTAGATATTCAACCTGTGTATTTTATGACATCAAACTTTCGCATAATGAAGCTTCTTGAATAGTCAGTGGACTGCATGGTTGAACTCTTTAATGAAACCTAAAGCAAAATTCTCCCGCTTAAAACCCGTAAGTGCTGCGTGCCGGGCTTCAAGACACATGGCCCACTCACGCGTCCTGGGTTGGGAGCCTCCCTACCCCACTCCAGGCCACAAGGCCGCGGTGACCTGCATCCGCTTCTAGGGAAACCGATGCTGTGCACTCAGCTTGCAGCTAACTGCTCCCGCAAAACCCGCCGAGGTGCGGCAGCTGCTGCCATGGGAGTGCGACCCCCTGCGGCCACACGAGGTATGGCATCCTCAGCAGGGAGCTGGAAATTCCAGAACAGAACAGTGCAGAGCAAAGCTAAGTGAGGGGCGAGAGAGGTCCCAGAAAGGGAAGGTCCCTTTGGCCCGCTGTTTCCTCCCATCACAGAGGTGCGGCAGGAGGGAAGAACAGGAAGCGCGGAAAGTCCGCTGGGCCTGGATTAGAATGTGGAGTTGTCTGGAGCCAGGTTGAGTTACCCCGTGGAGACATGGATGCTAATCCTTGACTGTGAAAGTTAAAAAGCATGGATGTGACTTTTTGTTTTAAAAATTTACAGAGTATCTGCATGCAACTTACTTTCTTCACTTAACAGTACAATTTTAAGGCATTTTGTAATATCAGTGTGGTACCGATATCTGTTTCATTTCCGAGGTTAACACCAAAAAACGCAGTTTGGCAAGGGGGAGAAAGAGGAGTGTGGCTTGAAGGGCATCGTGTAATAAATTTATTGTATTTTGTTACATTTTCCACTTTTCCCTTAATTCCAACTGTGTGCAATATAATCAACTGCTGTTCCAGAAATAAAATTTTTTAAACATAAAAATATAAATTCTGCTTCTCAAAAGTGCATACACCTTGAATAATAAGACACACAAATAACAGAAGTCAGTGGCACATCTCATGCACTTGTTCTAAAATAACTTAAAAGATATGACACACTTCTCCGGCCACAGGACGACCCCTCTTTCCCATGACTGCAGGGCTAAGGAAACTCAGCACTGAGCATGCGTGCGTGGACAATACCGAGCCGCCTCGGGAGTCTGACGGCAGCCCGTGTGCAGCCAGAGCGTCCCGGGAGAAACCAGTCCTGTGATGGGCCGGAGTTCAGTTTAGCCAGTGGTGAGAGGCAGAGGGGACGTCCTGGCCTCTCCCAGGCAGAGTAGCACCTAGGGAACTCCCATCACTCTTCCTCCACGGTAGCAGCCTCACTGCTCCCGCCTCGCTAGGGAGCCCGCCAGCCTGGTAGCTTTGTGCCTTGAAATGCGAACACCAGGGGAACTGTTTCTTTCTCGCGGGCAGCAGTGGTGAGATGAGCCACCCGAGGAGCACAGGGACTGCCCGGAAGTCCTTGGCAAGCACTCAGCTCACCAGATTAAGCTCCATCCCACTGGCCTCCATCCATAATGTATGCAGCCAAACTTTTGGATGAGCATTAGCTGATTTATTAAAATGATATGAAAAAATACCAATGAGGGTTACAAAAGATTCCAAATAAAAATGCTTCACATTCATTTTTAAATTTAAAAATACTTCCTGAAATTACATTCTAGACAAGTAGAGAATGAGCTAAACAAGAAATTTGGGGGCAGCCTAGGGTTTGCTATTATAATTATTACAAAGAAACCATCATTCTATCAAAATCTGGGACTCCGCCCTGGCTCTCAGCAGGGCTCAACCCTGCACTTCAGACACACCTGGAGCTTTAATCCACGTGGTCATTCCTGGGCCGGACCACACTGACTACATAGTGTGCGCGATGGGGAGGGACCTGGGTTTAAAGTTCCCTAGACCAGTCTCATGAACATTCATGAGAGGCTTCAGAGACTTCAGGGGCAGTCTGTGTGAGATGTGAAGAAGCCTCCCTAGTCTATTATGGATCTCACTTCCACCCAAACTGGGAAGTGCCAGGTTAAAACAAATGTGAGATGGATCTAGAACTAACCCACCCTCCGACGCCACCATAACCCCACAAGCTTAGTCTTCATGTGACCACTGTTTTCCATAATAGTAGCTCTAAGTCTCTAAAAAGCATTTTAAACTGTTAGCACTACTAGAAGCCACGTTCTCTCCTTGTGACCACAGTAGAACCCTAGAGGATATAAACAATTAAAATCTATAGAAAATGGCAGGTTATTTTTAGAACATTCCTATACTTCACAAAAGTCTTCAAGCTAAATACAGTATATAAACCAGTGTTCAACATCCCCAACCCATTCCTGCTTGCAAATACTTACAGTCTTGCCAATGATTCAAAAGGCTGGCCAAGAGAAACATGTGCAAAGCAAAACAGGAGACCACATTCATGCTCTTCTACACTGATTAAACCACACTGAACAATACAAATCAGAAAACAGAGCTCCGTAATCTAAGAGTTGCCTTTAAAAAGCTGTTTAGTGTCGTGGACGGTCTGTGAGGTGCTTTGCATAGGCAATAAGAGCATGCTTTCTGGGTTAGCTACAGGCCATGCAGGGCCATCCTGTGTCCCGTGCGTGAAGCATGGCTGCTCAGGCTCCACGTGCAGCTGCAAGACACACCTCTGGGCGCTGAGCCAAAGGCAGTGAGACTGACTATTCAACTAAAATAAAAGCATAGCGTTTACCCCAAAATACTCCTGCAGGCTTAGCAACAATGCATCCTTTATGAACTTAGACAGCCTGCACAGTAACAGCTACCTTTTGTGTTAACCACAGGCACTGGTTAGACAGCAAATTTTGCTCTTTTCAATCCAAATGATTCAGAGTTCAACCCACCTCACAGAATGTGTTTTATAGAAACTGTGCTTGTCATTTGCATACTATCTCAAAATTCCAACCCAGAAACACTATCTTTGCATCTGACAATTATAACTCCAGAAAACAGTAAAGTCAGCTGCTCAGTAATTTTATCAGAATGAAAGGTGACATCAGGTGTCAACTACTTGAAAAACATGTTTATTTTATGTAAATGAGCTTTGCTCACAGCTCTCCTCTGCTCCATTTTCCTAAAGGCTGCCACTGCCGTCCTTCACATGCTGTTCCTGTGTTTCTCATGATAGAGGGATGACAATTTTTCACTCAAACTCCCTCCCCCCTCCCCCCGCAAAATCCCCACATCCATCTCATGCCAACGTGGGTGACCACATTTTCAAGCCCTAAGTATAGAAACAGCTGTCTGAAAAAGTGGACGTAGAGGAGAGCGTCTCCGGAGGTGAAGAAGGGCACTTTTGGCTTCCAGAGGACTTGGCCGAATCAGCAGAACCCGTTCGCTCTGTCGGCACCCGGTCCATCAGCTGCGCTCCCAGGGCTCCTCGGCCACAGCAAACTCCTGAAGCCTGCAGCTGGCCTTCACTCGCAGAGCAGGCCCTCCACCAATGTGTCAGAATGAACGAACGAATGAGTAAATGACGAAAGAATGATTACAAGAGTTGAGGTCAGCCTCAGATAATTACAACTCTTTACCAAAACACAAATACTCCTATTGGTCCAGCGTAGTATTCCTCTCAGTTAGGCTGCTTTTAGGGAGAAAATAGAAAAAGGTGGGAGATGGTCTTGCATGACATGAGCCTAACACCCTCCGCGCTCACACATTGGGGAGGGATTATGAAGGCAAGGCCCGGGACTTAGGGAACGTGGTAGGCTCAGTGCCTGGGTTGTTCACTGGAAAGAAATCCAAATGAAAAGTTTCTTAAGTGGACAAGTGAGAGAGACGAACTCCGTGGTTGGTGGTTTTTCTGTGCTCACCAGGAAATGAGTGCTCGGATGAGGCCAGAAACCAAGCCCACCATCCTTAGTAGGTGATTTCCAATCCCAAACACACATATGCTCATTGCGCCAGACATCACCAGGGAAAAACAGAACCAACACCAAGTCCCTAACCTACCAAAGACCTGAAATGAACCAGGTAACCATTTCCCACACTTCACACCTCAAAGAGCACCTGCAAACTTCCGGGCAAGACAGCCTTCTCAGTGGCTTAGCGTTTATACCTGGTGATCAGGGATAAACTTTACATTGCTTAAGCGCAGAAATGTAACAGCTTAGAGATGCCTAGACAATGCCATAATATTTCCTGATTTTTTCCATTTAAATCTGAAACGAGGACTAAATTCATAAGCATACAATTTTATAGTGAAATTTTGTTTCTAGATCTCATGGAAAATTAAAGGAGTTTGTAGTGTGCTTTTTAAGACACTAAACCAAATGGAAAATCCATTCCTGAAGCATTCAAGAATAAAAATATTCACCACTGTGAAAATTAAACTACTTTCCATTCATGCTTAAATAATTATAGCCCCAAAAGGTGTTCATAAAACCTGTTGTGTAGCCAAACTATAATTCTAACACTTTGCAGAGATACAGATTTCAAATGTGGTTTGCCTGCGAGAGAAAGATGAGAGGCTCCAATCGGCGATTCCACATTTGTGATACAGAAAACCAGTGCCTAACAGACTGGCTATCCACGTGTGGTCAGAAGCGAGAACATCCCCGGCAGCTGGGCATCGGCAGTCACTGGGCCGAGGAAAGCAGCGCTGCTCTGGAGCAACAGGACTGGGCGCGGGGCAGACACGCATGCTCAGGAAATGTCAGGGAGCACTACGGCAACTTCCACAAGCTGGGTGAGTCTTAGATATCACAAGGGTCTAAAATTCCAGCTACCCTCAACAAAAATGGCCTCCAGACTTGTGAGTTACCTGCTAATGCTCAAATTAGCAGCAAAATAAAGTTAAGTAACCTACTGGAAACATTTCCCAAGAGGTATTCATGAAAAACAACAACAAAAGGCAGTGCAGAATTCACAGCCGTGTGTGTGTGGTCGCCTCACACACAGCAGGACTGAAGGGGGATTACACATGGGTCCGAGTGCCAGGAGTTCAGGGAGAACTTGAAGAACCTGTGAGTTTTTGGAAGTTAGTATTTAAGAGCACATAAACATAGCATGCTGTATTTCATGGCAAAGTGACAAATGCTATTCAAATAGAATGAGAACTAGGACTCTCTTGACATTCAGGAAAAGGAGGAAAAAACTAAAACTTGCCAGGATACCTCCAGAAAGCTTGGAAAACCAGGTATCTTGCTTATCTGTGAGATGTCTGTGAGGTTCTCTAACCAGGAAATGCAATTGGCATGGACAAGGCCAGACGGAACATGTGCTGACCCCGCCGAGTTCTGGTGAGAGATTCAATCTTAAGCACGAAGAAGTGAGTGAATACTGAAGAGCAGTCACTGAGCCCGACAGGCAGGATCAGAAACGTGTACGTAATACTTGGTTACACGTCGCTTCACTACCACTGACTTCCGACCTGAGCAACTTCTTTCCTCTTCATAACTGACCAGACTGTGGAGACGTGGGCATGAAGCTTCCAACGTCTAACAGGAAAGGCAACACCGAGGAGGAAAATGGGAGATTCACATGTGCAGTTGAGAATCCTTTTTCTTTTCCCAGGAATCTTTAAAAGATTCCTCTACTGCTCGACTACTTTTCAAACTCCTAATGGCCTCCACTAGCAAATTTAGAAGGGAAAAAACTTAACTACGAGTGACTGGCTTTCTGAATACCCAATTTGCCACATCTTGGGACCCACACCTTTGCCGATGTGAAAGTAGTGAAAGACCGCTTCTACCTCTAAAAGTGTCCATGTGTGGCAGTAGGAGGAATGACAGTCACTGACAGGCCACCTTCCTCTCTAGTCCTTTTACGGATACACATCCTTCCTAGCCTGGCTGAGTATATATACCTGAGAAACATTAGTGTTAAAATATTGCCCTTTACAAAGACTGGTAGATGGGGCCAAAGTGCAGGAAGCAACCGTTTTCTCTCGGTTTGTCTCATTGTTAGTGTCACAGTTTTTAGAACTCCTGGTGCCACATGACAGTCCCCTTGGGGACAAGTCCTGCTCAGCTGAACCCCAGGTCAAATAATTCATCCTTCTACAGAGCACAGTAATGACAGCTTGACTGGTCCCAGGTCCCAAACCCTAGTGTCCAACGAGTCATTAGAGTTCTCTAAAAGAAATATGTACAACTGCTAAAGGGACTGTCCAGGGTATCCTCTGTAATTTTTCCAGTTAGCTCAGTACTGATGCTTTACCTATGGCTGTTATTTGGTTCAATGGCAGAATAAGGCGACGCTTTTAACAATTTGCAATTGAATTCCACGCACGCGCGCACGCACACACACACACATGCATGCACGCAAGCACACACATCAGGCACATGACCCAAAAAATACAAAACAAAAGCATAGAGGGCTTTGGTGGGGGGGAAGGGGGTTCTAAATAAATAAACGCATCACTGAGGCTTCGGAGGAGGCCGTGCAGAGGCTGGCATGCTCGAAGGCAACCTTGGGGAGGACTTCTCGGAGGACTGCCTGCCTCCAGGAGAGGAGAGTGCTCCAGAGTCTAGAGGGGAAGACTTGGACTTGCGACTGGACAGCAGGGAATGTCTAGCAGAAGCAGGGTCCTTGGAGACAAGCTGCTCTTTCCCCGCAGAACTGGCATTTGGCTGCTGGGAGCCTGGAGGCCGGTGCCCTTTCTCTGCCTTGTCCTCCCCGGCATTCTTACAGGCCGACTTGACAGAGCTCCCACCTGCCTTCTTAGAGAGCAAGGTCGTCTTGCCGAGGTCAGTGGACCGCCGGGTTTCCTTCTGCCTCAAGGCTGACTTGAAAAAGGATAGCCCCTTTTCATCCGACTTGCTGTCCCTCTTCAGACCAGCCTTCACACTCGCATTGGGGGAGCGCAGGCTGGCCATGGAGGAGCTCCTGACCTGCTTCCCATCTCCCCGGCCCTCCCCCGCCCTGGCCTGGCTCACCCGAGGGGAGTTGGGCTTGGAGCTGGAAGGGCCACTGGCTCGGTCAGAAACCAGGCTTTGTCTGGAGCCCTCTCTACTTAAGCTCCGATCTGAAGTCCTGCCCTTCCCAGGGGGGAAGGGGCCCCTCGTGGCAGGGCCCGAGGCTTTTTTGGCAGGAGTGGAGGAAGCAGTGCAAGTGAGGGAAGAAGCTGACTTCTGCTTCTGGGGCGAAGGAGAGGCCACTGAGTCCTGGGCTCTGGGGGAGGACTCCTTCCTGGGAGGGGCGGGGGCCCTGGAAGACTCCGCTTTGCTTCGGGAGCGGGAGGGCTTCACAGAAACTTTGGCAGGAACCGGAGAGGAAGGGGAGGTGCTGGACTGAGATGACCCCCGGCTTGCCAAGACGGACCTCCCCTTCCGCAAGCTTCTGTCTGGCTCAGACGCACCTTTGGAGCTGGGGGAACTCTTGGTTGTGCTCTCTGGTTTCTTTGTGAGGGAGCCTGGGTGGCTTGGGGGTTTCACCTCTTTGACGGGAGAGCTGTCTACAGAATCGCTCTGATCCACGTAAGCTATCTGGTTATTGTTATCAAATGGATCAGAGATGGAGGGCAAGCGAGCCCTTTGTGCTGAGTGTTTGCTCTGTGTGTCTGCCACACTGGAGTTCAATCTGTGGGCCTCTGGCTCGTCTCTGCACACGCCTTCCATGACAGCCAGAGGGGCCCGGCCTGTAGCCTTGTGCTCCCGTCGACTGGGAGTGCCGCCCAGGTCCTGGGAACTGCTAGAAAGGCTCCTCAAGCTACCAAAGCAAGAGACCGAGGCCTTGTCATCCACTGCCTCCCCGATCTTCTCCAAGGTGGAGGCAGAGGCGTGAACCGGAGAGTCCCCTGAGAACCGGGAAGGAGAGCTGGAGCGCATCTGAAGCTTGGCAGACAGGGACCAAGAAGGTCTGATGCAGTTTTCATGGACGGCCAAGGGGCTGGTGACAGAAGACCTGGATGACAAGCTCTGGCGCTGGACACTCCTCACGAATGGTCGAGTTGAGAAACCTCCTGCATGCACAAAGAGAACATCGTTAAGCTAAACAGCAACGAGGCCAGAAGCACCTACCGGGAAAGGAAGGCGAGCATCTGGGACAGCAGGAGCACGACGCTCAGAGCAGCACGTCTGGGCTCAAGGAGTAGTCATGGGATGTCCACTTTCCTGAGCCCAGTTCCCTCCCTTACCTATCCAACAGGTGCATTCTAATTCAGGGACCAGCAAACTGTCTCTGCCTGCCTGCTCTCCACCAGGGATCGGCACCGTTTTCCTGTACAGGCCCAGCCAGTAACCACTTTAGGCTTTGTGGGCTCCCATCTCATGAAAGTAGTCATGAGTGACACATCAACAAATGGGCATGGCTGTGTTCCAATGAAACCTTATCCTATCTAATCCTTCTAATAAAGAGGGAATATGCTAATTGACCCTCACACCATTGCAAAGATGGCGGCGCCCACAGCCAGTAAGGATGGAATATGCTAATTGACTGCCCCACCCTCAAAGATGGCGGCACCCACAGCCACAAGATGGTAGTGCCCAGTCCCCTCAGCCCCACCGGGCGCCTGCCTCCGGAGTTCCCCAATCCCCTCAGCCCCCCAGCTTCCCAGGACCAGTCCGAGGTGCAGGCAAGCCTTGGATGGTGGCTGCCCAGCCGCCCAAGACCGGCCCGAGGTGCAGGCAAGCCTCGAATGATGGCTGCCCAGCCGCCCAGGGCCACCCGAGGCTCAGGTAACCAGGGCCGGCCGAGGCTTGCGCTGCCAGCAGTGGCAGCAGCAGAGGTGTGATGGGGGCCTTCCCCTGATCGCCGGGTCGCCTCTCGCCCCTGAGGGCTCCTGAACTGTGAGAGGGGGCAGGCTGGGCTGAGGGACCCCCCACTCCAGTGCATGGATTTTCATGCACCAGGCCTCTAGTGAGAATAAAATAAAATCTTTAAAAAGTCCTGTGCCCAGCAAGGTACTTGGCACTCCACAGATGCTCAATAAATGTGAATGACTGAGTCAGCTTAACTCACTAAGGATATCTGGGGCACACAGAAGGCAGTCTTTGCCCAAGATGGCACCAAGAGTTAGAGGCAGAGCAAACACCAGAGCCGCAGCTCCAGCCCACATGCAATGCCACATACAGGTGCCTGTAGTTGTTAACTATGAAAGCAGATCCACACAAACGACTAAAGAGACAATATACTCCTATCCTGAGTGACTTAGAACTTATTTTAAAATAGTCGTAACTAGAATAATATAAATCCAAAGAGCCCAGCCAGTGTTGCTCAGTGGTTAAGCATCGACCTATGAACCAGGAGGTCACAGTTCAATTCCCAGTCAGGGCACATGCCTGGGTTACAGGCCTGATCCCCAGTGTGGGGCGTATAGGAGGCAGCTGATCAATGGTACTTTCTCATTGATGTTCTATCTCTCCCTCTCCCTTCCTCTCTGAAACCAATAAATATATTTTAAAAAAACACAAAAAAACCTTCCAGCCCTTGAAGAAAAAAATGGTAGCCAAATAGGCAGACGTGTCCTATGCCTTGTCCCAGAGCAGATAGAAGAAGCAACTAAATCGAATAACATCCACCCGGAATTGGCAAACTGGACACAGCTGGTGAGACCATTCACAACTGGGAAGCGCAGAAGACACCTGGAGAATGGTAGGATCGAGGATCTGGGCTGGAGAGAGGTGTGCAACCACCAGGCCCAGAGGGTCAGAAGAAAGCTGCAGGGCACCAAGTCTGCATCCCTTGGGGACAGGCGTAACATCCAACTGTGGAAGGGAAGTCCACAGGCTGCTGGCGGCTGGAGATTCTAGATCTAAGCCCATAGCTGCGAGAGGCTGTGACCAGAAAGGCGGCCTGAAGAGCTGACTGAGCCACAGGGTGCCAGCAGGGAGAGGAACTCACAGTCATGTGGTTGTTTTGCCTCTATTTTGTCTTCTTTTATTTGCTAAACCCAGTTCATAGGACCTTTCAATTACACTCACCGAGGCTGCTGTGCAGGTGTAGGTGTGGATTTGTGGGGTCTGGGGAGAGGTTGTGGAGGAGAAAGGGTCAGGGAGAGGTGACAGGAATCCAGCACTGAGACTTCCTGACCCTCCAAACTTAAGCAGCCATTTTCTCCTGAAGAGCCAGCCCTCCCAGCAGCCTCAAGACAACCAATACAGTCACACCCAACCTACACCTTGAGCTGTACAGAGGACACAAAGACTATGAATAGCCCCAAAGAGCCCTCAGGGACTTGGTTGAAGAGGGGCCATTGAGTCTTAAAAAGCGATAAAGCACCACTCCCACCTAAAGCCTGTCAGAAGCAGATCCTTGAGAAATTAAGATTGACAGCAGGCAGACTGGCAAAGCGGGCAGATTGCTCCTGCCTGTTCACAGAGGAGTGGTGGATCTCTTGGAACTTCACGGTGCTGACTACCTAACAGGTAACAGACGTGGCAGACAGAACAGAAGAGTGGGGTCTTAAACCAGCCCCCATGGGGCATTAAAACTCAGCTGAAGCTAATGACACTTCACTTTTTAATCTTTTATTAAAAATTTTTTTTCTTTATTTTTTTAATCTTTTATGTTTTGTGTGTATTGTTTTTTCATTCTATTTTTATTTTATTTTATTTTATTTTTTTTCACCCTTTTCTTCCTCATTTCTCCCTTTTTCATCCTTTTTTCTCTTCTCCTGTCCCTGCTTTAGTTTTTCTCTTTCCTTTCCTTTTACCCCTTGTTAAAAATTGATCTTTATCTGCTTTATTGATGTGTTGTTATTATTGCAGTCTCTGTGGGCTTACTCGTATATCTAACTTTCTCTCCCCTGCTCCAAGTCCATGTACCCTTCTCTTTTCTCTTTCTTCGATAGTCAATTCTTTCTATGCTTTTGTTGTTCCTCTCCTCTCCTGCTCTCTTCTTCTCCTAATTGTTTAATTAGATTCACTCACTAAACTCAAGCCTATCAGCTCTCTCCTCTACTCACTTTTTCCAAAAATAAGTGAATAAATGAATTAAAAATTTTTAAATTTTTTGTTTTATCTTTTAATTTTTTTTATTATCTTTCTTTTCTTCTTATCCACTCATTCTCTTTCTACTGCCTCTATACTGAACCATGGTCCTTAACATTACTCATTCAATTCCTTAACCTTACTTTCTGTATATAAGCTCTGCCTCTAAAAGATTCTGTCCCCCCACTTTTCTGGGTGTTCATTGTTTGCATTTTTTGGTTTGTTTTGTAGTGTTATCTCCCCATATAAATTTTTTTTTCTTTTCTCTCTTATCTTTTTTTCTTTCCTCACTTTTTCTCTTTTTCTCTCTCCTAATTTTCTTTTCTCTGGTGGTCACTTTTATTGGGGTTATCAGTGTCATGAGTACATGTTTTCTTCCATTTGTGTTGTCTTGTCTAGTTGTATCTTGTGCTGTTTCGTGAACATGGTAGAGAGTGAGCCACATAACCAGACACGCTAAGAGGAGACTCCATCCACGAATGGGACAATAACACTCAAGACCCAACTACACCAAGAGAACCCAAATATCCCAAGTAGGGGGCATCCCTAGAATACCAGCCCAGAAGACCTGAGAGACTGTACTACTGGGTCCCACAAAACATCTATTATATAAGACAAACTCAAAAAATCTGCATGGCATATTAGTTTGATCTAATACATAGAAACAATCACAAAGGGACAGCAAAAATGGGGAGACAAAGAAATAACCCCCATACGAAAGAAAAGGAGGACTCACCAGTAAAGGAAATAAATGAAATGAAGGCAAGCAAGTTGTCAGAGAAAGAATTCAGAGCAATGGATATAAGGACACTGAAAAGGACTGAAGGCAAATTCAACAACATGTGTAAGAATCAAGAGGAAATGAAGAAGAATCAAGAGGAAATGAAGAATCAAGAAGTGAAGAAAGACATAGCTGCAATAAAGAGTACAATGGAAAGTTTCAAAAGTAGACTAAAAGAAACTGAGGACCGCATCAGCGAGTTAGAAGACAAGGTGGAAAAAACACCCAAGTAGAGTAACAACTGGAAAGAAAACTTAAAATGCAGGAGAGCCTAAGGGAGCTTTAGGACAACACAAAACAAAACAACATCTGCATAATAGGGGTGCCAGAAGGAGAGGAAGCAGAGCAAGGAATAGAAAACCTGTTTGAAGAAATAATGACAGAAAATTTCCCTGATGTTAGGAAGAAAAAAAAAATTACACAAGTCCAAGAGGCACACAGAGTCCCAAACAAGATGAACCCCAAAAGATCAACACCAAGACACATCATAATTAAATTGGCAAACATCAATGACAAAGTAAGAATCTTAAAGGCTGCCAGAGAGAGACAGAAAGTTACAAGGGATCTCCCATTAGACTATTAACTGATTTCTCAACAGAAACACATCAGGCCAGAAAGGAATGGTATGAAATATACAAGGTCATGCAAAGCAAGGGACTGAATCCAAGAATACTATACCCAACAAGGCTATCATTCAAAATTGAAGGTGAAATCAGGAACTTCACAGCCAAAAAAAAAGGCTAAGGGAATTTATTACCACCAAGTCAGCAAAGCAAGAAATGCTAACCAGACTGCTGTAAAAAGAAGAAATAGAAAGGGAAGAAGGAACACAGGCATAAAGAATAAAAATGGCAACAAACAAGTACCTATCAATAATTACCTTAAATGTAAATGGATTAAATGCTCCACTCAAAAGATACAGGGTAGCTGAAGGTGAGCCACTTCATAATACTAAAGGGAGCAATTCAACAAGAGGATATAACTCTGGTAAACATATATGCACTTAATACAGGAGCACCCAAATACATTTTAAATAATTCTGGAAGATATCAAGGTAAAGATTGACAGCAATACAATCATAGTAGGGGACTTTAATACCCCACTAACGCCATTGGGTAAATCCTCTAAACAAAAAATCAGCAAAGAAATAGCAATCCTAAATAACTCACTAGATCAGATGGAATTAATTGACATCTTCAGAACATTTCACCCCAAAGCTACAGAATATACAGTCTTCTCAAGTGCACATGGGACATTTGCAAAGATAGACCACATATTGGGACATAGGCAAAGTCTCTTCAAATTCAAGAAGATAGAAATCATATCAAGCATCTTCTCAGATCACAATGGCATAAAATTAGAAATCAACTACAATAAAAACAATGTAAAAAATGAAACACCTGGAGGCAAAATAGCATGCTATTAAACAATGATTGGGTTACCAAAGATATCAAAGAAGAAATAAAAAGCATCCTGGAAACAAATGACAATGAAAACACAACAATCCAAAAATCTGTGGAACACAGTAAAAGCAGTCCTGAGAGGGAAGTTCATAGCTCTACAGGCCTACCTCAAAAAAACAAAAAGAAAAAAGAAAGAAAAATGGTAATAAATTATCTAACCCTACAACTTAAAGAATTAGAAAGAGAGCAAGAAAAACCCAGAGTAAACAGAAGGAAGGAAATAATAAAGATCAGAGTGAAAATAAATGACATAAAGACCCCTCCCCCCCCAAAAAAAATACAAAAAGCAATAAAGAGCTGGTTCTTTGAAAGGATAAACAAGATTGATGAACCTCTAGCCAGGCTCACCAATAAACAAAGAGGACCCAATAAGCAAAATCAGAAATGAAAGAGGTGACGTTAACAACCAACCCCACACAAAGAAGGCCGAGGGACATATAAAAACACGCTCAAAGTCACTAATCATCCGAGAGATGTAAATCAAAACGACAATGAGGTTCCATCTCACACCTGTCAGAATGGCTATCATCAACAAATCAACAAACGACAAGTGCTGCAGAGGATGTGGAGAAAAAGGAACCCCCGTGCACTGCTGGTGGGAATGCAGATGATGCAGCCACTGTGGAAAACAGTATGGAGTTTCCTCAAAGAATTAAAATGGAACCTTCATTTGACCCAGTGATCCCACTTGTAGGAATATATCCCAAGAAATCAAAAACACTGATCAGAAAGGACATATGCACCCCTATGTTCACAGCAGCACAATTTACAATAGCTACGATTTGGAAACACCCTAAGTGCCCATCAGTAGATGAGTGGATTAAAAAACTGTGGTACATCTACACAAAGGCATACTGCACTGCTGTAAAAAAGAAGGAACTCTTACCATTTACAACAGCATGGATGGACCTGGAGAGCATTATGCTAAGTAAAATAAGCCAGTCGAGAAAGATAAATATCACATGATCTCACTCATTTGTGGAATATAATGAACAACATAAACCAATGAACAAAATTAGATCCAGGGACATAGAAGCATCGACCAGACCGTCCAACCTCAGAGGGAAGATGGGGGTTGCGGGGGGGGGAGGGTGGTGGTAATAGATCAACCAAAGGACTTGTATGCATGCATGTAAGCATAACCCATGGACACAGACAGTAGAGGGGTGAGGGCATGTGCTGGGGGGTGGGAATGGCTGGGGAGAGGTCAATGGGGCGGGGGGGAAAGGAGACATATGTCATACTCTAAACAATAAAGAATTAAAAAAAACTTCCAAAGAAAATATTGTAAATCAACTCCCATACACACATGCTAACGGCAGCGGGGGAATATGTCAGAGTCTGCCTGGAGGAGAGCCTAGGGCCAGGCCCGTCCTGTGGGCACCACCAGCACCCCTGGGAGATGATGACACTTAAGAGGGCACCGATTCTCCAACCACTGGTTAAAAACAGGTTGGCAAACCACCTTTAGGCCCACTGTTAAAACGACAATGAATTCTAGGTTGAAAGGCTGTGCTGGAAATAACCTCTACCTTAGTAAGTGAAGATTCATTGGTCAGTTTTTCAAATAATGTCAGGAGCTAGAAAGGAGCTTAGCAGCCATAGCCCAGTACTCTTACTGTAGAAGCAGAGAAGCAACAAGCCCGAGCTGGCAGAGCTGATGCTAGGGGCACATCCCCCAGGCTGGCACATCCTCCCAGCCCCTGCCTTGGCCTCCATCTCGCGTTCTCAGAAGACCCATCACCACTAGAAGCAGTTACAGCTATCACAATGCTGGCCGCAGAATGAGGCTTGTTGGAAGGAAGGTGAGTCAGCGTCTCATTCAGAAGCTGAGCTCACTGTCTCTCCTTTCCCACCTCTCGCAGTGCTGGCTGCCTTGGTCGCACCCACCTGGTCCCTGATGGAACTAAGGGCCTTGGGTGCTGCCACTACTCAACTGGTAAGTGAAGGTAAAAAAGAGTTCCATTTTTATCAGATTTCCAAAGTTTTTATGTTGTACTTATCTTCAGAATTCCCAAAAACTACTTCTATGGAGAGGCACCAGTTTCTGTCCTAAACGCTTCTGAAAAAGAACGCGCCAGAGTCCTCTCAGGAAAACCGCGTGGCAGGGAGGTGAGACGCTGGGCGGGCGGGAGCTCCCTGCCAGGCCTGGCACAGGCGCGCTGCACTGAGTCCCCTCACCGCTGCCTGGAAGATTTTAAAAAGCACTTTGAAAAATCTGTATTCATTATTGTACAGAGTCAAGGCCCCAGCCTCCACGCCAGACCTGCAAGGTCGAAAATGATGAAAGAGAAGAAAGAAGTCCTAGGTCAGAGAGGAGACGACACGCCCCGTGCACAGCAGACGTCACTGACGACTGGATGCTGTGCAGCACCACCCACAACCTTCCTGGACTTGGTTCCTAAACAGGAGGGACCCGGTGCTTTCCGTGAGTTGCCTCTTGGAAGTCTGTCACCAAAACACAAAACACACACTCACCATCATCTTCACTCCTCTCCCCTGTCATCTCCACGGACTCAGACAGCGAGGCCAGAGAGGTTCGTCGGGAGGAAGCTGCCGAGGTGGCACTGGCGGGCTTGCTCCCCGGGAGCCGGCTCACCCAGTGCTCGCACAGGGAGGAGCTCGTGGAGCCTGCAGAGAAGGGAGGGCACCGAGGTCAGGCCAGGACCCGGGCCTGCACAGCACACCCGCAACGTGAGCACTGCAGGTCAGCACGAGCTGCCAGACCCCAGTGTGCCTGCTCCAACAGCCCCTGCCAAGACCAAAGGCGCACGGCTGCAGTGATAACATGAGTACAGGATGGACAATTCACAATGCACGTCCAAGTCGCAAGGGCTGGCAATAGAACAGGCTATAGACAAATCGCTCACGTTCATTCCTTCTGCACACATTTACGAAGCACTACACACAGTGCCTGCCTCACACTGACACACAGGAAGGAGAGAGAGCAGCCGTGCTGTTATTTCCTCCGCCTCGCTGTTTGTTGACTTTTAAAGTCATTTTCGCAATATTAATATACAAACACAAACACAGGGCTCTGTGTCGATCTGTTCTGTGTCTCAGGAACGCCCTTAAATACACATGAGAGCAACAGCAACTGCTCTTAAGTTGAGAACATGAAGCAGTATGACGGTCTCAAGTAGCCCTCACGAGGGTGTCGTTTCTGAGCACATCCCAGGCTCTAGGAAGCACTGAGGACAGGCCTCAGAGCACTGGGAGCCTCACTTGTGTTAACGAGTGAGTGGCAGACAGATGGGTGCACTGGGGGGCAGGGTCTGATTCCAGCAGGGGCCATTGCTCCAGAGAGGACTCCTTTTAGCAGCTTCTAACTTAGCCCTCGCAAGCTTCAGGGGGAGCAGGGGTCAACAATCCCTAACCTGACCACATTCCCACATCCCAGTCCTGTCTTATTCTCTTAAACTCAAACCTTGCACTAAGCAGCACCCATCCCTTGTTTAGATTGTGTGAGCATTGATTCCTGCATTTATTAAAACAACAGACTAGACCCCTTCAAACTCAACTCAAGCCATCTATACTATTACCTTAGCCTTCAATTCTTCCCCTAATAGGATAGGTCAACTTTACTGGGGGGGGGGGGCTATTTCTACCGGCGTTTAACCCTTTACAAAAGGCTTTAAGGTGCATTTGCCTAATACCTGATGCATGCAAGGACCCCAAGAGGCACGTAGTGGTATTGCACCAGGATTACAGATGATAAATACATGCCTTGGACAGGTTGTGCCCCAAGGTCACCCAACCAAAATGTGGCAAAGCCAAGTCTCCGTCCTACTTCCAAACCTCTCATTCCCTCTACTTTCAGAGTGCATGCCATGCTGCTTCGTAGCTCATTTACCCCACGAGTGGCCCTCCCCAGCACTAGTTCCCCTCCCTGTGAACTCTGCTGGTTCACAGCTGCTCGCACACACCACCCCCATTTCCTTAACTGCAATCATTTTGGTTTCAAGATGAAATGCAAATGTGAAGATTAATCTGATCAAACTGACAGAGGCATGACACCTCCTGGGAATTTCTGTGGACATTAATGACAATCTTCTGTTCTGGGAAAAATTGCCCAAGAATAGGGTGGCCTTACCTGCCACCGAGCTGTTGGCCGACCATGATGGTATCGCTGTCCGCCTCTGGTAGAAAAGGATGTAGGCCATCTGTGTGCAGACCTCATCTTCCGACAGCTGCTGCACATCACTGTCATCGAAGCAGTACCAGAGCCCGTCCACGGAGTTCTTACAGTAGGCTGCCAAGGAGAGCCCCGTCAGCACCCGCGCTGCACCAGCTGGCCACTCCCCACCGAGACCCTTTCTCTGGCTCATATAATTAACTCAAGACCTTTTAAAGGCTGCATGAAGTGACAACGAGGTGAAAAATCCAAATTCCGTATCACCCTCAGGCCAAATATTTCAAAAAATTCCAAAGAGATAAAGTTCTTTTTAATCTTAGGAAACAAAATAGACTTATTTATTTAAACCAGTGGGTCTCTGGTGGGACCAAACCAGTGGGACAATTCTACCCCGGAGACATGTGGACAAGTCTGAAGGCATTCTGACTGTCCCAGCCTGGGGAAGGGGCTCCTGGCCTCCAGTGGGAGGCAGGGGTGCCCAAGCACGGAACTGTCTGGCCAAACTGTCAGCAGTGCCAGGGGTGAGAGACCCTGAGGGAAGTATGTAGTAACAGCTTGGTGTTTATTAGAGACAGAAGATAACAGAACCAGAAGTAATGGTATTAATCATAACAGCAGCTAACACTTGCTTAGAACTATGTGCCACACATGCACGTCATCCCATGAGACCTGCTCTATGATGATTCCCACTTTAGAGGCTCAGAAAGATCAACCAACTTGCCCAAGGTCATGCCGCTGGTGAAGGGCAGGGCCCAGCTCATTTCAGAATTGTCTAGTCCCCTATCCAACACTGCTTCCCTTGGGGGTAGCATAAACCATGTCTCAGGGAAGTTGCTTGGTAAACGGAGACCATTTGAGCTCATGGATGTATGCGGCCTTCTCCCCAGTTCTAATTCTAAGCCTGAGAGAGAGATACAGAGCATTCAAGAGCCAGCAAGAACGGACAACTCAATGTTCCTGACATCCTGGAAGGATATATCAAAGCTGTGACAAGCTTGATCCAGAGCAGTACCACACTTCCTACAATACCTATTTGTTGGGGTGGGATAAAGGAGTGCTAGGATATTTAGCTGACCACTGGCACAGACTCAGCATGGCCCCAGGGAGGGCACGCAAGCAATGAGAGGAGGCAGCGGAGTGACTTTCCCAAGCATGGCATCCTGAGGGATGAGGGCACCCGGTGAGAAGGGCTCCAGCAGACAGGCCCGGAAGGAGAGCAGAGTGAGAATCTGTGCTTGTAGGAAGGGAAGTCTTGTGCAGCTTGGACTCTGGAACCAGCCGGGAGAACCATGGAGCTATACCCAGGAACGGGGCCAGGGCCAGGGCCAGGGCAGTGGTCTGGTCCATGGCTGCTCTTCTGGAGTGGGGCTGGGATGGCCAGGGGACGCCCGAGAGAAGGTGATACAGAAACCTGGCACTGGCTTCAGTATGTTTCCTTCAGATGGTCTGTCCCCAGCCATAGTGTGAGCACCAGGGAGCACGACAACTCATTTGTGGGCAAACGATGCACTTACGAAATAATTCTAGTTGCCTTCTTTCCAGCACTATTAGTGACGTGTCCTCTAGAACAGTGCTACTCAAAGTGCGGTTGGAAGACTGGTGCCAGTCCACAAGATAAAGAGCAAAACTGAGAAAAGCACTTGAAAACTTTTATAGCAATCTGATACTGCCATGTTTTAATTGTATTTTTGCAAAAGTACTGGTTCATGAAGGACTGGAAATTTTTAAAAAGAAAAAAAAAACAGGTTCTTCATCACAGATACTTTGGGAAGCACTGTTTCAGAACCCTTACACAGGTTAGCCATGCATGCACCACGTAAGTATAGCTAGAGCCTGTGCAAAACAGACATCACAGGAAGCATTCCCAATGAACATGTACACACGGTGTCCGTCCCCTGCCTATGCTGAGGCACTTCAAGTGTTCTCTCATCTAAGACTAACCACTTCACATACCAGACAAGCAGAGGTGTGGCCTCAGCATGGGAAAGGGGAAAGGATGCAGAAAACAACCAAGCTCCTCTTAAGATAAAAAAGTCCTGGGCATGGATGAGGATGACGATTCCATAAAGATGTGCCACTGACCAGCACACTGAGGAATGGTTAAAATGGTAAATGTAGTTATGTATACTTCAGCACAATTTTAAAAACTGTTATCAGGGGTTATTTTTGAGCAATAAGCCCATAGATGATGGCACTGTTCTTTCTCCCTCTCTTTAGTGTCTAAATTTCATTTGATGAACGTAACTGCTTTAAAAATGAAAATGTAAATGTAGCCTTGATACAGAAAGAAACCCTCCAAGTCCCTTTAGAGATACTAGAAAAGTGCTTCACAGTCACTCCAAACCAGGGAGGCGCCAGGAGCTCACGGAAGTGGAGTGAATCCATACGTGGGGAGTGCAACAAGGCGAGCCCAGCGAGTCCTCGGGGAGCGGAGCGTGCTGTCCATCTGCACACACCACTCCCCAGTCAACCAGACGCCACGGATGGGCCTGCTCAGGAAAAGGAGGAGGGTTTTCACTTGTTTGCTCTTGGACAAAGATCCAGAGGATGAAAACTGCCCTCGCAGTTGGCACACTGGCTACTGGAAGGGGCAGTGAGGCTCTAAGGCAGAGTGACCCTGTCACAAGCAAACACGCCTGAAGGCATCATCCGCACAGACACCCGGCCCCTCGCACTGCAGACCTGTGTAGTGCCCCCCTTGCATGGTGCCATGATGATTGCACACAGCATACAGGTCATAGACGTAGTCCTCAGGGTCCCTCCCGAGTCCATAAGGTCGTCGCCATGGAGACCAATGGGATGGCAAACTCCAGCTGCTCTGGCTTCTCTTAACCACATGAGGCGTCATGTCCAGGCCAGTCAAGGGGAACTTGACCATGTTCTGAAGTTTCACACGCCTGTCTCCTTCCTGTCACAAGAAGAAAGACAAGTCCTGATGATGATATTTTCCTGCAAACAGGAGGCGAATGGGTTCAGTGTGGAACATGGGCTCTAGCAGCTGAAGTGGCTTGAGTTACCTGTCTGATATTCCCCAAGACACACACAAAATAGGGAAACAGACTAGTTGTTTGAACTGTCTGGAGGAACAGGTTTTAAGATCACTAAAAATGGAACCAGCAATGACCTCCATATAAGGGGTAATGAGACTCCCTGAGTCTCCACTTCTATCTGATAAAGGGCTTTTAGGTTTTTGACTCACCAACTGACAATTTCAGGTGGTTCGTCCTGATACCTCTGTCACTAAGGCATGAGAGTGATGGAATAATAACATATGAGAAAGACGAAGCCGGATGCCCAGCACAGACAGCCACTCACTAAGCAGTGCTCCCTTCTGACCCACCCCTCCAGCAGTAGTGTGAAAAGTTAACACTGATTTAGCTTAATCTATGCGTTTAGTTGACAATCCTGGGTAATCTGTCTTTTCCACTCATTCATAGGGAAATCCTGTGAAATCCAACCGTCAGCTGAATATTTACTGAATGTTTCATGTGTCTGTGGGAGCTTTAAAAAATTAATCAGGCCTGGCTGGTGTGGCTCAGTGGTTGAGCATCGACCTATGAATCAGGAGGTCACGGCTTGATTCCCAGTCAAGGACACATGCCGGGGTTGCGGGCTCGATGCCTAGTAGGGGACGTGCAGGAGGCAGCCGATCAATGATTCTCATCATCGATGTTTCTATCTCTCCAGCCCTCTCTTCAATCAATAAAAACATATTAAACTTTATTAAGAAAGATTAATCGGGTATGGATAATGGCTACCCAAAGGAGATATGGATCTATTAAGGGAAGAAATTTTTTCATAAGACAAGGTAAGATGGGTCCTAGGTGGTCAGGAAGCTCAAGCTAAAGAACTTGAACTTTGTTCTTAGTCAAGGGGGAAGTACTGAGGCTTTGAAGAGGTGATGTCATCGGAACTGTAGGTGAAGAACTGTGTAAGTAGTGCATAAAACATGGTAGAAAAAGTCATCTAAGTTAAGAAATCAGTTAAAGACACTGCAGCTCGGCTGGCGTGGCTCAGTTGGTTGAGTATTGGCCCATGCACCAGGAAGTTGCGTGTTTGATTCCTGGTCATAGCACATGCCCAGTTTGCAGGTTCAATCCCTGGATGGGGGCATGGAGGAGGCAGTCAATTGATGCTTCTCTCTCATCAATGTTTCTATATCCCTCTCCCTTCCTCTCTCTGAAATCAATAAAAACGTATTTTTTTTTAAAAAGATACTGCAATTGCAACCAGCTAAAAAGTACCAAAAGTCTGAACTGGCAGAGTGACAGCAAGAATGGAGAACCCTGGCCTGGTGGCTCAGTTGGACGTTGTCCCGTGCACTGAAAGACTGCTGGTTCAATTCCTAGTCAGGGCACATGCCGTAGCTGTGGGCTCAATCCCTGGTAGAGGGCCTGCAGGAGGCAGCCAATCGATGCTTCACTTTCACATCAATATTTATCTCTCCTTCTCCCTTCCTCTCTCTCAAAATCAATTTTAAAAATCTTTAAAAAAAAATGGGGAGCAGGGGACAGATGCAGGAGGCAAGGGAGAGGCGTAACCAAGCAGAGGAGGTGACTGCCATGGCCTAGATGAGAGGGGCCAGAGAGAAGAGTCAAAGACACCCTGCGGGTACCGTTCAAGGTGCTGGGAGGGTGACACTGTGCCTTCAAAAGACACAGAAAGCAAACTAAATTAGTCTGTGTGTGTGGGAGGAAACAGAGAAGGCTGGGGTCCCAACCCTCAACAGCTCCCCACCTGCAGATCCCAATGGGCTGTGTGCAGTTGGGACACCCAGCTGGCCCCCAAATCTGTGTGAAAGCCCCAGCCCTGGAGCCACGTGCAGGCCACGTGGTCAGCAGCCCTAAGCCTCTTTTTTTTTTTTTAATTTCTTTATTGATTAAGGTATTACATATGTGTCCTTATTCCCCCATTATCCCCCACTTCCCATTCATGCCCTCCCCGCCACCTGTTGTCTGTGTCCATTGATTAGGCTTATATGCAGCCCTAAGCCTCTTACCCCTCTCCTGGTCTCTCCAACTCCTCTGCCACGACTGTAGCCCCAGCCATCAGCACCGCTCCCAGCCCTGAGGACTGCACTGGCCCCTTCAGATCTCCTGCCTTCATTCTTGTCACTTCTAAGCCCTTCGTCAGAGTCCCACTCTGTCTGCGCGGACAACCCGGCCCCCCACATCGTCCACCTCAGCTCGCACCTTTCTCTCCAATTCTCTGGTGCTCCAGCCAAACTGGCTGCTGCCAGCCTCTGGCATGGCCGTACTCCCTTGGGGGCGGGGCTCTGCACACCCTGCTCCCCTAATGCCTACCCCAATCTCAGATACAAAACTTCCTAAAGCCAGGCCCACAACCCTCTATGCTTACCTCCCGTGTAGCCCTCACACAGTGAGGCTGTCCCAGACCATCCTACCTCAGGACAAACAGCCGTTCTGGGCACACTGACTCACAGAGAATGTCACTCAGAGCAGATCTTCTTTGTACATGTTTCTAACTCCTTTCCCCAACTGTACAACCACCCCGTGGGAGCAGGACGCCACCATCATGCCTTCAGGGAGAAACATCATCCTCCCGCCCCCAGAAAGGAGCTCTCCTTTTTATTTTTAATCCAAAGTACGCTCACCAAAACTGAAACACAGTATTTACAACCCTATAGCAAATGCTCCAGAACAAAGTAAAATATCCACAGTATGAACTAAAATGTATAGGCTTTAAAGGACCACAGGACACTCTAACTCTGGAAAGAACAAAGGGTGCCCCACAAGGACAGATGTGTGTCTGTAACACAGACAGGAGCACAGGATCAAGCAGGGACCCTCGAGAACCCACAGCCCACGTGGCCACAGCCCGTCCTCACCTGCCGGAACCTCTTCAGGTGGACGATGAGCACGTCCGGCAGGGTCCACAGGCTCAGCGTGATGCTCCCCTGCTGCAGCTGCTTGCAGTGCGGGCAGCGCCAGGCGTCATCAGGGGCCAGCTGGAAGTGAGGGGCACAACTGTGTGAGCGCCTCAGGGCGAAGCTTCCTGAGGATGGCGGCTGCACTCCCTTCTCAGCCAGTGCCCGCAACTCAGAACCTGTCTGGAAACTGCACACGATGGCACCACACACCTGCTGGATGGGTTCTCTCTCAAAGGGCCCGATGACTGTCTAGCAGGCGTCCTTAAACTACGGCCCGGGGGCCACATGCGGCCCGCCCAGGACATTTATCCGGCCCGCCGGGTGCTGCTGCCTGTCCTGCTTAGCAGCCGACTCATCCCGGGCCCGCAGTGCGCATAGGAATTTGTTCATAGTTTTTTTTTTAAACTATAGTCCGGCCCTCCAACGGTCTGAGGGACAGTGAACTGGGCCCCTGTTTAAAAGGTTTGAGGACCCCTGGTCTAGAGCAGCGGTGGGGAACCTTTCTCTGCCAAGGGCCATTTGGATATTTATGACATCATTCGAGGGCCACACAAAATTATTAACTTAAAAATTAGCCTGCTATATCTGGTAAACATGCTAAATTTGGTCAAACATTTAATTAACTCACCCCTCATGCCTTGGCAGGCCAGACCAAATGATTTCGCAGGCCTTATATGGCACGGGGACCAGGCGTCTCCACCCCTGGTCTAGAGGATATGACCCCGAAGCACCTTAAACTCAGCGTATTCCCCAAACTCATCAACATAGGCCACTTTCTCCTCCTTTCCTGTCTCAGCAAACACCAGGACACCCCCCAAAGGCAAACCATGGGGGTTATCCCAAACCCTCAAACCCTTCCCTCTTCCTCCCGCTCTATGTCCACCTAAAGTTATTCTCTCTCTGCCATCTCTCGTCCTGTCTCCTCCTCTCTACCCTGACTAACCCCACCTGAATTTGAAGTCCTCACTCATTCTCTTACCTGGGCATCACCAACCTCCTAACTGTTCTCTCTCCCCTAGCACTGAATTGCTCAACAATCCTCCCCTTCTGCTACAACACGATCTTTGTAAATATCATCTACATCTACATCTACATGTGTCATCTCTGCAGGCCAGGTTTCAGGAGGGGGACATATTAGGTTCCAGGGGCTAATAGGTGAGAGATTCTTAAACCTGCTCTGGAAATCAGAAGCTGCATCAGATCTGGGACCACATTTTACAGTGAAGTAAGGGAGATCAGGGAGTGGAAGGCCCTGCCCCTGAGACGGACGAGAAAGAAGCCTAGGACAGATGGTGGGAATGCCTCTTTTTAAGGGAAATACAAACGTTCAGAAACCAGCAGAGCCTGAGGATGCAGAGGCAGAAACCAGGGAAATCGGAAGCACTCCCTTTCACGGATACCAAAAAGGAGTGGTGAGGACGGAGGCTGTCAGAACCAACCCTGTGGAGAGATCAAGTGTAGACTGAGAACGTCAAGAGCAGAGTGAGGAGTGTGGCCAGACAGACGATGAGGGCTTGCGGGGGAGAGAAAAATGCTGGGACACTAATGTGCAGTGGGGCAGAAAGGCGGAGGAGGGCTGGAAGGCCAGCGGGGAGGGAGCAGAGCGGAGGGAGTGCTTTCTCACAAGGAGAGTCATGTCTGCAGGAAGTCTGGGGGGGTGAGAGTGCATCAGAAGGTGAGACTGGAAGGGGCCTCCTCTGTCATCTGGTAAGTCCACATTGTGTGACACAGAAACAGTCCGCACGCATGGCCACCCAGCCCAGTGCACTGGTGAAGGAGCAGTTGTTGCGTTAATTTCTGACACATTATAAACAATACTTCTGTAAGAGACTAAGAATGCCGTGAAACGTGTAATAACAATGCCAGTCTCTAGCATACCGCTCTGACCCTGTACTTTATCGAGCTATAACTGCTACTGAGAGCTCCCGACGTGCACACCACACAGTCGTTGGTCTGGCTCCTACCGGCACGCAAGGGGGGCTTGCTCAGCAGGAAGCTGTTCCAGTTTCAGACAATTCATTACCAAGTTCTTCCGTGTTAAGACAAAATAACTCCCTGTAATTCCTATCTTTAAGTTCTGTTTTTTTAGGTAAAATTAAGTTCACCTCCTCCTCCACAGGATGGTCCTTGAAGTGCCTGAGTCCTTCAGGCTCCTTCGTCAAAATACATTCCGCCACATCTTGATTCCCAGGTGTGCCATTCCTGGCCACTCGCTCAGGTTGTGCCTGGTCTGCCAGGGTCTTAACAGGGAGCATGTAAAGTGATGGAAAGAGCGGTGCCATCACTGTGAGTTTGGACAATGTCTAACGCAGCCCTTACAGATAATGCTGACCAATGTGAGCTTGCAGACAACCCACGTCCACAGTTCCTGTCACACAGCCTCCTGCCGGCCAGGCCACACCCTCTCCTCTCCCACGTTGCACTGTTATTTTTGGATCCAATGACTGAACTCCCCAAGTGACCCCCATTTACTCATTCATCCCAGTGCATGCTGACTGCGTGCTTTCCATGTGCCAGGCTCCACGGTGGACATTCAGGATTACTCAAAAACCAGCACTGTCTCTCCTCACCCTGTGCTCCAGTTATACTGGCTTCCTTTCTGTTTCTCAGCCATGCCAGTTCCTTCCTTACCCATGACCTCCACTTTCTTTACTTCCTTGTTTGAGGACAGAAACACTGTCTTTCTTGGTCCCAGCCAAATCCCCAGGACCTAGTGCAGTACCTAGCACACAGTATGTATTCAATAAACATTTACTGAATGAATGAATCCCTATCCTATATAATAAAAGGGTAATATGCAAATTGACCCTAACAGCAGAATGACCAATAATGACTGGTCACTATAACACACACTGACACTCAACACAGGAACTGCCCCCTGGTGATCAGTGCACTCCCAGAGGGGGAGCTTCACTCAGCCACAAGCCAGGCTCACAGCTGCAAGCGCAGTGGTGGTGGCAGGAGCCTCTCCCACCTCCTCGGCAGTGGTAAGGATGTCCAACTACGGCTTAGGCCGGGGGGAGCGGGCCTAAGCCATTAGTCAGACATCCGCAAGGGCTGCCAGGCTGCCAGAGGGATGTCTGACTGCCAGCTTAGGCCTGATACCCCAGGGAACAGGCCTAAGCTGGCAGGTGAACATCCCCTGAAGGGTCCCGGACTGTGAGAGGGCGCAGGCCTGGCTGAGGGACCCGCCCCCCAAGTGCACGAATTTTCACGCACCAGGCCTCTAGTGAAAATATATCCTGCTAGCTTGAACTCATCCTTCCCATCAGTGAGACGTTCTGTAGAATACCAGTTTTGCCATCTAGTAGGTCTGCTCATCTCTAAGGTTTGTGCCATTCTCAAACAACTTCCAAATCAATTAAAAAAAATCTAAACAGGATAAGGTGCTTTACAGAGTAGGCAATCAACAGGTTGCAAAGCCAATGAACTATTTTATATAAGCTCCAAACTGAAAAAAAATTCTTATGAAACTTATTATTAAAGGAACTAGCTATGGACAACTTGGGGGTGAAAAGGCTCAGTGAGAAGATGGAAAACATTTCAAATATTTAAAAGATAGACAAATATTTGGCCCCAACTATTCTTAGAGAGAACACATATGGTCACAGTGACCTGGGGATATAGTCCAGGCTGACCTCAGTCTCCATCAGGGACCTCCAAAGAGGAAATGGTGAGTCACCTACGTAGGCAAACGCTTCACAACTAAAGGTGTATAAACAGTGGCTGAACAAGCACCTCTCTGAAATTCAGTAGAGCCCAACCATCAGAGAGAAAGAAGCGTTCAAGTCCTCTTCCACCGGAACTGCATAACTCGCTATGTACTTAGAGTGAACAGTAACAATCAGTAGTCAAAAGTCTGACCTGACCCTGGCTGGGAGCGTCATCCCAATACACCAGGTTGCAGGCTCCATCCCCAGTCAGGACACAGACAAGAATCAACCAATGAATACATAAATACATGAAACAACAAATCCATGTCTCTCTCTCTCTCAAATCAATTTTTCAAAAATTTTTCAAAGGCACCTGCTGATCCTAAACATCACCTCAAGATGAACTACAAGCATTTTAGTCAAGGTTTCTCAAGGTGCACAAACCTGGAGAGGTTTAAAAACCACAGAGGCTTGAGCCCCATCCACAGACACTTGTCTATCTGTCATCCTTACATGCAAATATTTGCCAAATCCCTACTATCTGCAAAGCACTGTGCTAAGTGGTCCAAAGAACTGCCCAATAGAACTCTGTCTATATGTACACTGTGTCCACTGAGCACAGGAAACTAAGAAACTGAACTTGCAATTTTATTTAATTATAATTAATTTAGATAGGTTCTCACACCTATGTTCTTAGTACCAAAAAGTTGAGAATCACTGTTCCAGTTACTAAGGAAAATTATTTAAAACCTAACACTAAAATACCCATACGTGTGCAGAACCTATGTAAATGCAAAACGACTCGGGAATTTTCTGGGACATAATTTGTTTCTTCATTGTCACCTTGCTATTCCCCCATCCCTACCACCGCACCACCCAAGAAATGCTCCCCAGCTCTCACCCGCTCCTCTTTGGTGTAGAGTTGGAAACACTGGGATAAAGTGCAAGTTTGAGGCTGATGATGACGCTCCTGTTGCAGACGAACACTCTCTGCATCAGGGATATACTCATCTTCAGTATTTACAAACAAGCTGCCATTGGGGGCAAAGCATTTATCAGCAATATCTTGCAAAATTGACACAAAATACAATCACAGCTTCACAGCATAGATATAATTTCATAAGCAAGAAGGTCAATGTGTAAGAAAGCAATTTCCCATGTTCCAAAGTGTTCTTGAAAAATTCTCTATAACATTATTTTCAAGAAGAAATAACTTGGTTTGTTTTTTTGAGGGACTGGCCATGAACTGTGCTAATTAATCCATATACTCTTGTCCTTTGTAACTAAGGGCACACATCTTGCCTAACTTACTAGAGTTAATGGGCCTGTAATACAAATCAAAGTAATTAAACCTACAATGAATACACACACACACACACACACACACACACACACACACACACACAAATATATAGCTTCTATCTCATTAGCAGCAAACAACAGAATGTATAGGACAGAAATAATAAACTACTTAAATAAAGGACTAGCAACACACCAGACACTAAACAGTTAAAGAGAATTTTGGGTTTCAGCTAATTTGAAAGATCAAAGGCATGCTTCTAAAATAATTAAAACAATGACTCTATAAACACTAAGTAAAAAATACTCACAAATCTTTTGTCTCCTTGTCCCATTCTACCACTAATTTCACATGAGCAGTGCCACCCGGTCCACACGATTTTAATGCCCTATAGATAGAGAAAGGGGATGGGGAGGGAGAGGAGTCACATGTTATCTCTATTATAAAAACCCTGTGGCCATGATGCCATCACGACCAAACATCAAAAGGCACCTGCTAAACGTCATATGATTTCTTCATGGGAACAAGTAAGTGTTGCTCTGTTCAACTCTCATCTTCCAACAAAGGTCAATTTAAGTGCTTCTGAGAAGGAAAGGTTAGAGCAGGAAACTATTCTTATCTCTATCCACAAGTGTCTTCAAGGTGGGCGAGGCTGCGTGCGTGCATGCGGGTGGGCGGGGCTGCGTGCGTGCATGCGGGTGGGCGGGGCTGCATGCGTGCATGCGGGTGGGCGGGGCTGCATGTGCAGCGAGGCGCACGCAGGTGGGCGGGGACTTGGCGCTAGGTCTCATGGCGGTCTGGGTCTTGCATGATTTTGCGCAGTGGGCCTCTAGTTTTCTAAATAAATGCTTTTACTTAAATATGGTCATCCTATGTGAAATCTGAAATCATGTGATTTCTGAACATCTTCATCATCATTCCACATCAGAAAAAGTTTCTAGTGAGACCATTATAATAACCTCATATATAATTAGTAGGTTACAGTGGGACTAAAAAACCCTTACATTAAAATGTCTAGTATAGAAATAGGGATTAGAAGAAATTTAGAATTCTGTTATAAAGCTATCCATAGTCACTCTTAGATGTTCTTTAGGACCTTTCCAACTCTTTGTCCAATTTCTCAACAACCCAAATAGAGACAACAGTCTCTCTGGGAACAAAGTCTGCTCCTGCACCCCTTCCCCATAAACCGTGCCTGTCCTTGGACTTGGTCTGCGCCAACCTGAACTTCCACTAGGTCCTGCTCGAGTTCCACCTCCTTCCTTCATAAAGCCCCACTGAGTGCCTTGGCACATTCCATCTCCTGAGAAACTCAGGATTAATAGTCAATATTACTGCCCTAGCCAGTTTGGCTCAGTGGATAGAGCGTCGGCCTGCGGACTGAAGGGTCCCAGGTTCGGTTCCAGCCAAGGGCACATGCCTGGGTTGTAGGCTTGATTCCCAGTAGGGGGAGTGCAGGAGGCAGCCGATCAATGATTCTCTCTCATCATTGATATTTCTATCTCTCTCTCCCTGTCTCAAATCAATAAAAATATATTTTTTTTAAAAAGAAGAAAAGGGTATACTTATAAAAAGGAATGTTCAGAGAACACAAAGGGAGCCTTTACACACACACACACAAAAAAAAATAGTCAATATTACTCATCTAATTTTCTTATGCTTTGCAATGTTTTGAAGCATTATCTAATCTATTAACTCTCATCTCTAAAACCAAATAGTGACTTGCCCCAGCTGGTGTGGCTCAGTTGGTTGAATCGTTGTCCCGTACACCGAAAGGATACAGGTTCGATTCCTAGTCAGGGCATGTGCAGGAGGCAACCAACTGATGTCTCTCTCTCTCTCTCTCTCTCTCTCTCTCTCTCTCTCTCTCTCTCTCTCTCTCTCCCCCCCCAACCCTCCCTTCTTCCCTCCCTTCCTCTCTCTAAGATCAATTTAAAAAAAAAAAGATGTTAAAATAATAAAACAAAACAGTAGCCTGCTTTCAAACAGAACCACATTGTAGACTTTTTTGAAATACTGAAATGCAGGCACTACAACATTTGTTGAAAAAATCATAATAAAAACAGTAACATGAGTTTTTATATTTATGTGTCATATATGTATCATTATTTTAATACAGTGTGTTGTACTATAAGAAGTGTGTAGAAAGTACAGGGGAAGCAAAGTGTAAGAACAATTTGACCACAGGGGAAGGATGGACAGTGTGAAAAAAGACTCAGAGGAAAGATACTGTCAACACATGCAAAGGCACATGAAGCCGTGCTGTGTGTCCAAGCAGCCCGCAGCACCCTGCCACTGCTGAAGGGTTAGGATGGTGGGAGAGCAGCAAGCAGGCCTGACAGAGGAAGCAGTCACAACTCAAACTGAAACACGCCCTGCACTGTGGAGCCTGGCTTTGTCTTTTACAACACAGGTCACCCTGCAAGGACGGCAAGGGGGAAAGTGGCATGATGAGAATTCTACTTTGGGAAACGTCAACCTTGGTGAATATGAAAGTATCATTTATCTGTAGTCCTGGGATATACAGCAATTTGCTTTCCTTAACATGAGTACTCCAGGCTTTTCCAAAAAGGATCCTGAAACATATATCCTAATATGAATCAAAAGTAAAATGAGGACTTAATTTCTAAATGAGCCCAAAGAACACACTTGTGTGGACATTATACCAGATGTCACTAGAAATCACACATGAGCACTTGTGAAATTCTAGAAGGTGATGTTTTTACCTTTCTACTGTTGGGTGGCACAGTGGCTGCTCCTCCTGGGGCAGCAAGTACGTTATTCCCACCACACTGACCACACGCAAGCTGAACGGACACACCTGCAGCGAACGGGGAGGAAAGTTAGGCTGGATTTCTCTAAGGGCATCAGTTTCACAGCGGTCTTTCCAAACCAGGTTAGAGGGGGAGCAAACTTGTGTAAAATGCTCCTCCATAATGTTGTTAGGTTGCTGAACTGCTCTAATACACTTTAATATGATTTACCCAAATACAATTTACACATCAAACATGTTATGCAAGACAGGTAATACGTGGCAGTCGTGGAACATTAACTTAATGTCAGTTTCCCATGGATACCTTAACACTGAAATCCTAATTTTGAAAATATACAGAGGGATGTTCTACAAAATCTGTCCAAGCTGATCACATGCTAACCATGATTAGACAAACCTTAGAAAGGGAAACGTGCAGTGGCAGTTCGCGTCACAGACGAGGGCTCAGTCCTCGTCTCAGAGCCCTACTGAAGAGCTCTGCAGAGGCCTGAACTCTGAACTCCCGTTTCCTCACTGGTACACACGCATACTGGGCCGGAATGCCGGAGCACGTACACACCTGAATGCAAACCGTGGGCCTCAGGAAATACTTCATCTTCTCCAAGATTTCCTTCTGCAGCAGGTCCCAGGCTATTGTCTTCTCCAAGTGCAGCACAAAAGGCTGTCCAAACCTAACACATACAACCATTTCAATTAAATTATAGCAACCTCTTTACGCTGTGTTCCTTACTCATGACTTTTTTAAAAATACGTTTTTACTGACAGTAGAGAAAGGGAGAGGGACAGGGAGGTAGAAACATCGATGAGAGAGAAACATCTATCGACTGTCTCCTGCATAACCCCTACTGAGGATCAAGCCCACAACCCGGCCAAGTGTCCTGACTGGGAATCAAACCAGTGATTTCTTGGTTCATGGGTCAATGCTCAACCATTGACCTTCTTAAATGGAGTCACTATATAATTGTTTTTAGGGCTGTTCTCAATATAAAACAAACAGGAAATTTAATATAACTCTCATAAGTGGATGAAACAGTCAGAAGAGAAGTGAGTTTTCTAAATGAAATTTAACAGCTCATACATCAAAATGGCTTCTGGGGGAGCATGAGGCTAGGATATTAGGAAGCAAGACACAGGATCAGTGGAGACGATGAGGAAAGAAGGCCAGAGTGGACAGCAGTCTGGAACAGCACAGGTCAAACAAGCAAGGGGTTAATGCCAGAGGAGCAGACAGGACAAGCAGGCCTAGCAGGCAGGCAGCCAGGGAGAGCCACATGGCCCCTGGGGTGCCAGGCTGTCAGGTGTTGGAGAACACCAGGCGGTGCCTGGCTCTTGGCTATGGCTGCAGGCAACGTCACCGAGGGAGCTTCAAACAAGGGTGCCCAAGTGCAGCCCCCCAGATCCTGTTGCAGTCACTCTGGTGGATGGCTCTAGCACTGAGACTTTTTAGAAGTTCCCCAGGCGGTTCTAAAGTGCAGCCACGGTGGAGCACCACTGGGCTGCCCTCACTCCCCAAGCTCCAGCCATTCACACCTACGTGCTGTGTGCCCTGAATGTGTCCAATTCACACACCCAGGTCTTTGTTCAGCCAATTCCCTCAGCCTGGAAAGCCTTCCCAGCCTGTTCCTGGGCTAGGCCCCACTCAACCACGTCAAGACCCCGCAGAGGTGTCCTGTGGAAGCACCTGTCAATTTGTTCCCTGTGCTCTCGGCACCATAGCACCAACTTACAGTGCCTGATCATTCTTCTGCCTCCACAATGCACTGTGAGCTATCTGGTGGAAGGAAATGTGGTTCGCTATCTTAGTAGCCTTAACATGGTAGATGCTGAGTGAGTGAGTGAGGAATCAGATAAACCCTGACTCAGGCCAAAGCAGAGGTGCTAAGATCACCAAGAAACCCAACTCCTAATAAAAAGTTTATTCACAGTGACACTCAACAGTGAACCAACCTATCTGCCTAAAAATGACTGTGACGTGAAATTACAAGCACATGTAAACCATCTGGCCACATTTTCAGTGACAACGTCTTCACTTCTAAGAGACTAACATCCCTTCCCTCCTGTCCCTTACACATGCCAAGCTCCTCTAGGCTCAGCGTCTTTGTACTCCAAGTCCCCCCTCATGAGATCCTATTCCCCAGAGGGTCACACAGCTCACCCTCTCCTCTCAGGCTCAGCTGCTTCAAGAAAGCCCTCCCTGGCCTCCCTCCCTAACAGTGCCCCCAACCCCAGCAACTCTATCATCCCAGCCAGTTTTAAAATCTTCGAAGTGGAAAGGACTGAAGTTAAATGTGTTTACTTGCTTGTAGTCACTCTGTCCTAATTAGGATGTAAGCTCCTGGGAAGGCAGATCCTGTCTATCTGCTACGTAGCCCCTGTGTTTAGAACAGTGCCCCACACACTGGCAACACTCGAGTATTTGTTAAATGAGCATCAAAAATGCAGAAATCAACACATTTTGCATTTATATTATTCAGCATCTTTAAAAAAGGAATTTATTCCAAAGCAACATTTTAAAAGGCTAATATAAATGCTACCTTGACAAAGAGTAGAAACAACAAGTGCCTTCCTCCCTAAGCAGATCCACATCGTGCTTATCACTCAGGTGACATCACTACTGGGAAAAGGCTACTTTAAAAGACAGTCGAAACCCCCGCAGAGGGAAATTCTTACAGAGGGAATAGACCTGAGATTTCCAACTCCCAACTTCCTGGCTTATGCCGCTGCACCAAGAGTGGCACGCACCACTGCTTAGACAGGAAACGCTGGAGGGCCAGGGGTGCAGGGAGAGAGAGCTCAGTTTGGAACCTAAGATTGTGGTGTACATACCATCCAAGTAATTTGTTAAGAATTTAAAGAAGAAAAAGAAAGCTGTTAAGAAAGCAGCTGTATATAGGTGTATAGGTCTGGGGCCACAAGAGGAGCTTGTGCTGGAAATAGACAAATGACAGGAGCCTTTAAAAACTACCATGAGCTTGAAGAGCCGTTCTCACTCAGATTCTATCATCCTAATTTTATATTCTCCCTTCCAACCCCTCAAATCAGGTCACCTTCTTTCTAAACATCAGAATCAAAAATTAACTACTAAAAGTAAGGATGCTTTTATCCCTAGTTTTGAAAACATGAGACTTTTCAAAGCCTCCACAGATGCTGGAAAAGAAGCTGTCTGCACCTCTTTCCCTGCTGCCCGGTGCAGGCGCGGTTGCACACCAGCAGGACGATCTTGTCGCTCTCTGCTCTCGTCATGGGCAGCTCCACCTTCCCCTGCTTTGCTGCTGCGTGTGTAGAAGACAGTCTATGATGGGCCAAGCCAATTGTTAAGTGGTTCAGATTGTTGTTTAAGTGAATTCCTGAAACAAAATAGAAAAAACTTACTTCATCTCTTAAAATTCTTTTCATTCATTCATTACAAAGTACTTTGCCCAATAGAGAAATTAAGATGTTGTCATTATATAATTTAAACTACAGTTGAAAGAAGGAACAAAATCTACCCTGAGATGACTCCTCTCGCCACTCAGATAATTTCTTCAGCATCATTATTTAAGCTGGCCTTACCGTCAGAAACTGAAAATTAAACCTCTTATCTTCAGTGACTATTAGGTCCGATGTAAGAAAGGCAAGTCTGCAGAGATGATTCACCACAACAACGTGAAGTGTGGCCATGCGTGCAACCAGCAACCAGATGAACTTTTTTTTAAAAATATATTTATAGATTTTTTTACAGAGAGGGATAGAGAGTTAGAAACATTGATGAGAGAGAAACATCAATCAGCTGCCTCCTGCACACCTCCTACTGGGGATGTGCCTGCAACCAAGGTACATGCCCTTGACCGGAATCGAACCTGGGACCTTTCAGTCTGCAGGCTGACACTCTATCCACTGAGCCAAACCGGTTAGGGCCAGATGAACTTTTTAAAAAGTAAAAGGAAAGGCTAATACAAGTGGAATGATCTTCAATATTCCAATGCTGCTTTTTCTCCCTGCTTTAAGGGCCAAACTTATAAGAAACTACATTTGCCCTGACCAGGTGATTCAGCTGGATGCAGTGTCGTCCCATGCACCAAAAAGGCTGGGGGTTTGGTTCCCAGTCAGGGCACATACCTGGACTGGGGTTCGATCTCCAGTCAGGATGTGTATGGGAGGCAACAACTGATGTTTCTCTTTCACATGGAGGTTTCTCTCTCTCTTTCCCTTCCTCTCTAAAATCAATAAAATAAAATTTAAAAACAAATAAAACAAAAAAACCACATCCTAGGGTGAGGATTAAATAAAGAAACTACATTTAACTAGATTCACAGCAACTATAGAACTTTAATACAATCACCTAAACTGTCCCAACAACATTAACGTAAACGCACGTATTTGTTTGGCAGGCCCTATACAGACTGCTGAAAGCAGAGCTGTCAATCAGAGGCACTAAGCAATTCAGCACCAAGCAACAGCCCTGAACTCAGTAGGAACTCAATAAATGCTTGACTAAGTAATTGTTAATTTCCTTAATCCTTTGAAAGCCTAAGGAAATGATACTCCAACTGGATAATGAAGCCTACCACCACCTCAAATATAGTAACATCACCAGGAGGAAAATAAAATAAAAAGTATTTACACAAAAGTATTCATAGCAGAAATCTGGCAATAACCTAAATATCCAGTAATATGTGACTTGCTGAACCTACGAAGATACATCAACATTACAGCAATTTAAAATCATGAATACATAGTCTGGCCAGATGACTCAGTTGGTTGGCGGGTTGTCCTGTACACCAAAAGGTTGCAGGTTCGATTCCTGGGAACACATACCTAGGTTGCAATTCCTGGTTGGGGGCGTATACGGGAGACAACTAATTGATGTTTCTCTCTCACATCGTTTCTCTCTCTCTCTCTCTCTCTCTCTCTCTTCTCTAAAAATCAATAAAAACATATCCTCAGCTGAGGATTAAAAATGATGAATACATAGTTAATACCGACATAAATTCCAGATAAATTAACCTTTTAAAATAAAGAACACAAGAACTAGCCGGGCCTGTGTGACTCAGTGGTTGAGCATCGATCGACCCATGAGGTCACAGTTCGATTCCCAAACACGGAACAGGCCTAGGTTTCTGGCTCGATCCCCAGTAGGGGGCGTGCAGGAGGCAGCCAATCAGTGATTCTCTCACATCACTGATGTTTCCATCTCTCTCTCCCTCTCCCTTCCTCTCTGAAATCAATAAAAACGTATTTAAAGAACAATAACACAGGAACTAGAAATACGGAAACACTGAGTTTTCATCAAGCTATTAGAGGGAAAAATACATTTTAATGTTGAACACCATGAAGAAAACACAAAAGAACAGCAGATTTCAGTTCCTAACCATTTTAAACTTTAGTGTAAGGAAGTAAAAGTAATAGAAGTCTGAATCTGAGACAACGAATGGCCTCAATTCCCAGGCTTTTGGCAGAAGGGAGGCTGGAAAGACCTGTTCTGCTAAAAGTGATCAGGATTCCTAGTGCGATGAGGTGATACCCATCAACTGCAGAGGTCAGCTCTGCATTCAAAGTGCAGGCCCAGTTACCACCAGCTGTGTGACCCCTTAATCTAAGTCTCCTCCCTCATTTGTAAACTGGGAAAAGTAGCAGGCTCATTCACAATGAACCCAATAGTATAAGGCCTTTACAACAAAGACTAACACATACTCACAAAGTGGTATATTCTTCCAACAAAGGCACTCTCTGGCTAGAATATAATAACCTTGGACCTCCCCATATTCACTTAAAAAGAGAAACTTAGTGTAAACTCTAGTAATTGGGGAATGAAGGGGGATTTGGGATAATATTCAGTAGAACAAACACTAACTGGGCTGTATATTAGGAACTATACTCAGCTGCTGGGTACAGAAAGATGAAGCAAAATGCAGTCCCAACTGTAGAGAATTCACAGTATGGTGGGACAGACACAGGAGAAAACAGGTCATGGCCACACAACATTCTAGTCCAGAAGCTATGGCTAGATCACAGAAGGGAGGAGTCAGTCGGCCGGCCGAGAGTGGAGGAAATGAGGGAAGACTCTGGACAAGGTGATTTGGTATTTTTACTGTGATGCAATTTAAATAAACAAAAGCACATGCATGAGAACACAACTGGAAAACAGACAACAGAGCTCCTGGGTCAAAGAACAATGAATACTGAAATAACAGACTGTCTACAAAATGATGTCAATAGGGGTAGACCAGAGAAAACTGACTCCTAAGCTGAGAGTGGAGAAAGCTGGCCAATCCAGTATATACAATTACCAAAAGATTCAGGAACTAGAGGCACCAGAGACCTCTAGAATTAGGGGGTGAAAGAAGAGGTACTAAATAAGACTTTTGACAAGGGCACCAAGACCATTCAAGGATAGTCTCTCCAACAAACAGTGCTGAGATAATTGAATATTTACATGCAAAAGAATGGAACTGGACCCCTACCTCACACCATACACAAAAATTAAATCAAAATGGATCAAAGACATAAATGTAAGAGCTAAAACTATAAAAATTCTATAAGAAAACACAGGGGTAAATCTTCATGGACTTGGATTTGGCAATGGATTCTTACATATGACACCAAAAAGCACAAGCAACAGCAATGACAAGATAAATCAGGCTTCATCAAAATTAAGTACCTTTTATGCATCAAAAGGTACTATCCATTCAGAACACCTGAAATCTAGTTGAACAGAAGGCCTACAGCTAAGAATATAAAAAGAATCCACATCAAGACTCGTAGGAGGGCCGGCGACACATAGCAGGCTGAGCCCAAGCCCACATGTGGTGGTTAAAAACCGGGAGGGTTATCTTGGCTGTGGATCCATAAGGAGCGAGGCGTTCCAGTGCCAGGAAGAGAAGTCCCCATAATTTCTGGCTGTAAAACCAGACTGTGGCTGAGTGAGAAGGAGGGCTGCTGAAGTCCTAGGCATTCCTCTTAAAGGGCCCCTCCAAAGACTTAATCAGACTCACTCTGAGCTTCAGAGCTGGGCAGCAGTTCGAAAAGCACCAGGAACATATGGGAAGGGACTGAAGTGTATGACATCACGGCAAGAGCTGGAGAGAAAGCTTTCTCCCAGAGAGAAGTGCTGGCAGAGTCCGTTGTTCCTTTTCTGAGCCCTCCCACACTGAGCACCTCCTCTGGGCACCTCCAAGTCCAGCACAAGGAGCAACCACCTGCAGATTGCTCTGTAGCTCATGCAGGCTGGCCCTGGGCAGGCAACAGGTGGTGGCTGACTTTGCAACTCCCAGGAGGCCTCAGAGACATGCAGTAGCCAGCTTCAGACCACACCAGATTACAACCCAATCACCTCCACAAGCAACCCACACACCCACACAAGCAACAGACTCAGTTGGCATCAGAGCCCCAGTGAAGCAAGTTCTGCTCCATGGGGCCAGCCCCTGCACAGCAGCTCCTCTGCTGGAGTCAGAGCCATTCCTCACAGCTGACTGACCTTCCAATGATGTGTGAACAGCAATCAAAGCTCAACTACTACAGGAGGATGCACACAGCCAACACAGGGGGAGCACCTGGAGCATCCAGCTCAGGTGACTGGAGAGGCTGTGTCAGTGGGCCCTACAGGACACCTCCTACATGAGGCCACTCTACCAATTCCAGGGGATGTAGCAGCTCTACCTAATCCACAGAAACAAACACGGGGAAGCAGCCAAAATGAGGAGATAAAGAAACATAACACAAATGGAAAAAAAACACAAAAAAAAGAAAAAGAAAAAAAAAACACAAGCAAAATCTCCAGGAATAAAGCTAACTGAAATGGTGGCAAGCAAATTACCTGATACAGAGTTCAAAACAATGGTTACAAGGATGCTCAATGAACTTAGTGAGAACTTCAACAGCATAAATAAGGACATGGAAATCATAAAGAAGAACTTGTGAGAAATGAAGAATACACTAACTGAAATGAAGACCAAGTTACATGGAATTAACAGTAGAGTAGATGAAGGAGAGAATCAAATCAGTGTTTTGGAATATAAGGAACCAGAAAAAACTCAATCAAAAGTGAAATGACTCCAAAAAAATGAGGATGGTGTAAGAAGCCTCTGAGACAACTTCAAGTGTACCAACATTCACATCATGGGGTTGCTGGAAGAAAAAGAGACAGAGTAAGAAATTGAAAACTTATTTGAAAAAAATGACCAAAAAAAACTCCCCTAATCTGGTGAAGGAAATAGACATATAGGTCCAGGAAGTGAAGCGTCCCAAACAAAATGAACCCAAAGAGGCCCATACAGGACACATCATAATTAAAATGTAAAAAGTTAAAGACAAAGAGAGACTCTTAAAAGCAGCAAGAGAAAAGCAGTTAGTTACCTACAGGGGAGTGCCCATAAGATTGTCAGCTGATTTCTCAACAGAAACTTTGCAGGCAAGAAGGGAGTGGCAAGAAATATTTAAAGTGATGAAAAGCAAGGACTACAACCAAGATTACCCTACCCAGCAAAGCTATCATTCAGAATCAAAGGACAGGTAAAGAGCTTCCCAGACAAAGAAAAGCTAACTGAGTTCATCACCACCAAAACAGTATTACATGAAATGTTAAAAGATCTTCTTGGAGAAAAAGGAGAATAAAAAAAGATCAAATATATTAATAATAAAATGGCAATAAATACATATCTATCAATAATTACTTTAAATGCTCCAATTAAAAGACATACATTGACTGAATGGTTAACAAAACAAGACCCTTACATATGCTGTCTAAAACAGACTCACTTCAGATCGAAAGACACACACAAACTGAAAGTAAAGGGATGGAAAAAGGTATTTCATAAAAATGGTAATAACAAACAAAAAAAGCTTATGCCAGATAAAATAGACTTTAAAACAAAGGCTATAACAAGAGACAAAGAAGAACCCAGCAACTCCACGTCTGGGTATTTATCCAAAGAAACCCAAAGGACTAAATTGAAAAGACATGTGCATCCCTATCATAGCAGCACAATTTTTAATAGCTGAGATATGGAAGCAACCTAAGTGTCTATCAGTAAATGAATGGATAAAGAAGAGGTGGTACATATGGAATGTAATTCAGCCATAAAAAAGAATGAAATATTGTCATTTGCAACAATATGAATGGACCTAGAGGTTATTGCACTAAGTGAAATAAGTCAGACAAAGAAAGACAAACGCCAGATAATTTCACTTAAATGTGGAATTTAAAAAACAAAATAAACAAACAAGCAGAACAGGAAAAGGTTCATAAATACAGAGAACATCTTGATTGTTGTCACATGAGAGAGGGGTTGGGAGTGATGGGTGAAAAAGAGGAAGAAATTTAGAAGTACAAACTGGTAGTTACAGAACAGTCATGGGAATATAAAGTACAGCATAGGGAACATAGTCAATAATATTGTAATAAGTATATATGTTGTCAGATGGGTATCAGATTCATCGAGGTGATCACTTCATAAGTTATATAATGTCTAATCATGGTGTCATACACCTGAAACTAATATAATATTACACATCAACTGTAACTTTAAAATAAAAATTTTCATAAAAAAGAAAAGACACTATCAAAAAAAAATAAAAAGATAACCTACAGAATGGGGGAAATTTTTGCAATCAGATATCTGATAAGGGTCTAGTACCCAGCATACATAAGAAACTCTGACAACTCAACAACGAAAAGATAAAAAACCCAATTTAAAAATAGAGAAGGAACTTGAATAGACATTTCTCTGAAGAGGATATATAACTGGCCAACAACCACATGAAAAGATGATCAGCATCATATATCATTAGGAAAATGCAAATAAAAACCACAATGAGGGGGCAGACCGGAGCGAGGCTACAGGAACTGGAGAGCCATGTTCTGGCTGCTGGCACTACACAAGGAAGATCACATCCGGGGCAGCAGCTGCAGCCAGACCGCAAGCCGGGCCATCCCCGCCACTCACTAGGTGGTCCTCAGCGACAGCATGCAGCTCCCCCCCAACCCTCAACAGACCACCACCCCCTGCGGCACATTCTTCAGCACCACCCCAGGAGGTACCAGGATCATCTATGACCAGAAGTTCCTGATGCCGTGTCAGAATTATTCACCTGTGACCAAACAGCCCCATGGGATCTGCCTACTATTCGGGGGGTCACTAGCCCTGTAAGTGACGAGCCCCCCACAGAAGCCAGCCAGAACCACCTGCAAAGCCAGCAGGCGGTGAAGAGTCACAATTTGAGATAGACATTTAAAGGACCAGCCATCAGATCAAGCAATGACTCTGGGCCTCTCTGGCCCTTCTCTGGAGAAGAGTCACACCGCCAATTATCATCCTGGGCAGGCAATGGGTGTGGGGTCAACCACCCTAGTCCTCTGCTCCCTCGGTCAGAGCACCTGCTCCCCCTTACTCTTGGTGAACACCAGCAGATACCTCTTTATGCCTCCATTCATGCAGGAGCTGGCACCCCAAGGGGAGTGACTCTCAAGAGAACACATCCTGCAGTCTGGGCCAGGAAGTGGACCTGGAGGACCCCTTCTGAATGACCATCCTGCTCTCTTCCACTGAGGGCACACCACCCCTTAGTTAGGTTTGTGTGCTTGGGGAAGTTCCCCTCCCCTACTTCCCCAACAGAGGAAATAAAAGCCCTTGGGCAAAAACAAAAAAACACACAATGAGATACCACTTCACACTCACTAGGATGGCCATAATAAAAAACAGACAATAAAAAATGTTGGCAAGAATGGAGAGAAATTGTAACCCTCATATATTTGTTGTTAGAAATAAAGACAATGTAGCTGCCGTGGAAAACAGTTTGATAGTTCCTCAGAAAGTTAAAGAGAATTACCATATGCCCTAGCATTCTCACTCCTAGTTATATAACGCAAAAGAAATGAAAACAGGTTATTCAAAAAAATATTTATACATGAATGGTCACAGCAGCACTACTTAATAATGGCCAAAAGATAGAAACAACCCAAATGTCTATTGACAGATAAATAGGCAAACAAAATGTGGTCTATACGTATAATGGAATAATATTCAGCCATAAAAAGGAATGAAGGACTGATACACATTGCAGCATGGATGAGCCTTGAAACATAATGCTAAGGGAAAGAAGTCTGTCACAAAAGGTGACATGCTATATGATTCCATTCATGTCTAGATGAGGGAAATGTATAGAAACAGAAAGTGACTGCTTAGGACTGGGGGGAGGGGAGAGGCGAGGGAAAGAGATTCTTGGGGAGACAAAGGAGAAGCTAATGAGACAGAAGATGGGGAAATAAATTATCAGCACACAACAGGGAAAGTTTAAAGCATGCGACATGTTTGTGTCAGATTTCTTAAAAGCAAGTATCAAGAGAAGGTTTCTACATTAAAGGTTTTAGAATTTAGAAATTGAGCACCAGAGTTGGTAAGCACAATACAAAAAAAATTTACAGCAATACATAAATAAATAACTTGAGTGCTGTAATAAGATGCCGAAGTGTCCACTTAAGGGAGAAAATAGTCTCAGAAATGTTAGGAATTAAGGTAATATCCTTGCCTAAAGCAGTAAGCACTGTCTTCTTCTAGGAAAATATGTTACCATAAAATTTATACCATTACTAGAGGCCCAGTGCATGAATTTCGTGCACAGGTAGGGTCCCTAGGCCTGGCCAAGGATCAGGGCCCATTGGGGCCTTCTGGCTGCCAGCCAGGGCCTTCCTTCCCCAGCTGCCAGATGCTGGCTGAGGCCTTCCTTCATTCCGCACCGCCCCCTGGTGATCAGCGCACATCATAGCAAGCGATTGAACTCCCGGTCTCCCAGTTGAACTCCCGAGGGGATAATTTGCATATTAGCCTTTTATATATATATATAGATTTAAAAAATGTGTTATGTGTATTTTACTACAATGTAAAAAATGATGCTATCATGTAACAGACATCTGAAAAGGCAGACAGTGGTTGACCCACACACCTATTATGTGGCATTATGGAAACATATGCTCATTTACCTCTCTGACTGAGAATTCCTTCAGGCCTGAATATTTCTGGAGTCTCAAAGGCAAAAATGCAGTCGCTTTCGTGGACTGTTTCCAGGTCATCTGTGTCACAAAAGGAACGGTGGAACCCATCATAGTACATTTCTGTTAACACAATCTAAAAATGGGGAAAATGTAAATAACTGAATAAGCAGGAAGTCAATATGAATGGATCTCCTAATTCTCCATGAACTTCCCCAGACCATCAGGACCTAACCTGTGAGGCCTCTGACACATCACAGAACCCACATTATTTGCCTTTAATAAGAGAATCTTGGAAGAACAGCATCCCCTGTCACTGAAGAGCAATGTATTTTGTTCTCAGAATGTGATGGCACTAAATCCAGAGTTCCTCTGAGTTCTGGTGAAGAGACACAGGAGATGGGAATTACCCCTGTTTCACAAGGGAAGAAACTAGAGAAGGCGGTGACCTGCCTGAGGTTATACAAATATTCAATCTCTGGCAATGACAGAGTCCACATCTGGCTCCAAGACTGACCGCTACATCATTAAATTTTCTTATTTCCAGGTTAAAAAATGTCAAATAACCATCAATATTTGCATTAGGAAAAAATGTAAATCAACTCAATGTCCAACAATAGGAACTACTTAAATATATTATAGCCCTACTGGAATTATAAAGCTATTACAAAGAATGAGCTATAAATAACTGCATTAACATGAAAAAAAATCTCCTAAGTAAATAAGAAGCAAGGTAATTACCTTGCTTCTTAATGAGTTCATGTTTATAAAACAATAAATGTAGTATATGCACAGGAAAAAATAGGAATGAATTTACAGCATAATATTAAAGTTAGTAACCCCTAGTTCTCAGATACTTTATATGAGATACTTTCTAAGTTTTGTTTCTGAAATGGCTGAGTATTGCACAGTAACACAGAAAAACAAAAGATGGGTAAAACAATGGAGACATTCAGGGACTTGGTTACATGCTCAGCAGCACTGTCTAGTGGAAAAGCACTGGATTGGGCATGAGGAGGTTCCAGTCCCGGCCTGCCACCAACCAGCCCTGTGACCTTGAACAAGTCACATGGTTTTTCTGAGCCTCCTTCCAATGAAGGGTTTGGACTGGACCCCTTTGGTTTCCTTTACTAACACAAACATAATGAGTCTATGAGGTGACAGGGGCTGGTGGCAGAGTCCACAAACAGCCCAAGGAAAATACTCCTGGCATATGTTCTGTCTATGATTTTAATGACCACATTGTTTTTCTGCAGGCGAACATGTAAACATAGGTCACTTTCTCCAGCAAGAACAATGAGGTCAAAAAAAATTTGTAATTCTATCACTCATTCAAAGCGCATGCAAAAAGAACCAGACAGTACTGAGAGCTGTAAAGAGACAACCAGATTTGCCTTGGACACACACCTAAGCCTCCCTCCTTCTCTGCTTTTCCCCTTATCCTGAAGGAAAAAAGCAAATCAATGTGCTCTTAAGTGTAAGGAAAAATGTGAACACTTTATAAATGTGCCAGTGCTGGGTCTATGAAAATGTGTGATATTTGCTTTTTAGGGCAACACTCGTATTTGTTTTACTGTAGTAACTTCCGAAATGAGGCTGTCGGCAGCCCAAGTACATAAGAGCTTTCCTATGCAATTATGACAGCTTCCAGAAGTGATCTAGGGAGAAGCTACGCAGTCACTGAATCATCTTTCCTTAGTAAGTCCTAATAGGGAATGTTTTTCCAAATAAACGCATAATAGTGAACTGAATAAAGAATGTATGCAAAAATATGTCACGCCACAAACAGGCCAATTAAAATACCAAAAATTTACCCAAAAATGAAAAGGATGCACAAATTCCTTTTTCTTATCTAAACAAAGTAAGAGATTGGTCCAGCTCTAACCAGAGAACAAACAGAACTGAGCATCTCTGTGCAGGAACTAGCCAGATACCCATTCTAATCACAGGATGGCAAGGGTTTGTCAAGAGCCACTGCTCAGGTTCTCTAAGCCTCTTTGGCTTTCAAATACTACAGGGATGTTCTTCCCACATAAGCCTCCATCCGGATGATTAAGAGGGCTAAGTAATTATAAATAAAGTCACAGCTTTTCCTTTTAAAAATGTACTAGTATACACAATTAAAGAAACATGGAAAGGTTTTGTGTATATTTTTCTCCTTTGGGTCTTAATTTTCCTTTTCCTCACCACAGAAGCAACTGGTTTGACATTTCTATCTAACCATATTTGGCAGAGAACTGTTAAAAATTCCAGGACAGAAAGCCACCCTTCCAGGGCTCCTTGTGCAGTCAGTGTTTGCAGGCGTACTACCTGGTCAGTGGGGATCTTTGTTTCCAGAGACACTGCTTCCCGAAGTCTGGCGACAGTCCCAGACAGAGGCACAGCCACGCCAATCCGCATGCAGTGAGAACACTTTCCTTGATACACTACGGTGACATAGAGAGGCCTGTACAGATCAAAGTCACATCTTCTTATTAGTTGCTTATCTCAACTAAATTACAGAAGCAAGACAAATCTGATTGGAAATCAATGTAAAACTGAAGTTAACCCACACCTTTATTTAGAAGTCAAAAGAAAAACTCATTTGGACCTAAGTAAAACTCTCAATAATTAAGAGATCTCTGGAAAAGGTAAGCTTCAAAAAACAAAAGTATAACATATCAATACTTGGAAATTTTGAGAAACAGTTCAAATAAAGCAATTAACTAAAAGTGCAAGGTGAGGGCTCTAGGGAATCTAGAAGGCACTCAACAGCCTTTCCCTTTCCCCATGCTGTGGATGATGACCAAGTGAACAGACACACCTGTCCCATGCACCCTGCAATCTCAGACAGGCATTCATAAATTTCTGTAAGGTTTTAACAATGCTTGTATGTAACGTATCATTAATCCCATTACTTGTCTAAATAAGTAAGCCTACTAGGAGCATACAGAGGAAAAGGAACACAGAGAAATGTGCCACCTTAATTTTATTAAATCTGTTCTTACCTTGTGTAGGGTAGAGGGATTGGCAAAGAAATGCAGAGGAAAGGGTCAAAAGTGTTGCTCTGCTTCTGACAATGAGGACATGTCAGGGAGGATCTTCAAAAAACAAAATGTAAGATACCCACATTAAGATCACCTACAACCACATAAGCAGGCAACATAAAGGAAATTTAATTTGCTCATACCTGTATTGGGCTTGAAAAAGTTCTTGTACAAAAGTGCTACAGACAGGAAAAGATGGTCCCTCAGGCATCATATCAGACTCTGATGGTGGCTTAAAAGAAGAAAGTATAATTTCACAGGCTGAAAGTACCAATTATTGACTGAAGATGACCCTGAAAGTGGCACAAATGTCCCTGACTTCTTATACAAGCTATGCATCAGGTCCAGATGTTCCAGTGAGAGGTATCTGCTAAAGGAACCAGAACACAGCAGCCGGGACGTGGGTCACAAGAAACTCATCTCTTCACAGGCTCTCCCACATCTCCGTCTCTCCACCCCATCCAGGTGGTTCCTCCCTAGGACACTCCAATCTCCCTCCAACTCTCGATGTCCTGTTCTAACCTCTTCCAGGAAATTAATCCCAACCACTGAGTTCCTAGCACGTATTAGCTGCTGATTTGGGTACTTAATCACTCTATTTCATATTTCACTAACCTTTCCATGTCTCTCCACTAACATCACTGAGTACCTGCTATTACATGCAGAGAGCAAGGTAGAGGGCTTTAGGGCACAAAAATAAGACACAGAGCCTGACTTTGACTTCATCGCAATCTGGTAGGGGAGAGAGTCAGCTACACGCATAGAGTTCTATGACAGAACAGTGTTCAGGCACAAAAGGACCTTGAATTGAAATAATTTAACAACTTACCGAAACAAGAAATTTAAATTTTGAGGTACTGAGCAGAATTATCAAAAACTTTAAAAGCTGCAAGAGAAAGGCAACTCTTTATCTTAATTACTTCCATTATAAAAATCATTTTACCCATCATAGTAAGGCTACATGCATAAAAATGGAGAATAAATCACTCTTTCTCAGTACGAATATTCTGGGGGTTCAGTTCCTACACTTGTTCCTGTTTGACTGTGTCCATTCCAGTGATCTATAGGCTATGGGTCTCACTGGACTAGAAAGCAAGTGTTTGCTTTAATAACAGTTTAGTGAGGTGGAACCACTTAATTTTAGTCTAAAGTTAGTCATATAGGCAAACGTGTCCTCTCTCATTAGACTGTAAGCTCCTGGGACGGTGCCTCTGGCATCTCACGCTCCCAACACAGTAGCCAGTGTGAGAAACCCTCTAAGTGTCCATGAATCTTATCCTCACCTGGAGCTCACTCAATGTCACTACAGTAACTAAGTGCCGACTGCAACAGTTCCTGAGAAGTTTGGGAGAACGGACCCTGGGCTCCAGCTCCCTGGCTGATGGGCGGGGCACCCTCACCTTCACAGGAGGCTGGCCGCTCTGCTTCACTGCATGATTGAGGTCTTCGTGAACTCGGTCCAAAAGCCACAACAGAAACTCCTGGGCATCATGCTGGGAATTCCCCCGGTACTGCAGTGCATTCTTTGACACAATACTCTAGATAGGTACATAAATCAGCACGAAGAGGGTGAGTCCTAGCTCTATGATATACTGCTCATCATCCCAAAGAGGGATGGATGCAAACTCTCAAGGGTGTTAGAGGACTTCCCAGAAAGAGCAATGTAAAAGCAGGTGCTAAAAAACAACTAAAAAACAACAACAGAAAAAAACAGGTGCTCAATGTAAAACCTACCCCCAAGAACATGCACCAAAGACTTAAATGTGCCTATCCCACTTTTAGGAATATAGCTAAAGGAAACCATCAAAATAGTCACAACATCTAAGAGGATATTCATTCATCAGACCTTCTAATAGCAAAAACAGGTGATAACTTGAACATCTTAAAAACGAGAATTTTTACAAGTACCACATTGTTATTTTGTACACGCAAAACCACCAAAATGTTCTATGTCAATTACACCTTAGTAAAGAAAAAAAGAGTTGGTAGTATAAAATAAACAAGTCTACATCATATAAATATTGAGTAAATAAATGGGAGGAAGAGATGAATCTTCCTTATAGAAGAATTCCAAATAATTTATGTCACTAATGCCCCTCCAGGAGTTGGACCTTGAGAATGGGCTATGATAGTGACCTGCTTTCAAAGACTCGAATATGGGAGAGGGTAGCCATTGAAAGGCTGCAGCTGAACTGAAATAAGATCATGGGCTCTGGAGCATGTAGCCTCGGTTCAAATCTCTGTCCCACCTCTTATTATGTGTGAGGTCTGGGCTAACTCCCCTCCAAAGTGAAAAGGACAATAATGATTTAGTGTGATGGCTAAGTGAGAACGCATGCAAAACATTTCACATATAAATGAGTAATTAAGCACTCAAATTTTAACTATGAATACTGGACTTATAAAGTAGGGAGACAACTACACAAAGCGAAAGCAGTTCAGACAAATGAAATGATGAGGCATGAGATAATGGGGGTCTGAGCTAAAGCAGTAAGGGCAGAAATGTGAGGCCAAATCTGAGATTTTGAAATTAAAGAAGTAGAATCAATAGAATTGGTGAGTTAATGGATGTGGAAAGTGAGGAAGGAGGCATTAGTGTCACCCAGGTGTCTTATCTGGACGATGTTCAACTGGTGGTACTTGCATCAAGATAAAATAAAAAAGGAAGAAGTCTGGGAAAGAGGGTGATGAGTTAGTTCCCTTTCGAATCCACTGCATTTGCAGCTCTGCAGAACCTCCACGTAGAAGTATCTGGTAAACAAGTGAAAAATACAGACCTGGACTCCATGGAAGTCTGTGCTAAGGACAAGATTTGTAAATCACCAGATGAGTGGTAGTTAAAACCATGAGTATGTCTGATCACCCAGACATAATCATGAGATGGAACCCAGAGGACAGCTATATTTAGGGGAGACCAAAAACGTCATTAAAGATGTGGCAAAAAAATCAGGAGAATGGAGACCCAAGAGTCAAAAGAAGAGAGTCATGCAGAAAGTGATCAATAGTATTCAAAGTTGAAGAATGATAAAGTAAACCAAAGAAATACAAGCTGTCCATTGTAATTTTCCAATAAAGATAATGATAACAGAGATTAAAAGGGGATAGATTTTTAATTTGATTATGAAAAGAAGCATCACAACTTGATGGTCAATTAGATGTCAATGAAACATAAAGATGATTTATGAAGATTCAAATTTAGGGAGGAAAAACTCAAAAGAACAAAAATGAGAGCATATTGAGGTGTCATGGGCAAAACTTACTGAATGAAGTGGGCAAGGAAAAGGAAGGACCCTGAAGACAAACAAGGATGCCGCCTGGATGCCATCTCAGAAAGCAGTACACAAAGGAGAGATGGCTAACTCACCCGGAGTTTCCTTCATGTGGGGAAAGTCTTCACCAGAGGACAAAACTTCTACCCGAGGTCAGAAGCCACCCAAATCACCAAGTCCAATTTCTTCTTTCTCAGCCCTCACCTTACTCAATCTCCCTGTAGCAGTTTCTAAACTTGATATCTTCCTTAATTTTGAAATGCCTTGGTCTGTGGCCTTATGTTCTCATTTAAGAGAATCAAAACCAGAGCCATCGGTATGGACATTGCAAGAGGGTGAACTACAAAAGAAAGAGAATTCCTAGTAAAGGAATGGATCAAGAAAAAACACCAGCACTAGCCACACTGACTCAGGATGGAAGAGAAACAGGTGCCTGGTGGCACTATCTTGCGGGAGACACCATGTTTTTAGTGTCTGACTTAGGCGGACAATGACGCCAGGAACAGCAGAAGACTGCAGCACTTTGGACATGTTATGTTTGAGGTACCTACAGGATCCCAAGTGAGGTTAAGTGTGGTGCTCAGGAATGACACCTGAGCTGGAAGTTAAATCAGAGAAGTATATACCTATCCCGTGAGCGCAGAGTCAATACCCCAGCCAGGACAAAACCTTGAAGAACTAGGCTAGCATAGAAGGTACAAGTCACAGAAAAGAAGCCAAGAAGATAAGAGAATGGCAGCACATAGGCAGAGGGAGGGGAAACCTCCAGGGGATGAAAGCAACAATGTCAACTACCACAGGAAAGTCAAGACAGGCAGGGAGACAGGTCCTTTGGAATGGCAAAGTAAGAGGTTGACTGCCTGTGCAATTTCAATGAAGCAGACAGAGAGGGTGAAAGAAGACCACTCTTCATATCCAAGAAGCTTCATTATGAAAGGAAGGAGAAAAGATGCTGTGACCACCTAGAGGGGGACTGACTGACACAGCAGAAGCACTTATATGATGAGGGTAGAAGCTAACAGAAAGGAGACACCTGAAGAAAGGCGATGCTTTTTCTTTATTTTTATTTTTTTATTGGTTTTAGAGAGAGGAAGAGAGAGAGAATAGGAGAGAAACTTCAATATGAGAAACATCCATCAGTTGCCTCCTGCACACGCTCTCACCAGGGATCTGAATCTGCAAGCCATGTATGTGCCCCAACCAGTAATCGAACATGCCACCTTTTGATGTATGGGACAACTCGCCAACCAAGTGAGCCACCTGGCCAAGACAAGAAAGACGATTCTTCAGTAAGGGGAGAAGGAGGGATTCAGAATAGGTAAACTGCCTTAAAAAGGAGGTAGGAGAGACAGAAACAGAGGTAAGAATAATGTAATGGTTCAGAGAAGTTACAGACAGGAAGGTGGGGAAGTTTGATTTGTATTGTTTGTTTGTGGAGGAAGCAGAGGACAACTGCCAAGAGGAAGTCTTGGGTACAGCAAGGGTAGAAACAAGTATCATGGCACACAGCTGGGTACACAAATTGCCAGAAGCATGACCAGCTTCTGTTTGGGACCCTCTCTCACTATTTCCAGTGAGGGAGCAGGGGAAGTCCTCAGCATCTGCATTCTAAGAAAGAGATTAGCTGAAACTCAATGCTTCATTATGTGTCAGAGCAAATATTTATGGACAATGTCATCAAATTTCAGGGTGGAGACAATATTAAATTCTTTATCAGGCTTGAATTCAACTTGATTTATGCTTCCTGCCACTATCACTTCAACTCATCCAGCATTTATCCACCAATCACTATGTTCCAGGCACTGTGCTAAAGCCGCTCAACAAGATTTTTGTTGGGCACGATTAAACAGGCCATGGGGACTTCCACAACCCTCTGCAACTGGGGCAAAAACTGCTCTGGGTCAACCTCACCCTAAATCATTACATCACAAACTGAAGGCAAGTTTACAGGAGACCTCACTGAACAAACACAAAGGTTCCTCTTTCTGCGCCTTCACAATGGTGACATCTTCCTGCTGCAGATACCCAAGGGACTTTCCTTTAACCCCAGGCAAAACAAATCGTAAGATCCTATCTAATGAAGAGGGAATATGCTAATGGACTGTCACGCCCTCACAAAGATGGTGGCGCCCACAGCCAATAAGGAGGGAATATGCTAATATGCCCTCAAAGATGGCGGTGCCCACAGCCACAAGATGGCGGCGCCCAGTCCCCTCAGGCCCACTGGGGCGGCAGGCATGCGGCATGACAGGGCCCGCCCCCAGGTGGATCCAGCCACTCCATGTGCCTGCCTCCAGAGTCCCCAGCTGCCCAAGGCCGGCCAGAGGCACAGGCAAGCCTCTGATGGGGGCTGCCCAGCTTCCCAGGGCTGGCCCGAGGTGCAGGCGAGCCTCGGATGGCCGCTGCCCAGCCACCCAGGGCTGGCCCAAGGCTCAGGTAATGAGGGCTGGCTGAGGCTTGCGCTGCCGGCAGGGGAAGCAGCAGAGGTGTGATCACGCCTTCCCCTGATCACTGGGTCGCCTACCGCCCCTGAGGGCTCCTGGACTGTGAGAGGGGGCAGGCCAGGCTGAGGGACGCCCCCCTCCAGTGCATGAATTTTCATGCACTGGACCTCTAGTAATCTAATAACCATCCTTAGTATGTTATAGGAGAAAGAAAAGTAATGGGAGTAAAGAAACCACAGGGAGACCGGCCAGTGTGGCTCAGTTGGTTTAATGTCGTCCCATGCACCAGGAGATCACTGGTTCGATTCCTGGTCAGGGCACGTGCCCAGGTTGCAGCTCGATCTCCCAGTAGGAGGTATGCAGGAGGGCAGCCGATTGATGCTTCTCTTCCTCTCCCTCCCCCTCTCTAAAATCAATAAAAATATATTTAATTTTTTAAAAAAGACAGTCACAAAATGTTGGATATGTTTTATAAAAAAAAGAAAGAAAGAAAAAATGAGTTATTTCTGGTACAGAGTTCCTTGACCTTTATAGACACAGGGGCCTAACACAGGGTAACTCAAATCAAGATATCCCTGCATCCAAGTTCTCATGAACCAAATTCAGGAACTAAACAGACATGGAAAGCAAGAGCTATCTGCACTGCTGTAAAACTAACTTTGGAGATTAAACAAACTTGTATGTACCACAAAGACTTGGTGACAGAAATTCACTGCTTGGGATATAGACTAGGAAAAGGCATATATCTTGTCTAAAAGGGTTGAGAAAGGATTACTCCATTTCAAGAAATTATAACTAAGGGTAGAAGTATGGTCAAGAGCATTAGAGCCGGGATAAAAGGATGAAATATAAAAAAGAAACTACGACAAGTGGTTCAGTGAGATGAACAAGGAGCCAAGACTTCCCAACAGATAATAAAGCTATACAGGAACAAAACAGAGCAACAAGAGAAGACCCCCCAAGTATGTAACAGTGGTCAGAAGTTTCCACTAGAAATGCAATAGAAACAGAAAGACTGGGTCCTGAACACCTGAGTTCAAGTCTTCTTTCCACTTTTTACTTAGCATTTCTCTGTGCTTTGGCTATCTTTTCTGCAAAATGGTGATGGCAATATTTTTCTAAAAAAATTATTGTGGCACTTCAAATCATAAAGCATCATAAATTCTAAAACTCTGTATGGCTGCTGTTACATAACTTTCAAAAGTCAAGAATAAAGAAAGGACTTACCCTCTGGTGCTATAGGGCACCATATTTGGAAAATCCCAAAGAGAAAGCAAAGGAGAAAATACCTAAGGCTTTGCCTCCTGACTCTTGGTTACACATCAGAATCATCTGGGAAATTTTTAAAAATAAAAGCCATGTCCTGGCAGCAGATCCAGGCCTACGGTGGGATCTGATCACCGCTCATCTTTTATCAAGTGTGATTCTTCTTTTTAACAATTCAAATGGGAAGCCAAGACAAGAAAGAACATGGCCACACTGGAAAAGCTCTGCAGCTTCACTTCTAAAGCACTAACATTTAGGAGAGGCTCTTTGGTCCTCACTGGATTACCATCACTTATTACACTGTATTTTATTCATAGCATCAGGAAATACAATATCATATCTGCCTCCACCATTAACCAGTAACAGGGATATTTTCAATATTATCTGCCCCACCCCCCGCCCACACCTAACAAATGCAATATTTGATACAAAGAGTAACAATTACAGTTAATATCTGAGTGCTTATAATGTATCAGGCATTACACTAATTGTTTATAGGTGTTATTTCCTATAAAATCAATCCCTTGAAAATTCCCTATGCTGTGTCATTAAGAGGCCCGGTGCACGAAATTCATGAACGGGGGTGTGTGTCCCTCAGCCCAGCCTGCACCCTCTCCAATCTGGGACATCCCTCTCACAATCCAGGACTGATGGCTCCCAACTGCTTGCCTGCCTGCCTTCCTGATTGCCCCTAACTGCTTCTGCCTGCCAGTCTGATCATCCCCTAACCACTCCCCTGCCAGCCTGATTGATGCCTAACTGCTCCCCTGCCAGCCTGTTTGCCCCTAACTGCCTTCCCCTGCAGATCTGGTACCCCACAACTGCTCTCCCCTGCAGGCCTGAGTCCCCCGCAACTGCCCTTCCCTGCAGACCCAGTCACCCCCAACTCCCCTCCTCTGCCGGCCTGGTCACCCCTAACTGCCCTCCCTTGCAGGCCATCTTGTGGTGGCCATCTTGTGTCCACATGGGGGCAGGATCTTTGACCACATTGGGGCAGCCAACTTGTGTGTTGGAGTGATGGTCAGTTTGCATATTACTCTTTTATTAGGTAGGATGGGTGGGGGCCAGCTGGTTTGCCCTGAAAGGTGTCAGGGTGGAGGTTCCCTTGGGGTATGAGGCGGCCTTGGAGAGGGGCCTGTGGTGGTTTGCAGGCCAGCCACGCCCCCTGGCGACCCAAGCGGAGGCCCTGGTATCTGGGGTTTATTTATCTTCTACAATTGAAACTTTGTAGCCTGGAGTAGAGCCAAGCCTTCTGCTTGCTCAGAGGTGGCAGCCATTTTGGGGGGGATTTATGTATCTTCTATAATTGAAACTTTGTAGCCTTAAGCGGAGGCCTGAGCCGGCCAGGGTGTGCAGAAAGCTTGGCTTCCTCCATCACCGGGAGCAACCCTAGCCTCCTGCTCTTTTCAGCTCCGTGGCTGCCGCCATTTCTGTTTGGATTTATGTATCTTCTATCATTGAAACTTTGTAGTTTTGAGTGGAGGCCTAGGCTGGCAAGGGCAGGCGGAAAGCTTGGCTTCCTCCATTGCCGGGGAAACCCAAGCCTCCCTCCTGCTCTCTGTGGCTGTAGCCATCTTGGTTGGGTTTATTTGCATATTCGCTCCTGATTGGCTGGTGGGCGTGGCTGGTGGGTTTAGCAGAGTGATGGTTAATTTGCATATTGCTCTTTTATTAGATAGGATTTACAGATGAAAAACATTTGGACTCAGAGAAGTGAAGTAACTTGTCTAAAGTTACCATTATTCTTCAACCTCATCTTATGGAAACAGCCTTCAAACCATTCTGTCAATAATCCTTCCTCCACAAATGATTCCCTTCCCTTATACAACTCAGGAGCACACAGGACTTGGGGTTCTTCATTCTGAGTGTCAGTTCTCCATGCAGACATAAACCCGTGTAGGAGACTAAACTATAGTTGCACCAAGCCTGAGGCTTCTAGGAGTTTATTTGCTTTTAAACAAATCCTTGTTAATCAGTGTTCGTTTTGTTGTAATTTGCATTTTCCCTACAACTGAAATATGGCCCAGAAACAAAAATGCCGTTTTTCTCATTGAGATGTTGTTATCTGAGGCATAAGGAGGAATGCAGACTACGTCAGAAGATCAAGCTGCAGCTTGTGAAGGTTTTTGTCCTGCCAGAGTGTCCTGGTTGCAGTTGTGACAAGAGAGCCAACAAAAGACAAGGATCTGGCTTTGCAGAACTCCGCCTGCCTCTCCTCAGCTAATGGCAAGGGGAGTGATAGCTCTGCTGTGAAGAGGAAGTCTGTCCTGCCACAATAGTGTCTTCTTTTGGGGCTCCTTATTTTCCAACACAATCTAAGATTCTTCCCAAAAATAATGCCTTTCTTTTTTTTTTTTTTTTTTTTTTTTTTTTGAGGAAGGGAAAATTTTGGCTAACAATCATCACAATCTAAAAAGCTAACACTTAGTCCTGATGTAACTTAAAGGTAGCCATACAGTAAAGTTTAATAAGTTCAACAGTTAAAAGTCAAAAAAGAAAAACTAGAAAATTCATCTAAATATCTAAGAAATTATTATATACTAGTGGCCCGGTGCACAGATTCATGCACATTGAAAGGACATTAATTAGAAGGTGGCCAGCGGGGCAGGACTAGGCGAGACTGGATGGACATGCCCTGGAGCCAACCTCCCGTGGTACCTACCCAGGTCAGCTGTACCTGGGGTGGCACTGTGGCTGGAAGGGTGTCTGCAGAGTGAGCAGGGTCCCTCCGGCAGGTGGGGTTCCTCAGCCTGGCCTGCAGGGATCAGGCTGAAACTGGCTCTCTGACATCCCCAAAGGGTCCCAGAGTGTGAGAGGGCACTCTGCAAAGTTGCTGTCGTACAGGGTGTGGAACACAAACACAAGTGTGCAGTAAACCAGATTCAGGGACGACAGTGCCCCAGCAACAACATAATCCACAGCCAAAGGTAGAATCATGTGGCCCTGCGAGCCCTCGTGAGAAATTGGGCTCCCTCCTATCTGGTTTCAGAGTGTGTCACCCGAGAACCACCGCTGCCAAATCACTGCAGCTCGGCAGCTCCTGCACTGAGCGTCTGCCCTCTGGTGGTCAGTGAACGTCATAGCTACTGTTGGACAGACACTTAGCATATTAATAGTACCCTTTTATATATATACTAGAGGCCCAGTGCACGAAATTCGTGCACGGGGGTGTGTGTCCCTCAGCCCAGCCTGCACCCTCTCCAATCTGGGACATCCCTCTCACAATCCAGGACTGCTGGCTCCCAACTGCTCGCCTGCCTGCCTGCCTGATTGCCCCTAACCGCTTCTGCCTGCCAGCCTGATCACCCCCTAACCACTCCCCTACCAGCCTGATTGCCCCTAACTGCCCTCCCCTGCAGGCCTGGTCACTCCTAACTGCTCTCCCCTGCAGGCCTGGTCACCCCTAACTGCTCTCCCCTGCAGGCCTTGGTCCCCCCCAACTGCCCTTCCCTGCAGGCCCAGTCGCCCCCAACTTCCCTCCTCTTCCGGCCTGGTCACCCCTAACTGCCCTCCCCTGCAGATTGATTGCCCCCAACTGCCCTCCCTTGTATGCCTGGTCCCGCCCAACTGCCCTCCCCTGCTGGCCTGATCGCCCACAACTGCCCTCCCTTGCAGGCCTGGTCCCTCCCAAATGCCCTCCCCTGCTGGCCATCTTGTGGTGGCCATCTTCTGTCCACATGGGGGCAGTCATCTTTGACCACATGGGGGCAGCCATCTTGTGTGTTGGAGTGATGGTCAATTTGCATATTGCTCTCTTATTAGATAGGATAGAGGCCTGGTGCACAGATCGGGGCCAGCTGGTTTGCCCTGAAGGGTGTCCCGGATCACGGTGGGGTTTCCCTTGGGGCGTGGGGGGGCCTGGGCGAGGGGCATGTGGTGGTTTACAGGCCGGCCATGCCCCCCGGCGACTCAAGCGGAGGCCCTGGTATCTGGGATTTATTTATCTTCTATAATTGAAACTTTGTAGCCTTGAGCAGAGCCAAAACTCCTGCTTAGTCCGTGGCCGCAGCCATTTTTGTTGAGATTTATTTATCTTCTATAATTGAAACTTTGTAGCCTTGAGTGGAGGGTTTGGCTGGCCAGGGTATGGGGAAAGCTTGGCTTCCTCCATCGCTAGGGAAACCCAAGCTTCCTGTTCCCTCTGTGGCTGCAGCCATTTTTGTTGGGATTTATTTATCTTCTATAATTGAAACTTTGTAGCTTTGAGTCGAGGCCTGGGCTGGCCAGGGTGTGCGGAAAACTTGGCTTCTTCCGTCACCGGGGGCAACCCAAGCCTCCTGTTCACTCCATGGCCCCAGCCATCTTGGTTGGGTTAATTTGCATACTCACTCCTGATTGGCTGGTGGGCGTGGCTTATGAGTGTAGCAGAGTGATGGTTAATTTGCATATTACTCTTTTATTAGATAGGACTAGAGGCCCAGTGCATGAAATTCGTGCACGGGGGGAGGAGGGGTGTCCCTCAGCCCAGTCTGCACCCCCTCCAATCTGGGACCCCTTGAGGGATGTCCAACTGCCCATTTAGGCCCAATCCTGGTGGGATCTGGCCTAAACAGGAAGTCGGACATCCCTCTCACAATGCGGGACTGCTGGCTCCCAACCACTCACCTGCCTGTCTTACTGATTGCCCCTAACCGCTTTTGCCTGCCAGCCTGATCACCCCCTAACCACTCCCCTGCCAGCCTAATCGATGCCTAACTGCTCCCCTGCCGGCCCAATTGCCCCTAACTGCCCTCCCCTGCTGTCCTGGTTGCCCCTAACTGCCCTCCCCTGCCAGCTTGGTTGCCCCTAACTGCCCTCCCCTGCTGGCCTGGTCACCCCTAACTGCCCTCCCTTGCCAGCATGGTCACCCCTAACTGCCCTCCCCTGCCAACCTGGTCACCCCCAAATGGTCTCCCCTACAGGCCTGGTTGCCCCTAACTGTCCTCCCCTACAGGCCTGGTTGTCCCCAACTGCCCTCCCCTGCTGGCCCGGTCACCCCTAACTTGCCTCCCTTGCCAGCCTGGTCGTCCCTAACTGCCCTCCCCTGCTGGCCTGCTTGCCTCCAGCTGCCTTCCCCTGCAGACCTGGTCCCCCCCCCCCCCACAACTGCCCTCCCCTGCCAGCCTGGTTCCTTCCAACTGCCCTCCCCTGCAGGCCTGGTTCCCCCCAACTGCCCTCCCCTGCAGGCCTGGTCCCCCCCAACTGCCCTCCCCTGCCAGCCTGGTCGCCCCTAACTGCTCTCCCCTGCTGGCCTGGTTGCCCCCAACTGCCCTCCCTTGCAGGCCTGGACCCTCCCAACTGCCCTACCCTACTGGCCATCTTGTGGCAGCCATCTTGTGTCCACATGGGGGTGGCCATCTTTGGCCACATGGGGCAGCCATCTTGTGTGTTGGAGTGATGGTCAATTTGCATATTGCCTCTTTAATATGTAGGATAGATTCCTACTATGGAGTGTTGTAGATATGAGAAAGTTAATTTAGAAAACATGGAGAAATAAATAATACAATTAAGTGAAAAGAAGATAAAAAACTATGTATGAACATGATTTCAAACTTTTAAAATACATTTTAAATACCTTTTGTCTTGTATCCTTCTAAATATACACCAAAGCATTATCTTAGGTATCATTATCTTAGAATGGCAAGTATTAGGTGATTCTTACTTCTTCCCACGTTTCTGTAATTTGCACATTTTCTAAAATAAATTTGTTGATAACAGTAACTAGGTGATACTTAATGATCTGAATATAGCACACCTTGGAATTTTGGCCAAGGAACCCCAATCTTTATGCATAAAAGATGGGGCTAGCAAAAATTCATCCCAGTGAAATAGGCAGCACTCCACTGAGAATTTCTTTCTTCTCTGCTAGACAGACCTAGGGAGCCTTACACTACAGTTTTCTGCCCATGTTAATCCTAAACCCAAAGCCAAAAACAAGCTTTGGACCTTATCACTAGAGGAAAAATGTGACAGCATCAAAGAAAAATGAGGGAAAGAGAGAGGGGAAAAAGGAGAGTTTGTGCCTTTAAATATGATTTTTCTGATTTTAGAGAGGAAGGGAGAAGGATAGAGAGATAGAAACATGGATGAGAGAGAAACATTTATTGGTTGCCTCCTGCACGCCCCCTACTGGGTTTCAAGCCTGCAATCTGAGCATGTGCCCTGACCAGGAATCGAACCAGTGACCTCCTGGTTCATGGATCAATGCTCAAACACTAAGCCAGACCAGCCAGGCCAATCTATGTTCTTGATTAAGTGGCACTCCTCTTTGGGGTAGAAGTGAAATGATCTACACATTCTTGGAGATGGCACATGGTGGGGAAGAAAAGGCGTGGAGGAGACAAGCATGCAAGTATGTCTTCTATAATCAGTATGTGTGTGTGAACACACACAGGCACATGTGCAAAGAGGCAAAGTATATAGCCTCTTCATTTTGAATCTGTTGGTATTTGATGATAAACAACTCTAAAATGTTTTTGACCAAACAGCTAATTTTATAAAGGGATCCAAAATATTCTGGAAATAACCTTGATTTAAAGCATATATAAATTATGAGTTCATAGTGCCATAAACCCAGAGTACTCTCAATAAAGTTTAACTGGCTGGAGATGCAAGGCCCAGGCCTGCCATACCACTCTTCTCCACACCCAACACTGTGCATGTCTGAGAGTAAGCCGGACTGACTCCTAAGCCATACACAGAGGGGGTCTCCAAATCCACCCTGGCCTCGGCCAGTTCTCCCAACCCTCACAAGAATCAGATCGCATAAAAACAGGTGCAAGTCTCCAGCTCAACGTGGCTTCAGGCTTTCCCTAGCAAAGAACAATTTAAAACCTTCCTAGCTTTGGCCTGGCCTGGCCTGGCCTGCCCCAATCTTGACCAATTCTAGCTAGTCCAGGCCTTGGTCATCTGCCTGTAGAATGTGAAGGCTAAATGGAAGAGTGCATGAATACATAGAGAACAGAGAATTCTGTGTAATAAAAATAGGGTAATTCCCTGAATTACTGAACTATTACCATCGTATACGTGTACTTCTACTTTAAAGAACAGATAAAGCTGCCCTACCTCATTATCAACAAGGAAATGCAATTTAAAACAAAATGCGATTTTCCATTTATCAATGTAAAGATGCCTATTCTGCAACAGAGGGTACAATAGACATTCTTACACACTATTCATAGCACAATCCTGTAAAATAAGGTAACAAATATGACTTAATAACCTTCAAAATAAGGCCTGGCTGAAACAGCTTAGTTGGAAGAGTGTTAGACTGAAGAATCTTCAAAACAGATAACCACTGACCCAGGAATTTCACTTCTATATATCCTAAAAAATAGCCTAAAGTAATTGTAGTTATCTTACTGATTTTAATAACTCATTTATGTCATGGATAATAACCATTTTCTGCTCATAAAAATGAAAGCTTTATGTAAAATATACGTTCATGCAACCAGAAACCATCAAAACAGATGCCATCAAACAATGATCTGAAGATTTTGCCATCAAACAATGATCTGAAGATTTTTTTGACAAAAATTCGTAATACCGTATGAAATAAAATCATATCATGTAAAACTGTATATACAGTTTGATTCCAATTATGTGGAAACACACAGATAAGGGGTTTGGAAAGGCAAGTAATATGCCAAACAACTTTTATACATTTTCAATTCTCCTCTTTGAACTTATACATATTTTCTAAGTTTTCTACAACAATTTAAATAATATTCTTATCAAAATTGATGTTATCTTACAATAAATTTTAGCAAAAGAAACCAGACCCAAAGGATATATACTTCATGCAAACCAAAACCACAATGAAATACCACTTCATACCCACTAGAGTAGCTATAATAAAAGATAGACAAAAACAAGTGGTGAGGATGTAAAATGATGCACTGTAGAAAATGATTGGGCAGTTGCTCAAAAAGTTAAACATTGAGTTAACTACCATATGACCCAGCAATTCTACTCATAGGCAAATATACCCAGGAGAAATGAAAACATATGGCCACACAAAAATCTGTGCATGAATGTTCATACTTCAGCATTATTCATAATAGCCAAAAAAGGAAACAAACCCAATATTCATCAACATGTGAATGGATAAACAAACTGTGGTATATTCATATAATGGAATATTTTTCCGCCATAAAAAGGAAGGAAGTATGACTCATGCTACAACATGATAAACCTTGAAAACGTCATGCTAAGTGGAAGAAGCCAGATGCAAAAGGCCACATGTCACATGATTCCATTTTTATGAAATGTCCAAACAGGTCAATCTACAGAGACAAATTTGGGAGGAATGAGGAGTGACTGCAAATGAGTATGGGGTTTCCTATGGGAATAATAAAAATGCTCTAAAACTGATGGTTGCACAACTCTGAATATACCAAAAACCTTTGGATTGTGCACTTTAAATGAGTGCAGTATACGGCATGTAAATTATACCTAAATAAAACTGTTTTTAAAAAGAATATATACTGCATTATGTTACTCATAATAAAATTCAAGAACTGGCAAAATAAATCAATGGTGTTAGAAGTCAGAGGAGTGGTTACCTTTTGGGGGAAGGGACAAAAGAGGGAGCTTTTGGATGCTGCTGATGTCCCATTTCTTGATCAGGTTGATGTATTATCACTTTAGAAAAATTCATCAAGCTTATGCTGAAGTATATGTCTATACTTCATTTAAAAGTTTAAAAAAACTAGTTGACTTCAGAAAGAAAAAACACTAAAGTTTTTAAACTTAGCCAGAGTCTCAGGCCCTCAGTTTATTTAGTCTTATTTAGAGCTGATTCTATTTATCTGGCTACTTAACTAAAAGCCAAATAGAAACTGCAAAACACAGGAGTGAGACAGTAGAAGGTATAGGCTCCCAGGATAAAGCAGGAGAAAAACTAAAGAAGGACCATGAAGGAAGAGGGTAGGGGAACGAGAGGAAGCATTATAAAGAGCAGGAATAAGAATTCAACTATATAGCAATCTGTAACTATTCATCAAGTCCTATATAGTCCCACTAGCCCCAAAGAAACAGCCATCTTACAGACCAAGAGCATATAGACGATGCTCATGATAGTCTAAATCACCAAGGAAACAGTAAAGTATGACCAGGATCCTCTCCTGGGAAAGTGAGTATATAAAATATGCTATCAAGCTACAAATCCAAAAGTCTAAATTTTAAAGACTTGATGTTCAAATACATAATTACCTGGGCCCAGTCCGTGTGGCTCATTGGTTGAGCGCTGACCTGTGAACCAGGAGGTCATGGTTCTATTCCGTGCAGGAGGCAGCCAATCAATGATTCTCTCTCATCATTGATGTTTCAATCTCTCCCTCTCCCTTCCTCTCTGAAATCAGTAAAAATATTAAAATAGTAATAATAATTATCTGGGAAGTAACTTCTACTCCCCCAAAACACCAGATGAATGGGTTATTATTGTAACTCAAAAAGACCATACAATAACATAACAATGGCACAGAATATACCATACTGAGAAGTCCCCAGAGAATCATGCTAGGGAATCATCTAGCACTGTAACACTGGAGATTTAAATACCACTTCTTCAAAAACAGTCTACAATTCAATTGATCAAAACCAAGAACACACATGCATCAAAGGTGAGATACCGAACAGAGTGGCAAGGCCAGACCCAGAGAAAACTTTGAGGTGGAACGCATTTCTCCTCCACATATAACTACAGTGGCCTTTTGCAGGATCCTCCAGCTCTTCCTACTGGCATCCCGCCCTTTCCTGTAAGGCTTGCTCTTACAGGCTGGGTGGGTGGATTGGTGGGTGGGCTGGCTCACTGGGCTTTCTTGCTAACATGTTCCCATCACTCAGGTGTAAAGGAACCAATGGTTATTGAACACCACGATCTGTGAGGCTGATGTTATATGGCAGTGAAAAGGGAAACAAGGTAACCAAGACTCAGTAAGTAACTCAAGACCTCAGCTGCACCAGATTCTGACTAAATTCCAAATTCATGGATTCACTAATTTTCCAAAGAAAAGGAGTAGACCTGGACACTGACTGGTCTCACCCTCCTCCCAGAGCCATCTTGGGATGCTGACAGCCTGAGGTCTGAGACAGAATCAGTAGTATCACCAGGAAGTGGTGGGCAGCAGTTACAAGAGCCTAACTCTGCTTAACATCACAATGCAGCTCCTAGGGGAAGGACCAACAGGTCCCCAACCTAACTAACCCTTCTTCCCACTGCATGGAAGATAAAAAGCCACCTGTGCTCCTTCTCTCCTGCCAGCAGGGAACAAGGCTACTCTCCTCTTCCTGCCCTTCCTGTCAATATTAAAGTCCTAAAATCATTAACTAGTAGCTACTTCCCATGAGCTGTTGCTTTTAAAGATGCTATCCTTTTTTAAAAAATATATTTTTATTTATTTCAGAGAGGAAGGGAGAGGAAGAGAGAGACAGAAACATCAATGAGAAAGAATCATTGATTGGCCACCTCCTGCACACTCACTAGTGGGGATCGAGCCCAACACCCAGGCATGTACCCTGACCAGAATCGAACCCGGGACCCTTTAGACCACAGGCTGATGCTCTACCACTAAGCCAAAATGGCCAGGGCGAAAGGTTCTATCTTTTCTTTAGCTATCCTAGTTCATGATAACTTCCATGGAATCAAGGCTCTAAAAGAAGGGGGATGCACCAAGCACCTGCACTGGCACAAGGGTCTATAGTATTAGGGTAAGATTAAGAACGTTAAGCTAATATCTATAATAATAAAAGTGTAATATGCAAATCGGCCGAATGTCCGGATGTCCTTCCAGATGACCTTCCAGATGAAGCCAGGGCTGCAGCCGCAGGATTGAGGCAGCCGCCGCAGCTGCAAAGGCCTACTCTTGCATGAATTTCGTGCATCAGGCCTCTAGTAGCTTTATAATTACATACTTGGAGCACCTCTGATCAGGAAAGGGGTTAGTCTTCCCCAGCTGTAGAGAGCTATGGACCTCAAAGAAAAGGTTGAATTTTCTTCCCTACAGTTTAAAAACAGTATTTCTCTGCCCTCATCATTGCTCAAAGTAAAGAAATACAAAAGTTACTTCCCTGTTCATTCATTCACTAATAAACATGCATAGAGGACAGGACCAGTTACTATGGAAAACGAAGAGAATCACAGAATTCAAGTTTACACCTGTATCTTCATTTGCAAAACAGAAATAATAATAAGTGTCTACCTCACACTGTTATCAGGAGTAAATAAAATAATCCACTGTGCAAGACATAGGGTAAGCACTCATGTTAGCTAGAGGAAAAAAAGCAAGATGGAAAAAATTACATAATGTGCTAGCATTTATCTCAATAAAAGGGAAATACAATCACACACACAATATACAACCACAAATATATATACACACTCACAGGTTTACTTATATTAAAACCAATGAAAGAATAAATCATAAAATTTAGGGAAAAGGGGACAGGGTGTAGGGATCAGAGATAGAAACTAGACTTCTCTGAACAGATCTTGTTTTGTAAATTTGGCTCCAGGCCACATATTTAATTTTTTACATAATTATGCAATAGAATTAAATTTTAAAAAGCAACTCCTCAAAATCAAAAGGAAAAAGAAACACATAAATTTACATATATATGCAGTCGGTAGTAAAGCCACACTTAGAATTATTACGAGCAACTTTAAGACATAGTAATTTGACTATACAGATATATGAACAAAAATAAACCTTAAATCTTTTCAAAGACTCACACTATTAGTGGTACCACTACTGGGATTATTATTCTGTGACTCAGGAGTGCACTGTAGGATAACGCAAATAAGAATTTACACTGGTGTTTCAGGATTTTCAGTATGAGAGAAAGGAAAAACAGATAATATCAATGATCCTATCTATCCTATCTAATAAAAGAGTAATATGCAAATTAATCATCACTCCGCTACACCCACAAGCCACGCCCACCAGCCAATCAGGAGTGAGTATGCAAATTAACCCAACCAAGATGGCTGCAGCCATGGAGCGAGCAGGAGGCTTGGGTTTCCCCAGCAATGGAGGAAGCCAAGCTTTCCACACACCCTGGTGGGCCCAGGCCTCCACTCAAGGCTAAAAAGTTTCAATTATAGAAGTTAAATAAATCCCAAAAAAAATGGCTGCAGCCACGGAGCGAGCAGGAGGCTTGGCTCCACTCAAGGTTACAAAGTTTCAATTATAGAAGATAAATAAATCCCAGATACCAGGGCCTCCGCTTGGGTCGCCGGGGGGCGTGGCCGGCCTGCAAACCACCACAGGCCCCTCGCCCGGGCCGCCACATGCCCCAAGGGAACCCCCACCCTGAGCCGGGAACCCTTCAGGGCAAACCAGCTGGCCCCCACCTGTGCACCGGGCCTCTATCCTATCTAATAAAAGAGTAATATGTAAATTGACTGTCACTCCAACATACAAGATGGCTGCCCCTATGTGGTCAAAGATCCTGCCCACACGTGGACACAAGATGGCCACCACAAGATGGCCAGCAGGGGACGGCAGTTGGGAGGGACCAGGCCTGCAAGTGAGGGCAGTTGGGGGCAATCAAGCCTCCAGGGGAGGGCAGTTAGGGGTGACCAGGCCGGCAGAGGAGGGAAGTTGGGGGTGTCTGGGCCTGCAGAGAAGGGCAGTTGGGGGTACCCAGGCCTGCAGGAGAGAGCAGTTGGGGGGGTACCAGGCCTGCAGGGGAGGGCAGTTAGGGGAAAACAGGCTGGCAGGGGAGCAGTTAGGCATCAATCAGGCTGACAGGGGAGTGGTTAGGGGGTGATCAGGGTGGCAGGCAGAAGCGGTTAGGGGCAATCAGGAAGGCAGGCAGGCGAGCAGTTGGGAGCGAGCAGTCCTGGATTGTGAGAGGGATGTCTGACTGTCCGTTTAGGCCCAATCCTACCGGGATCAGGCCTAAACGGGCAGTCGGACATCCCTCGAAGGGTCCCAGATTGGAGAGGGTGCAGGCTGGGCTGAGGGACACGCCCTGTGCATGAATTTCGTGCACCAGACCTCTAGTGTTAAATAAAAAACTTGATATCCTGAATTGGAATTATCAACATGAACTCATGATTTAGTGTATCTTTAAAAGAAATTATAATTTTCTTTCATTGTGTTGTCTTTATCTGGTTTTGGTTTTAGGGTGATGCTGGCTTCATAGAAGGAGCTTGGAAGTGTTCCTTCCTCTTGAATTTTTTGGAATAGTCTGAGGAGGATAGGTTTTAGTTCTTCCTTGAATGTTTGGTAAAACTCCCCTGTGAAGCCATCTGGCCCCGGGCTTTTGTTTGCTGGAAGCTTTTTGATGACTGCTTCAATTTCTTCCATAGTTATTGGCCTATTGAGATGTTTAGATTCTTCCTGAATGAGTTTTGGAAGGTTGTATTTTTCTAGGAATATGTCCATTTCCTCCAGGTTGTCCAGTTTGTTGGAATAGAGTTGTTCATAGTATTTTTTAACAATCCTTTGTATTTCTGTGGGTCTGTTATTTGTCCTCTTTCATTTCTCATTTTGTTTATTTGGGTCCTCTCTCTTTGCTTCTTGGTGAGCCTGGCTAGAGGTTCATCAATCTTGTTTATCCTTTCAAAGAACCAGCTCTTGGTTTTGTTGATCTTTTGTATTGTTTTTTTGGTCTCTATGTTGTTTATCTCCACTCTGATCTTTATTTTTTTCCTTCCTTCTGCTTACACTGGGCTTTTCTTGTTGCTCTCTTTCTAACTCTTTGAGTTGTAGGGTTAGGTAGTTTATTACCATTGTTTCTTAGACAACACAATGAAAGAGAATTACAGGCCAATATCCCTCATAAACATAGATGCCAAAATCCTCAACAAAATTCTAGCAAATCAGATCCAGCAGTACATCAGAAAGATCATACACCATGACCAAGTAGGATTTATCCCAGGGATGCAAGGATGGTACAATATCTGCAAATCAATAAATGTGATACATCACATAAACAAATTGAGAGACAAAAATCACATAGTCATGCCCTAACCAGTTTGGCTCAGTGGATAGAGCGTCGGACTGCGGACTAAAGGGTCCCAGGTTCGATTCTGGTCAAGGGCATGTACCTTGGTTGCGGGCACATACCCAGTAGGGAGTGTGCAGGAGGCAGCTGATCGATGTTTCTCTCTCATCGATGTTTCTAACTCTCCATCCCTCTCCCTTCCTCTCTGTAAAAAATCAATAAAATATATTTTAAAAAAAAAATCACATAGTCATATCAATTAGCGCAGAAAAAGCATTTGACAAAATCCAACACCCTTTCTTGATAAAAACTCTCAACAAGGTGGGAATAGAAGGATCATACCTCAACTTAATAAAAGCCATATATGATAAACCCACAGCTAACATCATACTCAATGGGCAAAAACTAAAACCATTTCCCCTAAGAATAGGAACAAGACAGGGATGCCCACTCTCACCACTCCTGTTCAACATAGTACTGGAAATATTAGCCATTGCAATTAGACAAGAAGAAGAAATAAAAGGCATCCAAATTGGAAAAGAAGAAGTAAACATGTCCTTATTTGCAGATGACATGATATTGTACATAAGAAACCCGAAAGACTCCATCAAAAAACTATTAGACTTAATAAATGAATTCGGCAATGTAGCAGGATACAAAATTAATGCCAAGAAATCTATGGCATTTCTACACACCAATAATGAACTTACAGAAAGAGAGACTAAAAAAGCAATCCCATTTACCACTGCACCAAAAAAATTAGGATACCTAGGAATAAACTTAACTAAGGAGGTAAAAGACCTATACACGGAAAATGAAAAAGGAGATAGAGGAAGATGTAAACAGAGGGAAGAACATACCATGTTCATGAATTGGTAGAATCAACATCATTAAAATTTCCATACTACCCAAAGCAATCTATAGATTCAATGCACTCCCCATTAAAATACCAATGGCATATTTCACAGACCTAGAAAGAACTCTCCAAAAATTCATCTGGAATAAAAAAAAGACCCCGAATAGCCACAGCAATCCTGAGAAAGAAGAACAAAGTAGGTGGAATCTCAATACCAGATTTCAAGCTGTATTACAAAGCCACTGTTCTCAAAACAGCCTGGTACTGGCACAAGAACAGACATATAGACCAATGGAATAGAACAGAGAATCCAGGTATCGACCCAAACCACTATGCTCAATGAATATTTGACAAAGGAGGCATGAACATACAATGGAGTCAAGACAGTCTCTTCAATAAATGGTGTTGGGAAAATTGGACAGATACATGCAAAAAAATGAAAGTAGACCACCAACTTACACCATACACAAAAATAAACTCAAAATGGATACAGGACTTAAACATAAGACGGGAGACCATAAAAATACTAGAGGAATCCACAGGCAGAGAAATCTGACATATACCAAAGCAATTTCTTCACAGATACCGTTCCTAGGGCAATGGAAACTAAGGAAAAAATAAACAAATGGGACTACATCAAAATAAAAACTTTTGCACAGCAAAAGAAACCGTCAACAAAACAACAAGAAAGCCCACTGTATGGGAGAACATATTTGCAAATGTTATCACTGATAAAAGTTTAATCTCCAACATCTATAGGGAACTCATACACCTTTATAAAAGGAAGATAAATGGTCCAATAAAAAAATGGGCAACGGACCTAAATAGAAACTTTTCGAAAGAAGACAGAAGGAAGGCCAAGAGACATGTGAAAACATGCTCAAAGTCACTAATTAACCGAGAGATGAAAATCAAAATGACAATGTGGTACCATCTCACACCTGTCAGAATGGCTATCAACAAATCAACAAACAGCAAGTGCTGGTGAGGATGCGGAGAAAAAGGAACCCTCGTGCACTGCTGGTGGGAATGCAGACTGGTGCAGCCACTGTGGAGAACAGTATGGAGTTTCCTCAAAAAACTAAAAATGGAACTCCCATTTGACCCAGTGATCCCACTTCTAGGAATATATCCCAAGAAATCAGAAACACCAATCAGAAAGGATATATGCACCCCTATGTTCATAGCAGCAAAATTCACCATAGCTAAGATTTGGAAACAGCCTAAATGCCCATCAGCAGATGAGTGGATTAGAAAACTGTGGTACATCTACACAATGGAATACTACCTGCTATAAAAAAGAAGGACTTCTTACCATTTGCAGCAGCATGGATGGATCTAGAGAGCATTATGTAAAGTGAAATAAGCCAGGCAATGAAAGAAAAATACCACATGATCTCACTCATTTATGGAAAATCAAGAACATTATAACCTGATGAACAAAAAGATAGATACAGATGCAGTAAAGCATCGAAGGGACTGTCAAATTACAGCAGGAAGGCTGGAGAGTGTTGGGGAGGAGGGGGAAAAGATCAACCGAAGAACTTGTATGCATGCATATAAGCACAACAAATGGACACAAGACACTGGGGGGTGGGATGAGGACATGTGATGGGGGTAAGGGAGGCTGGGGGAACGTCAATGGGAAAAAAAAGGAGATATATGTACTACTATATGTAATATTTTAAACAATAAAAAGATACAAAAAAAATAAAAGGAATTATACTTTTCCTAGCTCTACCTACTTAGAAGACATGGAAACCACGTGCACCCTGGCGCCCAGCATGTGGCCTCTCAGTGCCATTTGTTACCAAAAGGACCCAGGGCTCCTTAAAGAAATGTATACTTCCAGATCTGGCACAGGAGACAGTAACATGAGCCTGGAACACCTTAACTTCCTTGAATTCTGGTCTTAAATCACAGACTACTAGTATTATGTCAAATGGACTTGGGAGCCAAATTGTCCCACTAGCCTAAAATGAGACAGTTTGAGCAACAAAAAGGTTAATAACTGAAACTGACTGAATAACATCAAATATGCATTTAAACCCATGAGTTCATATGGTTACAACAAAAATCTCACTAGCCACATTTGGAAATCAAGTTAACTATTTTGAAAAATAGAAAATTAAGATGGGGCCCTGCCTGGTGTTGTTCAGTGGTTAGAGTGTTGGCTTTAACCAAAGGGTCATGGGTTCGATTCCCGGTCAAGGGCATGTACCTATGTTGCAGGTTTGATCCCCAGCCCTAGTCAGGGTATGTGAGAGAGGCAACCAATCAATGTGTCTCTCTCACATTGACATTTCTTTCTTTCTCTTTTTAATTGAGTTCAGAAAGGAAGGGAGATGGGGAGAGAGATGGAAACATGAATGATAAGAAAGAATCATTGATCAGCTGTCTCCTGCACACCCCACACTGGGGATCGAGGCCACAACCTAGGCATGTGCCATGACTGGGAATCGAACCATGACCTCCTGGTTCACAGGTTGACGCTCAACCACTGAGTCATGCTGGCTGGGCTCACATCGATGTTTCTTTCTTTCTCTCTCTCTCGCTCTCGAGCTCTCTCCCCCCTCTTCCCTTTCACCTTCCCTAAAAATTAATGGAAAAAAATATCTTCGGGTGAGGATTTTAAAAATAATAATTTTTATAAAAAGAAAATAAAGGTGGGGAAAAATCAAGCATTTATTTTACCTTTCTTCTCCAAATTTACTTTGGGGTAATCAAATAATTGCCAGGGGCAAAAGTCTTATAGACGTGTTCTAGCTGTTAAGTGAAGAAGGAATGTTAAAATTATAACATCCCCAGTTCTGACCCTTAATGATCTAGGAATAATCATTACTAACATTACAAGAGACATGACCAGACAAGTCTAGGCTTCCTGATAGAGGTTAATAACACTACCCACAAATTAGTTTTACAAAAAAATGGAGGTTAAAACACACACACACACACTCCTTAACCCTGAACCTCATTAATCCTCCATATCTAACTACTACTTTACAGGAAACACAGGGACATAAATTTGACTAAAACTACAACAGGCAAAATCAGACTATGGGAAGCTCCACAGCAGTGTTCTTCAAAGTATGATCCACAAACAGGTGCCTATCTGTGAACTTGTCACCTGTCTATGACGAGATAAGTACAGAAACTGACAGTAAACATAGAAACATTTAAAGCAAATAAACAATCATTTTATGTCTAATTAAATCTAACAGTTTTTTAAATGGCGCTGATTTTATGTATGCCTTATTTCATTTTTCTGGAAAAGCTGAAATGCCAAGCTAAGAAATTTATACCATTTTATATAAAAGAAAAGGTAAAGGCATTTTTCTTTTTAAAATAAAAATGTTTTTATTGATTTTAGAGAGAAAGGGAGAAGGACAGAGAGATAGAAACATGGATGAGAGAGAAACATCATGGATCCACTGCCTCCTGAACACCCCCTACTGGGGATCAAGCCTGCAACCCAGGCATGTGCCCTGACTGGGAATCGAACCAGTGACCTCTCAGCTCAACCAGCTGAGCCACACCGGCTATGGTAATAGAGGCAATTTTTGAGAAGAGAAATATAATTACAGGTAAACTTTAAGAAGATTATCTGGCAACAATAAAACCTATCAAATGGAAGAAACAGAGTTTGGAAATGGGGAAGGGTCCTCAGGTGACCACAGACTTAAAATGAGCAGCTTTGTTATCGCCTACCATTTCTTGAATTGTTACTATGAGTGGGTTTTTATACTAAATCCTTACTTCTATCTTCTCATTTAATCTTCATAAAAAACCATGCAAGTTTGGAGTTCTGGCTCTGATACTTACTAGAACTGAATCCCAAAATCCTAGTTTTAAACACTGAATAGCAATGCCTCTTTCACAGGGCCATTGTGAAGATTAAATGAAAAATTGTATATGAATGTATATTGTCAGTGATCTGGCTCCACACAAATGGTATTTTCAGGATTATGATTATTATTGTTTCTTAAATCTCTCCTGAGAATCAGACAGCTCGGCCTTACTCTTAAAGACGGAAAGACCAAGAGTAAAAGCAAAGAATTTATGGAGCTGGTGATGAGCTTACAAGGGTTCCTGACAGCAGAAGCAACCAAGGCATTTCCTGATCAATCCTGTGAAACCTCCTAAATTGTGAACTGTTGTTTTGTGTGCAGTCTGTTTGCTGCCTTCCAATCTCAACAACCGGGGGGGGGGGGGGGGGGGGGGGGGGAAGCAACAGATGTTCAGTGACTGGCCAGGGCATAAAACAATGATTTCCAAATAGAGAAAGATCGCAAATGAAAGACAACACAGCCCATGTGCTCCACTGCAATTGCAAAGATGTCTTTTGTTAAACATAAAAGAGTATTTGAGAAACATCCAGTAAACGATTAATTAGCAGAGCAGACGAGAATATTTTTGAAGGAAAAAGCTACAGAGGACACAACTTGAAATTATTCAGTTTTGAATGATTTCTTTTCCACTACCATATATAAAAGATTTTCTTGTGGAAACCATGAGGTCATTGTTTTCCAGAGTCTTTACTCTAGGAAACAGCTGTGGGGAACGACACAAACAGAGAACACTGCCCTATTTAGTAGCCCATCATTGTGACAAGTGTAGAGATGGGGACAGGAAAAATCCATCAAACCACACAACAATAACAAAACAAAAGTGGCAGAGTCAAACTAAAACTGTAAGCCACACAAAGGAAGATGTAAAACAACTAAGTCTGGATTACTGCATCTCTGTATCTGCAGAGATATTTCCATGTTTAAACCAGATCAGCTCCTTTCCACATGAGTCACCAAAAGCTTAAATGATGCACTTTGCACAGTTCCTGATACATGACAGACATTCAACAAACATAACTAAAAAGTTTTCCTAGGGCTCTTATGATCAAACTAGTGGCCCGATGCACAAAATTCGTGCACGAAGGGGGGGGGGGGGTTCGCTCAGCCCAGCCTGCACCCTGTCCAATTGGGGACCCCTTGGGGGATGTCCAACTGCCGGTTTAGGCCCGATCCCAAACCGGCAGTCAGATATCCCTTGCGCAATCTGGGACCACTGGCTCCAAACCACTTACCTGCCTGCCTGATCACCCCTAACTGTCTCTGCCTACCTGCCTGATTGCCCCTAACGCCTCTGCCTGCCTGCCTGATCACCCCTAACTGCCCTCCCTTGCCAGCCTGACCTCGCCCACAACTGCTCTCCTCTGCCGGCCTGATCTCGCCCCCAACTGCCTCTGCCTGCCTGATCACCCCTAACTGCCCTCCCCTGCCGACCTGATCTCGCCTCCAACTGCCTTCCCCTGCCGACCTAATCTCGCCTGAAACTGCCTTCCCCTGCCAACCTGATCTCGCCCCCAACTGCCCTCCCCTGCCGGCCTGATCTCGCCCCCAACTGCCCTCTCCTGCAGGCCTGATCTCGCCCCCAACTACCCTCCCCTGCCAATGTGGTTGCTCCCAACTGCCCTCCCCTGTCAGCCTGATCTCGCCCCCAACGGCCCTCCCTTGCCGGCCTGATCTTGCCCCTAACTGCCCTCCACTGTTGGCCTCATCTCACCCCCAACTGCCCTCCCCTGCCTGCCTGATCTCACCCCCAACAGCCTTCCCCTGCCAGCCTGATCTCACCCCTAACTGCTCTCCCCTGCCGGCCTGATCGCCCCTAACTGCCTCTGCCTGCCTGATCGCCCCTAACTGACTCGGCCTGCCTGATCACCCCTAACTGCCCTCCCCTGCCGGCCTGATCTCGCCCCCAACTGCCCTCCCCTGCAGGCCTGATCTCACCCCCAATTGCCCTCCCCTGCTGGCCAATTTGGTTCTGATTGGTCAGTTTCTAAGCCAGTCAGAATCAAAAGCTCTGCCTCCTAGGCAGCCATTGGCTCCTCACAGTTCACCCAGATTTGGTTCTGATTGGTCGGTTTCTATGCCAGTCAGCGTCTCCAGGCCTATCTCCAGGCCTGATCAGAGAGGCGGGGCTGATCAGCAGCCCCCATGGAGGCCCGGCTGCTGGGGAAGCCCAGAGAGAAAGAGAGAGGCAACTCCTGAGCAACAGCTGCCACAGAGGCTGCGGATCAGACCCTTCCTCTCTCTTTGGGCCTCTCTCCGGGACTGATCCATAGCCCCCGTGGTAGTCAGTGCTGGGTCACCACGCCCACACCAGCAGCAGTCAGTGCTGGGTGGCCAAAGCAACCCAGCACTGACTGCAGGACTGACTTCCGGTGTTTGGTTGAGCCTTCAGCCAGTCGTTACAGACCCTGGGTTTTTATATATTAGGATACTATGTGACCTGCCTAACACTGAGCGTACCACCCAACTCCAGAACTGCTGTCCATTCTGTGCTCCTGGTCTTGAAGACCACCATCCATCCCAAGACACCCTGTTTCAAAATCTCAGTTACTTTCATCTCCTCCAAATCAAAACCCCAATGAGGTTTCACTTCACACACACTAGGATGGCTATTAAAAAACAACAACAACAACACAAAACAAAAAACAGAAGATAACAAGCGTTGGCAAGGATGTGGAGAAATTGGAGCCTTCATGCATTGCCGTTGGGGATATAAAATTCTGCAGCCACTGTGGAAAACATCTGACAGTTTCTCAGAGTTAAACACAGAAGTAACGCATGATGCAAAAGAATTGAAAACACAGAGTCAAACAAATACTTGCACACCTACGTTCAGAACACCATTATTCTCAATGGCCAAAAAGCAGAAACCACCTACCAAATCCTGCAAAACACAGTCCAGGTAACACCTCTTTGGTCCCCCCCACATCCCTCCCATTCCTCAAGTGCTCTCCCCCTGCATTTGCACAGCACTTTGTACACAATCTATCACAGCATCCTATCCTATGCAGCTATTTCTTTACCCATGAGTCTTCCCTTCTAGATCCTGATTTCCTTAAGGGCATGAACCATCTCACCCATCTTCATATCCCCAGTGCTTTGCAACACAAAACCAGCACAGGAATCAATAAACGTGCTCAATAATTTTGTGCACTTAATAAATCCATATCATGTCTACAAAATACCAACCTGAATTTGATTCTTAATGGGTATAAACTGGCATTTCTGCTGCCCTACACTGCATTCAGGGCTAAAAGCAGGGAGTCAAACCATCACGTAAACCAGGTTCCAGGATTCTGCCTTCCTGGTTTCCCCAGTCTCTCAAACTGCCCCTTCAGCAGGTCCGCTCCCTCTCCTGTCATCTTATTTTTAGGTCCCCCAACGGCCTGGCCTTGGGCTTCTGACCTTCACACTTATCACCTATATACAGCTGAATACAAGTCTACACAGCTAGTCCTAACTCATGGCACATTCCCAATAGTCTAATAAGACCTTCTTGGATATCCCAGCCCCAACTCCACATGCTCAGATTAAATGCATGATCTTCTCTGCCCCTTGAGCTCCCCAAACCACTCCCCTTCCAGCTACTCCATTGCTGTCAGAGATACTCATTATTCTCCCCATCACCCAGGTCTGAGACCTCAGTATTTCCTTACCTCTCCATTTCTTGGATTCTCCTTAATAATGTCATGATGTCCTCCAAATGTCTCTTGGATTCACTTTTTCCTCTTGCTTTACCTCACCTCATACCTGTGATTGCTCTCTCCCCGCATTTATTTTGTCCTCCATCTGACTCATTTTTTACTCACCATCAGACTCACTTTTTTTAAATACCTTTTTCCCCTAATCAATGTCTGCACAGCTCAAGAGCCTCAATTGAATCACTATTGATGGCAGCCTCAAGGCTAAATTATTGTGACAGACTTTCAAGGCCAACCATAATTTGCCTCCTCTCATCTGCTCAGACATCTACATTTATTTCTCTCCAAAGCAATGGTTCTCAACCAAGGGTGATTTTGCCCCCCAGGAGACATTTGAAAATATCTGGAGACATTTTTTATTGTCATCAGTGGGATGTGGAGAGGACAGGGACACTAACAAACATCCTACAATGCCAGGACAGCCCCTCGCAACAAAACATCATCCAGCCAATAATGCCAGATATGTCAACAGTGCAAAGGCTGGGACAACTCCAAATCAAGCCTCCATGGCAGACAGCCCAGTAGCTTCCATGACCATGAGCCAACTCTATCCCTCTGCTGAGAATGTTTCCCCACCATCCTGAGACGACACCCCTCTTCTTAACTATCTAAGACTTGTTTATCATCAAACCCCATTCAAGGCATATTCCATGGCTTTAAACACCACCAAGAAGTTGATGGCTCCCTACTTTTCTTTAGCTAGTCTCAATCTTCTGAACTCCAGACTCCATTATCCAGCTGCCTACTAGACATCTCATGAATATCCTATTTAACACATCTGAAAATGAACCCCTGACCCCCAAAATTGCTGCTCCTCAAGTAAGCACTGGTAACCACTCAGTTGCTCAAGACAAACAACTGGGAGTTATTCTGGATGCATCCCTCTGCCTCAGTGTACCCCTCACCCCCAGCAAGTCCTGTGGAGTCTACCTGCAGATATATCTCAAATCCACCCACTTCTCCATCTCCATCCACCCCCACTTTTACTTAATCTATCATAGAAGCCCCTACCTGGTCTCCCTGATTCTGTTCTATCCACTGTTCAGCATCTGAGTGATCACTCCATGTTTTAATGAGACCAGAACAGAACTCTGTCCAAGTCCTGCAGCCACTCCCCACTGCCCTTAGAATAGAATCTAAACCCCAAATGTGCACATAGAAGGCCCTATATGACCCGGCCTCTGCCCACCTGCCCATCCCTTCCCAGCCTCTATCCTCCTCTCCTCCCAAAATTACCAGGTGAGTATACAGGAGAAAGTAAGTCATGAGATTGAGAGTATATATGCATAGCTACCTGTGGAGTATGAACCTATAAAAAATGTATACATGTTCGTATACACATTTAACCAGTCAGAAAGAATGGTTTTTAAGAAGACTTGCAAAGTGCCAAGGTACGAGCAGCAACGGCACATGTGTGAAGCAGCTGTAGCTGACCTCATTTATATTCATTACCATTCAGCACCACAACCTTAGAGAGGAAAATGCTACACGTTTCAGCATGTCCACCTGCCAATTGACATTTTATGTTGAGACCTGTCCTTTCAGTGGTTGTACTAATAAGGCAACCAGACACAGGACTCAGTGTGAGCCTCAGCAATGCAGGGTGACAAAATGGAAGTCAAAATTCTGGTTCTGCTCCCTCGGCCTCCAGCCAGCAGGTGAACCTCGGTCCCATCATCCGGAAAGGCCAGGGACTGCTCACATCCACCCAAGTCTCCTTCCAAGTCAAAAATGTGATGATTTTATCACCTCCCTGCTCCTTCAGAGACTTGGAGCTTCACTAACTAAAGTGACAGTGTTTGACAGACAAGGGAACTGACCAGGAAGAGACGTACTTTCTATTTTATACTATCACAAATCTAAATGGGACCTATACAATTTCTTCTTTTTTTCTGTTTTTCAAAGAATTCAAGGGATACCTGAATTCAGAGTACTTCTTAGAAACCACTATGAAATTTCAATGTACTAAACCAGTGGTCGACAAACTGCAGCTCGCGAGCCACATGCAGCTCTTTGGCCCCTTGAGTGTGGCTCTTCCACAAAATACCACGGCCTGGGCGAGTCTATTTTGAAGAAGTGGCGTTAGAAGAAGTTTAAGTTTAAAAAATTTGGCTCTCAAAAGAAATTTCAATCATTGTACTATTGATATTTGGCTCTGTTGACTAATGAGTTTGCCGACCACTGTACTAAACAGCTTCGTACAAACCAGGAAACATCTCTCAAAGGCCTGTAGCATGAATCCATGAAAAAGCAAGGTGTGACACTGAGCCAGTGTCAGCCCAATGCTAGCTTGTCTGCCACTCCTCATTTTTACATGTTTACTCCCTCTGTAACCTGAGAACTCTCACTAATAAATAAGCAACACCAGGCACCAAAGTTCAAGGAAAACACCATGGGAGAGAAAATTCCATTACTTTTTGTTTTGCTGCAACTTTGGATGGCGTTCCCACAGTTCTTTTATCAGGAGATCACTATGTTCCAGTTGTTCTTTGGGGGCATGGTTTGAGCACAACTGCTCTAAAACTTATCTTTCTTACTTGAAAGATGCCCATCTATCTTTCTCTTCCCGCAAAGGGGCACTGAGAACTGGAAGCTAGAGAGCATCTCTAAGGACCTGGAGCATCTATGCCAGCCTCCTATTAAAGCTGTGACAACCCAAATATGTCTCCAGATATCACCAATGTCCCCAGGATTTGGGGGTTGTGTGTGTGTCGGGGCGGGGAGGGGAATAGGCAAAAGCACGCTGGTTGAGAACCACAGCTCAATATCTGAGCAAGAGCACAGTATCTGTATAAAAAGAAAAAAAGGATCTAGGTGGCAGCTAGAGAAGTTTCTTAAAGCACACCCAGGTTGGGACAGTCAACCCATTTCATTCTGGGAAATGAAAATCCAGCCTTAACCACCATTTAGCTCTCCCAACACCAAAATCCATTTATCTGGTAAGCTTCTAAGCTCCAATTAATACGGTTAGAAAGTAAGAATTCTGATTGAAAAATTTACAAAGCACATTCAAAGACATACTAAGTGCTTTTCCAGACCTTAAAATAAACTATCTCAAGATGGCAAACTGGTTTTAACTTCTCTGACAAGTCCAATCACTGGGCAGAGGCTGCCTGGAGCCCTAAAGTGAGCAGGATTCTGAGGCTGAATGTGAACCAGCAGGGCATGGTGATGAGTAGGCCTCACATCCACCTCCTTTGGTGTTCAACTTTCTTAATGCTCAAAATCACAGCCATTAAATGTGGCTGTAATAAAACATTCTGGAAAAAAAGAAAGTAATCCACCAGGCTTACCAAACTGGGAGAAATAAAAGGAAAAGAAGAAACCTGATCCTATCACTCTCCTACTTAAAAGTTGGCTCTGGATTTTCAACTTCCAGAGGATAACGTCTCAACCAGGGGAGCCTATAATGCATTCACATCCTCCGTCTCCCAAATGTTCTGTACTCCCTCCCTCTCCACGGCGTAACCCAGACACCAGCATTACCTGCAAACTGGTTAGAAATGCAGCATCTCAGGCCCCACCCAGCTCTGCTCTGTAACAGAAGCCTGGATGAATTATAGACACATTAAAGTGTGGAAACAGTGTCTTGGGAAACTTGCCAGGTTCCTCGAGACTCCATTCTTCACAGGCAGGTACAATGTCTCCGCCAGTGGAATGTGTGTGGCACATGCAGGTGTGCTTGGGTAGGCTGCCTCCACTCATCTCCTCTATTAAAGCAGGAAAGCCCAAATGTCCACCTACAGCCTCCACAGCAGCCAGGAGTGAAGTGACATGATTAGAGTCAATGAGATGTCAGGAGAAGCCTGCTGAGGGGCTTCTAGGAGAACTTTTTTTCCCCTGACTTCCTGCCCTGACTAGGTAGAAGTCAAGTTGGCAAACCCTAAGGACAAAAAGCCAATAAGAACTAAGGATAACAGAGTAGAAACCAGAAATGGCCTGGATCCTAAATGGTTGGGTAAATCTTCAATAAATGGGAGGTGAATGAATGAGTGCAAAGTGAAACCTACTAAGGTTAGAGATTACACTTTTTAAAAAAAAAATAGGTCCTCTAAGAATCTGTTCAACTTTAGGAAAGCATACCTACAAATCAGTCTTGGCATTTCTAGAATCACTGACGTATTTCTGTCCACATTTTTAGTGGATAAAAGAATGAACACAATCTCTTAAAAAGCAGTGGAAATGTTCTCATACCAAAACGCTGTTGAAATTGATTTTCACATTTGGGAAAAAGGAGAAAATGAAACTTAAAACACTGGGCTCTGACCTTAAAAAGTTTGTAATTGCTGTGGCTACTTACAGGCAACTATAAGGAAAATTAAAAAAGAAAAAGGCTTTTCTTTTACAGTCGCTGGTTGGTTGTCATCCTCTCCTACTTACTTATTTTGAGATTTCTGACATGGACCTCATTTTTTCCAGTCCCTATACTAGTCAAGTATTCCCATTCAAATTTCCAAGATCAAACAGCAATCACTTTTTCTCTTTGAGAAAACAGGGTAGAACAACATAAATATAAATGTAATGTAAGTAAAGTGTATTAAAAGGAGAGGGGCACACCCTGGCAGCGCTGTTCCTCAGCAAGAAGGGAAGTCCTCAACCAAGCTCTGGCTCCTCAGACAGATTACCATTTTATATTTTAATCAAGTCATTCACTCTTACTTAAATAAAAGGATTTTTAAAAGAAACTTCATAGTATCAGTGAAAACCCAGTACCACTTGCCATAAATACAAGACAAATGTGAAAACAAGCCCAATGACATCACCTTACTATATTCCAGCTATTGTTGCCTACTAAAGCCTCTAAACTTGAGGCTTGTTCTCACTTTGTTTAAAAAAAATAAAAAGGTGGGGAGTGAGCAAGCAGTGTTAAAGCCAGGCTACCGCCACACTGAGACTTTCTCTTGAGGGTGATCAGGACAGAAAGAGAACGAAAAAGGAATTACGTTTCTCACTGTGTGGTTTCATGCTACTTAATTTAATTCTATTTCCCACCTAAAAGGAATCCTCATACAATCTCAAACCATCTTCTCCTTTTGATGAGAATAAGAGCCCATTCATTTCCTTAGTGCAGCCTAAATGGTCCCACATCATCTGGCTCAGCCCTCTCAGCTCCAACCCGCTTACGGGGATCCAAGGGCCATATCTAGCCCACTGCCTGTACTTGTGTGGCCAGTGAGCTAAAAATGGTTTGTAAAAACGAATACTTGTATTAAATCTGTGTTAGGGAGAATATCAGGAATGGCATACTGCTTTTCCCTGTGTCCTTCCACCCTAATTTTGAACGGCAATTAAGCTACACAGTTCTCCCCTGCAGAAATAATCCCATTCTTCTCATTAGTGGACCTATATTACAAAGTATTGTACTTAACTATCACTGTATTTTTATTTTAGTCAATAAAAATTTTGTAAACATTGGTTTTCTCTTGTTATATAGGTACATACATATAGTCTCGATTTTGCGTCTTGGCCAGCAAAGCCTAAAGTATTTACGCCGCTGCCCTTTACAGACCGCCCGGCCCCAGCTCCAGGTCCTCAAGTGCACACTCTCCTCACGCGTGGGAGCAGCTTCTCTGACCCCTCAAGGTCCTTCTCTGCTTCTCAAGCCTCAGTTCCCAGGCCCTCTCCTCCAAGGGGTCGCCCTAACCACGCCCGCCCCGCTTGCAGTGGTGGCATCACCATGTTCACTGTCTTCAAACCACCGACATGGCCCGTTAACTTATTATAAAGTCTTTACCATAAAAACAATCAGAGCAGCAACTACTCGTGGTCCTGTGCACAACGGAAACGCTTCCATGCGGTGAACGCTCTTCGTGCCAAGATCCAAGTGAGAGAGGGTAAAACATGGGGAGCACCAAAGATCGATTGACTTGTTGGCAGCTCACAACCACCTCTGAGGTCGGGGCCGGAGGAAGCTGGCATAGTGAGGGTGTAACTGGGCGAGGCTGCACAACCAGCGACCCAACCGAGCCCTGGACCAGGCTCGAGTCGGGTGCACTCCCCGACGCCTCAGCCTGGCAGGTGGGACGCTTTGAATAAACACTCGATGAATGGATGCGTCACGCACTCAGTCCATCAATCGATCCACCTCCCTCGCGACCGGTGGCCCGGCCTCAGCCTCGGGGCCCACCCACACCTCTAGCACGGAGGAGGGAGACCTGGGCGGGGGCGCGGGGCTCGGGTGCAGGCCCGCCGGGGCGCGGCGGCGGGTGGGAGGGGGAGGGCCCACCTTGAAGTCGCGGCTGTGCTGCGGGGTGTACTCCAGCGTCCAGAGGGCGCGCACCAGGTGCGCCAGCTGCTCGGTGACCTCACCCGCGGCGCCAGCAGGCGGCTCGGGCTCGGGCTCGGGCTCGGGCCGGCCGGCGCGGTACTGGCCGAGCGCCAGGTACTCGGCGAAGAGCTCGGTGTTGCTGAGGCACTGCAGCGTGGCGTTCATGAAGCACGTGTTGCCGTGGTTGCGGAGCCCCGCCACGCCGGGCACCGGCTCGCAGGCGGGCGGCGCGGGCGGCGGGCAGGGTGGTTGGCAGGGCGGCGGCGCGGGCGGCCCAGGCGGGAAGCAGCCGCGGAGGGCGCCGCGGTCCGGGCTGCCGCCTTCAGAGCTCAGGTGCGAGAGCGTGGACAGCGTCTTGAGGACGCGACTCATGAAGCTGCCCACCGAGCGCGCCGACGACGGCGAGGGCGCGGCGGGCCCGGGCGCTCCGGGGGCCCCCGCGCCGCTGCCCGCGCGGCCGCTCCGGAACAGCCGCTTGCTGAAGGAGCGCTTCTCCTTCCCGCCCGCCGCCGCCGGCCCAGGGCCGGGCGCCGTTACCTTGGACATGGCGGCGGCCGCCCACGCTCATCTCCGCGCCCGCCCTCCCGGCCCGCGGCCCCGCCACGGCCGCCGCCGCATCCCACCGAGCCGGGCTGGACGCCCCGCACGCCCCAGAGCGCCGCCGAGCGAGCCAGCGGGCGGGCGGGAGCGCGCGCGATCGGCCCAGCTGGGCCGCTCACGTGACTCGCCGCCGCTGCCGCCGCCGCCCGCCCGGCGCTGAAGCCGCCGCCGCCGCCATGTTGACTGTGGGAACGAAGTCGCCTCCCCCGCCAGCCGCGAAGGTAACTGGCGGCTCCGGCGCGGTTCTGTGGCGTGAAGCTTGACAGGCCATGTCTAGTGTGGGTGGTCCCGACGCGGAGGGAAGCGCGGGGGGCGGCTCCCGGGCTGGGCTCCGTGGGCGCCGCTCTGACGGCGGAGGCCTGCGATGGGGCAAGAGTCAGGGGTCCGCTTTTGACCAGACCCTGGAGGGGAGATGAACATAACCCTGACCTACGCAGGGCAAGCCAGCTCCGTCGGCGTGCCCACCCCAACGCCATCACGGAGACGGCGCGTCCCGGCCGCTGTCTTCTAGGCGACACTTGGGGTCGCAGTGAAACCTCATCATCAGAATTACCTCCTCAGCTCAGCCTTTAAATGCCACGTCCGCCCGCGCACCGGAAGGTCCCGGGTTCGATTCTTCGATTCCTAGTCAAGGGCACGTACTTGGGTTGCTGGTTCGATTCCCGTCTTCCTTCGATTCCCGCCTGCGGGAGGGTGAGGATTACAAATAATAAAGTCCCGCTGGAGTCAACCATCATTCCCTCACTAAACACATAGTTACTGCTCTGTGCCAGGCACTGTGCTGGGCGCTGGGAACACGACAAAATGTGCAGCCCACACCATTGCTGTGTGCCCTCCTGCAGCTGACACTCCTGGCGGTGCTGACAACAGCTGCTGAGTGCCAAGCGTGCACTATCTCCTTCACCTTCAGTGCAGTGCCTTTCACATGGATAGGACTCCTATTGTTTCAAGCCCAAGTTTGTTTCAACGCCCCTAGACTTGACCTCTAAACGAAAGGTCACAGACCCTCAAATATCACAGGGACCAAGATAAGCCATGTCAGTGAGTGAAGAATCCTGATGTTTCCGTCATCATATTGGTCTGTTAATACAAGGACTGGGCTCTGTGTCAGGGAGAATATGAGGAAGGGCATGCTGCAAATGAGCATCCTTAAGGGGGTGGCTGCCACTCAGCTCCAGCCAATTGTTCCATGTGGAAATGAGGGCTCAGATCATCCTATTTTTTTAAGAGAAGGGGGAAATCCTATTTTTAAATGTTTGTTTAATTTAAAAAGAAACTAGAGCAGGGGGAAAAGTATGTCTTTGGTCTGCCTTCAGCCCCAAATCCACTGGTGTGTGACCTCTGTAGATTCTCCTCTTTGCTAACCCTTAGCCTGAACCTGGTTACTATAGAAGGGAGAGATCCCTTCTTAAAACATGAATCCCACCTTACGCTAGATATCAAAGTAACTGGCTTTTCCCTTTGGCCTCCCACCCCACAGTAAGCAGGACCGTTATGGTGACACCCCAGGGTGCTCTGCACTGGCCCCCACATCACCTCCATTCTCACCTCCTAATCAAAATATCCGTTCCTCACTGCATGTTGAACTAACTCATCCAGACAGCAGGAAGAAAACAGTGGGCACAACCTTTGCAGACATGGTTGAGTTTCTTCGAATATGAAGATCGTGGGGGAAGGAGGGACATAAAAAGGAATAGTTTTTGGCGGAATTTCAAGCAGTCTGACATTTTATCACAATATCCAACCATTATGTTAACATCTTGTAGTTTGTTTGCTTGCTTGTTTTTCAGAGGTGGGAAGGGTCTTGGGGTCTCCCTAGGTGTCAAGCCCACTTGGAAGTTAGCCCCCAAGGTTAGCTTCCATACTCTGCTTTTTTTTTAAAGCATGCCTCCATTTGAGACTCAGATGTTCATGCCTCCCATCACACTTGCTCAAAGTCTGCAGAGACTAGGTCTGTTTTGCTGAACATAGATGCCTAGTACTGACCATGGGTCTAATGAATGTTTGGCTGAATGAATAAACTGCTTTAGAAGAAAACTGAGCATAGCAAAAGCTTTTTCATTCCCTGTGTCATGCCAGGAGCCCATCCCTAATTTCAGCCACAACTATAAGCTATGGAAGCCATTGCATTGTGACAGCACCCCCATTTCAACACCTGCTGTTTATCTTTGTCTCAGGCTCTGATGTAAGGAGAACCCAAACTCAGAGGCTGAGCAGCTTTAACTAGAGCTGGAGAATTCAAGCCCCAGACAGATCTGGAATTGGCTGAGATGGGATTGTCTCCTACCTGCTTTGAGCAATCCTCAGCCTCCTCCAACAGGTTTGTCCATGTGACTCTCCAGGTGGTGGCTGCTTTTCAGAACACCCTTTCTTTACTGGCATGCAAGCCTGGCATGCATATGCTACCATTAGGTGCTAACAAATGTTCTTTTTTTTTAATTTATTAAAGTGGGAGTTAAAGTGGAGTCATAGCCTGAATATGACCCCATTGCTGGGCCCTCCTCTCCAGTCCAAGCAAACTACTTGGAATCCCTCTGTTGTCGTGTGCTTCAAAGAAATTAGAGCTGACCCCAGGCCGGTGTGCTCAGTGGTTAGGCATCGGCCCGAGCACCAAAGGGTTCGATTCCCAATCAAGGGCACATACCTGGGTTGCAGGTTTGATCCCCGGACATCATCAGGGCGCATGTGGGAGACAAGCAGTCAATGTATCTCTCTCACATGGATGTCTCTCTCTCTCCCTCTCTCCCTCCCACTCTCTCTAAATAATCAATATCTGTATGAAGGCTACCTCACTAGGTGTCCACTAATGAATCAGACAAGCCTCTGCTGCTGTGAGGAGGCCTGTACCTTAGGGCAGGTGACAGATTGTAAGCTCATTCCCATATGGTTAACGTTAGTGCTGTAACTGAGAGGTACGGATTTTTGACAATCTAACCTTTCCCCCCTGCTTTATAATGTCACTTTTTAATCACATTGTAAACCTCACATATATTTAGGGTTTTTAAAAATTCTGTTCTATCTCATTGCTGTGTGTCTATAATCCACAATAACACAGATTGAGAATATATTGAAATGTTTGGTAGGGCTACACCTCCCAGTATTTTATTCACCGTTTGGTTGTTCTCTCAGAATTCAATCCTTTGCGGTTATTAATTTATGTAGATTAATTTAGGTGAAATTGACATCATCATAATTTATCTTCCCTGAAAATAAAGTGTGTCTTTTAAAAATTATACAAGCTTTTCATATCCTTAGAACAGTATAGTTTCTTTCCATAGGTCTGTGTAACATTAATACATTGATTCCTATTTGTTGATACTATGAATGGGATACTTTTATGCCATTATATTTTCAGTTGTTTGTCTCTAGGAGGAATTATTTTGTAATCAGCCACCTGATGTACTGTAGTTCTTTCTCCTAATTTCCTTTTGGTTCTCCTGTTTTGTTTTGTTTTTTCTGGCATTCATATCAATGCATGAGGTAATAACCTGACCTCTTCCTTTATACTGTTTATACCTCATTTTTTCTCTCTCTCTCTTGTCTGAGTGCCCTTCCAGAATTCAGTTAAGTAGTAGTTATGAGAGTGGGAAGGCTTGATTGTTCCTGACATTAATAGCAATGCTTCCAGGCCTTTACTAGCAAGCACAATGCCTGCTTTTAGTTTGAGATATATATTATTTATTGCATTAAAGTGGCATCCATTTATTCCTACTTCAGAAAGGGTTGTTATCAGAAATGGATCTGGAATTTTATCAAACAGGCGTCAACAGAGACGAGCCCCGGCTTGGGGTTTTCCTCTGACCCATAATAGATTCTTGGTAGCGAAGAACATGAACTTCTTTGAACTAACTGAGGCAGAAAAGGAGTCCATTGGAAGTGTGGTTATCGAGCAGCTCACAGAACTGTCTGAAAAAGTTCAGGTCAGACTTAGAAAACCCAGGAAGACAGCACATAGCCAAGCCCCGCCCCCACCACTCCACTCCAGAAAACGGCGCATGAGTGAAGCTGACACGCGCTGCTGCCGCCAAGGCTGGCACGCCATTGCGCAGCGGCAGCCACACTGCTGGACTCTTGGCTCTCCTACAGCACTATGGCTAATCTTGAATAATTTTTGATTGAATGCTTGCTACCACACCTTCCCAATTCTAAGCCCCAAGTGGAAGCATTTATGTGGTTGGGCTGCATCCTTGGTCTAGTCACTTGCTGCTGGGAAGAAGGGAGGACACATCTCCTACAGGGAGGACAGGGTGCCTCCCATCTGTCTTGAGATCCCCTAAAAAAAAAAAAAAAAGGCTATTTAATGCTGACAGCCAAAAATGACAACTATCCACTGCAAACTATTCATGTAGCATGTGTCATATTGATCGCATTGAATGTATTGCTTTATCTACTTGCTAACATAGCATACAGAAATTTATGTCCTTTTTTGTTGTTGTTAATCCTCACCCAAGGATATTTTTTCCATTGATTTTCTTTTAGAGAGAATGGAAGGGAGGGAGAGAGACAGGGAGAGAGAAACATTGATGAGACACATGGACTGGTTGCCTCCCACACGCACTGGAGATCAAGCCTGCAACAGAGGTACATGCCATTGACCAGAATCGAACCCACAACCCTTCAGTCCGCAGGGCAACACTCTAACCATTGAGCAAGCCAGCCAGGGCAAGCATGCTTACTGTCCTTGTCAGGTTTCAGTTTGCCAGCTTTTTTTTTTGCTTTTTTTCTGGCTGAAACAAAGTTTATTGGGAGATAGACAGACTTCCTGCCGCAAGAGGACAGCAGGAAGGGGGCCCAAAGCAGGTTACCCGGTTTGCCAGCTTTTTAAAAACAACTGTGAAGGGTCCCTATTATCTTTAGGCTCTGCAACAATTTAAATGTGTTTTCAGCCCTGGCCCTATGGTTGTCGTCTGTACACCAATAGGTTGCAGGTTCTATCCCAGGTCGGGACTCGTATGGGAGGCAACTGATCAATGTTTCTCTCACATCAATATTTCTCTCTCTCTCTCTCTCTCTCTCTCTCTCTCTCTCTCTCTCATATTCTCTCTCTCTGCCCCCCCCCTTACTTTCTCTTCCTTCCTCTCTCTCTCAAATAATAAAAACATATCCTCGGGTGAGGATAAATAAATCAATGTGTTTTCAAAGGTTCTAAGAATTCAAACAATGTACTCTCTAGACCTGGTAGAGCAGGCCATTCTTTAAAATATTTTGTAACTTTCATCCATTCATATTGGTCTTTGTAAATTTTCTTTCTCTTCTTAAATTAATTATAGTCATTTTACTTTGCTAGGAAAACATTCATGTGTTCCAGTTTACTAGCAAAATCTTACGAAGAATTGTCTTGAGATTCCATTTTCTTTTTCAGTTCAGGACCACAGAAATAAGTTAAATATATTTCTTAATGTGTGACTATTATCGTTGGTGGATGGCAATGGCGTCCCCTGTCCACTAGTCACTTCTCCTTTTCACAGACGCTCACTAAACTCCAGAATGCTAGGTGGCACTGTTGGTGTCTGAGCCAGACCCTGTGTGCATTGCTTCCAGTGGCTTCACCTGTGGCTGTCTCCTTGCCTGCCTTGGGGCCACTGGCACTGCCTCATCCAACACAGAGAGCTGGAGGTGCTGGGGGTTGATGTCCTGGGGGCCTCTCGAGCAGCGGCTGTTGGGTGCAGGAGTATGAAGCCTAGCTTCTCTGCCTCCTGTCTTGACAAAGCCTGAGGCATAGCTTACATCCCAGAGCTCCCTGCAGGGTGAGGCCAAAGGCACTCTTTCCAGGACCTTACCCCAAATGTCATCCTTTCTGCCTTTTGGTGGCCTGCTCTCCTCACCCCAAAGAGTTTCTCTAAGAGCTCTTCCTTAATAAATCACTTCCACATAAATTCTCATCTCAGGGTCTGCTTTTGGGGAACTGGTCTCAGCCAAAAATGTTTTCACTTAATCCCTGCCCTTAGAAGCTGGCATAGCATCTAATTAATTGCACCATAACACCTGGGCATTGTCATAGAGCTAGCCTGTGAATATGAAGTTAATAACTCAATCAGGAGAAGTAGCAAACACTTCACTGAGACAGTGTAAGTCATTTTGGGTTTTTAAGAATGAGTAGAGTTGGTCAGAAAAATAGTGTGGAGGTGGGTGTTATAAGCCTAGGTAAAAATGGAGGCGGGGGGGGGGGGACTCATAATTATAAATAACATGTGGTTCCTATGGTTTAGGAATTCAACAGTGGTGAGTGAACTTAGAAACCCAAACAAGTCTCAGAGAAATTACAACACAAGGGATAAATAAGGGCTTGAATAAACAAGATGCTGCCCTTGCCTTGGCGTGCGGAGTGGGTCTAGAAGAGTGAAAATGAGTTTTCTAGGCCAAGAAGGGAGTGAGGCAACCTTAAGAAGAGAAAATAATGTGTAATGACACAGGGACATGGAAAGGCTTGATATGTTCAGGAAGCTCAAGTTCAAACTCAGAAATACATGGTAAGAAGAGTACATCCTTTTGGTTCATTTCCTTTTAAAAAATCTAGTTATGTACAAAACTAGTCTAGGTACAAAACTAGTATGTTTTGTAAACCTTTTTACCACCTGCTCATATCTTTCCCTTTTTTTTTTTTTTTTTAATCCTCATCCGGGGATATTTTTCTATTGAATTTTAGAGAGAGTGGAAGAGAGAAGGAAAGACAGAGAGAAATATCAATATGAGAGAAACATCAATTGGTTGCCTCTTGCATGAGCCCCAACCAGGGCCCAGGCCGGGGAAGAGCCTGCAACCAAGGTACGTGCCCTAGACTGGAATCGAACCCGGGAACCTTAGGTCCACAGGCCGATGCTCTATTCACTGAGCCAAACAATCCAGGGCTCTTTCTTTCCCTCTAAGCACAGTGGAGCAGGCCTCCAGTCTAAAGCCTTCAGTAGGAACATTACTGGGGTAATTTGTGACTCATGTTCCACGTGCTCTTAGAGAACCTTGCCACTCACTCCCCATCAAGAGGTCAAATCTAGGTTCCTCCCTTTTGAAATCTGGAGAGTTTTAGGACTGCCTCGACTGATAGAACTCGGGAGATGTGGCACTATGGGACTGCTGAAGCCAGATCATAAGAGGCAATATACCTTCCATTTGGCTCTCTCAGGATAGTCACCCTGGGAACCCAGCCAGCACACTGTAACAAAGCCCAGGCCACATTGAGAGTCCCTTGGAAAGAAACCAAGCCCAAGGCCCTGAGACCTAGGTCCTGCCTGGGCTCGAGTTGACAACCAGCATGTGAATGGACAATCCTGGAAGTGAGTCCCCAGCCCTCTCCCACCCTATAGTGCCCCGTAGAGCAGAGATGAACCTTCTTTGCCAAACCCCATCCAGATCGCAAAATAAATTATGTTGTTTCAACCAATTAAGTTTTGGGGTGATCTGTTACTTAACAATTAGATAAACAAACAAGTATCTAGATAGATCTTAGTTACATTTTTGTTTTCCTCTATTAATTTTTTCTTCTTACCCCTTGGATATGGGCTAGATTTAGTGACATACTTCAAAGAACAAAGTGTGGAAAGGGACAAATAGTAACTTTGAAGTGGAAAGACCTGGCAGACACCACCTTCACCAAGTGATCAAGGTCAACATCACTCAGTGATAGGGCATGTTGATGTCATGACCCCTGTGTTTGTCAGAGTTTTCCAGGGAAACATAACCAACTCTGTGTGTGTGTGTGTCTGCATAGAGATTTATTATAAGGAATTGACTTGCATGATGATTATGGAAGCTGACAAGTCCCAAGGTCTACAGTCAGCAAGCTAGAGACCCAGGGGAGCCAAAGAGGTAGTTCTAGTCCAAAGTCTGGCAGACTTGAGATCCAGGAAAAGCTCATGTTTCAGTTTGAGTCCAAAGTCAGGAAAAGACTAATGGCCCAGCTCCTGTGGTCAGGCAGGAGAAATTCAGAAGAGGGTCAACTTTTTTGTTCTATTTGGGCCACCCAAATTGAGGAGAGCAATCAGCTTTACTCAGTCTATCATTTAAATGTTAATCTCATCCAGAAACAACCAAGGGCTTCCGGTCAAAATGGCAACATAGGTAAACACTGTACTCGCATCCTCCCACACAGCTAAATTACAACTAAACTACAGAACAGTCACCATTCAGAACTGCCAGAAATCTAGTTGAACAGAAGTCCTACAACTAAGTGTATAAAAAAGAAGTCACATCGAGACTGGTAGGAGGGGCAGAAACTGAAGCAGGCTAGCCCCACTGTTACCAGACAAGGGACCTGGGCCTGAGTGGGTCGTCTGCCTAAGGCCAGCCGGTAGTGTGTGGACTCGACTTCATGCAGAAAAAATTTCACAACACAAATCCAGGTGACTATGAGAGAACGTTTATTAAAGCAGGGGGCAGCCCTAGCCGGTTTTGCTCAGTGGATAGAGCATCAGCCTGCGGACTAAAGGGTCCTGGGTTTGATTCTGGTCAAGGGCATATAGCTGGGTTGCAGGCTCGATCCCCAGTGGAGAGCATGCAGGAGGCAGCCAATCGATTCGCTGTCATCATTGATGTTTCTACCTCTCTCTCCCTCTCTGAAATCAATAAAAATAAAAATAAATTAAAAGCAGGGGGCAGTAAAATAAGGAAAGGCTTATCATAGAAGAAGCAACAGGAGAGCCTAGGCTGGGCTTCCCTAACTCTCTAGGAAGTCAGAGAAAAGGGGTCTTGGGATCACGCTCAGGGGATTAGCCTGGGATGAGCTACTGCTGCTCGTTGCTCCCCGGGTTGCAAGTCTCCTGGGGTCCCTTAGAGTTTAGGAGATGCATGCCTCTGGGAGAAGAAGAGGGAAGAGAATGGTGCAGGCTGCTCCCCAGAGGGGAAGCTTATGCCAGCTTCTTTGTTTTGAATGTTTTTAAAGGCTTAGAGTTTATGGGAAATCTCAGGGGAGGGTGTCAGCAGAATATTCATCATTTTTCAGGGTTGTGGCCTCCACTAATTGGTCAGTATCAGGGCAGGGGTTCATAGTCATTGCAGCTGGTCCTGGTGTCTCCTGCCTGGTTTTGTTGCTTTTCTGGGCCTGGAGCTGAAATACAACTGAGGCCTAGATGTTATCTCTATGGAGGTGACCTGTATCTGCTGTAAATTCCTAGGCCAGTTTGTTCAGCTGTCTTAGTTTCCCTATTCCACCTGTCCTGGGTTATTGGCCTGTTTCACCATACCCACATGTGGCAAATATAAATTGGAAGGGTTGTCTTGGCTGAAGAGGTTCCCCCCTAAGGAGCGAGGGGGTCCCAGCCCCATACCAGGCCCCCACAGCCCGGAGTTCCAATGCCAGGAAGAGAAGTCCATAATTTCTGGCTCTAAAATGCAGCAGAAATTATGCCCGAGTGAGATAGAGGGTTGCTGGAATCCCGGGCAGTCCCTCTTAAAGGGCCCGCACACAGACTTAACTTGGATTCACTCACTCTGATCCCCAGCGCTGGGGCAGCAGCTTGAAAGGCACCAGAGACATATGGGGAGGAACTAACTCGTCTGGCATCAGAGTGAGAACTGGAGGGGCAGCTTTCTCTCTGACAGAAGTGCTGACAGAGGCCATTGTTCCTTTTCCAAATCCTCCTCCCACAGAGCTAGCAAGCTGTGCCATATCTGAGACTCCATCAACCTGGGTATCAATGTTTGTCCTGCCCTAGTGGTTCCCTGAGATTCTTCCCCACCCAACTTGTGGTCCCACCCAAGCTGCTTCCAGTGGCTTTTCTATACAAATGGCCTGTCTTGGCTCATGCTTAAGACTTTCCTAAAATCTCTCAAACAAGCCTCAGCATGCCCCATACATCTCACTAAATGGCCCCAGGCACAACACAAATGGTAGCCAGCCTTGGCCTCTCCCAGGCACCTCCGAGCACAGCACAAGTAGCAGCCATCTGAAGATCACTTTGTATTCATGCTAGGTGGCCTTGTACAGAGCACAGGCCGTGACTGACCTTGGCCTACACCTCCTGAGAGGCCCCAGAGCTAGTGTACACAGTGTACAGCTTCAGACCACGTTGAAGTACTACCACCCAAACACCTCCAAAGCAACACACTCAAGAGGCAGATTCAGGGGACACCAGAGCCCCACTGAAGTAAGTACTGCTCTGTGGGGTGGGCTACTGCACAGCTAATCCTCCATGGTGGTCACAGCCAGTACTTGCAGCTGATCAGCCTGTGGATAAATTCCTCCCATTGACATGCCAACAGCAATCAAGACTCAACTACAATAGGAGGGTGTACACAGCCCACACAGGGGCTGCAGTACAACTGGAGTGCCCAGCTTGGGTGACTGCAGCGGCTGTGCCACTGCACCCTACAAGACACCTACTACATTAGGCCACTCTACCAAGCCCAGGGGACATAGCAGCCCTACCTAATACATAGATACAAACACAGGGATGCTGCCAAAATGAGGAGACAAAGAAACATGTCCCAAATGAAAGAACAGAACAAAACTCCAGAAAAAGACCTAAACAAAATGGAGACAAGCAATCTACTAGAGGCAGAGTTCAAAACACTGGTTATAATGATGCTCAATGAACTTAGGGGAATAATAGATGGACTTAGTGAGAACTTGAACAGGACTAAAAAGGACATGAAAACCATAAAAAAGAGCCAGTCATGATCCCCAGTAGGGGGTGTTCAGGGAAGCAACTGATTAATGATTCTCTCTTCATCATTCATGTTTCTATTTCCCTCTCCCTCTCCCTTCCTCTCTGAAATGTGTGTGTGTGTGTGTGTGTGTGTATCCTATCTAATAAAAGAGTAATATGCAAATTAACCATCACTCCAACACACAAGATGGCTGCCCCCATGTGGTCAAAGATGGCTGCCCCCATGTGGACACAAGATGGCCAGCAGGGGAGGGCAGTTGGGAGGGACCAGGCCTGCAAGGGAGGGCAATTGGGGGCGATCAAGCCTGCAGGGGAGGGCAGTTAGGGGTGACCAGGCTGGCAGAAGAAGGAAGTTGGGGGCGACTGGGCCTGCAGGGAAGGGCAGCTGGGAGGGACCCAGGCCTGCAGGGGAGAGCAGTTGGAGGTTCCAGGCCTGCAGGGGAGGGCAGTTAGGGGCAAACAGGCTGTCAGGGGAGCAGTTAGGCATCAATCAGGCTGGCAGGGAGTGGTTAGGGGGTGATCAGGGTGGCAGGCAGAAGCGGTTAGGGGCAATCAGGAAGGCAGGCAGGCGAGCAGTTGGGAGCCAGCAGTCCTGGATTGTGAGAGAGATCGGGCCTAAACAGTCAGTCAGACATCCCTCAAGGGGTCCCAGATTGGAGAGGGTGCAGGCTGGGCTGAGGGACACCACCACCACCCCCGTGCACGAATTTCATGCACCAGACCTCTAGTATATATATAAAAGCCTAAGCGACCATCACAACTGAAACAGCCAAACAGACAACCAAATAGGCTGCAAGGGGCGACCAAGCCAGCAGGGGAGTTAGTGAGGGACGACCAAACAACTGAGCAGCAGGCTGCGTGGGGCGACCAGGCTGGAAGGGGGTGCAGAGAGGGGCGGCCAGGCTGGCGGGGGGACAGTTAGGGGTGACCAGGCTTGGGGGGGGGCGTTTGGGGCGACCAGGCAGGCAGGCAGGCAGGTGAGCAGTTAGAAGCCAGTGGTCCCAGATTGTGAGAGAGATGTCCACCTGCTGGTTTATGCCTGATTCTGGGGACATCCGCCGAGGGGTCCCGGATTGGAGAGGGTGCAGGCTGGGCTGAGAGGACCCCCCCCCCCGCACAAATTTTATGCACTGGGCCTCTAGTATGTATATATATGTATATGTATGTATGTGTGTGTGTGTGTGTATATATATATATATACATATATATATATATACACACACACATACATACATATGTACTATTATTAAAGGCTAATATGCAAATCAGCTGAACAGCAGAATGACCAGTCACTGTGATGGGCACTGACCACCAGGGGGCAGATGCTCAATGCAGGAGCTACCCCCTAGTGGTCAGTGTGCTCCCACAGGGAGAGCGCCGCTCAGCCAGCAGCCCTGATCTGGGCTCACGGCTGGCAAGCACAGTAGTGGTGGCGGGAGCTTCTCCCACCTCTGCAGCAGCTCTAAGGATGTCCAAATGATGGCTTAGGCCCACTCCCTGGGGAGCAGGCCTAAGCCATCAGTCAGACATCCCCCGAGGGCTCCCAGACTGCGAGAGCTGGGCTGAGGGATGCCCCCCCCCCCACTGAGTGCATGAATTTCATGCACCGAGCTTCTTATATATATAGCTCATATATAATAAAAGCCTAATATGCTAAGTGTCCGGTAGTCTGGTTGGCCGTTCAACCAATCAAAGCATAATATGCTAATGATATGCTAAAGCTGCTCAACTGCTTGCTATGACATGCACTGACCACCAGGGGAAGATGCTCCAACCAGTAGGTGAGCTTACTGCTGTGGTCCAGCTGATTGGGACGAGCAAGAGGAGCCGGACACGCCCTGGAGCCCTCCCGCGGTCCCTCCCCAGCTGGCCAACCTCCCGTGTCCCTCCCCGACCCCAATCATTCACCAGTGGGGTTCCTTGGCCTGGCCTGCACCGTATCGCAATCCAGGACCCCTTGGGGGATGTCAGAGTGCCGGTTTCAGCCCAATCCCACAGGCCAGGCCAAGGGACCTCACTGCTGCACAAATTCATGCACCGGGCCTCTAGTATATATATATCTTTCCAGTCAGAAATGAAGGCTACACTAACTGAAATGAAGAATAAGTTACATGGAATTAACAAATTAACAGTAGAGTAGATTAATCAAATCAGCCATTTGGAATATAAGGAAGCAAAAAACAAAACAGCAGAAAGAAAAACTAATCCAAAAAAAATGAGGATAGTGTAAGGAGCCTCTGGACAACTTCAAGTGTACCAACATTTGCATCATGGGGATGCCAGAAAAAGAAGAGAACAAGAAATTGAAATTTTATTTGAGAAAATAATGACAGAAAACTTCCCTAACCTGATGAAGGAAGCAGACATAGAAGTCCAGGAAGTGCAGAGTCCTGAATAAAATGAACCCAAAGAGGCCCACACCAAGACACATCATAATTAAAATGCAAAAGGTTAATGATGAAGAGAGAATCGTAAAAGCATTCAGAGAAAAGCAGTTAGTTACCTATAAGGGATCTCCCATAAGACTATCAGCTAATTTCTCAACAGAAACTTTGCAGGCCAGAAGGGAGTGGCAAGAAATATTCAAAGTGATGAAAAGCAAGGACCTACAACCAAAATTATCATTTAGAATCTAAGGACAGCTAGAGCTTCACAGACAAGAAAAAGCCAAAGGAGTTCATCATCACCAAACCAGTATTAAAATAATTGTTAAAGTGTCTTCTTTAAGGAGAAGAAGGAAAAAGAAATGATAAAAAAATGTTAACAATAAAATGGCAATAAATACATATCTATCAGCAATTTAATCTAAAAAAACAAAATAAATGAAGAAGCAGAACAGAAATTGATTCATAGATACAGAGAACATTTTGAGGGCTGCCAGATGCAACGGGACTTGGGGGGATGGATGAAAAAGGTGAAGAGACTAATAAGTACAAATTGGTTGTTACAGAATTGTTATGGGAATGAAAATATGACATAGGGAATAGTCAATAATATTTTAATAACTATGTATGGTGTCAGATGGTTACAAGATTTATCAGGATGATCACTTAGTAAGTTCTGTAATGCCTAATCACTGGGGTGTACACCTGAAACTAATATAATAATGTACATCAACTGTCATTGAGAAATAAAAAATGACTTAAAGTAAAAGAAAAAGGCCAAGGCAAAGAGTCAAGACAGAAACAGAGAACATCACAGTTCCACAGACACAATTCTTCCTGCAATTAGACAAATGTATATAAAGACATCTTTCCCATCTTGATTCTACCCAACCTCCTCTGAAAAATAGAATATCCATTCTAGTTTCATGAGACAACTTTACCACTATCATTCAAGCATTAGAGCCACAAAAAAATATTTTTATACTTTTCCAGGAGGATTAATTTGCTTTTAAAATATAAGACATAAAGCTCCTCAGAGCTCTTTTTTTTTTATCTGCTAGATGGGGTGCTGTCTGATTCACGAATTGTTAAATTAAGCCAATTCAAGTAACGTTTGATCAAATATCTGCGCTCTCTGTGACCCTGTCAAGTAAACACATAAAATTTAATATCAAACCCTAATACAATGTGATGAAGAGGGCACTTTACCTCTATTGTATTCTTTGTAAATCTATAACCCAGTCTAATCATGAAGAAAAAAATCATATAAACCCAAATATAGAGACATTCTACAACGTAACTGACCAGTACTTTTCAAAACAGCCAGGGCCAGGAAAACCAGAGAAAGACAGAATTATCAGAGTCCAGAAGTGACTAAGAAGACATGATGATTAAATGCAACATGGCATCCAGGGTTGGGCCCTGGCAAAGAAAAGGCTATTAGTAGAAAATCTGATAAAATACAAATAAAACTAGGACATTAATAGTGTTGTACCAATGTTTGTTTCTTAGTTTTAACAATGTACCACAGCTGTGCCAGATGTTAACATTGGGGGAAATGGGGAAGGTTATGTAAGAGCTCTGTACTATCTTTACAACTCTTCCTGTAAATCTGAAGTTTTCCTCTGTTCCATACAAAACCTTACTAAGATGAGAGTAAAAGAATAAAATGGTATAAATCCATAAAAATAGTGATCGTAAAAAGGAGAGCACGGTTGATGAGAGAACGTATAAGTCAAGGTTCCATCTGGAAAACAGAGCTGCTCTGTATTGCGAGTAGGAAGGGCTTTCCCTTGGGGAACTGAGGCTTATCCCACCACCGGGAGGCCGGGGGCAGAGGGCAGGTAAGCCACTCTGCCAACCACAGCCTGTAGCACCAAAGTGAAGGAATCTCAGGAGCACCCCAGAAGCTCAATCGCAACCCAAGGGCAGGGCCAGGTATAAGGTGAGGCTAGTGAGGCAGGCCCCTTGGACATCAATTTTAAGAGGACACCAAAACACTCATGCATGATGGCTCTCCAGGGAAACAGAGCCAATAGGAGATATGTATATGTATGGAGCTTTACTACAGGAAGTGGCTCACACAGTTATGGAGGCCTGGAAGTCCCACAGCCTTCTGTCTACAAGCTGGAGAACCAGGAAAGCTGGTGGTGTCTCAGTCTGAGTCCAGAGACACCCATGTTCCAGGGCAGGAGAAGGAAAAATTAAATTCACCCTTCGTCCACCGTTTTGTTCTCTTCAGGCCTTCAGTGGATTGGATGACACACCCACATTGGTGAGGGAATCTTTGTGTGTGTTTTTGTTGTTGTTGTTGTTGTTGTTGTTGTTTTAATATATTTTATTGATTTTTTTACAGAGAGGAAGGGAGAGGGATAGAGAGCCAGAAACATCGAAGAGAGAGAAACATCAACCAGCTGCCTCCTGCACACCCCCATTGGGGATGTGCCCACAACCAAAGTACATGCCCTTGACTGGAATCGAACCTGGGACCCTTGAGTCCGCAGGCTGACACACTATCCACTGAGCAATACCAGCTAGGACGGATCTTTGTTTTGTGTTTTTTTAAAAAACTTAATGCAAAAAAAAAAATCCGTGATGAACAAAATATCAGAATTCCCAATGAAAACAGAATCTGAATCCTGCACTTACTCTCTTTATAGAACTCCTGTAAGTTGAATATTGAATGTCAATAAATTAATTCTCTAATTTCATTATCTTGCCTTTTTTCTTTTCCATCTGTGTTCTTTTTAATTCTACTTTCTAAGAGATTTCTGAAGCATTATCTTTTTTAAAAAAATGTTTTTATTGATTTTTAGAGAAAGAGGAAGGGATAGGAAGAGAGATAGAAACATCTATGAGAGAGAAACATCGATCGGCTGCCTCCTGCATGCTCCCTACTGGGAATCAAGCCCGAAACCCAGGCATGTGCCCTGACTGGGAATCGAATTGTGACCTCCAGGTGCACAGAACAACACTCAATCCACTGAGCCACACCAGAAGACTGAAACATTATCTTTTATTAATGCTTTTATTTAATTTTAAATTTCTTCTATTGAAATGTTATTTTCCAAACCCATTTATATTCTTTTTTTTTAATAACTACCCATTGCATTTTTTTAATTTCATAAATCTTTATTGTTCAGATTATTACAATTGTTCCTTTTTTTCCCCCCCATAGCTCCCCTCCACCTGGTTCCCACCCCACCCTCTGCCCTTACCTCACCCCCACTGTCCTCATCCATAGGTGTACGCTTTTTGTCCAGTCTCTTCCCACACCTCCCACACCCCTTCCCCCCCGAGAATTGACAGTCCACTCCCTTTCTATGCCCCGGATTCTATTATATTCACCAGTTTATTCTGTTCATCAGATTTTTTATTCACTTGATTTTTAGATTCACTTGTTGATAGACATGTATTTGTTGTTCATAATTTTTATCTTTACCTTTTTCTTCTTCCTCTTCTTAAAGAATACCTTTCAGCATTTCATATAATACTAGTTTGGTGTTGATGAACTCCTTTAGCTTTTTCTTATCTGTGAAGCTCTTTATCTGCCCTTCAATTCTGAATGATAGCTTTGCTGGGTAGAGTAATCTTGGTTGTAGGTTCTTGCTATTCATCACTTTGAATATTTCTTGCCACTCCCATCTGGCCTGCATAGTTTCTGTTGAGAAATCAGCTGACAGTCATATGGGTGCTCCCTTGTAGGTAATTAACTGTTTTTCTCTTGCTGCTTTTAATATTCTCTCTTTGTCTTTTGCTCTTGGCATTTTAATTATGATGTGTCTTGGTGTGGTCCTCTTTGGATTCCTTTTATTTGGGGTTCTCTGTGCTTCCTAGACTTGTAAGTCTATTTCAGGTGGGGGAAGTTTTCTGTCATTATTTCTTCAAATAGGTTTTCAGTATCTTGCTCTCTGTCTTCTTCTGGCACCCCCATAATTCAGATGTTGGTACGCTTGAGGTTGTCCCAGAGGCTCCTTACACTATCTTCAAATTTTTGGATTCTTTTTTCTTTTTTCTTTTCTGGCTGAATGTTTTTTGCTTCTTTGTATTTCAACTCTTTGACTTGATTCTTGCAGTCCTCTAGTCTGCTGTTAGGTCTCTGTATAATATTTTTTATTTCAGTCAGTGTATGTTTAATTTCTAGTTGGTCCTTTTTCATATCCTCGAGGGTCTCGCTAAATTTATTGGCCTTTTCTAGGAAATTCTTTAAAAACCTATAACCGTGGTTTTGAACTCTGTATCCAGTCATTTGTTTTTCTCCATTTCTTTCATTTGTGATCTCTTTCTTTGTCTCCGCATTTTCACTAATTCCCTGAGTTGGTAGAGTAGATTTGTATGGTAGGTGTCCTCTAGGGCCCAGTGGCTCAGCCTCCCCAGTTACCTGAGGTGGACACTCTTGGTGCACCCCTTTGTGGACTGTGTGCTCAGCCTTGTTGTAGTTAAGTCGTGATTGTTGTTGGTATCACTGGGAGGTATTGACCTCCAGGCCAGGCTGTGAGGATCAGTTGTGTCTACACTGGGAGAACTTCTGTGCTGGAGACACTCTTATGAGAGAAGACTTGCAAAATTGCGAAAGCCTCTGTGCTCAGCTTGGATGGGGCAGAGTTTCAGGGCGGAGCAGACAGCCTTGGTTTCCCATCAGCCCTGCCCTATGAGGCCCCTGGGTCTCAGTGTCCCTTCGTAATCACTGCAAGCACCTCTGAGAGAAAGCCGCTCTTGAGTTTCGCCTGCTGCCAGACAGTCCAGTTTCTCCCCTCATGAGTCGGGGTTCCCAGAAACTTGCCCGGAACTGGAGTTCAGTGCGCAGTCTGGAGCTTCCACCTCCCTCCCTCTTTAGAAAGCCAGCTGCACACTCAGCCACCTGTGCACACAGCCGCCCGTCCTCTCTGCGTACGAGTCTCCATACCTCAGCCTTTGCAGCTCCTCTGAGTCTCAATGTGCTTTCCCCTTTTCTTCTAGTTGTAGAATTTCCACTCAGCCAGCTTTCCTGTGGTTCTGGATGGTGTCTGTTTTGTCTTTTAGTTGTAGTTTTGATATTGTTGTGCGAGGTAGGAGTTTAGGTGTTTACCTATGCCGCCATCTTGGTTTCTCTCCCATTTATATTCTTATTTTTAAAAATCATATTATTGTTTTATAGATGCAATACTTTTCTCATCTCTTTGAGCATAAGTACAATTTTTTTTTATTTTTTAAAATCTTTTTTTTGATCTTTTAAAAATAAATCTTTATTGTTCAGATTATTACAGGTGTTCCTCTTTTATTTTCCCCCATAGCTCCCCTCCACCTGATTCCCCACCCCACCCCATGCCCTTACCCCCCACCACTGTCTTCATCCATAGGTGTAAGATTTTTGTCCAATCTCTTCCCACACCACTCACACCCCCTTCCCCTTGAGATTGTCAGTCCACTCCCTTTCTATGTCCCTGATCCTATTATATTCATCAGTCCATTTTGTTCATCAGATTTTTTATTCACTTGATTTTTAGATTCACTTGTTGGTAGGTATGTATTTGTTGTCATTTTGTTGTTCATAATTTTTATCTTTACCTTTTTCTTCTTCTTCCTCTTCTTAAAGAATACCCTTCAGCATTTCATATAATCCTGGTTTGGTGGTGATGAACCCCTTTAGCTTTTTCTTGCCTGTGAAGCTCTTTATCTGACCTTCAATTCTGAATGATAGCTTTGCTGGGTAGAGTAATCTTGGTTGTAGGTTCTTGCTGTTCATCACTTTGTTGTTGTTTTTTTATTTATTTATTTATTTATTTATTTATTATTGTTTGAAGTATTACAAATAGTAGTACATATGTCTCCTTTTTTTTTCCCCCATTGACCTCCCTCCTGGCCTCCCTTACCCCCCAGTACATGCCTTTACCTGCCCCGCCCAGTGTCTTGTATCCATTGGTTATGCTTATATGCATGCATACAAGTCCTTCGGTTGATCTCTTACAGCCCCCCCACAACCTCCCCTGCCTTCCCGCTGTAGTTTGACAGTCTGTTCAATGCTTCTTTGCCTCTGTATCTATTTTTCCCCCATTTCTTTCCTTTAAAAAATCTTGCCTCTGCAGACTAGAAATAAACATATAATAACAAAAAATGTTTGAGTCCCAGTTTCAATGTCCAACAGTTCTGATTCCCCATTTCAATGTCAAACAGTTCCATATGTGTACATGTCAGCAATGATATCTGGATGGTGGGCACATGGTGGCAATGCAGGTCCGACCCTCTCTGGTTTAGTCCTAGGCAACTTGCTGTGTCGCATAGCTGCTGACTGCTAGCGTGGCAAGGCGTTGTCAGAGTCTTCCATCTCTGGAATGTTTCTCCTCTTGTCTTCGTGGTTGGAATAGACCTGCCAATTCCTCTCTGTTGCAGGAATCCACATGGTCTTGGAGTTGTTTTCTGAAAATAAAGAAACATATTCTCGACCAAAAGTTAATAAAGGAATCTTTTCTATATAATTGATTTGGGATCCTTTTTATTTTTGCCCAAACGATTTTCCTTTGTCTTATTTAGACATCATGTGTGTTTTTCATGGGTGTCTTGCTGTTAGCATTACAAATGAAAATTAATTTTGTAAAGTAAAAATTTTCTAGATGTAATTTACTTATAGGATATTTTTCCTTACATGATATTACCCTACTATCCCCCCTTTTTTTGATTAATGGAGGCTTTTGTAAATTTTATAATGCAGTCTTGATAACTTTAAATTTTAATTTTTTGCACAAAAATATGACTGCTTTAGTTTCATTGCATGTTCAGGAATTTTACCATGAGATGAACTACCAATAGAAATTTTAGTTACCACTTTAGGAACAGCTTTTTGTCCAGTACAATTAAATTTTCTTGAATATTCACTTATTTGAATTTGCCTATTTAAATTAATCTGAAAACTTGATTATTATTTTACTGTCAAATTTAATACTCTACCAACAATCTTAGTTTACCCTGTAAATATAAGTGGAAAGGATTTATCTCTTGCCACTCCCTTCTGGCCTGCATAGTTTCTGTTGAGAAATCAGCTGACAGTCGTATGGGTACTCCCTTGTAGGTAACTATCTGTTTTTCTCTTGCTGCTTTCAAGATTCTCTCTTTGTCTTTTGCTGTTGGCATTTTAATTATGATGTGTCTTGGTGTGGTCCTCTTTGGATTCCTTTTGTTTTGGGTTCTGTGCACTTCCTAGGCTTGTAAAGTCTGTTTCTTTTACCAGGTAGGGAAAGTTTTCTGTCATTATTTCTTCTAATAGGTTTTCAATATTTTGTTCTTGCTCTTCTTCTGGCACCCCAATAATTTGGATGTTGGTACGCTTAAAGTTGTCCCAGAGGCTCCTTACACTATCTTCATATTTTTTGATTCTTTTTTCTTTCTGTTTTTCTGGTTGGGTGTTTTTTGTTTCCTCATATTTCAGATCTTTGGTTTGATTCTTGGGGTCCTTTGATCTACAGTTGAATTTCTGTATATTCTTTATTTCAGACAGTGTATGCTTAATTTCTGACTGGTCCTTTTCCATTTTTTTTGGCATTCTCATTAAGTTCCTTGAAGGTCTCACTAAGCTCCTCGGAGGTCTCATCAAGTTTCTCAGCGGTTTTTAGAAGATTCTTGAGTAACCTTATGAATGTGGTTTTGAAGTCTATGTCCAGTAGTTTGCTTTCCTCCATTTCTTTCATTCGTGACATGTTTCTTTGTCTCCACATTTTGCTGCTTCCCTGTGTTGATGGAATGGTTTTCTGTGGTAGGTGACCAGTGGTTCAGCCTATAACCTGAGGTGGACACTCTTGGTGCACCCCTTTGTGGGTGGAGTGCAAAGTCTTGGTGTAGTTAAGCCTTGATTGCTGTTGGTACACTGGGAAGAATTGACCTCCAGGCCAATTGGCTGTGAGGACCCGCTGTGTCTATAATGGAAGAACTGCTGTGCTGGAGACACGCTTATGGGGCAGGACTTGTTTCAGTGGGGCTTTGCTGCTCACTGAGTCTGCCTCTTGAATGTGTCACTTATGGATGTGAGTAGTTGAAATCTGGTGTCATCTCGCACTGACCACTAGATACACTACCTTCTGGATCTCCAATGGGGTGCAGGTCAGCTACTGTCTGAGGCCACCCAGCAGGAGCTACAGCGAGAACTACAGTTTTCTCCTCTTTGATTGGGGTTTGGAGGTTTTGGAGCTGTCTGACCAGAGCTGCAGTTTGTTAGGTTAAGCTGCAATAGGGCAGGCCATTTATATGCAAAAGATGCTGCGTGGAGCTTGGGTGGGTTTGTAGCTTGTGCGGGGCAGGGTCTCAGAGAGTCACTAGGCTAGGGTGTGGCAAACAGCGATGGCTGCCAGTCAGCCGTCTCTGCGTCTCCACATTTCCAAGTCCCCGTGTCCCATGCCCCAGCGCAGTAAAACAATGATTGCTGCGCGCACCTCTGCAAGAAAGCCACCCTCACTTTCCAACCCGATGGCACAGTCCAGCTTCTCCCCATAGGAGTTTGGGTCCCCTGCGTCTCCCCAGAAACTGGAGTTTGGAGTAATCGGGAGCTTGTCTCCCTTCAGGTTGAAAAAAGCAGCGCTCCCAGTCGCCCACCGCCAGCCCGTTTCTTGCGCCTGTGTATCTCAGCTTTTCCGTGCTTGTGTATGTCTCAATGCTCTTTTCTCTTTCCTTCTAGTTGTAGAACTTCCACTCAGCCAGCATTCCCGTGGTTCTGGGTGATAGGCGTCTTGTCTTTTAGTTGTAGTTTTGAAATTGTTGTGCGAGGCAGCAGTTTAGGGATTTACCTATGCCGCCATCTTGGTTCGAGCCTCTCTTTTTCTAAGTACAATTTTTAATAGTTTTCTTTAGCTCTCTATTTTGTCTCCATTTCTTCCAAGTAAAGAGCAGTAATTTCTACCAGGAAAACAATAGAAGAAAATGTCTAGGACTAGAGAATGTGTGCATCTAGATTAATAGTACCCAGCATAATGTATTTGAAAGAGCTCCCCACTAAGACATGAATTGGGAAAATTTATAACACCAAGAACATGTTTTTAAATCTTACTTGAATTGATAAGGAAAAATAGCTATAGACTAAGGGATATAAGACATACTATGCAGCCATTGTAAAGAATAAGATACCCCTTTATGGATTTACATGGAATGATGACCATAATTTTTAATTAAGTGAAAAAGACAATTGCAGAAAAAAATGTAAGCCCACGTAGGTAATATAGTTTTCTATATTTGTATAACAACGTTTAAGTCTGAAAGAATACACAAAATTGTTAAGAATGAGGTGGGATTTGTATCTGAGGTACATGGTTATTAAGCAATATTTTCAATTTTTTCTGTAATGTTTAATTTTTTTACAATGATTAATTTTATCAAACAAAACTTAAGTACATTTTTTCAAAAGGGGGATAGCTGAGAAAACATTAATAGCTATTGAAACAGCAAACTCCCTCGTGATCCTCTAAATTAATTATTTGCTAAGAGATGCTTAAAAACATTGTGGATATCAATTAATTGTTGAGTAAGTTATTGAGCAAACCATAAAGCAACAGATCAACTTCATCAATAATGAATAAAAAACATGGAAATATATATGTTATCTCAGTGGACCCATATTGCTAACGATTTACTTATTTCCTAAAGTTTTTATTTATGAAAAATTTTAATTGATTTTACAGAGAGAGAGGAAGGGAGGGAGAGCGAGATTGGGGGAGAGAAGTGTGCATTCATTGGTTGGTTCTTGTATGTGCCCTGACTGAGGATCAAACCCACAACCTTGGCGTATCAGGACAATGCTCTAACCAACTGAGCTACCCCGCCAGGACATGAAAAATTTCAAACATAGAAAAAAGCTGAAAGACTAGTACATTAAGCAGCCATTCTTTTTTCTGCAGTACAGACCAAATTCCTGCCCTCATATAACTCAAACTTTCATGAATGTTACTCTTATTTCCCCTCCAGAACCTGAACTTTCTGGTCCCTATTCCCAATCAGACTGGCTCCTCTCCCATTAGGAAAGCTCCAAGTCCTCTGAATTCTGTTCATGTTAGCTGTAGCAGTTCCCACCTTCATCACTCACAACGTTCCTAAATCCAAGGAGACCATGGAACCTGCTTTGCATATCTAGAGACAGTTATTTAATTTGTGGGGTCCAGTGAAAAAGAAAATGCAGAATCCCTTGTTCATAAATTATTAAAAATTTCAAGATGATGACAGCAGAGCATTAAACATAGCACAAGACCCTTCTGAACGTAAGACCTGATACAACCACTCAAGTCATGCTCCCATGAAACCGGCCCTCAGTGTATCATCAAGCTGCAAGGTTAAGTCCTTTTGGAATACAAAGATAGTAATATACCCGTCTTTTCGCAGCCCATTCAACCCTCCAGCCTGCAGTTAGCTGGGCATTGCCCCTGGGTGAGACAACCCATTTCTCCCCAGGCATACCCTCTAGGGCCAGGGGAGCGAACCGTAACCCAAACTGGAACTGGCTCTGTTATTGTACTCACTCATTTATTCATAAAAAACACGTTGAGCCCCTTTGTATACCAGGCACTGTTCCATCTACCCTGGGGATAAAGTAATGAACAAAATAGGTAAAAATACCTGCTCTTAAGGAGCTTACATTCTAGTGGGGAAAGACAGACAAGATACCAGTAACATACACAATTTTGAAAATTGGTGCTATGAAAAAATAATAATGCAGCAGAGAGGAACAGAAAATTTCTCTCAAGGTTGCAATTTCAAATAGAGTGGTTGTGCAAGGTGGTGGTGTGCCTTCTAGAGCAAGTATGAGTGTTAGATAAGCTTTGTCCAGGTATGATTACAGTGCTGTTGGCTGTGAGTTCAATGTTAATGAATCAATAATATCTATTAAATAAGGTGTCTTACACAGAAACACATTTTTTAAAGTTAGACATTGAGCCCTGGCTAGTGTGGCTCAGTTGGTTGGGTGTCATCCCATTTTCTGTAGAGGCGCGTGCCTGGGTTTCAGGCTTCATCCCCAGTAGGGGGTGTGCAGGAGGTAGCCAACTGGTGTTTCACTCTCACTTTGTTGTCTCTCTCCCTCTCCCTTCCTCTCTCCCTAAAAATCAATAAAAGTATAAAAATAAATAAATAAAAGGTATGCATCAATCAGTTAATAAATATGTTGTGACCAGAGGCTCGCAGGGACCGAAGTCTGTATTTCACCTTGGAGCAATGATTTGCTATTCGCTAACTCAGTGTTTATGGTGACTTTATACAACATAGCCATTGCAAGCACAAATATCAAGCGTCAACTGTACACTTCTAGGCAATCTGTTACATCTCTCTGCCAGCTGAATAACCTGGCTGTTGGAGGTCACTTTCACTACTTCACCCTTATTTCTGTATCTATCTCCAAGCTGCAAGTGGCATTTTGTGGGACAGGAGCATCCCATTGCAGACCTCCTGCCTAAAGGGAGAACCCACGAACACATCTGTGGCTGCTGTCCGCGGTGCTGACCACAGAAAGCCAGCTTCTGGCAAGAGAAGCAGCAACAGGAAAATTATAAGCTAATCTAAGGATCCTGTCCCCTAGTCCCCAGGGATCAAGGAGAGTAGGTTTCTAAAAAGACTGGCTTAATGAGCATGCATGAAACGAGAGCCTTGACCTCATGCTCGTGGGGCAAGGTAACATCCATAAGAAAGGAAGGACATAATTCTAAAGCCTCAGGAATCCAGGAAAGAGCCAAACTTGGGAGCAAGCTTACTCACTGGGTTCCCACACTTAGTCAATGCCATGCCACTGAGGCCTAAGCCCACTTGGCTAGCAGTTTAACCAAGTGTTCTCAGCCACTTGAGATCTCTGATTCCCCAGAAGATTCAAGATCTCCTGCCACCTCTCATGACTGGATTCCTGAGTTCATGTCCCTGACACTGATCTCTAAATCCCAGAAACTCCAGAGATGTATTACATAAAGTTCCAAGGAGTATAAATAAATTTTAGAAAAGTGATACACCAGAGAAACCAAAATAAGAGTGTTTTTCTGAAACAACTATCAACTGCAAGCACCAAAGAAGGCGAAAGGAGGGAAATTACAGAAGACTAGATGTTTTGCAAAGCAAAGTTGACTTTGGTTTTGCTTTGGGGAAAACGCCCCTTCCTCACTCTCAGCACCTGTGTTTTGGGTGAAGCTGGTTCTACTAAAAGGTGGATCATGCAATCTAAACCTGAGCTGCTCAGAGCATTCCATTATTCTGATAATGGTGTTTAATTAGGGCTGCAACATACCTCAGGCAAAACAATAAGGCCCGATTTGTACCATTCATAACTAATCCTACAATCTATGCTTGTACTACCAGCCCTGCTGGACTTAGCTACATACATGTGAGGGCCAGAGCTAATACAGTCATCTTCGGACTGCACTGGACAGAGAATGGCATGAACACTGATAAAGTAGAGCCAAGACTTAAAGGCAGAGAAACCAGGTCCTGCTGACATCTTTGGAATCTAGGTTTAAGCTGGGCCTAAAGCCAAACTCCCCAGGACATGAAATAATTTATTCCGTTCTTAAACCTAAGTTAGATCAGAGTTGTTTGTTTCTGATACTTGCAAGATACACTCCTAACTGAGTTACAAATAAGTACTAGAAGTGGATTTTTTCAGATGATGAAGGCTAAAATGTAGGATGGGCAAGGGCCAAGTAGGTGGGATACAGAGCAGTGAAAACCCTTCTGAAACAGCTGAAACGTTGGCAAGAATTTTCATCTATTAGCACAAATGCTGGTAAAACTCTCTCCAGGGGAAGTTTTTATTGGCTGGCTTCAGAAGCATGCCCTTTCTGGAACCAACTATGGCCATAGAGAGAAATGTTGTGATTGGCGCTGAGAATGGGGCTCCTACCAGAATCACATGGACAAAGAGTAGGGGAATATGATTCCTCAAAGGAAAGGGTAGACTCTGTTGCCAGTAGAAAGTAGAATGGATTTCATGCAGGAGAAACAGATTCCGTCCAGAACTCTCCTGTGGTAGTCATCTTGTGTGTACTTTCAATAAGCCCCCATCATCATAGGTAATCTGTGCATGTCTCTTGATCCTTAAAGAATCTGATTAATTAAAAAAAATGTTTCTTGTCCAGCCAGCGTGGCTCAGTGGTTGAACATCGATCTATGAACCAGGAGATCACGGTTCAATTCCTGGTCAGGGCATTGTCTGGGTTAGGGGCTCGATCCCCAGTAGAGGGCATGCAGGAGGCAGCCAGTCAATGATTTTCTCTCATCATTGATGTTTCTATGTCTCTCTCCCTCTCCCTTCCTCTCTGAAATCAATTTTTAAAATATTTTTAAATGTTTCTTACATTAGGAAAATGATGCTACGTTTGTCAGAAGCATGTGTGCCCTCTTGGAGAAAGAAAGTATCCTGGAAAATAGATGTAACCAAAAACCAAGGACTTACAGGGAAGGCCACATCGAGACTGGTAAGAGATGGGGAGGTTTGAGAGAGCTGGCCCAGCATTCTTGGGCAGCAGCTGAAGTTCTGGAGGGATATCTCAGCTGTGGGGGGGGTTCCCCCTAAGAAATGTGAGGTCTAAACCCCAAGCTGGGCTCCCCAGCCCAGAGCACCAGAACCAGGAAAGGCACCCACATAACATCTGCCTGTGAAAAGTAGCAGGGTTTCTGTACACCAGGGAGAGATGGTGAGAAATGCAGGCAGCCTCTTGAAGAGCCAACGCACAAAATTTTGTTTGCAGCTCCTCACCCTGGGGTTTGGCAGAGGGAGGGCAGAGCAGACTAAAGCTGTGTGAGGAGAGTCAGGGGTTGGTGGCTCTGAGGAGGTCAGCTGCCAGGATTCCTGTGCTGAGTCATTCCCCCATGCTACAGACACCATCTTTCTCAGACAGAGAATTCCCTTCCATGCAGCATCAGCCTGGGGGAAGCAATAGCCCCACCCCTTGGAAGCCCTCTCACCCCACCCTGTGGAGCTCACACCCTGCTGAGTACAGCCCCGGGCCCTTTAAGTGACAGCCTAACAGTCAGCCTGCAGGCAGAGGTGGATCTCTGGGTGCTTTGAGACTTTTGCTGGCCTGTCCTGGGCCCTGTGCTAGGAAAAGCAGACCTTGGGGCACAGCTAGGTTCTTTCCTCACACACCCAGCCCCAGCAGAGGGAGCCATAGCTGTGGATCGCTGATAGCTCCAAACATGTTGCCCTGGGTCAGTCACAGACATCGCCTGACATTGGCTTGCCCCAGAGTCCCTCTGAAGAGGCCCAGAACCAATACACCCAGTGGCCATCTTCAGACAACTACAGAGCAGTGTCCAATTAGCTTCATAAGCAGCATATCCACAGGGAGATCTCAGTGGGGACCAAACCTGCTGAGGCAATTCTGCTTCATGTGATCAGCACCTGCACAGCAGCCTGCATGCTGTGCTGGGGGTGAGCCTCACTGTCAGCCAGCCTGAGGTGGATCCCATGCATGAAAAAGCCAATGGCAATTAAGACTTAATTACAACAGGAGGGCCCACACAATACGCACAGGGTCATTCTTAGAAACTATAACCAAATTTGCCTCTTTAATACTACAACAATTGACACTATTGCCCCCAGGTAAGATTATACACACAAATAGTATCCAGGTCACTGGGTCTGATTAATGAATGAGAACAAGCATGTCAAACTCATGGCCCGTGGGCCGCATGCAACCCAGCCAATATAACGGTATGCAAGAAACGTTTTAATAAAAATTTTGTAACTTAATTTTTACAATATCCTGTTATACATAACTAGAGGCCTGATGCACAAAGATTCATGCAAGAATAGGCCTTCCTTCCCTGGCTGCCGGCACCACCTTTGCTCCGGCCCGGAGCCACCTTTCCGCCTTCCCACATTGCCCAGAGGCCCAGAGCTGCTGGGGCGGTGCAGAATGCCTGCGTCGTCGCCATGGTGACGAAGCAAGCGTCCTGCCCCACCCCTAGCTACTCAGCACCTGTGTATGCAAATTAACCTTCCATCTTTGTTGGGTTAATTTGCATACTCACTCCTGATTGGCTGGTGGGCGTCACAAAGGTATGGTCAATTTGCATCTTTCTCTTTTATTAGTGTAGATTATCCTATCTAATAAAAGAGAAACATGCAAATTGACAGTACCTCTGCTACGTCCACAAGCCAATCAGGAGCGAGTATGCAAATTAACCCAACCAAGATGTCAGCTAATTTGCATATCCAGGTGCAGAGCGAAGACTGATGACAGCGTAGAAGGAAGCCAAGTGTTGCAGAAGGGAGCGAAGCTGCGGAGAAGCAAGCGGGGAGGCAGAGAAGGGAGGGAAGCAGGCGGGGCGGCGGAGAAGGCCGCAGGAAGCCCTATTCTTGCAGGAATCTTCCTGCAACGGGCCTCTAGTTAATAATAAACTACAATGTTCGCTAATGACTGATTACTATAATCGTGTTGCATTCATTTCCCTTACATAAAGGTGCACCATTTCTCTCCACTAATACTAGCAGCGAATATTTTAGCAGCTGGTTGCCACGTCATTAGTCTTGGATTGACTTGTTTGGTGTGTGTAACAGGAAATATTTTGCTTTTAGAGAACAAGAAAAATAGGTTTATTTGCGTTATGCTTATTAATTTGTGCAGTTATTCAGTGTCTGGTAAGTTAATGTTCAAGAAAAAATATTAATTTTTATTGAAATGTTCTATTATTTTATGTTAACGATTATTCATTTATTTCAGCCCTTTGTATTCAGCATGTCTCTATCAAAATAAACCTACGTTTCTATGAAAATTGAAGCTTTTGTTTTTTTGCGGACACATAAACTTACACCTTGTTTATTTGGCCTATGTTAGCCTTTGAGTTTTACATGCTTGAATTAGAATGAGCCCTGGCCTAGTGTCTCATTCTTGGTTGGTTTGGTCATACACCAAAAGGTTGCAGGTTCGATCCCCAGTCAGGGTGCATATGGGAGGCAACCAATCAATGTTTCTCTCTCATATCGATGTTTCTCTCTGTCTCTCTCCCTTCCTCTCTCTCTAAAATCAATAAGAACATATCCTTGGGTGAGGATTAGAATAAATAAATAAGTATGAATGACCTTTTATCATGCTGCCACCCCTCATGAGCCCAGCAAGTCACAGAAGACCTTGTTGATAACTTTTGGAATCTTACTGTTTTATTACATAACTGGAGGCCCAGTGCACAAAATTCATGCACGGGTAGGGTCCCTAGCGGCTGCTGGCTGCTGGCTGGGGCCTCCTTTCCTGCGGTTGGCTGGCCGGCCCCACCCCCAATTGGGGTGGGGGTGGGCGATTGGGGGTGGAGCTGGCCAGGGGGAGGGGCTGCAGGCAGTTGGTGGGCCAGCCCCACCCCCTGGTCGAATTCTCGGTCAAACTCCTGGTTGAACTCCCAGTCGAGGGGACAATTTGCATATTAGGCTTTTATTATATAGGAATCGATGTGAGCCTAGAAATTTGAGTCCCATTGAGGCCTCACCAAGATTTTATAACAAGCTGCAGGTCCTGTAGAGATAATTTGGTAAACTTTGGGTCTAGGATTAAAGATAGTCACAGTTCAAATTCCCCTCTTCCCTTTTAGTAGAGCAGGGTCCTCACTGGTGTCATCTGGCAGAGAAAACCCGTTGCCAGGAAATTTGTAGATCCTTCATCTAGGACTGGATTTGGAATACACTCACTTTGAGGAACAGAAGATGGCAACCCCCACCCCATCCATGTGGGAAGATAGAATTTTTATCCTCTCTATTAGTTGGGACTCTTGATTTCCAGTGAGAGAAACTGAATTTAACATATCTTAAGCACTATAGCAAATTTATTGGCTCATGTGACTAAAAAATCCAGGAGGTAGATTCAACTCTAGGTAGTACTGGGTGCAAAGACATGCATTTTATCATCAGAGCTGAAACTCTCTCCATCTCTCAGCTCTGCTTTTCTTTGTGTTGGCTTCACTCCCAAACCCCATGTGATAACCTCTTAATCATTTCTTGGTTTAGCTTTCACTAACGTGAGTCTATTTTTGTTACTTGAAACCAAAGGACTTTACCAAGACTAATTCCAGTCCCAGAATTCCAGTAGCATCCCGAAAGAAGGAGCTGATGTTGAATGTTGGTGGTTTTAGTGTTCTCAGAAGGTGGCCCCTGCTGGTGGCATTTCCTAGGCTCAGAGTTCTTCTCTCCACAGCTTACAGATGAGGCTGAGCCTGTCATTGGTTCCAATAGTCCTGAAATGCTTGGGTCTTTCAAGGCTTCTGTCTGAGTGAAATTGTGTCAGTTATCAATGCCACAGCAACGCTGCATGATGGGTGCCACTGGGAGGTCCATTACTTGATTCTGCTTATGATTGGGTTTGATATATAGAAAACAGTGAAGGAGGAACTTAGGGTTAGGAAGTATTGAAAAGAGGAAACTTTGCTATTTTAAATGGGTAGACTTGAAGGAGGCAAGAGGATGATCCATGTGATTATCTGAGTGTATGTATGTGGAGAGAGAGGGATTTCAAAGAGAGTGAGCACCAGTAACAAGCCCTGAGGCAGGATGTGCCAGGTATATTCAAGGAACAATCCGAGGCCAATGAGAAAGAAGCTGAATGAGTCAGAATAAGAGTGGTAGGAGATAACAGGGTCAGGTCACAAGGGCCATGCCAATGACCGTAAGGGTTTTGGCTTTTACTCTGAATGAAGAAGTCATTGAATAGGTGTAACCAGAGGAGTGATGCCCGGGCCAGTGTGGCTCAGTTGCGTGGAGTGCCATGCCATGTACCAAAGGGTCACCAGTTCAATTCCTGGTCAGGGCACATGCAGGAGACAACCAATTGCTGTTTCTCTCACACACCGATGCTTCTCTTTCTCTCTCCCCGTCTCTCTCTCTCTCTCTCTCTCTCTCTCTCTCTCTCTCTCTCTCCCTCCCTCCCTCCCTTTCTCTTTCTCTAAAATCAATAAAAACATATCCTTAGGTGTCTCTCTCTCTTCCTCCCCCACTTCATTCTCCTGCTCCCTAAAAGTGCTTTCTCTAAGACTGTACTCCCAGTCTAGATATATGCTTGGCCACGTCTATCTCCATGTCATTTACTACATGCTGAGCCCCTCATCTAGATCTCCAGCCTAGACTGCTCCACAAAGCTCCATTTTCCATCTGTCTGTTACATATTCCCATATGTCTTACTGGTACTTGAAATAATGAGCTTTTCTTTAAATTGCCCTCCAAAAATCTGAACCATTTTCCACTCTCCTGGGCAAGTAGCACTTGTTACTCAAAGTGTGGTCCTCCAACCAGCAACAGAAGCATCACCTAGAAGTCTGAAATGCAGGTTTCTGAGCCCCACGCCTGCTAAATTAGAACCTGCATTTTAACATGACCCGCAGGTGATGGAATGCACAGGTGAAGCTGAGAAGCTCTGAGCGAGAACAGACGCCTTCCCCTCTCGCTCAAAGGGCCTGAGCCCGAGGTGGCTGTATGGTCCCTCGCAGTTGCAGTTTTTTAAGCTCACTTCTTGCAGATGCATGCTGAGTCCCTATAAAAAGGCAGCTGACGAAATCAAAGGACGAGCCATCTGGCTGAACAACCCTGTTGCCAGCAGCTGGACTCAGGTAGCCAGGTCAGGAGGAAACCCTACATAAGCCTGCTGGGGTTTTCCTGGTGCTGGGCAGCCTGGCAGCCAACAGGACCAGAGTGACTGGCGCTGGGAAGTAACCGAGCGGCAGGAGGCGCTGCGATTAGCTTGGAGACGGTGCGCACCGGCACGACCCAGAGGGAATGCAGGGCGCAGGGTGGCCTCCCGGCGGCAGTAGGCACTGCGCTGTGCCCCCGACAGGCGCACGCAGGACGCATGGCGCAGAGCGGCCGCAGGGTGGCAGGCGGCGCACGGGGTGGTAGCGGCCCCTCACAGCCTCGCAGCCTGGGGAACACACCTGGGCAGGTGGGGGCGGGCCCGGGGCGGACCTTGGGGGCGGGGCCCGGCGAGTCTCACAAGAGCCCGCAGCCGCGTAGCCCGGAGATGCTCGCGCTGTACCCGGAGCAGAAAGGAGCGTGCGGATCGCGCACCTGCTCGCGCGGGAGCCTTCGGACCGAGGAAGGTGAGCAGTCGGGTCAGGTCGCACAGCTGGGGGGATTCAGGCGCCCGAGCGGCCGCGGGGTCCCTGGCTTCCTGGACGCCACCCGCGCGCTGGGTGGCGGTGCCGGCACCCGCGCGGGCTGCCTCCGGGTGGTCGGGATGCTGACCGTCGCAGGTCAGTGGGCGTCCAGCTCCCTGGCGTCTGCCTGTGCTGTGGCCCGGAGCACACAGCTAACGAGAGGGGTCTCTGCGCCGCTCAGAGAGGGCCCGGCGCCTCGCCTCATTCCCCCCAGCACCTGCACAGCCTCTTCCCCGTCCCAGAGAGACGCGCAGACCTGACCGCGCTGCCTCTCTCCCTCTGTTGTGTCTTCTCTGGGGTGGCTGTGGTTGCAGAGAGAAGCAAACCCTTGTAGCAGGTTGTCAATTCTCGCCGGGGGCTCAGCCCCGGCTGTCCATGGGCCGCAGGACAATGCCTGGTGGCTCTGCTCTGGGTGGGCAGAGGCTGCACGGCTCGCCCCCCCTCCCCCCAGGAGCTGAGGTCCTCTGAGGCTCCAGTTCCCTCATTGGTATGGGGGTAGGCGAGGTCAGGAGTGGGCGGGAAGGCTACAGTAGAGTCACCGTCTTGAGCTAGGACCCTAGAATTTTAAGGAATCTTTCCTACCTTTTCGACCTTGGGCAAGTTACCTCACCTCTGTGCACCTCAGTTTCCTCCTCTGTGAAATGGGGATAGTACTAGTACTTTATATAATTATACTGAGGATTCAAGAATGTAATGTGTGAAAGAGTTCAGTAGGGTGCCTGGGGGAAGAGTAATGGATCAATAAATGATAGCTGCTATTGTGGTTATTAATTATTATTATTATTATTATTATTATTTGAGGACTCCTGGATTCAAATCCCAGCTCAGCCACTGTCTAGGGCAGTGGTCGGCAAACTCATTAGTCAACAGAGCCAAATATCAACAGTACAACGATTGAAATTTCTTTTGAGAGCCAAATTTTTTAAACTTAAACGTCTTCTAATGCCACTTCTTCAAAATAGACTCACTCAGGCCGTGGTATTTTGTGGAAGAGCCACACTCAAGGGGCCAAAGAGCCGCATGTGGCTCGCGAGCTGCAGTTTACCGACCACGGGTCTAGGGTGACCTTGGGCAAGCTGCTAACCTGTGAGTGTGGGCGTTATTTTATAATGGGGGAATCATGGTGTGCACCTCGGAAGACGTGGAAATGGAATGTGTGACCACCTGTAAAGTGCTTAGAAGAGTGAGTGCTGTGTGTCAGGTACCGTTCTCCCACAAGACATCCTATTTAAGCAAGCAGTAGACCTAATAGCAGCTGCAGTCTTGTTTTGCTGTGAAGTTGAGATGTTATTTGTGCAAACATCTATCTGTTTTGTGATGGGCAAGGTGGGCTTCCTTCTTCCCCCTGTAGTTTCATTGACATTGGCAGGTGACCCTCCGGGCCCCGGGTCAGTTCTGCGAGGGCTAATGGGACAGAGGAATCCCAGGCGTTGTCTTCGGTGAGAAGAAGGGTTGAAGACGGGAGCTTTCAGAACCACAGTTTCTGTTGAACATTGGCAGAGCCGAAAACCTTTTAGGTGGCAGGAAAATGAACCTGTACTTAAGGGTTTTTATTCTTTTTTTCTTTCGATTTTTATATCTAGGTTTTAAAAACAAATTGTTACTAACATTTTTGCCTTTGGATTGTAGTGAGAGAGGAGGTGGGGATGGGCAATATTTTATTAAATGACAAAATAAATTCTATTCTTCTTGCCGAAAGTCTAAGAGCATCGATCTGAGGGTCCGAGATCTTCCTCCTCCCAGTGGGATCAGGTCTCTCAGTGGAGGGTTTGGTGTGGTCTGTCTGCCCTGGACCGTTCCCCGCACCCCCAGCACTCTAATTCCTTTACATCACGCATGTCCAATTCAAAGGCTAACACGGGCCAAATAAGTGAGGCATGCGGCCCGTGGGCTGCAAGTTTGACATGCTTGCTTCACGTCATAACCCTGAAACCCTCTAGCATCATAAGAATGAATGCCTCCAAGTTTTGCCCTAGCTCTAAACTTTGGGCAATATCCCATGGGTTTAGTGGGGAGAAATAACTTGAGCCCAGAACCCTGCCTGAAGAATTTAATGGGGAAACTAAGGTCCTTGCGGAAGACACAGGCCCGTGGGTCGCCTGGGACCACCCTCTATGTCCTGGAGTACCTCCTCAGTTGCCTCTGTCCCCTACGCAGTCACAGGGGCGGCATCTCCATACACTCACCTCCTTCACACCAGTGGGACGTGACCACATGACCTGCCCAATGATGGGAAAGCAAACAGTTCAGGATCCCTTCTCCTTCCTTCTCACTTTAGCCCCAGGAGCTGCTAATTCACTGCCATGGGTGGAGGCAGCACCCAGCACAATCCTGGCCCTTCACAGGCATGTACCCTGGTTCTAATCCAGCTCGTCCACTCAACTACCTGTGCAACCTTGTACAAGTTCATTTTCCCCTCTGTAACATGGTACTTGTAAACCTACCTTATGTGATTGTTAAAACTTGAGATGAAATATACATAGATTATGTGTATACTAGAGACCCGATGCACGAAATTTGTGCTAGGGGCTCGGCCCTCGCAGCCCCGGCCGGCCCTTGAAGCCCCGGCTTTGTCCGGAAGGTTGTTCGGCTGTTCGGTCTAATTAGCATATTAGCTCTTTATTATATAGGATATCGAGAAAGACTGTATATATTTATGAGACTTATGAGACTACATATATTATAATCATGATATGACTATAATTTCTAAAAGGAATGTTATTTCACATCGTCAACTTTCTGTAATTGAGATGCATCATGTACATTGATGAATGTAGTAATTTGTGTTCCAACACTCTTCCCCAAACAAAGCTGTAATTAAACCAATGTGTATTCTATCTTAGAATCAAGGAAATGTGGCACAGTCCCAGGCAAATATTAAGTGGCCAATAGTTGTAGGCTATTGTTAAAGTAGGAGCCTCAGAAACACTAAGAGCTTGACTGTAAAGGGAAGAAATGAAGCAGAAACGAAACAGGAACTCTCCACTTTCAGTAAAACAGCAGAGGGCTGGGAGGATCTGGCAGGCAGGGGCTGAACATGATCTAAGGGGATGTCGGGAAGTTCTCTTGGGAGAGTTTATCTGTCAGAATCAGTGGCTGGGCACCAGGGGGCAGGATGAGCTAGGACGGTTGCCCTCCCAGAGCCAACAAGGAGCAGGGGGCAATCCTAGAAAGCATGGTAGACGCTGCAGGGCTGACCCGCGGCTCCGAGGGCTCCTGCCTCCAGCACCAGGTGAAAGTTTCTCCAAACCTGTCCTGTGATCCGCAGGTGAACCCTCCCCGCCCCCACGCCTGGGCCAGGGGTGCAGGAAGGGAAGGCAACTCTTTGGCAGCTGTGGTGCCCAAAAAACAAACATCCTGGACAGGGGCCAGGGCCTCAGCGCACAGGCTGTCCAGCCCACAGAGGGACGAAGGGAGGCGGCCTGAGGGCACGTAGGCACCTCCAGGGACACGCCAGTGGGCTGGCGGGGTGAGCTCACCTGCTTTTCTTCTCGGCCCCTCCAGCCTGCCTGCTTGTCCACGAGCCATCCTCGCCATGGCTCCTGGAGAGAAGATCAAAGCCAAAATCAAGAAGAACCTGCCTGTGAGGGGGCCTCAGGCACCCACCATTAAGGAGCTGATGAGGTGGTACTGTCTAAAGACCAACACCCACGGCTGCCGCCGCATCGTGGTGTCCCGCGGCCGCCTTCGCCGCCTGCTCTGGATCCTGTTCACGCTGACGGCGGTGGCGCTGATTTTCTGGCAGTGTGCCCTCCTCGTGCTCTCCTTCTACACCGTCTCTGTCTCTATCAAAATCCACTTCCAAAAGCTGGATTTCCCTGCAGTCACCATCTGCAACATCAACCCTTACAAGTAAGAGGCAGGAGCAGGGGCCCGGCGTGGGGTCAGGCCCTCCTGAAGGGGACCCTCCAGCCTGCAGACATGCGCTGTAGAAATTTGAACTTGTTGCCAACGTTGGCAAATTGCCCTCTCCCAGCCTCTAAATCTGTACCAGGTTTTCCGTCCATCAGCTGCTTCTGAGGATGGGCTGGCTCAGGGAATGCAGGGGGGAGGCTGCAAGGATCAGTTTTGCTTGGAGGCTGGATCTGGGATGAGCTATCCCACCTTAGACACACACACACACACACACACACACACACGCATACACACACATGCACACACACGGCTCAGCTTAGCCATGTTCCTTAAGCTCTCCAAGCTCACGCCCTCACTCTCCCCAGATGTGAGCTCATGGCTGACTCAGAAGTTGCACCCAGGTGACTTCCGGAAGCATCTTAGCTGCCCCAAATTCTCACCTGAGTGAACCCAGCCTACTATTTGAGGTCACTGGGCTCTGGGCAGAATCAGGCCTCGGAACTGCTCTGTCGTCTGCCACAGGACCTATTTTAAATGGGTCACTGGTGTCCTTGGGATTCTTGAAAACTGATCTGTGAGGCAGATCAGAATCTGGTAAAATTTGTCTGAGCAGGTGTGGGGTGGAGAGAAGGGGAGCAAGGCAGGAAGATTCTCAAAGGGAGCTACCTGGGCCAGAGTCATCTATGAGTAGATGGCAAAGGTCAAAACCAACATCAGGTCTAAGACTCATTCTCCACCTCAAAGTCTTTCTTTTCTTTTTTTCTTTCTCCACCCCCTTTCTTACTTTTTTTTCCTACTTCCTTCTCTCCCTTCTTTCTTCCTTCTGTTCATTATTTGTTCCCTAATCATCTACAAATTGTGGTAGGATGTGGGGCATAGAACCGAGAACCCAAACACAGTCTTTGTCCTAATGGAACTGATATTGTACTAGAAGAGTGAAAAGCTAACAAATACAATTAACACTAATACAACTAAGAATAGTGACCATTTAGTTAAATAGGCATAATAAACTCATTGACTCTGCCTACTAACCCCATGTTGGAGTTGGGGAAATGAGACATGGAAAGGCTAAATGACTTGCCCAAGCTGACACATCCAGAACCAGGTTAGGGAACTGGAACCCAGGTGACCGGCTCAATTACTATGCACAGAACAAGGAGGAGGGGAGAGTGACGGAGGCCAGGATCATTTGGTACTGTGAAGGGTGGTGTCATGTTTCCGTCACTTGAGTCCTGTATCATTCTTCTGTGTTCTTGGGGTTGTCAAGGCAACAGTTACACCTCTTCCTTCCCAACACTGACTGTAGGAGAATCAGAGGGCAAGGGCAAGTGTGCCCGGTGGAGATGGAGCCTGCCCCCTGGGTACACCCCCACTTATCAGTGGCTGGTTTATGGGAGGCACCTACAGTCACCACTCCAGAAATGCTGGTTGAGGCAAACTCATCAACACACCCCAAGAGCAAGCAGACAGTGATGGCAAAGGTGAAGCCAGAGGTCACACAAGGGTACACAGAAGCTGTCCCCATTCACTCAGGCCAGTGGTCACTTGGGATGGGGCAAATCATAAAAGGCCTGGTCTCCTTGGCCAATGGCCAGGAGCAGTGGGCACAAGACTGGCACATGTGGAGGAAAGCAGCATGGAGAAGTGCCAGCCTTGTGCCAGAGGGGCTTCCGCTCTCCCTGACTCCCTCTCTCCACCTTGGCAGGTACAGCGCTGTGAGGCCCCTTCTAGCCGACTTGGAACAGGAGACCAGAGCAGCCTTGAAGACCCTGTATGGCTTCTCAGAGATCGAGTCTCGGAAACGCCGAGAGGCAGAGCCCTGGAGTTCGGCGTGGGAGGGCACCCAGCCCAAGTTCCTCAACCTGATCCCACTGATGGTCTTCAATGAGGGTGAGACCAGCAAGGCCACAGACTTCCTCACGGGGCAGAAGCGTAAAGTCAGTGGGAACATCATTCATAAGGCAGCGGACGTCATGCATGTCCAAGAGTCCAAGGAGGTTGTGGGATTCCAACTGGTGAGTCCACGCTCATGGTTTGGAGCATGGGGTAGGCTGCAGATAGTGGTCCAGGGAGGTGTCTCCTTTGCCATTAGCCCCACAGTCCCCCTGGAGGAAGCACACCCAGTTAGGGTGAATGGGCTACAGACAACTAAAATGGATGCACTATCTTAAGCATAAAGCAAATGTCTTAGGTGACCAGTAGTTCACCTAAGGACAGAAATTAGGGAAGATCCAGGGCTCCTGGTGACAAGAAATGATGGAACGTCATTTCGGATACTGCTGCTGGGTTAAATAAGCTTCAAGTAGTTTTAGTCTTCTTAATTCACCCATGAAGATGATTTCACATCCCATCTTGGGATATCTGATTGGCCAAGCTTGGATCCCCTGCTGGCTCACAGAGGGTGGGGACCTTGATAGACAGCCTCATGAGACTATCCACAGGGGGAACTGAAATTCCACCAAAGCAAAATTGGGGCACAGACACCAGAAAGAAGAAATAAACAGCAGAAACACCCAGTGTTCCCTGCATTGCTTGCCTTTGTGGGGGGCACACACCTGATCTCTCCTTCTTAGTCCCATTTGAGGGGCTCAGAAAAAGTAGCCATTCGCCAAAAATGAGATTTATTACCTACCTTCCTGGGCAAACTCCATCACCACCGTCCTCTGCATGCCCCAGCCACTGCTTCAGGAGGAGAGCTACTTCCATAACTTCTAGCCTTGAGTGCTGATTGTGAGACCTCCTGACTCCAGTCCCAGGCCCTGAAGAAGTGGCCTTCTCTCTTAATCACCGAGACCTTTCAAAGTTATCCTGGGTTCTTTCCTAAGATGCCCACAAGGTTCTCTTTGATGCCCAAATCAACCCTTTGGTGGCTGACTTTTAGGAGAGTGTTTAAGCCCCGCATGATGAGAGCATCTGGGTTGTACCACAATTTCCCTATAAAGCTCTCATTATTGTATTTTTAATACATATGTTTATTGATTTCAGAGAGAAAGGGAGAGGGAGAGAGAGTTAGAAACATCAATGATGAGAGAGAATCATTGATTGGCTGCCTCCTGCATGCCTCCCCAATGGGGATCGAGCCCACAACTTGGGCATGTGCCCTGACCAGGAATTGAACCATGACCTCCTGGTTCATAGGTCAACACTCAACCACTGAGCAACACCGGCCAGGCTTATTGTATATTTTAAATGCTGCTCTTCCCAATGACCGTGTGAAGTGGTATTTTTGTCAACATTTTGTAGTGAAATAATGGATATATAGCACCTTGCCCAAGATCCTGCAGAGAAGCAATGTCAGAATCTGGGCTACAATTCAGAGATTTAGACTGTGGAGCCAATAGCAACTCAGTAGCGATAATTGGCCGAAGCCCTGATGTGTGGGGATCCTGAAGGAGCTAGTTCTGTTTTTCACCTGGTAGGGAGTCATTCCTTCCTCACTGACCCCCTTCTTGGTCCTTGAGGCTTCAGGATGATGTCCCTCAGCCCCCAGATGTGAGAAGAAGCCCATCCTTGCCCAGGGACCCCCTCCTATTCCCCTGGCATCTGGTCTGTAGTCTCAGTTTCTCATCCTTCCAGTTTTGTTGTAGGCCAGTTGCTGGGGCTGATGGCTTCAGGCTCATGTCTCCTCTTATTCCCAGTGTTCAAACGGCACATCCCACTGTGCTGTCTACACCTTCAGCTCGGGAGTCAATGCCATCCAGGAGTGGTACAAGCTGCACTACATGAACATCATGGCGCAGGTGCCTCTGGAGAAGAAAATCAACATGAGCTACTCCGCAGAGGAGCTGCTGGTTACCTGCTTCTTTGATGGGGTTTCCTGTGATGCCAGGTCAGTAGAGGAAGGCTGCTCTCTCAGCCCCAGGGCTGGTGGCTCTGAGCGCTGGGCCCCTTGCATGCGCCTGGGAAGGGAATGGCAGTCTTTTCACTGGCCCACCCTTTGGAGAACAGCTTACACAGGAGCTAGGCTTCAGACCAAGCATGTCAGACTCCAAGGCTAACACAAGCCAAATAAGCAAGATTGAAGTGTATGTGGGCCACAAAAACACAAAAGCTTCAATTTTCATAGAAACATAGGTTTATTTCGATAGATACATGCTGAATACAAAGGGCTGAAATAAATGAGTAAGCCTATCTAATAAAGAGGTAATATACAAATTGACCGACACTCCAATACACAAGATGGCCGCCCCCATGTGGTCAAAGATGGCCGCTCCAATGTGGACACAAGATGGCCGCCACAAGATGGCCAGCAGGGGAGGGCAGCTGTGGGAGATCAGGCCAGCAGGGGAGGGAAGTTGGGAGGAACTGGCCTGAAAGGGAGGGCAGTAGGGGGCGATCAGGTCTGCAGGGGAGGACAGTTGGGGGGGGACCCAGGCCTGCAGGGAAGGGCAGTTTGGGGGGACCAGCCCTGCAGGGGAGAGCAGTTGGGGGGAACCAGGCTTGCAGGGGAGGGCAGTTGGGGGGGACCAGGCCTGCAAGGGAGGGCAGTTGGGGGTGACCAGGCCAACAGGGGAGGGCAGTTGGGTGTGACCAGGCCTGCTGGGGAGGGCAGTTGGGGGGGACCAGGCCTGCTGGGGAGGGCAGTTGGGGGGGACCAGGCCAACAGGGGAGGGCAGTTAAGAGTGACCAGACCTGCTGGGGAGGGCAGTTGGGGGTGACCAGGCCTGCAGGGGAGATCAGTTGGGGGGGACCAGGCCTGCAGGGGAGGGCAGTTGGGGGAGGGGGGGTCCAGGCCAGCAGGGGAGAGCAGTTAGGGGTGACCAGGCCTGCAAGGGACAGCAGTTGGGGGGAACCAGGCCTGCAGGGGAGGGCAGTTGGGGGTGACCAGGCCTGCAGGGGAGAGCAGTTAAGGGTGACCAGGCCTGCTGGGAGGGCAGTTAGAGGGAATCAGGCTTGCAGGGAAGGGCAGTTGGGGAGGACCAGGCCTGCAGGGGAGGACAGTTGGGGGCAACCAGGCCTCTAAGAGAGGGCAGTTGGGGGGAACCAGGCCTGTAAGGGAGAGCAATTGGGGGTGACCAGGCCTCCAGGGGAGAGCAGTTGGGGGGGACCAGGCCTGCAGGAGAGAGCAGTTGGGGGGGGGGGGGACCAGGCCTGCAGAGGAGAGCAGTTGGGGGGACCAGGCCTGCAGGGAAGGGCAGTTGGGGGCAACCAGGCTGACAGGGGATGGCAGTTAGGGGTGACCAGGCCAACAGGGGAGGTCAGTTGGGGGCAACCAGGCCTGCAGGGGAGGACAGTTAGGGGTGACCATGCCAGCAGGGGAGGGCAGTTAGGGGCAATCAGGCCAGCAGGGGAGCAGTTAGGTGTTGATCAGGCTGGCAGGGGAGTGGTTAGGGGGTGATCAGGCTGGCAGGAAGAAACAGTTAGGGGCAATCAGGCAGGCAGGCAGGCGAGCGGTTGGGAGCCAGCAGTCCAGTGGGATCGGGCCTAAATGGGCAGTTGGACATCCCTCAAGGGGTCCCAGATTGGAGAGGGTGCAGGCTGGGCTGAGGGACACCCCCCCACGGTGCACGAATTTCATGCACCAGGCCTCTGGTCATTAACATAAAATAATAGAACATTTTAATAAAAATTAATATTTTTTCTTGGACATTAACTTAGAAGACCCTGAATAACTGCACAAATTGATAAGCATAATGCAAATAAACCTATTTTTCTTGTTCTCTGGAAGCGAAGTATTTCCTGTTGCGCACACCAAACAAGTCAGTCAAGACTAATGACGTGGCAATCAGCTGCTAAATATTCACTGCTAGTATTAGTGGAGAGAAATGGTGCGCCTGCACATAAGGCATGTAAGGGAGATGAATGCAACACGATGATAGTAATTAGTCATTAGTGAATGTTGTAGTTCGTTATTAATAATTATGTATAACAGGATATTGTAAAAACTAAGTTACGAAATTTTTATTAAAACGTTTCTTATATACCTTATATTGACTGGGTGGCAAAAATATTCATTGTGGGCCGAGAGTTTGACATGCTTACTCTAGAGTCAGTGAGGAAGGTGGAGATGGTGCAGAGTCAAAATATCCTTAATCTCATTAAAGTGCTCATAGAAACAAACGTAGATAGTGGACATACAGCCTTGTCTATTACCATCATGCATACCAATGATCAAGAGCCACTTATTTAGCATAGAGAGGAAGGGAAGGAGGAAGGAGGAAAGAAGAGAGAGAGGAAGGAGGGAGGGAGGAAGGGAGGGAGGGAGATCTGTGATGTTATCCTTCTCTGAGGATCATGTCCTAGGACTGGGGATTGGGATAGAAAAATGTCAAGTGGCTGAGAACTTCAAGAATAAAGGAATTTGGGGCAGACATATGGCATAAGAAATACCAAGTCAGGATGGAGATGGAGGTGAGCAGATTAAGAGGGAGAACAGAAAGCAGAGCGCAGTTCTACATCAGCATGGTCAACCTGAGGAGAGGCCTGTTGGTCATTTCCGACAGGAAAGTTGGGCAAAGTGAGTCCTGAGTATCCTCCATTGTTCACAAAAGAGTGGGCGATGTTAGCACTGCCCTTCTCACCCATATTCTTCCTCCACAGGAACTTCACACTTTTCCACCATCCAATGTATGGGAACTGCTACACATTCAACAATAAAGAAAACGAGACTATCCACAGCACCTCCATGGGGGGCAGTGAGTACGGTAAGACCTGCACCAGGAGGTCCTGGCAGCAGCCAGCCAGGGGCGCTTGATCTCCCAGAAGTGCAGGAACTCCCATGGCCAGAAACCAGGGGCACTTTCCCTGCAGCAGTGTTTCCAGCATCGATGTTGGTCCCTTCTTTCCTGGTATTTTCCCCCCTTTTTGACATCTCTTTACCTTTGAGAGAACAGTAGCGACATGGCTGGGGTTTCTTCTTTGGGAATCCACTCTGGTTTAAGCTCGGAGCTGGAGTGAGTAATGCTAGGCAGGCAGCTTACAGATGGACTTAAACCCAGATATACTGAATAGGAGATTAGGGAGGCAAACACTTACCTTGATCTTGGCTAAGGTGACAGATTCTGGAGCCAAAACCCAGCTCTGCCACTCACTGTGTAACCCTGTACAAGTTACTGCACTCGTGCCAAGTGGGGACATAGTAATAGCTCCGAGGGAAGGCCATTGAGCAGAGAGGCTGTGTGAAGCCTTAGGATAACACCTGGCACGCTGGGTCAGTTGGCCCGGGCTGCCATGACAAAGGATCACCGCCCAGGGGCCTTACGCGCTGACAATTTTCCTGACGGTTCTGGGGGCTGGAGGTCCATGGTCAAGGTGCTGGCAGATTTGGTTTGGGTGAGGCTTCTCTTCCTGGCTTGCAGGTCGGCCACCTTCTCATTGGGTCCTCGCATGGCCTTTGCTCACACGGCCTGTCCTGTGTGCGCAGAGAAGCTTGCAGGTGTCTCTTCTTCTGTGAGGACACCAGTCCTGTGGGATCAGGGCCCCACCCTATGGCTTCACTTAACCTTAATTACCATCCCCTCTCCATGCACAGTCACACTGGGATTAGGGTTAGGGTCTCCCCATATGAATGTGGGAGAAGGGGACACAATTCATTCTACAGCACACATGAAGCACCCTGTACATCCAGCTGTGCTTGTCATCGCCGCTCTAACTGCATTGCATGGTGCTGCTCTACCAAGGCCGGCGTGGCCGGCACCAGGGGGGTCGCTGCTACCCCCAGGGCTGCTGTCCACTGCTCTCCAGCAAGGTCTGGAGGGAGACAGGGCTCAGCACACTGGCCAGGCTTCCCCACAAAGAGGAGCCTTGAAAGGTCCTAAGCAAACTGAGCAGGATGATGCACAGCACGCTCCGAGGAGGGCCAGGGCTGGTCACGGAGGCACATACCTCTCAGGTTCCGAGCCTTTGTTGCTGTGCAGTCTGGGTCCTCACCGAGTGCAGGGAACCGTGGTTCAGGGCACCCGCTGCGGGGGGAGACGCCGTCTGGGAACCGGGCAAAGCCTCGCACAGGCCTGGCTCCGCTCCTGTAGGCTGTGTGAAGCCAAGCAAATCACTTCCCCACGCTGGGCTTCATCCTTTACGAAAGGAAAAGGTCAGAGCAACTCCCCACGCTCTCCTTTCAACCCGTAGACGCCCTGCTCCTTCGCTCACTCATTTACCAAACATCTTTCTATGCCAGGCCCTTGGCCCAGTGCCAGGGACACAATGCAGTTGCAGGCTTCTGGATGGGACAGAAGCCTGCAACTGCATTTCAGTAAAGAGACAGATAGCAAATGAGCAGACAAGCACAGACGTCTCCCGGTTACAAATCCTGCCAGCACTGTGCTAGGACACGCAGCAAAGGGGAGGAGGGAGGTCCTGGGTCAGGATGCAGTTTGGTTTCAGCCAAGAACATCCTGAAAGGGGGGCTGTCTCGAGTGTCCTGGGCGCGGCTGTGCAGACCTGAGGAGGAAAGGACTTGATGTGCACTAAAAACAGAAAGGCCCGTGGGCTTGGAGCTTCCTGGGGGAGAGGAGAGCAGGCTGAGGAAGGGGGCTGGGGTGGGGGTGGGTGGGAGGGGGCTGAGACACCAAACCCCTGCCAGCCCCAGCCAGGCCAGTGGGGTTTGTTCTGTGGCATTCTGTCCGGTGAGGCGCTACTGAGGGGTTTCAGATGCTGATCTTCCCCGATTTCTGTGTTTTGGGTTTTTCTAGAGAGAGTGGAGGGGAGAGAGGAGGGGGAGAGAGAGACATCAATTGGTTGCCTCCCACATGTGTGCCCTGACCAGGGCCAGAGATTGAGCCTGCACCGAGGTACATGCCCGTGACACATGACCCTTCAGTCCCCAGGCTGACGCCCTAAACACTGAGCCAAACCAGCCCGAGCAAACTGATTTCTGGTTTTAAAAGGAAGGTCCCTCCTGCTGCTGGTGCAGAGTAGACAGCTAGACCAGCAGCCAGATCCTCCGCCGGCGCCCAGCTCTCCCCCGGGCCCCGCAGCCCTGTGCCCAGCAGAGCTCCCCATCTGAGGGACCACGTGGAGGGCATGTCTCGGCAGAGGAGCCGTTCCCTTATGCGCAGCAGAATTTTGAGCCCCTGCTTTGAGGCACAAGCCCTCCCCTTGCGTAGCTTCCAGAGGAACCCTCTCCACCTTCCACTTGTCTGAAATGCCTGGGCCTTGTTGTGAGGCTCCCCAAGCAGAGAGAGGCAGGCTGCCCCTGGCATGCTCTCCCAGCCTTTGACCACAATGAGCTGCCTTATCCTCCCAGGGCTGCAGGTCATCTTGTACATAAACGAAGAGGAATATAACCCCTTCCTGGTGTCCTCTACTGGGGCTAAGGTGATTGTCCACCGGCAGGATGAATACCCCTTCATCGAGGACGTGGGCACGGAGATTGAGACGGCGATGGCCACTTCCATAGGGATGCACCTGGTAAGAGGACAGTCTGATTTCTGTAAACTTAGTGAGAAGCACAAATGTTTTCCCAGGGAAACCAGTGAGGTGCAGCTTATGGAAGAGAGTGTTGGTTTCAAAAGGCAGTGTGGCCTGTCTTTCTTTCTTCTGTACGAGTGAACAAGGACAGGATGCTGTTTGGGGAAAGAATGGAAGGAACCTTCCTTGTTCCAAAGACAGACACCAGCAATTATGTTACCTGTGCTGGACACAAGGCATCAGACACTAGCTCCATACCCGCCAGCAATGTAAACAGAGCAGGTTAGCGCCTTCCTTTGTGGGCCATCTGGAGGCCTAGGAGGCATGTGAACCACTATTTAAAGGTTAATGGAAAGTCACTGGTCAAAGAAACATCCATTTAGCCCATCACACTTCTTCTATCAGTTCCACTTCATTTACCAAGAACCCCTTCTCCCTCAAGTCTTTGACCTTCTCTGACCCATTGGGTGCTGAGAACCCTCACACCCGTCCATCTGAGCTGCGGACTCCCGTCCTGAATCAGTCATGCTCAGTGGGAGCAGAGGGCAGCGTGAGAAGAGCACTTCTTGTTTGCAGGCCTGTGTCTTTTATGCCAGTGCACCTCCCTCTTCCCCCCTCCCCCCCCCCCTCTCTTTCTAGTAGAATGACCCTTTAAAAAAATAATTTTTTATTACTGTTTACATTCAACATTATTTTATAGTAGTTTCAGGTATACAGCACTGTGGCCAGACAATGTAGAATGACTCTTAAGAACTTATTTAAAGGGAGTATATACACAAAGTAAAAAACCCACCCCATAGCCAAGAATACCCCAGTATCTCCCTTCCACCCCTGACCTCCAGCTCCCCTTCCTCTCACTGCTGCTTCTGAGTCGCGGCAGGGATGTCATTGTCTTCTTCATGTATGTGCACCAGGCAAAGCAATTCTCCTTTTATGTAAATTCAAAATACTGTTATACCTCATTTCCACTTGACCCTATAGCATAGCAATGATTCCTTATCAGTACACACAGACCTGCCGCATCCTTCCTAAGGACCCAGCTATTCCATTTGTGGAGAAGTTATTGAGCAACTCCCTCTTAATAGACATTAGGTCCTTTCCAGGCACAACTAAAAGCAATGGTGTGGTGTGATGTGATGTGATGTGTATTTATCCGATTACTTTCTAGAAGTATGTCAAAGAGCATGTGTCTATGAAACCATCTACACACTCACCAGCAGTGTGTCAGAGTAGCTGGTTTCCCACACTTTCACCAACATGGGTATTAACCAACTTTTCATCTTTGCTAATCTGTCAAGACAAAAATGATATCTATTATAATTATCATTGTAATTGACAATCCTTAGTGGCATTTTTTATACCTTTGCTTATATTCAACCTAATGTCCCAATTAAACTCCTTAGCTTTCATGCCTCATGAATTTGTCCTCCAGAACAGTGATTTCCAAACCTGGTGGATCATCAGCCTCAGATCTACTGAGTCAGGACTCTGAGAGACGAGCCCAAGGACATGTATTTTTCCCAAACCCCAGTGGTTTTCCAAGAGGCAGCCAACCCAGGAACCTCAGTGTTAGGAACCTGAGTAGCTCCACAAGAAAGGAAAAGCAAAGTGTGTCTCCCCAAACAAAAGTAAAGCTACTGGTATAGCACAGCCATACCCGATGGCTTTATGTTGGGTTAGAAAGTGATATGGTGGACATTGGGGCTGATCTATCCACCCATTGCTTATCCACTCAACAAGCATTTCTGAGCCGTCCTATGTGCTAGACATTGAGACCACATCAGTGCGGAAGACGCTGTGCCTGTCCTGTTGGAACATAGGGTCCAGCAGAGAGGACCAATAACAAACAGAAGATTACACAGGTGATTAATTATAATCATCACTAGAAGCCCCATGCATGAAATGCATGCAAGGGCCTTGGCCCCGCCCCCACTTACTGGGGTGGGCGGGGGCCTCTGCTGCCTCTGCCTGGGCCCCCGCCCGCTGCGGCTCTTTGTCAGGAAGGAAGGACATCCAGTCTAATTAGCATATTGCTCCTTTATTATTATAGATAAGTGCTAAGAAGGACAAAGGCAGGACCCTTGGGAGCAGATCATGGGGATGCTTGACCGATGGCTTTTTTTTAATGGGAGGATTTAGGGAGTTCAAGGATTGCTTTCTTGAGGAAATGATATTGAAGTTAGACAACAAAGATCATGAGCTGGAATGGTGATATTCCAGAGGACATTTGTGGGGTCGCTGCCTCATGGTGTCCCATCAAAAGGCAGCCCTGGACAAGAGATGGTGGCCTGGGAACCCTGCTGCTCTGAGGAGGCAAGTTGTTTAGGGTCTGTGTTCCATCCACTGTGGGAAGTTTGTTCTGACGTGAGAAGTATCGTATACCAACTTGGCTGTGTGAATGCTGATTGCCCAAGAAACAAATCTTGAACTGGGGCTTGAAAAGGCTGTGGCACCACTCAAGGAGCTGAGTCACTGATTCCTGTTCACCAGCAAGTCACCAGCCTCCCAGATCAGCACAGTGAACATGTTGAGCCCACCCCTTCCCTGCCCTGCAGTTTTATCTGCATGCTGGGAGGACCTGGCATTTGCAGCGCATCCTTACTTTAACCACCTCTCCTTGCCTTCTGCTTCTCACAGGATCTGCAGACTGGGGAGAGTTACAAGAACCAAGGAATTCTGCCCTCTGGTTTTTTCTGCTCCGAGCTTAGAAATACCCACCACATTGTTAAGCAAATATTCTCTTTACCAGTGGTGGGTAAACAAAGACATGGGTGGGTTTACGGCTACGCCTAATTTGAGATGTACAAAACCAAAGCCACAGAGCAGGGTCAGTCAGCTCTAGTTCTGATTTATGAACATTAACAACAAAAAAACAGGGATTAGAAAGAGGTCAGTAGGGAGTCACTAAGAATAAGTCCAAACAAACCAGACTTCCTTTCTTATTTAAATTTTATTTGTTTGTTTGTTTGTTTGATGGGCATGTTAAGCTGGTAGACTCAGTAGTTGCTTGGGCGGTGAGTTAACAAAATCTCCTTCATTCACTGAGGGACTGTGTGTCCAGAGCACTGGATTTTCAGAGATGAACACATCAGAACATCTACCTCAAAGATCTTACTTTCATGAAGCAAAGACAGCACACCTTCGCAATGCAGTCCTTAGCTCTGTGGGAACAGGGACCTTCTCTGTCTTGTTCCCAGGTTCAAGTCTTTGAAGATAGCAGGTCCCAAGTAAATATTACTGATGGGTGGATGAATGGATGGATGGATGGATGAATGGATGGATGGATGGATAGATGGAAGTGCAGACAGAAGCTGTTGGTGAAGGCTTTCTAGATGATGAAGTCTTGAAGGACAAGTGTGGGTCAAACACTGTCAGGGCAGGGTAGTCCAGACAAAAGCCAGAGCAGTTACAACATGGTCACAGAGAGGATTGCAAGCCAGGCAGTGAAACCTTTTGAAAAAGCACCTTGGCTGAGTGTAATCAGGAGCCTGGCGGCAGCACATTTACCATAATTATAGAAGGAAATGATTAGCGTCTTAGCTAAGGCAATGGCTGTGGGGATGAGCAGAAGTGAATGGATTTGAGAGCAACTACAGAGCTTGCCAACCAAGGTTAGCCAGGAAGGGCCAGGCAAGTTAGATTGGTGTGTAGGTTCTGGCTTGGCAGTGGGTGGATGGAGGTGCCAGGTTCAGAGTTAGGGACTACAAGAGGAGCGGTGAGTGGGGGAGAAGATAACCATATCTCTTTGGGACATACCCATGTCTGTGCCTTTGGGAAATTAGGTGGAAATGTCCTATGAGTAATGCTCTGAGCCTAGAGCTTCTCGGGCCAGGGAAGCTGGGTGCTGTGGTGTCATTCTAGACATGGAAGTAAATGCATCACCTGGGGCCCGAGGCGGAATGCAGCTGTTGAAGGTCTGAGCAGAAAGAAAATGGGGAGATAGAGGCAGAGAAGCAGGAGCAGAAGCCGGAAAGGACTGGTATTAGATAAAGCAAGGAACAGCGTTTCAAGGAAGGTGTGAGCCAAGGGCCACATGCAGTAGAGAGTCAAGTAAGATAAAGGGCAAAGGTGTAATTCTCCGGGTTTGGCAACAAAGAGGTCACCAGTATTCTTCACCAGAGACATTCTGAGAGGAAGGAGTGGAACAGAAACCTGAGGACAAAGGGTTGAATCATGAATGGGAGACAAGGAAGCAGGCCAGGGTGGACTACTCCCCTGGACTGTGGGGCAGCCCTGGGGGAGGGGAGACAGTTCACTGTTATTGTAAACCTACTCTACATTTTCATCTTAAGCACATACACACTTCTTTTCACAGGTGTATGCACAATAGGGATCAAGTGCTCAGACTCCAGGGCCAGGCAGCAGGGGTTCAGACCCCAGCTGTGCACTTAGCTATGTAATCTCTGTGTCTCAGTTACTTTACCTGTAAAACGGGGATGAAATAACAGTGTGACTTCACAGGCTGGTGAGGATCCAGTGAGTTGATTTGTGTGAAGCACTGGAACAGGCTTGGCATGTAGGAAGTGCCCTTAAATACTGACTGTTCCTCTGCAGGGGTGTGCAGAGAAAAGTACAGAAAAGAGGAGTTGGGGAGGTTTCTCTTGTCCTTTGTGATGCCCCCTTCCTTCATGCGTGAGAGTCAATCTCTGTCATGTATAGGAAGACTCTCGTTATTTGCATGTGTGTTGCAGGCTTCTTCCCCAGAATGTGTTTTCCTGTTAGTCTTCTCCAGGAAACTACACCAACACCAGATGTTTCCATATTCAAATCTTTGTGTTAGTTGTCATGTTTATTGAGGATTTTCCCTCCTCGAGATCAGACACTGAGCTGAGTTTCCTTCCAGTTATTTTATTGTTTCATTTCATACTTCAACCCACTAGGATTTCTTTCTGCAGGAGGTGAAGTGGGTGTAGGATTTACTTCCTCCAAATAGTTAATTGTCCTCATCTCATATATTGAGTAATTCTTTTCTTCTCCATTGTAAGCTTTTCAGACACAAATAACTTTTATCATTTATTGCTATATAAAAGCAAGACAAAAAGAAAAAGAGTTAAACAGCCATCATTCCATCTTGGGCATCCTGCTGCCCCCCAGCTTTTCCCTGGCACCACATGTCCCTTTAAAGGCATGAGGTAAGGGTTCCATGCAGCTGCCCTTCTTTCCAGGATTCCAGAAGGAAGCAGATAGGACCTGGTTTGATAAAGACGGGTCCTGTTCTTCACACACACACACACACACACACACACACACACACACACGCATGCATGTGCACACACACACACTTAACACACCTACACATACTTGTGCATGCACACACACATGCTCACACCCATACACGTGTATGCACATACATGTGTGCATACTCACACAGACATGCACATAACTTACACACATTCACACACACATATGCCCAGTCTCATTTTTGTGTCTCTCTCTAGGACACAACCACAGTGTTCCCCCACCCCGCACAGATCAGCAGGTCTGTAGAGCTGACAGTGGAGTATGGGAAAAGGGAAAGTGAGAAGGAGGGAGGGCCAAGTTCATCCATCGGAGCCTTTGAGAAGCTAAGACTCTGTGCCTCTCTAAAAGCCCATTTGCCCTTGTTGCTGTGGGAGCAGCCTGAATAACCCAGGCCCTGAGTTTAATAAGCGTCATTGCAGAGTGAAGGACCATCGAGCACTCGAAAAGCATAAAGATCGCAAGATGGTATCTCACATCGTTTCCTGGGAAGGACCGTGGGCTGGTTCTCCAAGTGGAGGGAGCCCAGTTCCGTTGCTGTTTGCACATGGCTGACCTGAGTGGACAGACCCTCTCACCTCAGTGCTGGGCGGTGTGCCAGCCCCCAGGCTGGTAGAGCTCAGACCTGTCGCTCTAGGCTCTCAGACAGGACAGCTGACACATCCTCAGGACTTGGGGGCTCCAAGGACATCTGCCCAAGGAGGCGGCTGCTGGGAGAAGCTTAGAGGGGGCCCTGCATCCAGGTGACCTCCAGGAAGCACTGCTCGGCACCTCTGTGCACAGTGCCCAGCCCTGCCCTGGCATGTGCTGGAGGCCGCGTCTGTTTGCTCCCCAGTGAGTAGAGGAATGAAGTCCACTCTGTACTGACCCGGAAAGACTCACCCTTTATTGTTAGTGAGAAGGGGGATTGCAGGGCGCAGGGAAGGGTGGGTGCATGTCTGCCTGTCTGTCTGAGATCAGGGGCAGATCTGTTGCAGTGGTTCCCCAGGCAAGAGGAGAGACAGATGGCCCACTTTGCCCGTTGTTTGCTTCTGCTGCTGAATGTTTTAAAAGGAACACCATAGGTTGCCCTTGAGGGTACTTGCCACTAATTGAGGGAGACTATCAGGCTAGCAGATGAATTACAATACAAACAGAAAGAGATTCCAGCCTCAAACTTCGTAATTCCTTCCCTACTCCCCACCCCCAATTATCTTTCTCTCTATCCAGGCTCTCTTCAAAGAAAAAAGAATGTTCTGCCCTCCTACAAATCTGTCATCCATTTTCCCTTCGTCCCCACTCTCAGAAGAAGAAAAAAACCACACACACACACACACACACTCACTCACACACACACACTCACTTCCTGGTCCCTGGCTATCAGCGAGTCACAATTTGTACTCCATTATTGTTCCCTCCTGGGAGACATCACCCTCTCTCCTTGGTTGGCTTGCCTGGACTGTTGATTTGCAGTGACAAATAGTAAGCTGAGCCAAACTTAGCAACCACAATAAACCGCGGCCTGTGAGCAGCAGCGCTCTCGCCCCTCTGACCAGGGCCTAATCCCCCTTGGCTCTGTCTAGGGAAGTCCATTTCGGGGCCAGAAGACACGAGGGTGGGACATGAGCCCTTCTCTGGGACGAGTGCATGCAGCCGGCTGTCACTGCTCCTTCTCGCTGCCCTGCTGCCCAGGGATGCTCCAGTGCTTGCTGCCACTCTGAGAGCCACCGTGTTCCCTCTCTGACTGCACCGAGCGCTTCGTCCCGGCTGCGCAGCAGCCACCCTGGCCCCTCGCCCCGCTGTGCCCTCTGCCTAATCTTCTTCCTCCGTTTCTTGGCACTTCTGGCTCTTTCTTCCATTCCACGTGGAGCCAACATGTCCCTTTCTCAAGGACATCTCCCCTGATTCCCCCAACCCCTCCAGTCTCTTGACCCATCTCTTCGATCACTACCCAAATGATCTTATTTATTGGCTTGTTTGACCATCTGTCTACCCCACTAGAATGTAAGCTCCATGAGAACAGGAAACTAATCTGTTTTGATTACTGTTCATCCACAGTGCCTAGAGTAGCACCCGGCACTTAGTAGGTGCTCAATAAGTAGTTGTTAAATGAAGGACTAAGAGCCTTTGCTGCTCCCAGGGGCTGTTAGTAGCCTCCCTCCCGCCCCCCTCTCCCCCTGTACTCTGGGTCTGAGGAGCAGGGCTGACTGCGGATGCTATGATTGTAGACGGAGTCCTTCAAGCTGGGCGAGCCGTACAGCCAGTGCACGGAGGATGGCAGCGACGTGCCCATCGACAACATCTACAATGCCGCCTACTCACTCCAGGTACGCGCTGTGCTTCAGGGGACATCCAGCCCGGCTGCACCCGGACCCAGGCAGGCAAAGTTATATATAGGCTGGGGTGTGTCTGGGACCAGGAACTCTGGTGAGAGTCCTTGGGGTTCCTCCAAACACCTCAAGAACAACCGATGCTGGCTGGTTCCAGTCCCCTCAATCCATCTGTAACCAGAGCTTAACTGATTCATTGAGGTTTTCATGGAACAGTGTACAGCCGAGACAGCCCACTTTCTAAACGGGCCTGTGCGGGAGGCACAGGAGCGAAGCAGTCTGGGCGGCACTGGCTGGGGGCCCCCAGCTTGGCTTCCCCACCTGGCCCCTCACTGGCCGGTGGCCTTGGGCAAATGTCATCCTCAACAGCAGAGGAGAGGTCGGATTGGATGCGGGGCTGCCAATGGGCAGCCCCCAGATGCCCGCCAAGCTGCACACCTGGTTTTTCTGGCCTGGATGGCGTTTAAGTCAGGGAATTTTACAAGAAAACCAAAATTCCCAGCTTCTCCTAAAAGGCAAGATGGGGCCTGTACCCTGCAGGATGAACAGTGGGTGGAATTGCCTACTAAGTGAGGCATGTGTTCTGTGGTTCCCCACGTCCCCACCAGCCCCTGGTGTCTGAACCATGTCACAGGCTCCAGCAGTGTTTGGGTTTTCAGCCCTCGAGTGCGATCGTCTGTTACGCCTTGTCGCATATTCTCAGAGTCCACAGTCTACTGCCCACGGGGCCCAGAGCGGCAAGGGCATTCACGCTGGCGGGATGGGAGGACGGGCACCCTCCGCACTGTCCTCCTGCTCCGTCAGAGCTGAGCTGAGGGGTGGTGGAGGCTCTAAGTGAAGGAGACTGATAGTCAGAGAATGTCTGCTTGTGAGAAACAGAAGTGCAATCAAACTGACTTCAATACTGAAAGGTGAAAAAAGGCTCCTTGGAAAGACACCCCTAGATAATATCTAGTGAGAGGCTGCCATGTACAAACACTTCAATGTATCAATTCACTCCATGCTCAAGGTGAAGAACCCAAAGCACCAGAGAAGTTAAGTCACTTGCCTGAGGTCCCACAGCTGGGAAGTGGCAAGCGTGAACTTGAACTCCAGTCGTCTGCCTCTGAGCCCCGCCATTAGCTTTTATGTTATAAGCTTCATGGGTGTTGTGCTGGCTTAGGACCCCAAGGATCCAGTGTGGCCTGGGCCTGAGATGGGAAAGGTGGGGACTGTGTGCCTCTCTGTCTCTTGGCATCTGCTCCAATTTTCCCACTTACCTGTGGGGCGGCGCTCACATGATGGAAAACGGCCACCCCAAGCCCACTCCAGCTCAGCCTGGCCTCCACCTCTCTGCTAGTCTACACTTCAACACATTTTCTAGCTTGGTCTCTGGAGTCAAGAACCCCCCGGCCCAATTGGCTGTGACCTGAGGGGCACATTTATGTGGTCTCCCAGGGCCATGGGAGGCTGACCCTCTGGGTGAGGCATGTGCGGGGGGTGGGTAAGGGGGAAGGGAGGGGGAACTCCCAGGAGTGGGGGGTGCACCCTGACCTCTGCGTGCAGAGATGTTAAGGAAATTACCGGGTCTCCTCTTTCAGATCTGCCTCCACTCGTGCTTCCAGACTAAGATGGTGGAGAGGTGTGGGTGTGCCCAGTACAGCCAGCCTCTGCCTCCTGCAGCCAACTACTGCAACTACCAGCAGCACCCCAACTGGAGTGAGTGAGCCCGCCTGCCCTGCAGCTCCAGAGCTGCATCAGCCACGTGGCACCAGCTCGTGCTCGGGTGCCCTGAGCCCCTACCCCGGTGGCCTTTTTTCTGAGGGAGATATTGGTAGAGAGATGTTAACCAGAGTTTTACTCCTGCCATCCAGCCTGGCTTAACTGATACTTTCCAACTAAGGACCAAATGCTACAGCCCAGCCTGTGCTGAGAGCTTGGCACCTGTGTCAACTCCAGGAGGCAAGAAGTATTGATAGTACCTTTCATAGAACAGGAAACTGAGGCTCAGGAAGGTTAAGCAACTGGCCCAAGGTCACACAGCTAGGGAGTAACAGAGCCCAAATCAAGGGCTGCCGACCACCACCCCACCCCCAGCGCATATCCCGAACATCACAAAGCAGCATCTGCTTCCGGGGAGCAGCGTTTGTAGAGAATAGCAGGAGAAGTTACAAGGAGGCCATAAGGGTGCCCCTGGAAACCCCCAGGAAGGGCCCTGTGGCCCCGATGCTCATGCTGCCCTCTGCTTGCCCCTCAGTGTACTGCTACTATGAACTGCACCAGGCCTTTGTCCAGGAACAGCTGGGCTGCCAGTCTGTATGCCGGGAAGCCTGCAGGTGAGTGTGCCTGGGGTGGTCCGGCAAGGGAGGGGCCAGCAAGGGGGGCCCCTGGTAGGGGGTGGCCAGCAGAGGGGGAGCAGCAGGTGGGTGGCCGGCAGTGGGTGGGCTGGCCGGGCCAGCCATACTCACTCTGTGCCTTCCTCCCTTAGCTTCAAGGAGTGGACCCTGACCACCAGCCTGGCGCAATGGCCGTCTGTGGTTTCTGAGGTCAGTTCTTCCACCCCCTCTTCCTCTTTGAGCTCCTCAGCCTGGAGCCTGATGCCTGGCTCTGTCCTCTGGCCTCAGGGGTGACACCAGGGGAGGCCCGGCGGGGGCTGGGGCTGAGTGCGGAGGGCAGAGGGACTGTCCGGCCTCTCGGCATCGCCCAGGCCACACCTTCTTTCTCCATCACAGAAATGGTTGCTGCGCGTTCTCACTTGGGACCAAGGCCAACAAATAAAGAAAAAGCTGAACAAGTAAGTTGACCTCCTCCCTGTTTCCTCTGCCCTGGACCCGGCCTCCTCAGTTGCTTCCTCATTGCCAAACCTTCTCCTTTTCCCTCACTCACTCCTTTATTTGACAAATATTTATTGAGCTTGGGCCATGAGCCAGGCCTTGCTCTAGGCCTGGGGCTCTTGAATGCTTTGCCCACGACGCACAGTAAAAAATACTTTTCCACTGTGGCCCATTGACTATACAAAACCAAAATCTCAGCTCACAGACAGCACTTCTTCTGCGCGTGCACTCGGGCAGCTCTCAGAGGGCGAACCGAGCCCACCTTACAACCATTCCGATTGCCCGGAGCAGTTCTGAGCGATTAGTGCTCGCATCAGTTGATAAAAATTGTGACTATCTATATGGATGCAATCCAACACTTTCTATTTCATTTCACTTGGTGAAAGGCACTGGTCCTGACCCAGTACATTTATCTCATGGTTCCTGACATATCATGATCTAGTTGGAAAAACACTCCACTGAGCCTTGCACTTCTAATCCCATTGAATTTTCCACATGGAAATTTATTTCCAAGGTTCCTTTAGCAAAACTCAGCCGAGCGACCTCAGCAGATGGAGAGGGGGTTGGGGCACAGCGTGCGGCTGCATGGGGACTGACAGCTCTGGGTTCTCCCCTCCAGTGCCCAGCACCAGCCAGGAGCCAGGCTGACCCAGCACGACCTAAATGTTCTGTGCCAGGTGCTTTGTTAGTGCTGGGGTACCGGGAAGACTGAGCAGACGTGACCCCTGCCTCCAGGATGCTTCCTATCTAGTGATAAAGATAGACGCGGGCCCAGTGAGTGCACACTGTTAAGCCAGCATTGCAAATCGCTGGCTCCCAAGGCTACATTAGCTTCACAAAACCCATTGTTACCAGCTTTTCCTTGAAAAGTCAAAAGTTCTGGCAACAGAACACCTCCATTCTTGTGTAGCTCCAAAGAGCTTAGTGATAGCTGCCCTTTTGAAATAAGTGTGAACTTTCCAGCTTGTGTTGGTTCTAGCAGGAGGCGACTCAGTACAGCCATTAGAGTGTGGCCTTTGAAGTCAGCTCTCTAGGTGTGAACATCGGCTCTGCCTATTATGAGCTGTGTTGTCTTGGGCAAGTTGCTTATCAATTCAATCTTAATTTCCACATCTGTAAAAGGGGGATGATTAAAACATCCTCCTTCATAGGGTTGTAAGAATTAAATGAGTTAATTCACTCAAGGTTCTTGTAACCGTGCTTGGCAACACAGGAAGTATCCAATAAATATTAGCTGCTATAATAGTTATTGTCATAATGACCTTATACACAGCCTACCTCACTCATTTACATTACCTGCTTGTCTCCTGAGATTGCAATCAAATAATCACAAATGTCCAAGGCTTACTGAAGAGCAGGGTGCTGTGGGCGTATAGCTGGGTGGCTGACTTAGGAAGTTGGAAGTGGCCTTGAGTGACAGACAAGCTGAGCAGCCAGGCCCTGGCTGGATATGCTCTGGGTGCAGAAGGAGCACTGTGGGCGTGGCCCTGAGACCCTGTGGAGCTCAGAGCCTGGGCCGTGCTGGGGGCTGGGCAGCAGGGAGGCAGCAGTGCTGAAGAGCTGGTCACCTGGTGGAATGCAAAGGCGCCCAACTCACATATTGGAATTTCTGCAGGACAGACTTGGCCAAACTCTTGATATTCTACAAAGACCTGAACCAGAGATCCATCATGGAAAGCCCTGCCAACAGTGTGAGTAGCTCCCTTCCAGGACTGTCTTGGGTCTGCGAATGTGCCCATCTGCCTGGCCATGAGGAGCAGAGTCAGACCATGGGGTTCTAGCCTGGGCTAGTGGGGACACCACAGGCCAGCCAGGCGGGCAGAGGAAGAGGGGACAGGAAGCCTGCCCACTTCTTCCTCCAACCTGTTCAGGGTCAAGGCTAGCCAGTGGCTCTCTTGGGGTTCAGGGTCCCTGCATGTGGCCAACTCTGGTAGGCTCTGCCTTGATGATGTGGCTCGGCCTCTCCTGCAGGTTGAGATGCTTCTGTCGAACTTCGGTGGCCAGCTGGGCCTGTGGATGAGCTGCTCCATAGTCTGCATCATTGAGATTATCGAGGTCTTCTTCATCGACTCTCTCTCCATCATTGCCCGCCAACAGTGGCAGAAAGCCAAGAAGTGGTGGGCCCAGAGGCAGGCACCCGCCTGCCCTGAGGCTCCCCCCAGCCTTCGGGGCCAGGACAACCCAGTCCTGGATATAGACGATGACCTGCCCACTTTCACCTCTGCTTTGCGCTTGCCTCCAGCCCCGGGAGCTCAGGTGCCTGGCACTCCACCCCCCAAATACAATACCTTGCGCTTGGAGAGGGCCTTCTCCAACCAACTCACCGATACCCAGGTGCCAGCTGAGTCCTGAGGCAGAGCGAGGAAGAGAGATCTAGCCAGGACCACCAGCCTGGTCTGAGAACTTGGGCCCTATCTCCTGCACACAGAGGGGCCCTCTGCACCCACTCAGGACTTTTCAGAGACTTTGACTGGAAGTCTGCCTTGAACAAGATGGAGCCTGGGCGTGTGCAGGGAGCTGTGGGCCCTGCCCAGCAGCACTCAGAGCCATCCCGCCAAGACAGGTCCTGCAGCGCAAACCCTCCGCACGGGTGCTCCAGCGGGGACGGGGCCAGGAAGTCGTGCCTGGCAGAGTTCTTTGCCAGAATTTGAGAAACTCTTCACAGCTTCCAGCCAGGTTGGGGCCCAAGGATGTGAGCTTAGGTCTGGGGGCCTGACAATGCCGGCTGTGCCCACAACAGGGGGAAGCTCCAGCGGGCCTGGAGCTGTTTGTAAATGAACTGTTTTAGTCACTGACCTGGGGGCAACGGCTCCTCTGAGCCCTCAGGCAGGATCCTAAAGTGTGTAGGAGGGAGAGGGTGCAGGGGGTGGGGCCATGCTCCTGGGCAGCTAAGCCAGTGCCCAGGTCCCCTTTCCCAAGCAGAGGGGAGCCAGTTAAAGGGCACTGCTGGACATGCCTGTCCAGTGACAGCCCAACGCATAAAGGGTTGTATCCTGATAGACTACTCCTCCTCCAGGCAGACCCTGCACCACTCCCTCCCACAGCCACACCCTCAACATGACACAGCTCATGGATTAAGCACAGGGTAGGTCGATATCAGCACAAGAACAGTGTGCTGGGGCTGTTCTCGCTCTTACAGAGTTCAGTGTCGGGCTGCAAACTGTGACCCTCAGGCCAAACCCTGGTTTTGCCTGTCACCTAAGAATGGGTGTTTTATCCTCCACTTCTCTTATAAAATATCAAAAGAAGAATATTTTGTGACTCATGCAAGTCCTACGATTTCAGTCCATGAATAAAATATCGTTGGAACACAGCCACGCCTCTTCGCTTACAGACTGTCCGCAGCTGTGTCTGTGCTAAAAGCACAGCTGAGTGCAGTCAGCGCTGAGGGCTCCATGGCCCTGTACAGAAAAAGTCTCCCGGCCCCTGGATTAGCACGTAAGGTATGACGATCCCATTTTATGGATGAAGAAACAGAGGCATAGAAAGGCTATTACTCAAGGTGACACAGCCAGAAGTTGCAGAGCTGGGACTAACTGCAGGCAGTGTGACCCCAGAGCCTGGCACGAGATCACGTCATCATGTCATCATTTTGCATCCAATCAGTGTCTGTGCCTTTTGAGGGTGAGGCTCGAGTCAGTTCCGGTGGGAGGAGGAGAAGGCTGGACATGGCATTATGGGGCAGAAGGAACTCCTGCAGCCACAGCCTGCATGTCAGGACTGCTTCCCAAGCAAGGTTGGCGCTAATGGAGGCAGGAGTGTTAGTGAAAGAGCAGGGCCTGTGGGCCCCTGCCTGGCCCAGGGACACCTGGTCCAACCTGATCCCAGGCCTGTGGCGGCTACAGCCATCTTGTTCCATGCGGTGGTTCACAGGACCTGGGGGGCGGGGGGGCAGGGCGCTGCAAGGAGGCCTGGCAGCCAGTGGGGAAGAGGTCACCATGACCCCAGGCTGTCTGGAATGCCTTGAGGAGTGGGCTTAGAAGCCAGGGCTGATGCAGGCAAGCATCAGGTTACAGAGGGCGCCAGCCTGGCTGCCATCCATGCCAGGCTGGGTGGCTGCAGCCAGTGCAGACCGGGAACTTGCAGCGGATGCCTGCCTGGACATTGCCCGGAGGGAGCTTCCTCCTTCTCCCCACGGCACAGTCATGGCATCAGCATGATGTCACCCGTAGGAATGTTTCCAGCGAGGAGGGGTTGCTGCTGGCTCTGTCCAAGGTGAGGCCATGAGCACCTGGAGCCAGCAGCTGCCATTTGTCCCCCAGGACAGGTGCCATCAGACCCCGTGCTCCAGCCACTCCTTCCTGCCTGGCACCGACCTCGGGGCGTATGCTCCTGTGAGGCCAAGTGGGGCCCTCTCCCCCCTCTGCCCATGCCTCCAGGCCGGGTACACATGCCACCACCGCTGTAATGTCTCCACACACCTTTGCTGCCCCGAGAAGCTGGAGCCCCCTCCATTATAGCATTTCCATCCCCTGATAGATTCTGTGTCCCTTTGTCTGTCTTACACTAAATGGTGAACTCGGAGAGCAGGAATGGTCTTGTCTCTTTGTCCCCAGACTGGGGCAGGATTGAGAAGGTGATGGCATTTAGGGGCAGTTTATGGAGCTAATAAGAATAACAATGGCTGGTATTTGTCAAGCACTCCCTGTTTGCGGCTTCTGCTAAGCACCTCGCACACATCAGCTCGTGGGACTGTCACACACAGGTATTCTCGCAAACAAGGAAACTGAGGCCCAGAGAGTTCTATGGGCCCCACCACTCGGGTGCGAACCATGATGCAGAGCCTATGGGAGCTCTCCGCAGGGGCGGAGCCCACCTCCCCAAGAAAGTGCCCTCGGTCCTCTCTGGCTTCAGGTCCAGCCTGCCCAGCTGAAAGGCCCTCTTGTGCCAAGATGGCAGGGGCAGGGGCAGGGAGAACCTCTTCACTCCCAGACCTTTGGACAAGCAGCCCCCATGGCCAGGAGTTACTGTCTCCAAGGGACAATGACTCCATTTGTAGGTCAAGGTTACGTTTGTTCTCAGACTTTCTGCACCTCTGTCCTCCCTGCTCCTCTGACTCCCTTCCCAGCCCCCTGAGTCCCAGACCCTAAGTGTCCCCACAACCCACACATGTCCCGGGAACAGAGACACCTCAAACTCAACCAGGCTCCTGTGAGCTGCACCCAGGAGAGGAGATAGCTGGCAAACACGCTGACCGCTCCTGGGGCTGCACCGCAAGCGGGAGCTCTGGACTGGACAGAGCCCGCGTTGGAGGGTGTGGCTCAGGCCACCCGGAGGCCAAGCAGGCGAAGAGGAGAGAGGATGGAGCCCAGGGACCTCTGTGCTTCCGCAGCAGCTGGAGCATGAGCTGGAGCCTGGACACGAGGCTCCCTCTTCCCGGCCCCACTCTGACCCTCCTGTTGCTGTGCAAAGCCATTATGCTACAGATTTCATGGCTCCATTGATATGAGTACTCCCAATGAGTCAGACCATAAACACAAAAGGTAGATTAGCATTTTCCAGGGGTGAGGGAGAGGGGAGGAGGCGGAGTGGCTGCTCAGTGGGCACGGGGTCTTGTGCGGAATGAAGACGCTTTGGGACTAGAGGGAGGTGAGTGTACGAAATGCCACTCAACTGGACACTTTAAAATGGCTAATTTTATGTTGCGTGAATTTTTCCTCAATAAAAAAAGTTTAAAAAATTAATTTGTTTAAATAAAGTATGAGTTGACAAAGAAAAATGAGAAATTAAACTAAAAAGATGAGCAAGATGCACTGATGGTGGAGATCACTGGGAGCTGGGGCGGAGGGGGGGGAGGGGGAGGAGGGAAGGGGGGAGGGGGGCGGGCGCCGCGGCGCTGCTCAGAGGCACGCAGCCAGAGGTGGTGGCAAGTCAGCTCCCGCCTCAGGGGGGCGCACACGGGGCTTGCGTTCCTGCTTTTTAACCGCACATTTGTGTTTCTGCACTCCTCTGAAGAGCACGGTTTTGCACAATTTGAAAAATCTTAGAAAAGAAAGAAAATGGTGAGTAGTGGTCACTTAAGGATCTGGGGATATAAACAGTACCCTAAAAGCAACGTGGTGTTTCAGGAAACGCGCGAGGGGCAAATGTCCCCTCCCCACTGGCGGAGGCGGCGGAGCCCTCCCCCAGGGGGAACCCTGGGCACCCACGCAGCCAGGCGCCCTGCCCCGCGCTGAGGCAGGTCCGCTCCTCTGCTGAGGCAGGGCCAGCCCAGATGGCGAGGGCCGGATTCAGCAGGATTCCTGGGACTCGGGCGTTAATTGCAGGCTGCAGGCTGAGGCGCCTCACTGTGCCCAGCCGGAAGCTGGAGGAGCTGGGAGGTGATAGGAGCTATCAACCTCCTTCAGCCTCTCCGCCCCGCCCACCGGCAAGCGCAGGCGGCCAATAGGACAGACTCATTTTTTAAAAAATATATTTTATTGATTTTAGAGAGGAAGGGAGAGAGAGATAGAAACATCAATGATGAGAGAGAATCATTGATTGGCTGCCTCCTGCACACCCATACTGGGGATGGAGCCTGCAACCCAGGCATGTGCCCTTGGCTGGAATCAAACCTGGGACCCTTCAGTCCGCAGGCCGACGCTCTATCCATTGAGCCAAACCAACTAGGGCACAGACTCATTTATTTTTTTGAAATATATTTTTATTGATTTCAGAGAGGAAGAGAGAGATAGAAACATCAATGATGAGAGGGAATCATTGATTGGCTGCTTCCTGCACGTTGGACCGAGCCCGCAACCCAGGCATGTGCCCTTGACCGAATTGAACCTGGGACCCTTTGGTCTGCAGGCCAACGCTCTGTCCACTGAGCCAAACCAGCTAGGGCAAGAGGACAGACTCTTATGTGACAGCTCTATTTGCTGACTAACTGCATGCACTCAGAAATCTGACAGTTGCCTTTTGTTCTTTTTAAATAACACTACCAAAAATGCACATTTGTTTTCATAAAAGTAATAAATGTTGTGTTAGGAATCTTGCCTGCAAATGCCAAAAACCTAACTCACATTGGAAGCCCCAGACATGTGTCCCATCTCTTCCCACCCCACAGGAAAGCAGGCTTCTCTCTCACAACGATTCCCAAAATCAGCATGACCCCATGGGCTTGCGTGGACACACTTGGGCCACGGGTCTTGACCGAAGAACGGACACTGGGCGATGAAACACTGTGGCTGCCAGGCCTGCCGTGTGCACTTCTGTGTGCACTGGGCAGGCGTCTCACCTGCGAGCCACCTATAGCGCAAGAGCGGGCGGGAAGGTGGTTGCCACAGAGCCGCTGTCCTGCTGCTGTCATAAGAAGAAGGGAGTGGGCTGGTTCAGAAACCTGCTGCGGGAATTCAGAAAGCACAGAGGGAGGATCCAAGATGGCGGCGTAGGTAAACACCTAAACTGCTGCCTCGCACAACAATTTCAAAACTACAACTAAAAGACAAAACGTCTATCACCCAGAACCACGGGAATGCTGGCTGAGTGGAAGTTCTGCAACTAGAAGGAAAGAGCAAACAGCATTGAGGGGTGCACAAGCGCTGAAAAGCTGAGGTACAGAGACGCGCGAATTGGGCTGGCGACGGGCATCTGGGAGCGCTGCTGTTTTCAACCCGAAGGGAGATAAGCTCCCGATTACTCCGAACTCCAGTTTCTGGGGAGACGCGGGGGACCCAAACTCCTACGGGGAGAAGCTGGACTGTCGGCCGTGGGGTCGGAAAGTGAGGGAGGCTTGCTTGCAGGGCTGCGCGCAGGAATAATTGTTTATTGTGCTGGGGCGCAGGACACGGGGACATGGTCGGAGACGCAGAGCCAGCTTACTGGCAGCCATTGCTGTTTGCCACACCCTAGCCTAGTGATGCCCTGAGACCCTGCCCTGCACAACCTACAAACCCACCCAAGCTCCAAGCAGCAGCTTTAGCATATGAATGGCCTGCCCTATCGCAGCTTAACATAGCAAACTTGCAGCCCAGGTCAGACAGCTCCAAAACCTCCAAACCCCAAGCAAAGAGGAGAAAACTGTAGTTCTCGCTGTAGCTCCTGCTGGGTGGCCTCAGACAGTAGCTAACCTGCACCCCATTGGAGATCCAGAAGCCAGTGTACCTAGTGGTCAGTGTGAGACACCAGATTGCAACTCCTCACATCCATAAGTGACACATTCAAGAGGCAGACTCAGTGAGCACCAAAGCCCCACTGAAACAAGTCCTACACCATAAGCGTGTCTCCAGTGCAGCAGCTCTTCCATTATAGACACAGTGGGTCCTCACAGCCAATTGGCCTGGAGGTCAATTCCTCCCAGTGTACCAACAGCAATCAAGGCTTAACTACACCAAGACTTTGCACTCAGCCCACAAAGAGGTGCACCAGGAGCGTCCACCTCAGGTGATTGGGGAGGCTGAGCTACTGGCCCCTATAGGTCACCTACCACACAAAGCCACTCCATCAACACAGGGAAGCAGCAAAATGCGGAGACAAAGAAACATGTCACGAATGACAGAAATGGAGGAAAGCAAACTACTGGACGACATAGAGTTCAGAACCACATTTATAAGGTTACTCAAGAATCTTCTAAAAACCGCTGAGGAACTTAGTGAGACCTTTAAGGATCTTAATGAGAATGCCAAAAAAATGGAAAAGGACCAGTCAGAAATTAAGCATACACTGTCTGAAATAAAGAATATACAGAAACTCAACTGTAGATCAAAGGACCCCAAGAATCAAACCAAAGATCTGAAACATGAGGAAACAAAAAACACCCAACCAGAAAAACAAAAAGAAAAAAGAATCCAAAAATATGAAGATAGTGTAAGGACCCTCTGGGACAACTTTAAGCGTACCAACATCCGAATTTTTGGGGTGCCAGAAGAAGAGAGAGAGCAAAATATTGAAAACCTATTAGAAGAAATAATGACAGAAAACTTTCCCTACCTGGTGAAAGAAATAGACTTACAAGTTCAGGAAGCACACAGAACCCCATACAAGAGGAATCCAAAGAGGACCACACCAAGACACATCATAATTAAAATGCCAAGGGCAAAAGACAAAGAGAGAATCTTGAAAGCAGCAAGAGAAAAACGGTTAGTTACCTACAAGGGAGCACCCATACAACTGTCAGCTGATTTCTCGGCAGAAACTATGCAGGCCAGAAGGGAGTGGCAAGAAATATTCAAAGTGATGAACAGCAAGAACCTACAACCAAGATTACTCTACCCAGCAAAGCTATCATTCAGAGTTGAAGGTCAGATAAAGAGCTTCACAGACAAGAAAAAGCTAAAGGAGTTCATCACCACCAAACCAGGATTACATGAAATGCTGAAGGGTGTTCTTTAAGAAGAGAAAGAAGAAGAAAAAGGTAAAGATAAAAATTATGAACAACAAAATGACATCAAATACATACCTACCAACAAGTGAATCTAAAAATCAAGTGAATAAAAAAATCTGAAGAACAGAATGGACTGGTGAATATAATAGAATCAGGGACATAGAAAGGGAGTGGACTGACAATTCTCTGAGGGGTGCGGGAAGAGATTGGACAAAAAGCTTACACCTATGGATGAAGACAGTGGCGGGGGGTAAGGGCATGGGGTGGGGTGGGGAATCAGGTGGAGGGAGCTATGGGGGGAAAAAAGAGGAACACCTGTAATAATCTGAACAATTAAGATTTATTAAAAAACAAACAACAACAACAAAAAAAACCAGAAAGCGCAGAGGAAAAACACAGTGCGGCTTTCTCCCATCATGGCAGGCTTTCTTCCTAGAGCCTCCGCGTTATCTTTTCATACCTGAGGGAACTCACTCACGCTCAGAGGATGCCCAACCAGCACCGAGACAGGGATTCAAGGAAGAACATGAGAAAGAGAAGAAAAGCAGAGGGAGCTTCGGCAAGACAGTGAGGCTGGCTCTTCGTGGTTCCCCGTCCAACTCCTGTGGCCATCCCATCGCTGGTCTCCACCAGCCCCAAGACAAACTTCTGCCTCCTTCAATGCTCCAGTCACCCACCCACCCACCATCAATGTGTTTACCCACTCATATGGCCATTCACAAGCCCATCCACCATCTTTGCACCGCCCATACAATAATTATCTTCTAAACTCTGAAGTCAGCCCTAACCGGTTTTGCTCAGTGGATAGAGCATCAGCCTGTGGACTGAAGGGTACTGGGTTTGATTCCAGTCAAGGGCACATGCCTGGGTTGCAGGCTTGATCCCTGGGGGACAGGAGTGGTTATATGCAGGAGGCAGCCAATCAATGACTCTCTTTCATCATTATGTTTCTGTCTCCCTCTCCCTTCCTCTCTGAAATCAATAAAAATATATGTTAAAAAAAAAACGAAAACTCTGAAGTCAGACTACCTGGTCCTAGGACCTGGTTTAAATCCAAGTCCCAACACTTTCAGCTGTTTGGCTTTGGTCAAGCTACTTAACCAATCTGTACCTCAGTTTTCTCATCTTTAAAAGGGGGCTAATAACAATTTCCACTGCATAAGATTGGTTTTGAGGATAAAATGAAATAAGGCAAATACTAAAAGCTTGGCTAGTAGTCTGACTCACAAAAGATCCTCGGTAAAGTGTTCTAGCATTAGGTTTCTGTTGTTTTTATAACATTTAGTGTTTTTATTATCAGACATTAGCCAGGTAACTGAATGGGCTAAGATTGGACCAGCACAGCAATTTTTCCTTCTTTGCTGCCCTTGAGGCAAATTATGGCTACAAAGAACTGTGAGGAATCAAGGAAATGTCCTCCAGGACTTACTGATAAAAATAAACAAAAAACTACTGTATCTTAATTTTATAAAAAGGCAGCTCAGATTTGCAACTCCTAAAAGTCCTCAAGGTATGGCCCTGCGATCTGCTGTTGCTGATTAAACTTCCTGGCTGAGGGCTGGGTAAACTGGACTACTGGAAGCCCCCATTTTAATGTGGGTGGGGGGGGTGGGGGGGGACAGACAGGCACCAGCCCACCCCTCACATCCTTGATGGGTTGTTAAAAGAAACTGACAGTCTTACAGAAAACCTCATCACTTCTCCCTCCCGGGCAGAGATGTCAGGGAAGGGAAGACCCTCAGGAGGCCACTAGCTGGATCTCCAGAGGAACACTGGATTTAGGTCTCTGAACCAAGGCTTGAGACCTTGAAATAATGTTCCAGGCCCTCACGAGTGATGTCGCAGTTCATGAAATAAGGGGAGACTATTGTGGATGAAGAGGGGTTCTACGAAAGTCACCTCACAGGTGATCTGATCATAAATTCCTAACTGGGCAGGTCATGGTGGGTAGCCACACCCCTGATATATAACTTCTTTGGTGAAAGGTTTTTCTTTACCATAAGCAAGCCCTGTCCACTGCTCTTATACATCTAGGTCAGTGGTCAGCAAACTGCGGTTCCCAAGCCACATGCAGCTCTTTGGCCCCTTGAGTGTGGCTCTTGCACAAAATACCACGGCCTGGGCAAGTCTATTTTGAAGAAGTGGCGTTAGAAGAAGTTTAAGTTTAAAAAATTTGGCTCTCAAAAGAAATTTCAATCGTTGTACTGTTGATATTTGGCTCTGTTGTCTAATGAGTTTGCCGACCACTGATCTAGGCTAACACAGCTTTGAAATTCCAGAGTGATCCTCCTTTTCAGATCCTTTGGGAAAACACATATTCTTGTTAACTATTCTGTAATCCCCACCTTGCTTTCTCCCACCTCCATGCGATCTTCCTTAGTTCCCCCCTAATTCCAGACGCACAAAAGCAGCTGCAAACTCTCATTCTGGAAAGCATTTTCCTCAGTCTGTCGAGATCTTGCTTCCGGCATAGCCTCTCTTTCTCAAATACATTCTCATAAAACCTCTCTGCAGATGTGGTCGTTCTTATGCTGACACTGTGGCTGCCCTGAGCGGGCCAGCTTGCTCCAGAAGCTCTGCACTGATTGTGAAAAGAGAGAAAAGAACAGGATCAGGGTTTGGCATGGGGCCTAAATCAAAGGTCATCTATGGCCAGAGGAGGGCCCAGCCCATAGTCAGGGTCAGGGGTCAATCTGTGGTCAGAATCAGGGTTCAACCCGGGCGCAGTCCATGAGCAGGTCCGTGGTCCTGATAACCCTGCTTGTTATTGGTGGTGGCTGCTTCCTTGCCCACAGGTGTTTCTCAAGGTGCCCTTGACTTTCTCCTGGCACTTGACCTTTCTGTCACTTCCATGTCATTTCTTATACTCTTCCTTCGAAGTCCTGGCACAAGTCATACCAGCCCTGTTCATTCTTGCCCACCTCACCCACCATCACCCCGTGAAGACTTCAGCCCCGATACCCTGTTTTGTTCTTGTATTTGTGCTTTTGTCGTGTGGCAGATACCCCAGCTCACGATGGTTTTGGCAAAGGAGAGGGAGGGAGGGTATTTTCACTCACTGAAATGAAGTGATCGGGTGCATCCAGCTTCAGGCATGGATGGGCCTAGTTGTGCAGTCAGCTGTTGGGACTCCATCCATCCTTTTCCCCATCGCCATGGTCTCCTTGCCTTTATGCTTAGACCACTTCGCTTATACAGTGGAAAGATGGTCTTCCCCCAGAGATCCTTCTTCCCCCAGCTTTCATAAATCAAACGCACCAGAGGAATCTGATTTGTCCTGCTTGGGTCACATGGCCAACTCTGAACCAATCACTGTGGCTGGAGGATGGGGTATTCTTGTTGGCCGTTTTTGCATCACATACCCATCCCTGCTAAGGGCGAGTTCTACCCAAATCACACGAATCCCCGAAGAATGGTGGCTGAGCAAACAAGCATAGGTCCTAACCTTGAGCAAATTGAACTTGAACTGGGAATGACTCACTCAGTCAGGAGACCTCACAATTCCCTGAGTTCCTCCATTCTGATCACTTCCGTCTCCATTCCTCTGTAGCCACCCACTCTCAAGGCTACCTTTTGGATATAGACATACCTCCTCTCCCTCCACCTTTCCTACTCTGTCCTCTCTCCACCCCGCTTCTTGACCCAATCCGAATCTCAGGACCCTCAGTCTTCCCTAGGTTTCCAACTAATCGGCCCTCTTCCTTACTTTCTTTCCATCTTTCACCTTCACACCCCTGGCCAGTCCAAGTGGGTTTTCTCTCTTCCTGCCAGTGGGCTCACCAGTGGGCACAGTCTCGGGTTTGTGCCATTGTACACATCTATGGTAATGTCAGTGACATTGCATGACGCTTCTCAAACTTTAATATGCACATGACTCACTGGGGGGTCAAATTTAAAATGCAGATGCTGACTTCTTAGGTCTGGAGTGAGGTGTGAGGATCTAAACAGGGGTGGGCAAACTTTTTGACTCGAGGGCCACAATGGGTTCTTAAACTGGACCAGAGGGCCGGAACAAAAGCATGGATGGAGTGTTTGTGTGAACTAATATAAATTCAAAGTAAAGGAGCGGAGGGGAGAGCAAGAGAACCGGATAGAACAGCCGGATCCGGCCCGCGAGCCGTAGTTTGCCCACGGCTGGTCTAAGAGTTCCCAAGTGAGGCCGAAGCTGCTGAACAGCCAGGTTTTAGCAATCCTCCCCTTCCATGTTGCCCCAACTTCCCTGCAGGGGTGAACCATCTGGGCACTTGTTAAATATAAAGACGATTAATTTCTTCCTGGAATTTCTCATTGAGTAGGTATGGGCCAGAGACCTAGGCACTCCGTTATTTTAACACATTCTGAGTGAGTTTTAACTCCCGGGATAATTGGGAAATACTTCTGCCTCATGGTGATTTGGTTGGATGAGTCATTTTGGCTTTCAGGTCTTCCCTGTCATCCATAAGTTCCACATCTGGTCTCCAGAGAAAACCCAGGTGGGTTGGTGTGAACTCTCCTGTCAGGACACTCTAGCTGTACCTCCTCTTGTCTTAGTTCTTTTCTATCCGGTCTTGGAGAAAAAGGCATGTATTCACCTTGGCCCATCCCACCGCCTTTCTCAGACGCCTTGTTCGGTGCCAGCTCCCCCCATGCTGCCTTCGCCTCTGCCCCCTCCCGCCCCACGTCTGCCTTTAGAGACTCTCCTGCCCTAAAACCCCTCCCCACTGAGACCCCGTCTTCCTCCTCCCTTCACACCAAGCTGTTTATTTGTTTGGTCACTCTCTCTATAGTTTACAATGCTATCATTTAAAAAGTGGTATTTTAAAAATCAGTGGACTTATTTTTTAAACTTTTAAAAATGTCTTTTTATTTTGAAATCATTTTAGACTTACAGGCGAGTCACAAAAATAGAGCAGAGTTCTTGGATCCCCTTCATGCAGCTTTCCCTGAGGTAATATCTCACAGAACCATGCACAATGGTCAAAACCAAGAAACTGACATGCCGCAATGCTAGAAACTAAACTACCAACTTCATTCGATGTCACCAGTTTTTTCACTATTGTCCTAAAAGTGTATATTTTTAATTGTACAAGGTCTTTCAATCGTTCCTTTAAAAATTAGAATGCACATCAATGGCATCTTTAAAAATTGGAAAGTACAAATATAAAAAGAGGAAAAAAAATCTTGGTCACCAAAATCACCAAAACCACCATCCAGACACAACTACAGCTAGTATTTTGTTGTTCCTCCTGCAATGTTTTACCCACATAAATCTATATTTCACACAAATATACTCACCCTGCCCCATAATCTGCTTTCCCCACTAAATAGTATTTTATAAATAGCCTTCAGTTTTTAGTAATTATAACTCTAGATAATAATTTTTACTTTAATAAAATTTTTAATTTAACTTTTTAATTTAAATTTTTTATTGTTGACACTTTACAGATGTCCCTCATTTCTCTGCCCTTTGCCTACCTCCATCCAGCTCCCCCTCCCCCGCCATTGCCACACTGTTGTCTGTGTCCACAGGGTATGCATATATGTTCTTTAGCTAATCTCTTCACCCTCTTTATCCAGCCCCACCCCCTCACACCTCGCACCTCTGACATTTGTCAGTCTGTTCCATGTATCCACGTTCTGGTTCTATTTTGTTTATCTGTTTATTTTGTTCATTAGATTCCACATATTAGTGAGCTCATATTCCATTGTGTAAAAATACCACAGCTTTTTTATCCTCTCATCTACTGATGGGCACTTGGGCTGTTTCCAGATCTTAGCTATTGTAAATAACACTGCTATGAACATAGGGGTGCATATATTCTTTCTGATTGGTGTTTTGGGATTCTTAGGATATATTCCCAGAAGTAGGATCACTGGGACAAAAGGCAGTTCCATATTTAATTTTTTGAGAAAACTCCATGCTGTTTTCTTTTTTTAATAAGTCTGGGTTTGATTTGTTTTTAATATATTTTTATTAATTTCAGAGAGGAAGGGAGAGGGGAGATAAAAACATTAATGATGAGAGAGAATCATTGATTGGCTGCCTCCTGCATGCCTCACACTGGGTTGGAGTCCGCAACCTGGGTATGTGCCCTGACCAGGAATTGAACCATGACCTGGTTCATAGGTCAATGCTCAACCACTGAGCCACACCAGCTGGGCAACTCCATATTGTTTTCCACAGTGGCTGCACCAGTCTGCATTCCTACCAGCTGTGCACTAGGGCTCTTTTTAAATCCACATCGTTGCCAGCACTTATTGTTTATTGATTTGTTGATGGTAGCCATTCAGACAGGTGTGAAGTGACACCTCATTGTAGTTTTAATTTACATCTCCCTGATGATTGTGACCTTGATCATTTTTTTATATGTCTCTTGGCCATCTGTGTGTCCTCTTTGGAGAAGTGTCTGTTCAGGTCCTTTGCCCATTTTTTAATGAGATAGTTTGTCTTCTTGGTTTTGAGTTGTATAAGTTCTTTATATATTTTGGAAATTAATCCCTTATTGGATGAATCATTGGCAAATATGTTCTCCCATGGAGTGGGTTCCCTTTGCATTTTGTTGGTTTCCTTTGCTGTGCAGAAGCTTTGTAATTTGATGTAGTCCCATTTGTTTATTTTCTCCTGTGTTTTCCTTGCCCTTGGAGACAGCAAAAATATTGTTTCAAGAGAGGTCTGATATTTCATTGCCTCTGTTTTCTTCTAGGATTTTTAGGGTTTTGTGACTTACATTGAAGTATTTTATCCATTTTGAGTTTATTCTTGTGTATGGTGTAAGTTGCTGGCCTAGTGGAATTTTTTGCATGTACCTGACCAGTTTTCCCAACACCATTTGTTGCAGAGACTGTCTTTACTCCATTGTATAGTATGCTCTTGCCTCCTCTGTCAAATATTAATTGAGCATGAAGGTGTGGGTCGATTTTTGGGCTCTCTGCTGTGTTTCACTTATCCAATATTCTTGTGCCAGTACCAGGCTGCTTTGACTACCGTGGCTTTGCAGTATAGTTTGATATCTGGTATTGTGATTCCTCCAACTTTGTTCTTTCTCAAGATTGCTAAGGCTACTCAGGGTCTTTTTGTTGTTGTTATTGTTCCATTTCTTTTTAAGTTTTTGATAGGTTCACATGGTTTAAAATTCAAAAGGTAGAAAAGAATATTTAGCCCAAATCATTCATTCTCATTTCCCACTCACCCAAACCCATCCTCTCCCAAATTATTATATAGATCAAAACATGTTAAAGGCTACAAGCATGTTCCAGGATGGATGTTATTATTTTACTCAGTCAATCCCTTATTACTGGATATTTAGGTTGTTTCCACTGCTTTACATTATATATGACACTTTGATTTAACAACCTTACACCGTTAACTTTGCCCAGTTGTATAATTATTTCCTTAGGGTAAGTTCCTAGTGAGTGTTGACTCTTTGTGGGGAGGGGTCTTTTTGTTTCAAATTTCTTTTTACAAAAATTACATACCACTTCCCTACACTCGGGCCCACACAGTCTAACAGACATACCAATCAGGTGGTGGTGGTGTTTTAATCTGCATTTCTTTTGTAACCAGAAATGTTGAGGCAAGTTTATTCGGTATCTGTGTACAGGTAAATTTCTTCACTGCCTCCACTTCTTCACTCCCTGTTGACTCTTCAACTCCTTACAATCTGGCATCCAGCTCCAACCCTCCCGCATCAAGATGCTCCAGCCCAGCTGCCACACAAACACCCAACCAAACAGTCCCTTCCCTTCCTCACCTGTACAATTTCCCTTTGTCACTGAACATTGTAGATCAGGCCATCCATCCTTTTAAAAAACTTTTGTGGTTGTTAGACTAAGCCCGTTTTTTTAAAATCCAGCTTTGTTTAAGAATTCACAATTTTCTGTATCTAATTCGAGTTTGTCAAACATATTCAGTCATGTAACCATCACCACCATGATCATAACCTATACTAGTTCCATCACTACAAAAAGTGCCCTTGTGCCTCTCTGCAGGCACTCCCTTCCCATCCCCACTCCTCGGCAACCAATAATCAGCTTTTTATCTCTAGAGTTTTGTCTTTGCTCAAATTTTATGTAAGTGGAATCATATAGGACTTGGGATTTTGCTTCTGGATTCTTTCACTTTACATAAGGCTTTAAGCTTCATCACTGTTGTTGGGAGTATCCTTCATTCCTCTTTACTTCGTTCCTTTACTCTGTTGTGTGGATATACCAGTTTATTTACTCATCCCCAGGTTGATGGACTTTGGGTTGTTTCCAGTTTGGGGCTATTTTGAAAACAGCTGTTAAGAACATTCAAGTGGCCCGGCCGGCGTGGCTCAGTGGTTAAGAGTCAACCTATGAACCAGGAGGTCACAGTTCGATTCCCAGTCGGGGCACATGCGCAGGTTTCTGGCTTGGTCCCCAGTGGGGGGCATGGAGGAGGCAGCCAATTGGTCACTCTCTCTCATCATCGATGTTTCTATCTCTCTCTCCCTTCCTTTCTGAAATCAATAAAAAATATATTTTTTAAAACAGAATATTCAAGTACAAGTCTTTCTGTTACCATAGTGTTTTTTTGTTTTTTATTTCTCTTGGGTACATTTTTAGGAGTGGAATTACTGGGACACTGTGGATGTGTGTGTTTAACTTTGTAAGAAGCTGCCAACCTGTTTTCCAAAGTGGCTCCACCAGCGACGAATGGGAGTTCCAGTTGCCCCAATCTTCACCAGCATCACAGTGATTGGTTCGAATCCCCTGGTGAGTTTGATCTAAGGAAGCTGGGGGAAGAAGGGCCTCATTTTACTTTGATATGAATGAGCTGTCAAAGCAATATAGGCTTGGTGCACTTTGTACTGTTGGTCTTTATCATTTCAGCCATACTAATAGATTGGAGGTGGTATTTCATTGTGATTTAGCGTGCATTCCCTAATGACAAATGAATTGGAGCATCTTTTCTATGTGCCTATTTGCTACTCGTATATCTTCTTGGATTAAATTTTTAATTTTAAAAAATTAGGGTGACACACATTCATGGTTTTAAAATAATTCAAAAACTACAAGAGGGAGCCCTGGTCAGGTGGCTCAGTTGGGTGGAACATCGCCCTGTAAACCAAAAGGTGGTGGTTTGATTCCAGGCCAGGGCACATGCCCAGATTTTGGGTTTGATCCCTGATGGGGGCACATGCAGGAGGCAACCCATGGATGTCTCTCTCTCTCTCTCTTTCTCTCTCCTGGTTCCTGGTTTTGGCCTTCTTTCTCTGATTTTTTTCCTTCTCCATCTTCTTTGCTGGCTTCCCTTCCTCCATTTTCCTTCTTCAAATGGTGATTCTTCATGGTTTTCTCCACAGCCCTCTGCTCACTCTACTTCACACTTCTGGGCTCTTCTGTTCTTGCCCTCAGCTGCCATTGTCCCCTCCTTATATACAATTCCAAGCTCTGGGAACTCCAAATCCACATTGTCAATTGCCTTCTAGAAATTTCTACTTCAACACCCATCAAACAACTAAGTCTATGTTCAAAACTGGACTTGGTCTTTTCCCTTTCAAAACTTTCCATCTTCCCAAAATGTCAGCTGGTGGCACCTCCATCTAACCAGGTAGTCAGACAACAACCTAAAGGTCATTCCACCCTGCCCCCAATCCATTTGTAGTGGGTGGTTAGATGGGCCAGCTGCAGAGGGTTGCCAGGGCGGAGAGCCCCGGGGGCCTAGCAACAGGCAAAAGTAAGAGGGCTTGTACTCCCCTACCCTTAAGCATTAACCCCTGGAGATGACATCTAGGCCTCAGCTGTGTTTCAGCTCCAAGCCCAGAACAACAGCAAAACCAGGCAGAGGGACACCGTGCCTGACTTCGGAACCAGCTGCAATGACTAATGACCTGCTCCCCAGCGCCAACCAATCAGTGGAGACCAGGACCCTAAGGAGACACAACAGGAAAGCTGACGCTATTGGATCCTCCCTGGACCGCAGATGAAAGAGCTTAGGATGGAGGACCCATCTCGGCTCCCTATGGAGCATAACCCAGCCTTTCCCAACCTGCTCCCTTGGTGCATTTTCTCTCTCTCTCTCTCTCTCTCTCTCTCTCTCTCTCTCTCTCTCTCTCTCTCTCTCTCTCCCCCCTATGCTCCGAGGACCTTCCTTTTGCTGTAACTTGTTTCCTGAGCCCATTTCTTCTATGGCTCACTTCTTCTACCTCTATGACTTTCGAAATAAACTTTCTCTTCTGTTTTGAGTCTTGGCTCTGAATCCTTTCTTAGCCAGAACTCGAGGACTGAGGTTGCTGAGCTGAGGTTGACACCTGGTGCCATTTTCTGCCACTAACACAATCAGTCACCACGCCCTTAAATGTCAAGCAGCCTTATAAGAAAGTGGCTCCGATGCCTTAAACCAGAGCCTTGACTTAGACATCTTCATCGGGGCTCCTTCACCCCTTGGCCTGCACGGCTCTCCGCATGGTCCCATGGTCATTCTCTTATCTGATGTTTCCATGACACTCAGCTAGCTCTTTTTGTCTTAGGGATTTACTGTGATTAGGAAGTTACTGAAAGTTGAGATGTTTTACAAGAGCAATGGCAGCTCAGGGCCTCATCTGCAGATGCAGCCACAGGAAGTTTGGGACGGCGCAGGCCCAGGAAGGGGCCCTTCAGTTGCTGTTGGCTCTAAGAGATGCTGAAGATAAACCTCCAAACTGGGGCAAAGGTTCATCATAATTCACACTGATGACAGTCTTACTGCATTCCAGACACTACGCTAATGTGTTGCACACATGAGCTTATCAATCCTCACAATGTCCTATGGCACGAGTACAGTGGGCCCCTCATCTGTGATTGCACTTCCTGTGGTTTTAGCTATCCAGGGTCATCCTCAGTCTAAAATATTAAATGGAAAATTCTAGAAGTAAAAAATTTGTAAGGTTTAAATTGTGTCATTCTGAGTGATGAAATCTCTTGCCATCCCATGCCTGGGACATGCATTATCTCTTTGCCCAGTGTATTGACTGTGTGCGCTCCCTGCCTGCAGGTCACTGAGCCTTCAGATCATTTATCAGAGAGAGCCCACATTCACATACTTTTATTACAGTGCAGTGTTACAATTGCTGTATTTATTATTAGTTATTGTTAATCTCTTACTGTGCCTAATCTATAAATTAAACTTTATCATAGGTATATATGTATGGGGGAAAGCATAGTATACAGTGCGGTACTATCTAGGGTTTTAGGCATCGACTGGGGCTCTTGAAACATATCCCTCTGTTGACAGGAGGAACTAGAGTTCTAGTCTTATCCCTGTTAGGGTCACCGAAGGAGGAACGCACGAGGTCAAAGTGGTGATGGATTATGGACTTAATAGGTCATCTGGATACCAGATGCGCTGACCCCCAAAATGGTGCCAGCCCCCAGGGACAGGGAGTCAGAGGTTTTAAAGGACTCTAGGTGGGCTTTTCCAGGCCAGAGAATTCTCTGGGCAGGTCAGGATCCTGAGAAGGTCCGGAGCGGGGAGATAACGGTCTTAGCAAGTGGGATGTGGTCTAAGCGAAAGGGAATGTCCATTGTGAAGTGGCCTAAAGATCAGTTCCCAGGAGAGGGGTATGGATTTAGTTATTTGGTTAAAACTAACAACCTCCATTTTACACAAAAGGAAATTGAGGCTCCGAGAACTGAAGAAACTTTTTTTTTTTCACGCAAAATACTTCACGTACACACTTCACCACACTCCAGCACAGTGGCTCACTGAGGCCCTGGAGAACTCGGCTGCAGACACGCCACGGCAGTTAGTGCGGCGTCAGAGGGCTGCCCAATGCCCCGCCCTGGCTCACTGCTTGCCTGAGCCCTGAGAACAAGTTCCTGATGCCCACTGGCAGGCTGTCCCCACCACAGGCGACCTCAGGGCACCAGCCCAGGTTAGGAGAGCTCGGCTCCCTCCATCCTCGGCCTGTCTTGTTCCCTGGATCTTTTCTGATCACCGGCCGCCATCTGGGCCCAAGACAAAAACAGTGTGTTGTCCTAGCCAGTTTGGCTCAACGGATAAAGCGTCAGCCTGCAGACTGAAGGGTCCTGGGTTTGATTCCTGGTCAGGGCACATGCCTGGGTTGTGAGCTCCATCCCCAGTAGGGGTCATGCAGGAGGCAGCCGATCAATGATTCTCTCTCATCATTGATGTTTCTATCTCTCTTTCCCTCTCTCTTCCTCTCTGAAATCAATAAAAATTAAAAAACAAAAAACCAGTGCCTAGCTCTGAATCTCATGTGTATGCTTGGCTCTCCATAAATACTTTTTGAGTGACTAAAAGGCACTGCCCGTGCTCTGTAGACTAGAGGAAGGCAGATCAGTAAACAGAGTTAGAGTCCAGGTGGTGAGTTCTATGATGGGCACAATACAAGAGTTTCTAAGAACACAACATAGGGTGTCTACTTAGGGAGGCTTCCCGGAACACTTCCTGGAGGAAGGGAGGTTCATGCTGAGGCCTGAGGCAGGCTTGGTTAGCCAAGGGAAGGAGGATGAGGCAGAGGGAGAATGAGGTTTATCATAAGAGGAAAAGCCTCACCCCACAGACAGACAACAGGGAAGGGTGCCACTACAGCAGGCCAAAAACATCCAGGAGTTTCTGCAAGATACACTGAGCTTAAGCAGATGGAAGGGAGGGGTTGCCAAGCCATGATTCATTCCAGGTCGAGAGAGAAGCCCATTTACGGAGGAGATGGAAGGGACCAAAAGATTCCCGCGACCCCTGCCAACCCCAAGGACAGCAGCTGGGGACAGCAGTGGTGCAGTGGGCAGGGACGAGCAGGAACAAAACTTGATTCTGCTAAAGCGTCCACCAGGGTCTACCCATCCCAAGAGATGTGTTAGGTCAAACAGGTCACTCCTGAGCATGGCCCCAGTGAGACCAGCTGGGCTTGTTAAATCAGCAGCTACCACAAACCTGACATAAAATGAGGCCATTGGCACCAAAGTGAAATCCACTAGAGCATCCGCCTGGGGCTGAGGCCCCTCCCTGTCGCCACAGGTTGCTGACTCTCAAATAGGGCAAAGTGAAGGTACAGTAAACATACACTTCTCCCGCCTCTCTTTGTCTGGGCCAAAATGTTTAAACAGCCTATGTAACCCATCTTAACACCCAGCATTGAGCAAACACAGGCCTCCTTCTCTAAGAATGAGCAAACAGAGAATAATGATGGCATCCACAGAGCTGCAGGCTGGAAGCACCGGGACAGGAGGAAGGAGAGCAAACGTCCCCGAGCAAGTCACACTCACAGCCCAGAGGGCAAAGTGAAGGGCAAGGATTTGCTGATGTGTAATCTTGATATTTAGAGGCTATTAATCGCTCAAACAATTTTTTTAAATATTTTTATTGATTTCAGAGAGGGAGAGAGAGATTGAAACATCAATGAGAATCACTGATCCGCTGCCTCCTGCATGCCCCCCACTGGGGATCGAGCCTGCAACCCAGGCATGTGCCCTTAACTGAAATCGAACCCGGGACCCCTCAGTCCCCAGGCATACACTCTATCCACTGAGCCAAACCAAGTAGGGCTCTCAAACAATTCTTAAAAAGAAAATATCCCTAGAACATAAAACTATTCAGGAGATTAAAAAATATATTTCCTGAGATTAAATAGACCATAAAGGCAGTTAACAAGAGATTAGATGTCACCAAAAGGTGCTAAAGCTCAGAGAGAAATGGTAAAGAAAAACGATAAGCAGCTTGCGACGGAGGATGGTGGGACATCTCAGCCTCCATGATCACATGAGCCAGTTCTTTATAATAAATCTCTTTATGTACTTCTATTGCCTTATTATTTCTGTTTCTCAACTGTGACTGAGCAATAACACCATGACTATTTTATGCGTCAAGAGTGTTATGGTGGCAAGGGGCAGAAACCCAATTCAAGTCAGCATGACCTAAGGGGATTCACTGTTTTACGCAACTGAAACGTTCGGTCACATCATCCAGGCTTCACGAATGCCCTCATCTAGAGGCTCAGATGATCTCGCTGGGTTATCTCTCTCCCTCAGTCCTTCAGAAAGGCGTTCTCCATTCTGGTGGACAAAATGGACTCAAACAATCCAAGAGGTGTGTCTCGAGACAAAGAGGGAATCTCTCATCCCACATGCTGGGGAGAGTGTGATTGGCCTAAATTGTGTCAGTCACATCCACCTCTGAAGCAATCAAGGCAGGAAGATCTGATTGGCTGAGCCCATGTTTACACCCATTAAATTACCTAAATGCTATCAAACCATACAGATACCTGTGTTTAAATGGACTACAAAGTTGCAGTATCGATCCCCAGAAGGGAGAGTGCAGGAGGCAGCCAATCAATGATTCTTTCTCATCATTGATGTTTCTATCTCTCTCCCTCTTCCTTCCCCTCTGAAATCAATAAAAAAATATATATAAAAAAAGTTGACCACAAATTTCTTGACATTTCTTCCTTTGAAGCATGGAGATTAATTTGTGTTCCCTTAAATGTAGGCCAAACTTAGTGACTTCTTTCTAATGAATGGAATAAGGCAGAAGTGATAGTGTGGCTTCCAAAAACAGCCATAGGAGACATGGCCGCGCCCTCCTTCCGCCCTCTGGTATTGCTCTCTCAGGGGGCAGTGCAAGAACACTCAAGCAGCCCCATGGAGAGGTCCACCTGGGGAGGACCTCATGCCCCCCCCCCCAAGCAATCAACACACAGGTGGCAGCCAGGAGTGAGGCACCTGAGGAACGACTGCAGCCTCAGCTGACATCTCGATCTTCCCTCTGTGAGCCAGAACCTCCGTGCTAAGCTACACTTACTTCCATGGCTCACATAAACTGTGGCGACAATAAATGTTTGTTCTCCTTTAACACTATTAAGTTTGGGGATAGCCCTGGCTGATATTGCTCAGTAGTTAGAATGTTAGCCCATGTGCCGAAGGGTCACAGGGTCAATCCCAATCAAGGGCACATACCTGGGTTGCAGGTTCAATCCCTGGCCCTCGTTGGGGCACATGTAGGAGGCAACCAATCAATGTCTCTCTCACACCCATGTTTCTCTCTCTCTCTCTCTCTCTCTCTCTCTCTCTCTCCTCTCTCTCTCTCTTTCTCTCTCTCTCTCTTTCTCCCTCCCCCCTCCACTTTCTCTAAAAATCTATGGAAAAATCTCCTTGGGTGAGAATTAACCAAAAAAAAATTTAGGTATAATCTGATATTTCACAATAGAGAGCCAATACATGTATCATTCTGCATCATGAAAAGTCACTTAATATTGTGTTTTGTAGCTCTAGCCATATTGATACATGTAGACCAGGTTATTTTTACTATCAGGACCACATTTTACTCAGCCATGCCCTTATTTCTAGGCATCTAGATTTCTGCCATTACAAACCATGCCACCATGAACAACTTGTACATGCTTCCTTAGCATGTGAAAGAGCTTTGTAGACAATGCACAACAAAATTCTCCTGGAGAGGGCCAACTTGTTCTCTACAGCAAACATCTGAAGAGCACCTAGACGCCACCAGTGTCTGCGGGTGCCCCCCCCGCCCCCCCCGTGAGAGCTTGGTATGTCATGCTCTCAAACTTTGTGCCACTCTGAAGAGTGAAAAGCATCTCATTGGTCTCATTCAGATTCCCCAAACCCATGAGCAGGCCAGCTCAGAGCCTCGCACTGCCTGGCCGTGCTTTCCCAGGCTCGGGAAGCATCTTTGGGCCAAAGTCTTCAGCAACACTCACTGGACAGGAACCTCATCAGATGCCTCCCAGAGACTTGCATCTCCCAAGGGATTTCCCGTGACCATCCATTCCCCGGGCAAATTCTGCTCTTAGTAACGGGCCTGGTGGAATACCTAGAAACTCTTCAACTGGCCAGCCATTTCCAGGAAGGACATGGCTTCAGGCTGAGGTCTGGACTCAGTTCCAGTCCTGGGGCCAGCTCCGCCCCTCCCTCCCCTCAGGAAGTGTGGCAGCCTAGGGCTAAGGGCAGCAGCCAGCCAGGCGCTGAGCCAGAGTACAGAGTCTTCCCTTAAAAGGGCTCAAGAACTCTGCCTTCTGGAGGGTGGCCCAATGGGGCAAAGGGGATGGGGAAGCAGGAGACATCAGCAAGCTCCCCAGCATGAGCTGCAGGCACCTGCCTGAGCCCACATGCCACTGCTATGCCCTGGGGACCGGCCTCAGAGCTCCCTCAGAACTGGCCCTCACTAAACCCGGCCCACTGGCGTGTTTTGATTGGTCCATTTCATTGGAGAGAAATGCCAAAATGTGAAAACTGAAAGAAAGGCTTCCTAGAGAATTCTGGATTTCTGGCTTTTTAAAAAATATATTTTTTATTGAATTTTAGACAGAAAAGAAGAGAGAGAAAGAGAGACAGAGAGAGCACAAGCGGAAGCCAAACCAACTGAGCCACACCAGCCAGGGCTGGATTTCTAGCTTTAAAAAAAAAAATTGGTTTTGATCCAAGATGGCGGCGTAGGTAAAGACCTAAACTGCTGCCTCGCACAACAATTTCAAAACTACAACTAAAAGACAAAACGTCTATCACCCAGAACCACGGGAAAGCTGGCTGAGTGGAAGTTCTACAACTGAAGGAAAGAGAAAAGAGTATTGAGACGTGCACAAGCGCTGAAAAGCTGAGGTATGGAGGCATGCGAATCGGGCTGGCGATGGGCGACTGGGAGTGCTGCTCTTTTCAACCCAAAGGGAGACAAGCTTCTGATTACTCCGAACTCCAGTTTCTGGGGAGACGAGGGGGACCCAAACTCCTATGGGGAGAAGCTGGACTGTCTGCCATCGGGTCAGAAAGTGAGGGTGGCTTGCTTGCAGGGCTGCGCGCAGGAATAATTGTTTACTGTGCTGGGGCACAGGACGTGGGGACACGGTCGGAGACTCAGAGCCAGCTTACTGGCAGCCATTGCTGTTTGCCACACCCTAGCCTAGTGATGCCCTGAGACCCTGCCCTGCACAACCTACAAACCCACCCAAGCTCCAAGCAGCAGCTTTAGCATATGAATGGCCTGCCCTATCGCAGCTTAACATAGCAAACTTGCAGCCCGGGTCAGACAGCTCCAAAACCTCCAAACCCCAAGCAAAGAGGAGAAAACTGTAGTTCTCACTGTAGCTCCTGCTGGGTGGCCTCAGACAGTAGCTGACCTGCACCCCATTGGAGATCCAGAAGCCAGTGTACCTAGTGGTCAGTGTGAGACACCAGATTGCAACTCCTCACATCCATAAGTGACACATTCAAGAGGCAGACTCAGTGAGCACCAAAGCCTCACTGAAACAAGTCCTGCACCATAAGCGTGTCTCCAGCGCAGCAGTTCTTCCATTATAAACACAGCGGGTCCTCACAGCCAATTGGCCTGGAGGTCAATTCCTCCCAGTGTACCAACAGCAATCAAGGCTTAACTACACCAAGACTTTGCACTCAGCCCACAAAGGGGTGTACCAGGAGCGTCCACCTCAGGTGATTGGGGAGGCTGAGCTACTGGCCCCTATAGGTCACCTACCACACAAAGCCACTCCATCAACACAGGGAAGCAGCAAAATGCGGAGACAAAGAAACTTGTCACGAATGAAAGAAATGGAGGAAAGCAAACTACTGGACGACATAGAGTTCAGAACCACATTTATAAGGTTACTCAAGAATCTTCTAAAAACCGCTGAGGAACTTAGTGAGACCTTTGAGGATCTTAATGAGAATGCCAAAAAAAAAAATGGAAAAGGACCAGTCAGAAATTAGGCATACACTGTCTGAAATAAAGAATATACAGAAATTCAACTGTAGATCAAAGGACCCCAAGAATCAAACCAAAGATCTGAAATATGAGAAAACAAAAAACACCCAACCAGAAAAACAAAAAGAAAGAAGAATCAAAAAATATGAAGATAGTGTAAGGACCCTCTGGGACAACTTTAAGCGTACCAACATCCGAATTTTTGGGGTGCCAGAAGAAGAGAGAGAGCAAAATATTGAAAACCTATTAGAAGAAATAATGACAGAAAACTTTCCCTACCTGGTGAAAGAAATAGACTTACAAGTCCAGGAAGTGCACAGAACCCCATACAAGAGGAATCCAAAGAGGACCACACCAAGACACATCATAATTAAAATGCCAAGGGCAAAAGACAAAGAGAGAATCTTGAAAGCAGCAAGAGAAAAACGGTTAGTTACCTACAAGGGAGCACCCATACGACTGTCAGCTGATTTCTCGGCAGAAACTATGCAGGCCAGAGGGAGTGGCAAGAAATATTCAAAGTGATGAACAGCAAGAACCTACAACCAAGATTACTCTACCCAGCAAAGCTATCATTCAGAGTTGAAGGTCAGATAAAGAGCTTCACAGACAAGAAAAAGCTAAAGGAGTTCATCACCACCAAACCGGGATTACATGAAATGCTGAAGGGTATTCTTTAAGAAGAGGAAGAAGAAGAAAAAGGTAAAGATAAAAATTATGAACAACAAAATGATATGAAATACATACCTACCAACAAGTGAATCTAAAAATCAAGTGAATAAAAAATCTGAAGAACAGAATGGACTGGTGAATATAATAGAATCAGGGACATAGAAAGGGAGTGGACTGACAATTCTCAGGGGGAACGGGGTGTGAGGGGTGCGGGAAGAGATTGGACAAAAATCTTACACCTATGGATGAAGACAGTGGCGGGGAGTAAAGGCATGGGGTGGGGTAGGGAATCAGGTGGAGGGGAGCTACAGGGGGGAAAAAAAGAGGAACACCTGTAATAATCTGAACAATAAAGATTTATTTTTTAAAAAATTGGAAAATCTGACATCATAGGCCCTCATTCCCAAGGGGCATTCGGCAGTTGGAGCTACTGTGACGGCCCCTTTAGAAGCCAGCTCACATGGTCCTTACCACTTCCTGGAGAACTGGCCACCTCACGCCTTATTGTCACCCACCTGGCCCCTGTTGGCACCGACTGTGGGACCCCAGCGATAAACAGAATTGTTGAGTAACCTTCCCGTGAACTAGGAGGCAATTTGGAGACTAGGAACAGGGGTGAGAGGTGACTCCTTCCCTGCACCCGAGTGACATATCTAAAGGCCAGTGCGGGGGCAGAGGGGAGGAAGGGGCCTCTTTCCCTAACCTCATACCGGAGGTGGCAGTCACTTTTAAAATTTTCATTTTCTTCATTGCTATGTAACCTGCATGCAGAAGAGCGTACGTAGCATAAATATACAGAACACAACTGTGTGCCCAACGCCCAGACCAAGAAAGAGAACACTGCGCAGCCGGTGTGGCTCAGTGGTTGAGCGTCGTCCTATGATCCAGGAGGTCACAGTTTGATTCCCGGTCAGGGCACATGCCAGGTTGCCAGTGGAGGCCATGCAGGAGGCAGCCAATCAATGAAAGATTCTCTCTCATCATTGATGTTTCTATCTCTCTCTCCCTCTCCCTTCCTCTCTGAAATCAATTTTTAAAATAATAATAAATAAATAAATAGAAAGGGAACATCACCAGCACCCCTGGAAGTCCCCCTCACACCCCGTTTCAGTCACGAATAACCCCTTCCCGTCGCCGCCCTTTCCTCGCCTATATAGCCCCATCCTGACTATCATATTCTATACTATAACATGTAGTAAGTATACACGATAGGTTTACGATTCATATATGTTGTTGCATGTGCTTGTAAGGGTTCATGCTCACTGTTGACAGCGTTATATGTATGATTACACCGTACTTGACTCATCCGCTCTGCATTAATGGGCTTCTCATAGCTTCTAGTTTGGGGTTGTTACACATACTGCTGCTGTGAATATTCTAGTCCAAGACTTGTTACATACATAAGCACACACATGTATATTTATATGTATATGCTTTCCTTTGCTGGGTATTTGTATGGAAAACAAAATTGCTGGGTCAGAGCATGCGTGAGTCCAGCTAAAGGGATTTGCAAAGTGCCCCCACAATTCCCCCCCGCAGCCAGCTAACCCGAGCATTCCAGTGGCTCCATATCCTCGTCAACCCCTTGTATTTTCCACCTTCACTGTAGCCACCCAGTGGGGTGTATCTAATGGTAACTGGTGGTTTAAATGGGTATTTCTCTAATAACTAATGGTGGTGAGGGCATTTTCAAATGTTTGTAAGCCTTCTGGATACTGCCTTTTGTGAAAGAACTGAAGATAGGTGGATAGACAGGCAGACAAACAGATAGATATCTTTTTTCCTTTTGGGTTGTCTGCCTTTTTCTTACTGATGTGTAGACCTTTGTATAGTCTGCATGCAATTCCTTTGTCAGCATCTTTTTTCCCCAGTGCTGTTTGCCTTTTCCTTCTCTTTATGGAGTTATTTTATAAACAAACAGTTCTTATTTTTCATATAGTCTATTTATTTATGTATCTATTTATCTACTTATTTGGGTGATGGTGGTGGAACTTTTTGTGTTCTGCCTGACACTTTAAATTGTCTACAAATATGCATTTCCTCTTTTTCCCTTGAAATGTGCCCAGCTAAATAACTTTCTTCCCAGCCTCCTTTGCACATAGGGTGGCCATATGACCCAGCTCTGGCTGAGGAGCTAGAAGCAGAAGTGGCTGGGTGGGGTTCCGCTCTGGGAGCTTTCCTAAGAAAAGCAGTCAACTGTGGCTACACCTTCTCTTCCCTCCAGCCTCCCTCCCAATAAAGTTGCAATTTTAAAATGTTCGTAACATGCTGACTACAACCCCCATCTTTCCCCGATAGCCGAAAGTGTAGTTTCTACCCCTATTCTTGGCTCTCCAAGGAATGCTTAGAAGTTTCATTCCTGTGTCCCTTGCCACGTCTCCCAGCTCACCTTGCTCTGACTTGTGGCTGCTCAGGACTTGGCCACGCATCTGGACCATTCCAATCACTCAGGCCCCAGCCCAAGCCCACGTGGGATGCCCCGTCCTGTCCCCAGAATAGAAGACATTCCCTCTCCTAGGGCACACAGTTCTCCAAACATTTGCATTTTTACAAGGATGACATTTTGCTTTATAATCGGAAACCTATGTACACACAGGGTAAAACTATGTAAGAAAAAACTAGCCAGGAATTAGAGGTGGATCCACTAAATGTAGTCACGATTCTGGTGGCCAGAACAGGCAGTCCAGGCCAGAAGCACCCCTCCTAGAGAACACCTTGTCACTGTGTGGGTGTGCCACCTGTTACAGGCACAAAATAAATGTTTGTTGAATGAATAAATTAATGTTAACTGCCCCCCATCCTCTTATCAGATAAAGTCCAAACTCATTTGAATGGATTTCAAGTCTTCACATCCTGGCTGTAAGCCCTGGGCAGGTAGATATATCATATTCTATATTGTTATTCTGCTGCTGTGTTCTTCCAAGTGGGGACTGAGTCTCAATCCAGCCCGTGAAGTCTGAGCAGCCTCTGACATGTCCATATAGACCCCTCCTTCCCAGAGATTTAGACCTTCTTATTCTTTTTTTTAAATATATTTTTATTGGTTTCAGAGAGGAAGAAGGAGAGATAGAAACATCAATGATGAGAGGGAATCATTGACTGGCTGCCTCCTGTATGCCCCCTACTGGGTATCTAGCCCACAACCCGGGCATGTGTCCTTGACCAGAATCGAACCCGGGACCCTTCAGTCTGCAGGCCGACGCTCTATCCATTGAGCAAAACCGGCCAGGGCAACCTTCTTATTCTATCCATTAGGTCTTTTCTACGCGTGTAAATCTTGTCTCCCTTAAGAAGACGCAGCCCAGAAGGGGATGCATTCCTGCTCGGGTTTCCTCCCTGCGGTCAGGACCAATGAGCAGCTGCTGGTTTCTGAATGCATTGCTCTTCTCCACTTCACTGGGTCACCAACTCTGTCTCTGGCTGGGTCTCCCAGAAGCAGGTCTGGGGTCTACGCCCAGGACTCGGTTTATTACAAGGTGCTCCCAGGACGCGGGCAGGGCGTGGGGCAGGAGGCCCAGTGGGGGCGGGGGGGGCGGGTGACCACGCCGAGTCATGCAGAGGGTAATGGGAGCCCAGCCCTCCAGGGAGCTCGGGGACAGTCATTCTGGAGGCGTCCCATTAGGAAAGAGGGAGCCCCCCACTCCCACCAGCTAGTCATTGATTAAAGGACCCCTGAGCATGGAAACGTAGGCATCGCTGGCTCTCCTGAGCACGCAGGAAAAGCGGGTCCGGCAGCCTGGAGGCACCCTTCACCAAAGAGAAGGTGCTGTTTGTGGGACTGGAAAGGGATGAACCTATAGAGCTAAATGAAATGGTGCCGCGCTCAGGGGGCTGGAGAGCACCGCGCCTCGGGGCCCAGGCCACAGGCCGCCCAACCTGGAGGGCCTTAGGGCAGCGGCCGGGGACAGGGAGGCGCTCTGACCCGGCATGACCTAGGAGCTTGGAGAATGAGTAAGGGGGCGAGAGTACTCCAGGCAAACAGAACAGCGCGTCCAGAGGCAGCGAAACACAGTCCACGTTTGTTTGGAAACGGGGAGTAGTTTGCTGGGCTGGGACGCAGGGTGTGGGGAGGCTGGAGCTCAGGCTGTAAAGACACGGGAGGTGGGAGAGCCTGCCCATCCTGCTCAGGAGGCAGGAAGAGGTCCAGGTGAGTCCGGCCACGATTCCGAGGTGTTCGGAGGAGGGCGCCCGTGTGAGCCCTGAGCTGGACCCAGGGGTTCCGTGGCCAGCGCTGCGGCCCCACCCACAGCGACTGGCCCGAGAGCCCGCAGCCAAGCAGACGCCGGGCATGTGAAGGGGAGGCCCGGGCAGCGGAGGCTGCACACGGGAGTCAGGAGATAGAGCCAGAGAAGGCTTTCTGAGCACATGGGCACCGAGTATCCACATTCCCTCTGAATGTGAATATTAAGTTCAGTGAATTCCCGCTTTCTGGCTTAAGCCAGTTTGAGTCAGGTTTGTGTTGCATTGAGTCTCCACTATTACAGAATATACGCTTCAAAACTGAAATACAAACAAAGAAAAATTCCTCCCACTACCCAGCAAAAAGAACTGAGTAATAGAGAAAAACTACCATCTGTATTGAACTTAAAAAGGGCCTCAACATCACAGCACAAGACTCAAGAATATTGGACAGTTTGGACCAAATTGAAAGGAACGCCAAGCACAACCAGAGGCCCCACTCCTGGGCACCGTGTCACTGGAAGTCGTCCCCAGTGACCAGGCCACTTCCTGTGCCTGCTGGGGACACGGTGGGCACACAGATGGGCTTTGAGAAGGACAGGGAACACCCTCTGGTCTCTGTTCCATGTGACACTCAGCAGAGCGGGTGCACTAGAAGAGGATGCTGCAGTAAAGCAGTTCCAGGTTGCCTTCCTACACCTCCCTGGGAGGCTGGGGGGCGGTGGCACCGATGATTTTCTACGTAAGGGAATTTTGCCCATGAAGCTATCAACGGCTTTGGAGAATGCTGCCAAGCTGGTGTTTGGAAGAAAACACCCAGCCCTCGATGCTTTTATTAATAAACTAGAGGCCCAATGCATGAAATTCATGCATGGGTAGGGTCCCTAGGCCTGGCTGATGATCAGGGCCGATCTATGGGGTGACTGGCGGAGTGATCAGGGCGGCGGGGGAGGGAGCCCCCCCTGCTGGCACCTGCCTTGGCTGAGCTGGGGGCAGCTCCTGCATTGAGCACCTGCCCCCTGGTGGTCAGTGCGCATCATAGCGACCGGTCATTCTGCTGGTCATTCCACCACAGGTTGATTTGCATATTAGGCTTTTATTATATAGGATAATTGAGTCCAAAATGAGTGACCAGTGCCTTTGACTCAAGAAATTAGGAAAAGTAGAACAAAATAAATCAAAAGAAAGCAGAAGGAGAAAATGGACCCAATGACAGATGTGGGGGAGGGAAAGGGAAAATGGGTAGAGTTGGTAAAACCAAGAGCTGTTTACTGGAAAGGACTAGTCAATAAATTGTGTGTGTGTAATTATGGTCACAAACTCCCTCTTTCTTTCAGCCCATTTTTTAAAAGCCTGTATTTATGTCTTTTCCATTTAACACCTTCTCTCCATTATAGACATTATACTAATATGGTAGTTGATATAATGATTATAACCAACCCAATAATGACCTGCTGAAAGAAAGAAAGGGGTGAGGCTGGGGTGACAGCCTGTGGGACAGGAGCAGCTGAATCTGGAAGGGCAGTTGGAGCCACTGGAGGGGGTGATGGCCCCCAGGACCGTGCTGCTTGGGCAAACCCCCTTCCTGCCTGCTCAGGAGGTCTCACAGGGTCGGGGAGAGAGAGAGGCCTAGTCTTTGCATGAGGTCAAGGCCACCACGTGGCCTCTGGAGTCTTAGACCACAGTGCAAACCAGCTAAAAAGAGGAAAGGCAGGATGTGAGCAATGAGAGGGAGGAGATTAACAACAACAATGTTAATCACTTATTTTATGATGTTACTATGAAAATGTTGATGGAAAATATTAAAATCAATTAAATCTACAAAATATCTCAATTAAGTTGGAAAGAATAGACATCTTTCCATCTTGTTTGTTCACCTCCAGGAACATGTCTTATCACACATGCAAGTTTCTCTGTGGAAAACAAAGAGATAGGGAGCAACACTGATGGGCAATATTGAAACCTACCAACCATTTATCAAAATCCACTGTAAATCACATGGAGCAGACTGACAAATCTCAGAGGGAAGGCGGGAGTGGGGTGGGAGGGGAGATTAACCAGGGAACTTATATGCATATATGCATAACCCATGGACACAGACAATAGGGTGGTGAAGGCCTGGGAGGGACGGGTACAGGGTGGAGCGGGTCAATGGGGGGCAAACACACACACACAAACAAAGGATTCATCTACAATACTTTCAACAATAAAGATAAACTTTTTTTAAAAAGAATTTTAAAAATCCACTATAAAGCTACTGTCCTTAAAACTGTGGGATGGCAGCTATGTGGGGGACAGTCCCCGGTGCCACAGACACAGAGATAATGGGGAGCACACTGTGGGCACCCACAACTTAGATGAGTCTCAGGGACAGTGTGCTGAGTGACTGAAGCCACCTCACAAGGTCACTAGCCGTGTGGCTCCACCTGTGACATTCTGGAACGAACAAGACTATGCTGATGGAGAACAGACCAGCTATCACCTAACAGGTGTGTGTGTGGGGGGAGGAGGTGACAGCAACCGGTGGCATGCAGAGGTGAGTCTTTCAGGGTGACGAAGTGCTTCCTATCCCAGTGGTGGTGATGATTACACACATACATACAGAGGTTAAAGTCATACAACTGTAGACCCAAAACAGGGCAGTTTTACAGTGTAATAATCTTTAAAGTAAAACAAGAAAAGCAGTGTGGTGGGTAGTATAACTCTAAGCAGAGAGATGAATGGCAGTGTAGATATTAAGGCCATATATAATAATAAAAGCGTAATATGCTAATTAGACCAGATGTCCTTCCGGACAACCTTCCAGATGAAGCCAGGGCTGCGAGGGAAGCCCAGGTCCCAGGTGCCTGCTGGTGGCTAGAGGGAGGCCTAGGTCCTGGGTGCCGGCAGCCAGGAAAAGGAAGGCCCACTTTTGCGCGAATTTCATTCATCGGGCCTCTGGTTAGAATATAACAGTGGCTTTCAGGAGATTGGCTACACAGCACTGTGAATGCCCTTAGCACTACTGAACAGTGCACTTAACAAGGGTTAAGATGGTCGATTTCATGTTATGTGCATTTTACAGCAATGTTTTAATTGGCCCTGTTTTTGTACATTGTTCTTTTTTTTTTTTTTTTTTTTTTTTTTTTTTTTTTTTTTTTTTACATTGATCAGTATTTCAGTTGGGAGATAGGTATTTAGGGGATCATTACACTATTTACACTATTTTTGTATAATTTGACATTTCCCATAATAAAAATTGTTGCTCTTTAAGCTTCTAATTTGAGAGAGTGGAGAATTCAGGGTAAGCAGAGATGAAAACCCCAGATGTAGCACATAGACAGCAGAGAGAGACTCTCCCCTGCCTGCTCAGGACAGCAGGCTTGGACCCAAAAGGCTAAATGTGTGCACTGGGCTCTTCCACGTAACCTCCCTGAGCCTTGGTTTCTCCACCTGTCAAATGGGGTTTATTATGGAAACTCCACATGAGAGAGCTTGGCTGGTGCCGGGCAACCCAGGAAGAAAGAAAGAAACGGTAGTCATTCCTTATGGTGGGTGACAGGCCTGCACATGCTGCTGGTGGTCGGGGTGGGAGACTGTTGTCTCCTGTGTAGATTTCTGTGTTTCCCATGAGTTAGAAAACGATTAGGCATTACTTTCTTGATTATAATAATAATGCCAAATCATTTTCTATTTTGTCTTTTTTTTTTAGAGGTGACTCAAAGGTTTAACTCTCAGGAAGAGAGTTCAAAGAAGGAAAAACTAGGATGCTTGGACTAATTATTAATCTTTGGGATTGATGTTTCCTCCCCAAATTTGTTATCCCAAGAGTATGCAAGGATGGCTAAGACACCAGCCTCACCTGTGAGTGATTCCACGTGTTACTGGAGACAGCTGGAAGCTTGAGATGGTCCAGGTAATCCACATCGGGGTGCAGGTGAGTACAGCACGCTACTGTGGGCACTAATTTCTACCTGAGTGGCTCGAGAAAGTCTCCCAGAGGTGACACATGAGCTGAATGTTGGGGTGTCAGCAAGTGTAGAGGTGAGTCCTGGAAGAGGGAACGGTATAGGAAAATGCACACAGCACAAAAGGGCATGGCCAATCTGGGGCGAAGCAGGACATCCAAGTGGATTCTTCCACAGTGGGGACCGATGACACTGGAAAGGTGGACTGAGGATGGTGAGGGTGTTGAAGGAGCTTTGACTCATCCTATAGCCCAAGGGAGACAATTAAAGGCACATGAGCAGAGAGGCGATGAGACCAGATCCTGGCCCAGTCTGTGTGACTCCGTGGTTGAGCGTCAACCTATGAGCCAGGAGGTCACAGTTGGATTCCCAGTCAGGGCACATGCCCAGGTTGCAGGCTTGATCCCTAGCAGAAGGCAGCCAATCAATGATTCTCTCTCATCATTGATGTTTGTTTGTTTGTTTTAAATATTTTTATTGATTTCACAGAAGAAGAGAGAAAGAAAACATCAATGACGAGAGTGAATCATTGATCAGCTGCCTCCTGCACACCCCACACTGGGGATTGAGTTGACCCTCAACTAATGAGCCACACCAGCCAGGCTCATCATTGATGTTTCTATATCTCTCTCCCTCTCTCTTTTTCTCTGAAATCAATTTTAAAAATATTTTTAAAAAGAGGAGATGAGATCCTTACTTTAGAAATTAGTTCCACCACATAATCCAGAATAATGTCTTTATATCAAGGTCCACTGATTAGAACATTTAATTTCATCGTCTTTGGAGAGGATCCAAGACTAAACTGTTGCCTCGCACAACAATTTCAAAACTACAACTAAAAGACAAAACGTCTATCACCCAGAACCACGGGAAAGCTGGCTGAGTGGAAGTTCTACAACTAGAAGGAAAGAGAAAAGAGCATTGAGACGTGCACAAGCGCTGAAAAGCTGAGGTATGGAGGCATGCGAATCGGGCTGGCGATGGGCGACTGGGAGCGCTGCTTTTTTCAACCCGAAGGGAGACTAGCTTCCGATTACTCCGAACTCCAGTTTCTGGGGAGACGCGGGGGACCCAAACTCCTATGGGGAGAAGCTGGACTGTCTGCCATCGGGTCAGAAAGTGAGAGTGGCTTGCAGGACTGCGCGCAGGAATAATTGTTTACTGCACTGGGGCGCGGACGCTGGGACGCGGTCGGAGACTCAGAGCCAGCTTACTGGCAGCCATCGCTGTTTGCCACACCCTAGCCTAGTGATGCCCTGAGACCCTGCCCTGCACAACCTACAAACCCACCCAAGCTCCAAGCAGCAGCTTTAGCATATGAATGGCCTGCCCTATTGCAGCTTAACATAGCAAACTTGCAGCCCGGGTCAGACAGCTCCAAAACCTCCAAACCCCAAGCAAAGAGGAGAAAACTGTAGTTCTCGCTGTAGCTCCTGCTGGGTGGCCTCAGACAGTAGCTGACCTGCACCCCATTGGAGATCCAGAAGCCAGTGTACCTAGTGGTCAGTGTGAGACACCAGATTGCAACTCCTCACATCCATAAGTGACACATTCAAGAGGCAGACTCAGTGAGCACCAAAGCCCCACTGAAACAAGTCCTGCACCATAAGCGTGTCTCCAGCGCAGCAGTTCTTCCATTATAGACACAGCGGGTCCTCACAGCCAATTGGCCTGGAGGTCAATTCCTCCCAGTGTACCAACAGCAATCAAGGCTTAACTACACCAAGACTTTGCACTCAGCCCACAAAGGGGTGTACCAGGAGCGTCCACCTCAGGTGATAGGGGAGACTGAGCTACTGGCCCCTATAGGTCACCTACCACACAAAGCCACTCCATCAACACAGGGAAGCAGCAAAATGCGGAGACAAAGAAACTTGTCACGAATGAAAGAAATGGAGGAAAGCAAACTACTGGACGACATAGAGTTCAGAACCACATTTATAAGGTTACTCAAGAATCTTCTAAAAACCGCTGAGGAACTTAGTGAGACCTTTGAGGATCTTAATGAGAATGCCAAAAAAAAAAATGGAAAAGGACCAGTCAGAAATTAGGCAAACACTGTCTGAAATAAAGAATATACAGAAATTCAACTGTAGATCAAAGGACCCCAAGAATCAAACCAAAGATCTGAAATATGAGAAAACAAAAAACACCCAACCAGAAAAACAAAAAGAAAGAAGAATCGAAAAATATGAAGATAGTGTAAGGACCCTCTGGGACAACTTTAAGCGTACCAACATCCGAATTTTTGGGGTGCCAGAAGAAGAGAGAGAGCAAAATATTGAAAACCTATTAGAAGAAATAATGACAGAAAACTTTCCCTACCTGGTGAAAGAAATAGACTTACAAGTCCAGGAAGCGCACAGAACCCCATACAAGAGGAATCCAAAGAGGACCACACCAAGACACATCATAATTAAAATGCCAAGGGCAAAAGACAAAGAGAGAATCTTGAAAGCAGCAAGAGAAAAACGGTTAGTTACCTACAAGGGAGCACCCATACGACTGTCAGCTGATTTCTCGGCAGAAACTATGCAGGCCAGAAGGGAGTGGCAAGAAATATTCAAAGTGATGAACAGTAAGAACCTACAACCAAGATTACTCTACCCAGCAAAGCTATCATTCAGAGTTGAAGGTCAGATAAAGAGCTTCACAGACAAGAAAAAGCTAAAGGAGTTCATCACCACCAAACCGGGATTACATGAAATGCTGAAGGGTATTCTTTAAGAAGAGGAAGAAGAAGAAAAAGGTAAAGATAAAAATTATGAACAACAAAATGACATCAAATACATACCTACCAACAAGTGAATCTAAAAATCAAGTGAATAAAAAATCTGAAGAACAGAATGGACTGGTGAATATAATAGAATCAGGGACATAGAAAGGGAGTGGACTGACAATTCTCAGGGAGAACAGGGTGTGAGGTGTGCTGGAAGAGATTGGACAAAAATCTTACACCAATGGATGAAGACAGTGGCGGGGGCTAAGGGCATGTGGCGGGGTTGGGTGGGGAGGAGGGGAGCTTTGGGGGAAAAAAAAAAGAGGAACACCTGTAATAATCTGAACAATAAAGATTTATTTTTTAAAATAATAAAAAATAATAATGTCATCGTCTTCGCCATGTGAGTCCCACAGTCCCAGGTCCTGGGGCTAGGGTGTGGGCACCTCTGGGTCGTTATTCTGCCTCCCACACCCTCTCCATTCCAGGCACGTGGTAGGTGCTGGGGCCACAACCAGGAAGGCCCTGACCTCAAGGAGCTTGTTTTGAGACCTGATGGGAAGGCGCCAGCTCTGGGAGATCCAGCTGCACTGTTTGGCAGTGAGGACAGCAGGCGCAGATCTTGAGGTATCAGAGGGCCACCAGCAGTCCCAGGGGCAGGCGCAGCCACCATGGTCACTGGGAAGCAGAGCACAGGACTCGGCGCTTGATGAACACATGATGAAGCGTGCTCGGGGAAGGTGCGGAATAACCCTCTGAGTGACCTAGTGCTGCATAACAAATGACCCCACACCACAGAGGCTTAGAACCCCGGCATTTATTATCGGAAAGTTTCCGAGGGTCGGGCACCCAGGAGACACTTATGGGGAGCAGCTTGGCTGGCAGCTCCGGCTCAGGGCTCCCACGGAGGCTGCGGTCAGGTCGTTGGCGGGTCACAGTCCCCGAAGCCTGAGGGGCCTCTCGTGGGGCCGTGGGAAGTGTGGCTCTCGCGGAACACATGCTGGGAGCGAGGGGAAGGAGGGGGAGCTCGGAAGGAAGCCTAAAGCCTTGGCTTCCCGCAGCTGCTGTAACACATGACCACCGACTCAGTGGCTTCCAAACAGCACCGATTTATTCCCGTAGCGTCCTGGAGGGCGGCGGCTGAAATGTCTCGTGGGCGGTAGCCAAGGTGCCAACTGGGCTGCGTTCCCTCTGGAAACCCTCCTTTCCGCTTCCGAGGCTGCCGTGTGCCTGCCAGAGCCCTCCATCCTCAGCCGCAATGCCTCGGCTAGTCGCTCTAATGGAGCCAGGCCTCTGGTTCTGGCTCTTCTGCCTCCCTCTTCCCCTTTAAGGACACTTGTTATTGATCAGAAAACCCAGGATGATCCCCATCTCCATGTCAGTGGACCAGCAACCTCCATTCCGCCTGCAGCCTCGGTTCCCTGGCCCTGGGACGTGGGCATCTTTGCGCCACTGTCCTGCCCACCACCACGTCCACATGGCACAATGTGGCTGACTGTGCGCTCTCCTGCAGCCCGGGGTGGCCGCTGGGCCATCACCACAGCTGAGAGTCCAGCTGAGCTCCGTGGCTGTGGATGAGATGGGAAGCACTACAACCTGGGCTCAGACACCAGGAAATAAAGCTCAGTTTGGTTCTGTAGTCACTTCTGTGGTCGGGCCACAGCACTCTGTCCCCGTCTGCGGTTTCACCAGCTGCGCCGAGGTCCCCTCCTGGGGGGGGGGGGGCAGTGGAGCCTCCTGGGGGTGGGGGGAGGGGCAGCGAGGGGAGCCAGGCTCCATCTGGCGGCGTCACCGTCACCGCCCTCGGAGCTTCCTCCTCACCACTGGCTCTGAAACCCGAGCAACGGGAAGTCCTAGAGTGACCTTGCTCTGCCCATCCTAACCCTTCTCCGCAGAACGGGGAGCCCACCCTCTGTTCTGAGCAGCAAAACAAACCGTGATGCAGAAGCAGGTGGGAATTTAAGGCACAGCCCGTGTTTGGGGGTTACTAAGGTGTGAGGGCTCAGGGCGCCTGTTCAAGGTGGCAGGTGTGGGTCTCTGATTTCTCAGCCGCAGTGGGCACTGTGCCCTCGCACCGAGAGGCCCGGGGGTGTTTTCCACAGGCCCTGCCGCGCACACTGTACCTGCAGCTGTGTGTTCAATAAGAGGCTGCTGGTTATGCAATAAGCAACTCAGGATGTGGAAACAGGCCAGGCAGCAGGCAAGGTCATCTTAAGGTCATTTTTATGATGAAACGGGTACAGGCAACTTCTAGACTGATCCACACTGGGGCCCCAGCTCTCCAAAAAATATACTTTAAGAAAGTATTACTATAAATCCAAGGGTCCTGGAGTGGGGCTGGCTTCAACACCCCATTGCCAATATCCCAGATCGACAGCTGAGGCCATCAGCTTCCTGAATGGCCCTAGAGTCTGTTTTCTCTCATCATCACTGTTCCCACTCTACTCCAAATGCCCTCTGCCCCCCGGACTCCAGCACGAGCCTCCCAGGCAGTGGCTCCATGGTCTTCACTATAGCCTGAAGGTCTTCTGAAAACACAGATCTGTCATCACTCCCCACTTAATACTTCCCACGGTTCTGATAAGGACTTCAGCCCTCACAGGGCCTACGGGTGCTTCCTGCCGAGCCCCCTCTCCTTCACTCTGCACGCCATTGGCAGAGGCCGGGGCAGGTGCGCACCCCCGCCCCCTTCAGCCTGCCCCTCAGCCATGTCTGCCCGCCTCCCACTACCAGCGCTGGCTCTGCTTTGCCCAAGGGCCTCCTCTGAGCTCAAACTGCCTACCCACCTGCAGCCCGCCGGAAACGGCTGGTGAGAGCTGGGTGCAGATACCCAAGGTCCCGGGGGGATCATGCTGCTGTGTGCTCCACACAGCCTTCCAGGGTGCCCCACAGGGCTCAGCCACTGCCCACAGTGTCACTAGCTCGGGCACTGTGATCAGTCATTCACGTGTGCCCCTGGTTAAGCGATAGTAACCAGTTACTCCACCAACACTGCTCCTGGGGGAGGTTGTACGTGTACTGAGGTTCGATTAAGCGGCTGTGAAGGTATGTGGTTAGCATCTGCACTCGGTCGACTCTCAGTAAAGGAGCTCACTCTCGACAATATGAATGGGCTTCAGGCCATTCAAAGCCCAAAAAGCAAAGACTGAGGTTTCCCAAAGAAGAAATTCTGCTTCAAAACTGCATCGACTCCTGCCTGGTCCCCCCCACAACCCTCCCACCCATTGGCTCCGGCTGCGAGGCCTCTGCCTGGGCCCTCCCTCCTCTGGCTGATGTCCACTCCTCGCCCTTTCCGATCTCACCCACGGGTCATTTCCGCCAGGAGACCTTCTCTGATCCCTGTGCTAAGTCAAACTTCTTCACAGAACCCTGCTGTTACCATTTCACACTGATGGGTGAAAGCCTTATTGATGTCCAGTCGTGCGGGAGTGTGCACTCCTGCGGAGCAAGCCTGCTCCAGGCTCTCAGAGGTGATGGTCAGGCAGGTGCGGCTGCAGCAGGTGCTCTATCCCGGGTCCCAGAACAGGAGGTGCTCTGCCGGGCAGTCACGGGGGAGCCTCAGCATGGCCAGGAGGAGGGCGCGCAGCTGGCAGGCCTTGGCCTGATGAGCCAGTGTGAGTAATTTCCGCAGCTCTTAGCGATGGGGTGGCCTCCAGATACCTGGATCTCTGGTCCTGATTAAGGCTTCCTGGGGTGTGGGGGCCAGAGAGCAGACACCTCAGGTTGGTTGATTTGCATATCAAAGGTCTCTAAGAACAAGCTAGCTCCAGGAGAGCTGTCTCTCCCAGCCAGAAGAGTTTTACGATGTTATGGCATCATAATGTACAGAAAATAAAAATATAAACAATACAGTGCTGCTTTGAGGCTGACTCTCCCTCGACTACTGGCCCATAGTAGGTGTGTCCAAAATATTGATGGAATGGATGAATTTCCAGCTCAGTGAAGGTCTGCCCCACGTACTTCTATCCCTGGACTGTCCCACCGAGGGTGCTTATGACCTGGGCAGAGAGATGGATGCAAAAGTAAAAACAGGAACGACTTCAGGAGTCAAAGGGAATGAATGACTTCAGACAACGCTAAAGGAGGAGTTGATTTTTTCCAAAACTTTTTGTTGTTATACAGGCAATATATTCAGATAAACAAAAGAGAGAAAATAAAAATTGTGTTAAAAAAAAAAAAAGAGAGAGACAACAGGCCAAAATGGAGTCACTTGTGCTAAACCCCGTATCTCCAAACCAAGACTCAATCTAAGCTAAGTGCATGGAGAGCCTCCGCAGGCAGTCTTGGGTTTTCTGGTCAGCACTAATGAGGCAATCTGCCACACAGTCCTCATCTGCCCCTAAAGGTAGGTGACCTAAACCTGGAAGAATCCCCCTTTTCCTCCTTCTGTCTATAAAAGACTTCCATTTTGCACAGCCCCTGGGAGCACCTTTCTACTTGCTACATGGGGTGCTGCCCGATCCATTAATTGCTCATAAAGCCAATTAGCTCTTAAAGTTTACTTGGTTGAATATTTTTTATCTAATGCCTGCAATGTAAAATCTGATGAAATCTGAAGAATGCCTGTCCCTGAGTTAACAGCATTGTAGTAAATAGTATGTAAGACATTGGAACCAAGGGTCCTCATGACTTTGATTAAATTTAGTTTTAAATCCTAGCTCTAGAAATCATATCTTTCCTGCTGTCCTGTCCCCCTCAGAAACCTGGCCTTTTCCCTGATAATCAGCAGCCCTCGAGGAGCCTGGGCCTGACCAATGGTCACCGGTCTGGGCCTCTAGCAGGAGAAACGTAAAACCTTGACCTTGCCTCCCACCAGCCAGCCCGTCAGCTCCCAGCATGACCCCTCACACAGTGTCTTGCGAAGTTGCCCTGTGTAACCTATAATCCACACGCCTTCGGGAGTCAGGTCTTTAGTTCCTAAGCCCCCAGCTCTGCGTTGGCCTCTCAATACTAAACCTTTTTCCGCGGCTCTCTCCAGGGCGCTACGCCTTCCCCACTTCCTTCCCCAGGCGTGTTTTCCTGCCTCTTTCTCCTCAGCTGCCTCTGTAACTGGCTTCCGGAGCCCATTTCTCCTATAGCTCCCTTCTACTTCTGTGACTTTCTAAACAAACTTTCTCTTAGAGTTTGAAAAAAAATAACAAACTATTTTTCTTTCTGTCCTGCAGACTCCTGCTTGTGCACTTCCTTGTGCCAGTGTGGCAGGCAGGTGGCTCCAGGAAAACACGGGCTCTGGTAACAGTATTGTCACGGGATCTCTCTGCTACTTTTGCAGTTTCTTGTGACCCTTAAACTATTTCCAAATAAGACATTTTAATTAAAAATTGCTTATAATCAGACTGATATCATCAGAGTAATCTGGTTATTAATTAATAACTGGAAAGGAGCCCAGGAAAGCTGCAGTTTACATGCGTGCCTGGTAAGGTCTGGGTGACGTGGGACAGTGCTTGCCTATCATTCAGACCTGGGGACAGGTCCTAGACCAGAGCAGGTGTGTAGGCGTGGCCACTGCAAGTGCGGGAAGATTTGATACTTAAACTCCTGAACAAAAAGAGTTCCCTCTCTTGGCTCTTGGTCCTCTTGCGCTCCTGGCTCTTTCATTGCAGGGGGCACGCTCCCTGCACTCGCCCACATGGCCCACAGTCATGCGGACTCCACACAGTGACTCAGGGCCTTTAACAGCCTGATGCTGCATCAGCCCCCTCCGCCGTGGACCGGAAACTCGGCACTGGCTCCACTTCTAGCTCTGCTAAGGCCCCGCTGCACCTTTTCCAGGCCTGGATTAAGGGAAATGAGACTTTGCCAACCGAGGGATATAATTTCACACCAATAGAAACCATCCGTTCTCCCAAGCAAGTCTTAGGAAATGCTTTTTCTCAAGATATCGCAAGGACCCCATCCCACTAGCAGTGGAGGCCTTTCACCCCTGCAACCCTCCAATCACAGTGCCACCCACTATTAACGTCTTGCCTTTTTCCCTCCCAGACTCGTTAAAGGCATACTGGTATATATTTGTGTTTTACAAATTACATCGTACATGCTGTTTTGACATCAGCCTCCTCCAACCCCAGCACCAGTTTTTCACAGTGATTCTTACCTCTGGCTGCCTTCCTCACCTGGTAAGCCTTAAAAAGGTACCAGTGATTCCAGAAAGACAGACAGAGCCCTTTTCTCTATTCCTCCCACGAAGTGCAGTTCACAACTCTGAGCATTATATATAACACCAGTGTCAGAAGGCGGCCAGGCGGAGAGAAGAAAGCAGACAGGCGGGGACGTAGGGCCCAGGGCACTCGCAGTGTGAGGTCCTTCGCTTCTCCTTTCGCCTCACATACCCCGGGGCCTGGAGCTGAGGAACCTGGTTCTAGACAAGCACTGACCAAAAGCACAAGGCCAGCCGTGCGCCATCTTTAAATCAACCTCTCTCTCCACCACTCCCTTCTCCCCCGACCCTGTCCCCCTGCCCCCGCCTCCCTCCCTGCTTCCCAGCATAACCTCCACTTCTCTAGTTCTCATCCTCCTGCCTCCTCTTACGAGAAGGGAGTCTTGTGATTACACTGGGGCCACCCAGATAATCCAGGATAACCTCCTCTTCTCAAGGTCGGTTAACTTAGTCTCAGCTTCAAACTCTCTTTTGCCAGGCAAGGCCCATGCTCACAGGCCTGGGACTAGGATGTGGCTGTCTTTGCAGGCAGCCTTTATTCCTCCTACGTAGTACCAAGGAGTAAAGGACAACCCCTTCCCCACAGCTCCCAGGACTCTGCTCTCCCCATACAAACATTGTTTCCAGTTTAAGCTGTTTTATGCAAACTCCTTTATCTTTTTAATTTTTCACAAATGGCTGCACACTGTATACCCTGTTTCCTGACTTGTTTTGCTAACCACACATCCTGGTGATCGCCGCATCCCACAGGAGGTGGGGCTGCCTCAGAGCTGTGGCATCAGCTCCAATGCAGCTATTGGACAGCATGACCCGCCTGTCCTCGAACAGCCACGTGTCTGGTGAAGAGAAGGTCCTGCGCTATTTACTAGTGTATTGCAAGTGCTGCGGTGGGAGGTAAAGAATTCTTTGGGAGGATGGGGGTGGGAGAGGGAATTCATTTATAAGGGTAGGTTCACTGCTATAACAAAACGCCAGTCTCAGCGATTTGATACAATCAAGTATTTCTCATGTTACAGATGCTGGCTGGGGAAGGGGCAGGGGGCTGTGCTGCACCGTCATCAGGCTCCTCCCAGTGGTTCCATTGCCCCCTCCTAGGGAGTCAGAGCTCTCCAGGGGGCCCCTGCATCCTGGCAGAGGAAGAAAAGAGAGACTATGGAGGGTGACAAGGGAGGTTTTCACTGGTTAGGCCTTGAATAGAGGTTCATCATTCTGCCCACTCTCCATTGGCTAGAACTCAGTCACATGGCCCCACCATCTGCATGGGAGCCTGGGAAATGTAGTCCAGCTCTGAGCCCAAAAAGAAAAAGAGCCAGAGTTTGGTGAATACATAGCAGTCTGTGCTGCACCAGACTTGGGAAGTGGGGGAAACTTCCTGGAAGGATACCTAAGTTTTACCTGATGAAGGGCGGCAGGGGAGAGTGGGAAGGGGCAGACTGCAGAGCAGCATAATGTAAGCAAGAACACAGGACACTGGAAATCGTATGTTGAAGAGGAGAAAGAAATTCTGCATGTCTGAAGGAGTTGAGGAATTGATCCCAAGGGTAACCAGAGCCATGGGAGGTTTATCAATTGAGGATCAAGTTTGTATTCTAGAAAATTCTTCTCTGGCTTTGGTGTGGAGAATAGATTGGAAGGGGACCAGAGAAGGCAATGGAAGACCAGCTGTCTGCTATAGGATGACAACCTGAAGCACCGGGGTATCTGCAGAGAGAAGTAGACAGCTCCAGACACCAGCATGTGGGCTGCATAGGATTGCGGTGGGTCAGACGTGCAACCAAGCAAGAGATGAATCAAGGACCAGGGCTGGGTTTTCACATTGGACAGCTGAGTGGCTGGTGATTCCATTTTCCAAGAAGGACAAACCTGCTGTTTTACTGGGATTAATTTCACTGTGGGCTTGCTGAGTGTGTGGTGCTCGTGGGCCATTTAGAGAGAGATGGCATGCATCTAAAGATTAAAGAAAGAATTTAGGCTGAGGATGTAGTCATGAGAGTTGGTGAGCCCATTCCAAGGAGAGGAGGAAGGAGAGAAGTGAAGAGGGCTTGGGATAAAACCCTGTGACATGCCCACATGAAGGGTGCAGAGGAAGTGGGGCTCATGCCAACATCTGAAAGGAAAGTGCCAGGTACACAGGAGAAAGAAAATGCGCTGAGGCATCATGGGAAAGGACAGGAACAATTTCATGGAAGCATGATGAGCCACAGAATAAAACTTGCACAGAGCAGAAGTAAATTAAGGGCTGAAACCCATCAATCGATGTTTCAGAAGGAGCACTCGCACAGAGGCCCTGAGGTCGGAGAGAGATGGCCATGTGTGCCGAGAGCAAAGGTGCCCACCCAAGCGGCCAGAAAGCACGGAGCAAGGGGATGGCGGCAGAGGTGAGGCGTGGGGAGTGACAGGAGACATAGAACCTTCTGGGGCACTTTGAGGACTTTATCTTTGACTGTGAATGCGATGGGGACGTGGCACTGGAGAATTTTGATCAGAGAAGGAACAGGATGTAACTTGGGCGTTACATCTGTGGAGAAGAGATTGGAGCAGAGAAAGGGACTGGGGGTCTGAAGGACAGAAGTAAAGAAAGGCAAGAACCCAGGGGCGAGGCAATGGCAGAGGGGCCGCAGGTGGCAGCAGTGCAGATGGTGTGAAGTGAAGCATTCTGGAAATACTTTGAGGGACAGCCAGCTGGAGGAGCTGGCTGGCTGGCTGTGGGTGTAAGAGGAGGCACCGCGAATGTCGTTGCAGTAGTATTTGGCGATAAAAAGGAATGAGGAACTGATCCCTGCTGCAGCCTGCATGAACCTGGAAAACACCTTGCTGAGTGAAAGAGGCCAGGCCAAAGACCACATATTGCAGGATTCCATCTATCTGAGCTACTCAGGACAGGTAAAGCCACAGAAACAGTGGATTCATGTCACCAGGGCTTGGGCGGGGGGGCGGGGGGGAAGCGGAGTGGCTGCTTAATGGGTGCAGTGCTTCCTTTTGGGGAGATGAATGTGTTTTGAAATCAGATAGAGGTGATGGTTGCATGACATTGGGAAGGTACTAAACGCCACTGAATTGTTCGCTTTAAAATGGTTAGTTTATGTGACTTTCACCTCAGTAAGAAAGGGTTGTTTTCTAAATGACTCCAATGCCTTTGGTCTGCAAACCGGAAGGACGGGTTGCCTGCATCTGCTGGGGTAGAGGAGGCTCTAGGAGGCGTGGGCTGGGAAGGAAGCAGCCTCTGAACTGGAGATGCCCATGAACACCCAAGCGAGACCATCAAGCACACACAGATGGGTGTGCGCCTGGGCTTCAGGGGAGATGCTGGGAGACCTGGGGACCTTTAGCAGGTGGTTCACTTTCAGACTCGGACTTGGCTGATGTTGACTTTCTGCTTTCTGGAAGAAGAGGTCAGAGGTAGAAATTACATTGTTAGAGAAAAGTAAACAATTTTATGTGTCGCACATCCAAGTTTGTGGGATGAAATCCATACCTTTTTCATTAGAAGCGCATTGCAGCTCTTTCAAGGCACCCAGGCAGGGCTGATGCTGAGCCAGGCAGGCCGGGTTGGTCAGGAGGGTGGGGCAGGCGGCAGGCTTCAGGCTCTTCAGAGCGCCAGGGCAGACCTGGAAAACAACCGCCAACGTGCGTCTCCCATAGACATTTTTCTGTCGTGCCTACTAGCACTGTCTCCGTCCTGCTGAGACTTGTCTGTTGAAGAGCCAGAGGAACACATCAGGTTTGTTAGACCAGCAAAACTTTGTCAAAGGAATGAAGTGTGTAGAGGAATTGTTGGTGACGACTAATAATTAAGCCTTTCTTGCGTGCCCAGCACTCTCTCTGCTCAAAGCTTTTGCATTCGTCATGTCATTCTGCTTTAACATCAAACCTGTGAGGTAGGTATTATTATTAGCCCCGGTCTTACATGTATAAACAAGCACAGAGAGGTTAGTGATTTGCCTGAGGCCACACAGCAAGTAAACAAATGAAGAAGCGGGAGGCAAACTCAAGTATGTCTGACCTTAAAGCCCTATGCTTGGGAGGAATAGAACAGAAATGTCAGAAGCTTCCCCTTCCACCACTTGGCACTCAGTAGCTAGAGAAGGCGGGCAGGTCTGGGTCCCCCAAACCACTATGCGTCTCTTCACTAGCCCTTAGCAGAGATTGGCACATAATTGGCACCCGGAGTTTGCTGAATGAATGAATGATTGAACAAGCACCCAAAAGAATGATTAACCTGTATGGCATTGCATTGTGCTTAGTAAATTAACAAGCCTAGGCTGTGAGCTACTTAGGGAGAGACCCTTTCTGACACGCCATGACAATGGAACCCACTGCATTGAGGAAGTTTATGTGCAGGTTAAAGGGATTGGGCTGCAGGCAGCTCGCGCAGGTTCAGATCCTGCCCTGCTTCTGTAATAGTTGTGAAAACTTGAGCAGGTTACATAACCTCTGTGTGCGTTGATTTCCTCACCCGGAATATGGGGAGAATATTACCTGCACCTTAAAGATATTTGTCAAGATTAGTAAGTTAAGATGTTGGTAATAGTAGGTGCTCAGTAAACACTATCTGTGTGTCCATGAAACTACAGGGAAAGAGTCCTTAGCTGTCCCCTGGTGGCGTCAGGTACAGTGTGTACCCTGGAGCCTGAATACGAATAGGTAGCATTTTTGAACATTGATTAGGTCCCAGGGACCAAGCTAAGCACCTTGTATATATGTCACTGCACTTTAATCTTCACAACCACCACACAAGACGAGCACCATTATTCTCCTGTTTTCTCAGGCTGAGGCTGAGGAGGAGTAAGTAATTTGCCAAGAGTCACGAAGCAAACAAATGCAGAGTGTGCTCCACCAGGTCCGGGGCAGGGCTGTCGCATCAGAAAAACAGAAACTGTTCTAGGTCTTTCCAACAGAGGGGACTCATACAAGCAACTGACTGCACAAATGAGCCAACAGCTGAGAAGTCAGATAGGCATGACGAAGCCGCCTGGGCTTAGCCACAGTGGAAGCTGCTGTCACTGCTGGGACCCAGGGAGGAGGGGGGGGGCCTCCCTGGGGCATCAGGGAGGAGCTAGAAACACAGCAGGGGGCTCCCAGCCAGGAGCCAGCACCTACCCCCAGAATGCTTGGCACCAAGAAGGTACCTCATAAATAGAAAGGGAAGGAGGGAGGGAGAAGGGCAGGCAAACACCAAAGCCTGTTTCTAACCCAGAGGGACCAACCTCAGGGCCTGCAAAAACCAGGCAGCTTAAGGTAAAGGCATGGCGCTAACCGGTTATATGAGGACCAAACTAGAGAGTGCACACCCTGTCTAAATGGGACAGCCATGCTAAGCTGCAGCCAACTCTGCCAAACAGAAAGGCGGGTTTGGTGCTGGCTGACTTGCTGACTTCTCAGGAAAAACTGACAATCCTGACTTTTGAGTTAAATCTACTGCTTCTTACATGTTGACAAAGAAGTCAAATCCAGATGCCTTTGAGACGTCTTGTTGGATCAAAAAGAAGCTCATTAGAGACTGCTTGGGGTCATGGTCATGTCAAGGAACATGGAGGCAGCCTTCCAGCTCCCCTCACTTAACCTCCGTCACTTGTTTCTCTTCCTGGTCCCTTTAGTTAAGTTGAGTCCTTTTTAAGCATCAAAATGAAAGACTGGATGAGTGAGGGATGGATCTTGGAACAGAAAAAGGACATTAGTGGAAAACTAGTAAAATCTAAACAAATTCCGGAGTTTAGTTAATAGTGTGTACCAATGTTGGTTTCTCATTTGTCAAAGGGGTCGTGGTAATGTAAGATGTTGTCAATAGGGTAACCGGATAAGGGCATATGGGAACTCTCTGTACTGTCTTGCAACTTTTCTATAAATCTAAAATTATTCCTAAATAAAAGTTTATTTTAAAAATAATGGATGCAGCCCAGCCAGCATGCTCAGTGGTTGAGCATTGACCTATGAACCAGGAGGTCACAGTTTGATTCCTAGTCAGGGCACATGCCCGGGTTGCAGGCTCGATCCCCAGTGTGGGGCATGCAGGAGGCAGATCAATGATTTTTATCATTGATGTTTCTATCTCTCTCTCCCTCTCCCTTCTTCCCTGAAATCAATAAAAATATTTTTTTAAAAAAATTAATAAAAATAATGAATGAAACTCTATAACTCTACTTTAAAATTAATGAGTTTATAATAATACTAAAAAAAAAAGAACTAATTTGTCACCTTTGGAAGAAGATATTCCATCAAATCTTTACTCTAAAAATGTAGTAACTAAAGGGAAATAATTTATTCTGACCTAGTCAATGGGGGAAAGAAATTCTTCTGTATAGAAGAATGCCAGCTCATAAATGTTGAAGGCAGATAATATTAGAGTTTTGCAACCTCGAATGAAATGGTCGACTCAGGCAATGATCATCAATGGATGCTGAAACCACTGGGTGAAAGGTTCAAGGAAGACTGGGTACTCACATGTGCCAAATCATCAGCCCGTAGCGAGCTCTCTGGTTCTAAGACAAGAAATGACTTCACAATGGAGGAGTCAGGCTGTCACCTCTGTTGAACCCAGCATGGCTTAGCACAGACAAGAAGCAACCAATGAATGCATAAATAAGTGGAACAACAAATTGATGTTTCTCTCTCTCCCTCCCTCTTTTTCTGTCTCTCTCCCTCCCCCTCTCTCTAAAATCAATACATTTTTTAAATTTTTTAAAAATGTTTAGAGCTATAGCTGGCGCTGCGAGAGCCTCAGGAGTGTAAGTGGCTGCTGCAGCTATTCTCCTGTCGTTGAGATGATTATTGTCGCTCACGTGATTGAACCCATTTTTAAGGTCACATAATTGCTGACTTCTGTAAGACTGCCTGGCCCATCACGGGCTGTGGGCTCACACTAACTAGAAAGGTTTTCTCTTTCACTTGACTGAGCCAAATAAGGCCTCCTATTTGCCCTCCCAGCATGTACCAGTGACTTCGGAGCACTTTGGTAGCAATTTTTTTTAAAGCTTACACATACTTTATTTACTTGATTGAAAGCCTTTTCACGGTGCATATGCTGTTTTATGTAGTTGATCTCTACTCTGTTCACACTGACTTCAGTGAGTTGTATGTGGGTCTCTATGCTGATAGCAATTACATAGCTTCAAATGTGAGCCTGACTCACTAAACATCCAGTTGTCTGGAAGCACTTGGTCCTAAATTAAATGATATCCCTCCTTGTCTTATTTAAAAGTGAAAACATTGTTTATTAGGGGTTTCAAGTTTCTAATTACATAAATAATATGTTAATATACTCATTTTTTAAAAAAAATGCAGCTAAGGGTAAAATTCTCCTTGACTGCCTCCTATTTCTGTTTCTTCTATTTTATTCTAGAAGTAGCCACAGCTGCACATCCTTCTTGAACTGTGTCTCTGCATTTATATAAACTTATGTACTCCGTCAAATATATGCTATTGTTTTATATGGTTTTCATGGAGATAAGGTTATATTGCAGGAATTGTTTTACAGCTTGCTTATATAGATTCACAAGGAAATAGGACTCACTAAATACCAATTGTATGGGAAGACTTGGTCCTAAACTCTCTCACACCCCGCATCTGACTGCTCAGCAAATGATGTCAGCTTTCCCTGAAGAACATTTACACACTCTAAGCACTGCTCATCACTGTCCTTGCCATCCTGTGGTCCATTTTCAACAATTATTGTGAGTGAGTCTTTTCAACTTACAGTCAAGTACAACTAAAAGCACTGAGGTGGGCACTTTTCGGTAGCCTGAAACCTACTTGCAGCTTGGCAGGTGCAAAGGTGGGGCTCCGGCATACGTTTGTCTGCCATTGATCTGACTGCCTGGTCACAATGGACGCCTGTCCTACTTGCAGTGGCAAAGAGGTCACTGTGCCCTGAGCCAGTATGTGTAAACCTGTCCCACCTGAAGTGCCAAGTCTGTGAGTCCATCCTTCATCAAGGACAATTCGGAGTGGAGTCACTGAGGAAAACGAGGCCCCTGGTCCCTGCACATCATCCACCACCTTACTGGACAGAGGCAAGGAAGTGAGAGCATTGCCTCTGTATACTCCAGAGAGACAAGGACATCACCGCCTCAGCCACCACCTCTGCCGTTTCCACCTGCAGCAGCTTCCCACACCTGTACAACAGCTCGCATGATGTGGTCAGGGTTGGGCCTCACAGTCAGCCAGCCTAAAAAGAGATCCCACCCATGAACAGGACAAGAACAATCAAAGCACAATTACAACAGAACAGTCCAAATTACCCACAGAAGGGACACTTCTCGGGCATCCAGCTCAGAAGTTAAAGGAGATCACACCACTGGGTTCCCCAGGACATCTACTACAAAAGGTCACCCCATGAAGACTAAGAGTCATAGCAGTTCTATCTAATCCATAGAAATAAACACAAAGAGGCAACTAAAATGGGAAGACAAAGAAACAACCCCAAATGAAAGAAAAGGAGGAATTGCCAGAAAACGAGCTAAATGAAATGGAGGTAAGCAATATACCAGACATAGAGTTCAGAGTAATGATTATAAGGATGTTCACAGAAGTTAGTGAGAGCTACAAGGAACTAAGTGGGAACTACATCAGCATAAAAAAAAGGACATAGAGGCCATGAATAAGAACCAGTTGGAAATGAAGAATACTATATCTGACATCAAGAATACACTGAAAGACCATGACTGGTGTTAATCAGTGCTTAGATCAGCCATGGGCAAACTACAGCCCACGGGCCAGATCCGGCCCGTTCAGCTGTTCTATCCGGCCCGCGGAGCCGAAAGAGTGGAGGGTTCTCTTGCTCTCCCCTCCGCTCCTTTACTTTGAATTTATATTAGTTCACACAAATACTCCATCCATGCTTTTGTTCCGGCCCTCCGGTCCAGTTTAAGAACCCATTGTGGCCCTCGAGTCAAAAAGTTTGCCCACCCCTGGGTTAGAAGGTTAACCTGTGCACTGAAGTGTCCCAGGTTTGATTCCCAGTCAAGAGCACAAACCTGAGTTGCAGGTTAGATCTCTGGCAACAATAGGGGATCATGCGAGAGGCAACCAATCAATGTGTCTCTCTCACACCAATGTTTCTCTCTCTCTCTTTCTCTATCTCTCCCTCCCTTAAACTCTCTCTAAATACCAATAGAAAAAAAATCTCTTTAAGTGAGGATTAACAACAACAACAAAAAGAACACACAGGAAGAAATTAAAAGCAGGCTTGGCCAAGAAAAATGGTGGCAGAATAAGTGGATGCCACACAGACACACTCCCAGGATCAAACTGGAGTTACAACTAAAATATAAAAAACATCCTGAATATCAACTGAAGACTACCTGGAGAGAACTTTGATAACCAAGGACAGAAAGTGGAGACCACATAGAGATTGGTAGGAAGGGCAAAGGTGTGAAAGGGCTGGATGGGCCCCCACAGACAGCAGCTGAGGTTCTGGAGAGATATCTCAGCTGTGGGGGGGTGCCACAGAGAACTCTGGGGTCTAAATCCCCAAACTTGACTCCCATCAGAGAGCACCATAACTGAGAAAGGTGCCCACATAACATCTTACTGTCTTCCAGAGAAAGATGGCTGGAAATGCAGGCACCCTCTTAAAGGGCCAATGCACAGAAGTCTGTGTGCAGCCACTCACCTTGTGCTCCAGCAGAGGGAGGGCAGAGTAGAGTAGAGATGTGTGAGCAGAAGCCAGGGTTAGGGGTCCTGGGGTTAGAGTTCAGAAGGCAAACACCCCTGTTTCCTGGGCTGAGTTATTCCCTCATGCTGCAGAGGTCATCTTTCTCACTCAGACATTTGCTATCCAGGTGGTTTTGTCTGGGGGGAATATAGCTGACCCACCCTATTGGAAAACACCTTGCCCCACAGTGTGCAATTTCTGAGGACCATTAGGAGACTGAGAATAACAATTAGCCTCCAGGCAGAAGCAATTTCCCCACCCTGTTGGAAAAACTCTTGTCACACCTATGGATGATTGCCTGAGGGCTACTCAAGACTAAATCCAGTCAGTCTGCTGGCAGAGGCGGTTTCTGGAGGCTTTGAGTCTTTGCCTGATCTAAGTAGTCAGAAACAGCATTTGGCACTATCCTGCACTAGAGATTGAGAGGCATAGCAGATCTACCCAAACACAAACAGGCAGCTAAAATTATGAGACAAAAAAAACAACCCCCAAATGAAAGAACAAGTGAATTCTCCAGAAGCAGAGAAAAATGGAATGGAGATAAGAAATTTATCTGATGTAGAGTTTAGAAAAATGATGGTAATGATGCTCAACAGCATGAGAAAAGATATAGTAACTATGAAAACAGAAATAAAGAATGAAATAGCACAAATAAAGAACACATTGGAAGGACTACACAGCAGATTAGGGGAAGCTGAGGATTGAATCAGGGAATTAGGAGATAGATTTGAAAAAATCACTCAGAGAACAAAAAAAAATTAAAAATAGGAGGACAGCTTAAGGGAGCTGTGGGACAATGTGAAACATAACAATATTCGAATAGCAGATGTGCCAGAGTAGGCAGAAAGGGAGCAAGGGAAAGAGAACGTGTTTGAAGAAATAATGGCAGAAAACTTTCCTAACCTCGTGAAGGAAAAAGTCACATAAGTTCAGGAGGCACAGAAAACCTCAAGCAAGAAGAACCCAAATAGACTCACACCCAGACACATCTTAATTAAAATGCCAAAATTAAAGACAAAAAGAGAATCTTAAAGGAAGCAAGAGAAAAGCAAACTGTTATCTACAAAGGAGCTCCCATACAGCTGTCATCTGATTTCTCATCAGAAACTCTACAGGCCAGAAGGAAACAGCGTGAAGTACTCAAGGTAATGGAAAGCAAGGATCTGAAACCAAGATTACTATATCCAAAAAAGGCTATCATTCAAAATAGACAGCCAAATAAAGAACTTCCCAGACCAAAAAAAAAAAAAAAAAAAAAAAAAAAAAAAAAAAAAAAAAAAAAAAAAAGCTAAAGGAGGACATCGCCACAAAGCCAGCATTATAAAAAGTGCTAAAGGGACTGCTGTAATGAGAAGAAGAAAGACAGAGATAAACCTAAGCATACAGAATTTAAGTGGCAATAAGTAGGTACCTATCAAGAATAACCTTAAATGTAAATGTATTAAATGCTCCAATCAAAAAGCTTAGGGGAGCTGAATGGATACAAAAACATGACCCAACTATATGCTGTCTACAAGAGAAACACCTCAGAACAAAAGACACACATAGGATGAGAGTGAAGGATTGGAAAAAAATTTTCCATGCAAATGGAAAAGAAAAAAAAGTGGGGGTAATAATACTGATATCTAACAAAATAGACTTCAAAATGAAGGCCATCACAAGAGACAACAAAGGTCATTACATAATACTAAAGGGTCAATCCAACAAGAGGATACAACCCTGGTAAGCATATATGCATCCAATATAGGAGCACCTAAATATATTTTTAAAAAACTGCTAGAGGACTTTAATGGAGAGATCGACAACAATACAGTCACAGTCAGGGACTTTAACACCCTGCTGACTTCACTAAATAGATCTTCCAGACAAAAAATTAACAAGAAAACAGGGACTCCAAAGGACATACTGGATCAGATGGATTTAATTGACATTTATAGAACATTTCACCCCAAAGTGGCAGAATATACATTCTTCTCAATTGCACATGGAACATTCTCAAAGATAGACCACATGTTAGGACACAAAACAAGTATCTACAAGTTCAAGAAGATTGAAACCATATCAAGCATCTTCTCAGATCACAGTGGAAAGAAATTGAAAATCAACTACAGTAAAAACACCCAAAAACATTCAAACACATGAAGGCTAAGGAGCATGTTATTAAACAATGAATGGGTTATCAATGAGATCAAGAAAGAAATCAAAAACTCCCAGGAAACAAATGAAAATGAACACAAAACAACCCAAAATCTCTGGGACATAGCAAAAGCAGTCCTGAGCGTGAAATTCATAGCACTACAGGCCTAACTCAGAAAAAAAGAAAGAAAGAAAGAAAGAAAGAAAGAAAGAAAGAAAGAAAGAAAGAAAGAAAGAAAGAAAATTTATAATAGACTATTTAACCCTACAACTTAAAGAATTAGACAGAGAACAACAAGAAAAGCCCAGAGTAAGTGGAAAGAAGCAAATAAGAAAGATTAGAGCAAAAACAAATGATGTAGAGACTAAAAATAAATAAATAAATAAATAAATAAATAAATAAATAAATAAATAAATAAATAAAAAACAATGAAACTAAGAGCCAGTTCTTTGAAAGGATAAACAAGGTTGATGAACCATTAGCCACACTCATCAAGAAACAAAGAGAGATGACCCAAATATATAAAATCAGAATGAAAGAGGGGAAGTAACCACTGACACCACACAAATACAAAGGATTGTAAGAAAACATTATGAATAACTATATGACAACAAGCTCGACAATGTGGATGAAATGGACAAATTCCTAGAAAAATACAAACTCACAAAACTGAATCAGGAAGAATAAAAAAACCTGAATGGGCCAATAACAACTGATGAAATAGAAGCAGTAATCAAAAGTCCAGACCCAAATGGTTTCACAAGGGAGTTTTACCAAACATTCAAAGAAGAACTAACACCTATATTCCTCAATCTATTCCCAAAAAATCCAAGAGAAAGGAATACTTCCAAGCTCTTTTTATGAAGCTAGCATTATCCTAATTCCAAAACCAGATAAAGACATTACAAAGAAAGAGAATTACAGGCTAATATCCCTGATGAACATAGATGATAAAATCCTCAACAAAATATTAGCAAATTGGATCCAGCAAGATATTAAAAAGATCACACACCGTGACCAAGTGGGATTTATTCCAGGGATGCAAGGCTGGTACAATATTCACAAATCAACAAACATGATACATCACATAAACAAATTGAAAGACAAAAATCACATGATCATATCAGTAGACGGAGAAAAAGCATTTGACAAAATCCAACACCCATTTTTCATAAAAACACTCAGCAAAGTGGGAATAGAGGGAGCATATCTCAACATGATAAAGGCCATATATGATAAACCTACAGCAAACATCATACTCAATGGGTGAAAACTAAAACCAGTTCCCCTAAGAACAGGAACAAGACAGGGATGTCCACTTTCACCACTTTTATTCAACATTGAACTGGAAGTCCTAGTCACAGCAATCAGACAAGAAGAAGAAATAAAAAGCATCCAAATTGGAAAGGAGGAAGTAAAACTCTCATTATTCACATATAACAAGATATTGTACATAGAAAACCCTAAAGACTCCACCAAAAAAAACTACTAGATTTAATAAATGAATTTGGCAAAGTAGCAGGATACAAAATCAACACCCAAAAATCAATGGCTTTAAAAAATATATTTTTATTGATTTCAGAGAAAAAGGGAGATGGAGAGAGACATAGAAACATCAATGATGAGAGACACTTATTCATTAGCTGCCTTCCACATGCCCAACACTAGGGTTCAAGCCCGCATGACCCATATGTCCATAGCAGCACAATTTACAATAGCTAAGATCTGGAAACAGCCCAAGTGCCCATCAGTAAATGAGTGGATAAAAAGTTGTGGTACATTTATACCATGGAATACTGTGCAGCAGTAAAGAAGAAGAACCTCTTACCCTTTGAGACAGCATGGAGGGACCTGGAAAGTAACATGCTAAGTGAGATAACTCAGTCAGAGAAAGAAAAATATCACATTATCTCACTCATATGTGGAATCTATTTAACAAAATAAAATGATGAATGGAGTGTGATCCAGCAGCATGGAAGCATGGAACAGAGTGCAGAACCTTGGAGGGAAGGGAAGGAGGGTGGGCAGGTGGGAGGTAATCAACCAAAGATCTTGTATGCATATATGCATAACCTATGGACACAGACAATAGGGTGGTGAAGGCCTGGGCAAGGGAGGGTGGAGGTGGGCTGGAGAGGGTCAATGGGGGCGGAAAAGGGAACATATGTAATGGTTTCAACAATAAAGATTTTTTTAAATGACAGCCAATAACACTACAAATAAACAAAAATAAAATAAAAGCAGGCTTGATGAAGCAGAGGATCAAATCTGACAAGGTAGGAATAAAATCTCAATTAGAACAAGAAAAAAAAAATACTTAAAAAGCCTGAGGAGAGTTTAAGGGAACTGTGAGACAACATGAAATGAAACAACATCTGCATCATAGGAGTATCAGAGGGAGAAGAAAGTGAGCAAGGGCTAGAGAACCTGCTTGAAGAAATTATTATAGAAAACTTCCCTAACCTGGTGAAGGAAACACAGAGAGTCCCAATCAAGATGAACATAAAACTGACTGATATGACTCAGTGGTTGAGCATTGACCTATGAACCAGAAGGTCATGGTTTGATTCCTGGTAAGGCACATGCCCTGGCTGTGGGCTCGATCCCCAGGGTGGGGTGTACAGGAAGCAGCCGATCAATGATTCTCTCTCATCATTTATGTATCTATCTCTCTATCCCTCTCCCTTCCTCTCTGAAATCAATAAAAACATATTTATTAAAAATATGAACAGAAAGAGAACCATATCAAGACACATCATATTTTAAATGATAAGTTTTAAAGACAAAGAGAGAATTTTGAAGGCAGCAAGAGAGAGACAGTCACTTACCTACAAAGGAGCTCCTATAAGGCTGTCAGCTTGTTTCTCAACAGAAACACTACAGACCAGAAGTGAATGGCATGAAATATGCAAAGTAATAAAAAGCAAGGATCTGAAACCAAGACTACTCTATCCAGCAAGGCTATAATTCAAAATTGAGGTGAAATAACAAGCTTCCCAGACAAGAAGAGGAGGAGGAGGAGGAGGAGAGAGTATCAGAGGGGGAGGGAGACATAGGCATAAAGAATAAAAATGGAAATAAATTAGTATTTATCAATAATAGCCTTATATGTAAATGGAATACATGTTCCAATTAAAAGACATAAGGCAGCTGAATGGATAAGAAAACATAACCCATATATATTCTGTCTACAAGAGACCCACCTTTGAACAACAGACTCACACAGGATGAAAGTGAAGGAAAAAAATTTCCATGCAAATGGAAATTTTAAAAAAGCAGGAGTAGCAATACTTATATCTGACAGAATAGACTTCAAAAGCAAAGGCCATAAAAGAGACAAAGAAGGTCACTACATACTACTAAAGGGATCAATCCAACAAGAGGATATAACCCTGGTAAACATATATGCACCCAATATAGGAGCACCTAAATATATTTTAAAACTCCTGGAGGACTTTAAGTGACAGATAGACAGCAATGCTGTCATAGTAGGGGATTTTACCACCCCCTGACATCATTGGATTGATCCTCTGCAAAAAAAAATCAACAAGGAAGCAGCAGTCTTAAATGACACATTAGATCCAATGGATTTAATTCATATTTATAGAACATTTCATCCCAATGCTGCAGAATATATGTTCTTCTCAAGTGCACATGGAACATTCTCAAAGATAGACCACATCTTAGAACACAAAATAAGTCTTTACAAGTTCAAGAAGATTAAAATCATATCAAGCATCTTCTTGGATCACAATGGCATGAAACTAGAAATTACAATAAAAAAAATCAAAAACATTCAAGCACATAAAGGGTAAGTAGCATGTTATTAAACAATGAATGGGTTGCCAATAGGATTAAGAAAGAAATAAAAAACTCCCTGGAAATAAAACAACCCAGAATCTATGGGACACAGCAAAAGCAGTCCTGAGAGGCAAGTTCATAGCACTAAAGGCCTACCTCAAGAAACAAGAAAAAGTTCTAATAAACTATCTAACCCTACAACTAAAAGAATTAGAAAGAGAACAGGGGGAAAAGCCCAGAGGAAGTAGAAGGAAGGAAATAATAAAAATCAGAGTGGAAATCAATGACATGGAGTCTAAAAGAAAACAATCTAGCCCAGCTGGCATAGCTCAGTGGTGTTAACCTATGAACCAGGAGGTCATGGGTCCATGCTTGATCAGGACATATGCCCAGGTTGCAGGTTCACTCTCCAGTGTGGGGCATGCAGGAGGCAGCCAGTCAATGATTCTCTCTCATCATTGATGTTTCTATCTCTCTCTCCCTCTCCTTTCTACTCGGAAATAAAAAATAAAAATTAAATATAAAAGATCAATAAAACCAAGAGCTAGTTCTTTGAAAGAAAAACAAGATTAGTAATCTTTAGCCAGACTCATCAAGAAACAAAAAGAGATGACCCAAATAAATTAAATCAGAAATGAAAGAGGCAAAGTAATAATTGATATCACAGAAATACAAAGGATTATAACAAAATACTAAGAACACCTCTATGCCAACAAACAGGACAACCTGGGCAAAATGGACAAGTTCGTGGGAACATACAATCTTCCAAAACTCAATCAGAAATCAGAAGGAATCAGAAAACCTGAATAGGCTGATAACAACAAATGAAATTGAAGCAGTAATTAAAAAAAAAAAAAAAAAAAAAAAACAACAAACAAAAATCCTGCACTGGATGGCTTCATAGGCGAGTTTTAGCAAACATTCAAAGAACGAATACCTGTCTTCAAACTACTCCAAAAATATTCAAGAGGGTAGACTTCCAAGCTCTTTTTATGAGGCCAGTATTATCCTAATTCCAAAACCAGATAAAGACACTACAAAGAAAGAAAATTACAGGCCAATATTCCTAGTGAACATATATGCTAAAATCCTCAACAAAATATTAGCAAATCAAATCCAGCAAAACAATGACCATGACCAAGTGGGATTTATTCTGGGGTTGCAAGGCTAGTAAAATATTTGCTAATCAATAAATGTGGTACATCACATAAACAAAATGAAAGATAAAAATCACATGATCATATCAATAGACACAGAAAAAGCATTAGACAAAATCCAGCATCCATTTTTGATAAAAACTCTCAGCAAAGTGGGAAAAGAGGGATCATACCTCAACATAATAAAGTCCATATCTGACAAACATACAGCCAATATTATATTCAATGGGCAAAAACTAAAACGTTTCCATTAAGAACAGGATGAGCCGAAACCGGTTTGGCTCAGTGGGTAGAGCGTCGGCCTGCGGACTGAAGGGTCCAGGGTTCGATTCCGGTCAAGGGCATGTACCTTGGTTGCGGGCACATCCCCAGTGGGAGGTGTGCAGGAGGCAGCTGATCGATGTTTCTCTCTCATCGATGTTTCTAGCTCTCTATCCCTCTCCCTTCCTCTCTGTAAAATATCAATAAAAAATATATATTAAAAAAAAAAAAAAAAAAAAAGAACAGGATGAGACAGGGTTATCCGCTTTCACCACTCTTATTCAACATAGTACTGGAAGTCCTAGCCACAGCAATCAGTGAAGAAGAAAAAATAAAAGGCATCTAAATTGGAAAGGATGAAGTAAAACTGTCATTATTCGCAGATGACTTGATATTGTACTTAGAAAACCCTTAAGACACCACCAAAAAACCACTCGATTTAATAAATGTATTTGGCCAAGTAGCAGATAAAATTAACATCCAGAAATCCATTGCATTTTTATACATCAGTAATGAACTCTCAGAAATAGAAACTTTAAAAAAATTCCATTTACCATTCCAACAAGAAAAATAAGATACCTAAGAATAAACTTAACCAAGGAGGTAAAAGACCTGTACTTGGAAAACTATAGGCCATTGAAAAAAGAAACAGAGGAAGACACAAAGAAGTGGAAGCATATACCATGTTCATGGATTGGAAGAATTAATGTCATTAAAATGTCCATACTACCCAAAGCAATCTATAGATTTAGTGCATCCATATTAAAATGCCAAAGGCATATTTCACGGAACTAGAACAAATATTCCAAAAATTTATACGTAACCAAAAAAGATCCTGCATAGCCTCAGTAATCTTGAGAAAAAAAAGAACAAAGTTGGAGGAATCACAATACCAGATATCAAATTATACTACAAAGCCATTGTAATCCAAACAGCCTGATACTGGCACAAGAACAGGCATATGGATCAATGGAACAGAGAGCCCAGAAATAGATCCATGCCTTTATGGTCAATTCATATTTGATAAATGAGCCAACAGCATACAATGGAGTAAAGATAGTCACTCCAATAAATGGTGTTGGGAAAATTGGATAGGTACTTGCCAAAAAATGAAACTGGACCACCAACTTAGACCATGCACAAGAATAATCTCCTATTCTTAATAAAGAATTAAATGTAAGTCTCAAACCCATAAAAATCGTAGAAGTAAATAGGCAGTAAAATCTCAGACATCTTCGTAGCAGAATTTTTGCCGATACATCTCGTAGAGCAAGAGAAACAAAGAAAAAATAAATAAATGGGACTACATCAAACTAAAATGCTTCTGCACAGCAAAAAAAAAATAAAAAAAAATCCTCAAAATGCAAAGGGAATCCACTCAATGAGAGAACACATTTGCCAGTGATATGTCTAATAAGGGGTTAATTCCCAAAATATATAAAGAACTCATATACAGAAATTTTTGTTAAAAATAGCTCATACAACTCAACAAAAGGAAGACAAATAATCCAATTTAAAATGGCAGCCTTAGCCGGTTTGGCTCAGGGGTTAGAATGTCGGTCCTTAGACTGAAGGGTCTTGGTTCGATTCTGGTCAAGGGCACATCCCTTGGTTGCAGACTTGATCCCCAGCGCCAATTGAGGCACGTGAAGGAGGCAACCAGTCAATGTGTCACCTCACATCAATGTTTCTCTCTCTCTTTCTGTTTTTCTCTCTCTCTTTCTCTTTCTCTCTCTCTCTCTCTCTTTTCTCCCTCGCTTCCACTCTCTCTCTAAAGATCAGTGGAGAGAGGATCCAAGATGGCGGCATAGGTAAACACCTAAACTGCTGCCTCGCACAACAATTTCAAAACTACAACTAAAAGACAAAACATCTATCACCCAGAACCACGGGAAAGCTGGCTGAGTGGAAGTTCTACATCTAGAAGGAAAGAGAAAACAGCATTGAGAGGTGCACAAGCGCTGAAAAGCTGAGGTATGGGGGCACTCGAATCGGGCTGGCGATGGGCGACTGGGAGCGCTGCTTTTTTTCAACCCGAAGGAAGACAAGCTCCTGATTACTCCGAACTCCAGTTTCTGGGGAGACGCGGGAGACCCAAACTCCTACGGGGAGAAGCTGGACTGTCTGCCATTGGGTCAGAAAGTGAGTGAGGCTTGCTTGCAGGGCTATGCACAGGAATAATTGTTTACTGTGCTGGGGCTCGGGAAGCGAAGACATGGTCGGAGACGCAGAGCCGGCTTACTGGCAGCCATCACTGTTTGCCACGCCCTAGCCTAGTGACGCCCTGAGACCCCGCCCCGCACAATCTACAAACCCACCCAAGCTCCAAGCAGCAGCTTTAGCATATGAATGGCCTGCCCTATTGCAGCTTAACATAGCAAACTTGCAGCCTGGGTCAGACAGCTCCAAAACCTCCAAACCCCAAGCAAAGAGGAGAAATACTGTAGTTCTCGCTGTAGCTCCTGCTGGGTGGCCTCAGACAGTAGCTGACCTGCACCCCATTGGAGATCCAGAAGCCAGTGTACCTAGTGGTCAGTGTGAGACACCAGATTGCAACTCCTCACATCCATAAGTGACACATTCAAGAGGCAGACTCAGTGAGCACCAAAGCCCCACTGAAACAAGTCCTGCACCATAAGCATGTCTCCAGCGCAGCAGTTCTTCAATTATAGACACAGCGGGTCCTCACAGCCAATTGGCCTGGAGGTCAATTCCTCCCAGTGTACCAACAGCAATCAAGGCTTAACTACACCAAGGCTTTGCACTCAGCCCACAAAGGGGTGTACCAAGAGCGTCCACCTCAGGTGATTGGGGAGGCTGAGCTACTGGCCCCTATAGGTCACCTACCACACAAAGCCACTCCATCAACACAGGGAAGCAGCAAAATGCGGAGACAAAGAAACTTGTCACGAATGAAAGAAATGGAGGAAAGCAAACTACTGGACGACATAGAGTTCAGAACCACATTTATAAGGTTACTCAAGAATCTTCTAAAAACCACCAAGAAACTTGATGAGACCTTCAAGGACCTTAATGAGAATGCCAAAAAAAATGGAAAAGGACCAGTCAGAAATTAGGCAAACACTGTCTGAAATAAAGAATATACAGAAATTCAACTGTAGATCAAAGGACCCCAAGAATCAAACCAAAGATCTGAAATATGAGAAGACAGAAAACACCCAACCAGAAAAACAAAAAGAAAGAAGAATCGAAAAATATGAAGATAGTGTAAGGACCCTCTGGGACAACTTTAAGCGTACCAACATCCGAATTTTTGGGGTGCCAGAAGAAGAGAGAGAGCAAAATATTGAAAACCTATTAGAAGAAATAATGACAGAAAACTTTCCCTACCTGGTGAAAGAAATAGACTTACAAGTTCAGGAAGTGCACAGAACCCTGTACAAGAGGAATCCAAAGAGGACCACACCAAGACACATCATAATTAAATGCCAAGGGCAAAAGACAAAGAGAGAATCTTGAAAGCAGCAAGAGAAAAACGGTTAGTTACCTACAAGGGAGCACCCATACGACTGTCAGCTGATTTCTCGGCAGAAACTATGCAGGCCAAAGGGAGTGGCAAGAAATATTCAAAGTGATGAACAGCAAGAACCTACAACCAAGATTACTCTACCCAGCAAAGCTATCATTCAGAGTTGAAGGTCAGATAAAGAGCTTCACAGACAAGAAAAAGCTAAAGGAGTTCATCACCACCAAACCAGGATTACATGAAATGCTGAAGGGTATTCTTTAAGAAGAGGAAGAAGAAGAAAAAGGTAAAAATAAAAATTATGAACAACAAAATGACATCAAATACATACCTACCAACAAGTGAACCTAAAAATCAAGTGAATAAAAAATCTGATGAACAGAATGGACTGGTGAATATAATAGAATCAGGGACGTAGAAAGGGAGTGGACTCACAATTCTCAGGGGGAAGAGGGTGTGAGGGGTTCAGGAAGAGATTGGACAAAAATCTTATACCTATGGATGAAGACAGTGGCAGGGGTTAAGGGCATGGGGTGGGGTGGTGAATCAGGTGGAGGGAGCTATGGGGGGAAAAAAGAGGAACACCTGTAATAATCTGAACAATAAAGATTATTAAAAAATAAAAAAAATAAAGATCAATGGAAAATCCCTAGTTGGTTTCACTCAGTGGATAGCTCGAGTTGTGGGCTCGATCCCCAGTAGAGAGCATGCAAGAGGCAACCAATCATCATTAATGTTTCTATCTCTCTCTCCCTCTCCCTTCCTATCTAAAATCAATAAAAATATATTTAAACTATAAAAATAAATTAAATAAAGATCAATGGAAAAAATATCCTCAGGTGAGGATTAAAAAAAAAAATGGGCAAATGACCTGAATAGACACTTCTCCATACAGATAGCCAACAGATGTATGAAAAAATGCTCAACGTCACTAATCATCAGAGAGATGCAGATTGAAACTACAATGAGATATCACTTCATGCCTGCCACAATGGCTATCATCAATAAATGAACACATGACAAGTGCTGGCGAGGATGTAAAGAAAAAGGAACCCTAGTTCACTGCTGGTGGGAATGCAAACTGGTGAAGCCACCGTGGAAAACGGTATGAAATTTCCTCAAAAAATTAAAAATGGAACTGCTTCCCAGCCGGTGTGGCTAAGTGGTTGAGCGTTGACCTATGAACCAGGAAGTCAAGGTAAATTCCTGTTCAGGGCACTCGCCCAGTTTCAGGCTCGATCCCCATTGTGGGGCATGCAGGAGGCAGCCGATTAATGATTCCCTTTCATCATTGATGTTTCTATGTCTCTCTTCCTCTCTGAAATTAAAAAAAATAAAAAAATTTAAAAAATGGAACTGCTGTTTGACCCAGCAATCCCACTTATAGGAATACTAGTATATCCTAAGAATCCCGAAACACCAATCAGAAAGAATGTATGCACCCCTGCGTTCATAGCAGTGTTATTTACAATAGCTAAGATCTGGAAACAGCCCAAGTGCCCATCAGTAGATGAGTGGATAAAAAAAGCTGTGTTACATTTACACCATGGAATACTATGTGGCTGTAAAAGAGAAGAATCTCTTACCCTTTGCAACAGCATGGAGGGACCTGGAGAGTATATGTTAAGTGACATAAGCCAGTCAGATAATGACAAATACCACATGATCTCACTTATATGTGGAATCTAATGAGCAAAATAAACTGATGAACAAAATAGGTCCTGAGGCATGGATGCCTGGAACAGACTGACAGAACTCAGAGGGGAGGATGGGTAGATGGGAAGAGATTAACCAAAGAATTTACCAGTATATTCATGTGTGCATGAAGGCCTGGGAGCAGGGCGGGAGCCGGGTGGAGGGGGTTTTGGGGAGGAACAGAGAACATCGGTAATACTGTCAATGATAAAAATAAATTTTAAAAAAATTAAAATTTAAAAAAATATTTTTAAAAAAACAAAAGCATCAAAAGTGGGAACTCAGATATTTACACCCCCCCGTCCACGGCAGCATTATTCACGACAGCCAAAAGGAGAAACACCACGAGTATCTGTCATCAGATGAATAAATAAATAAAATGTGCCATATACACATACAATGGGATATTATTCAGCCTTTAAAAGGAAGAAATTCTGTCACATGCTACAGTATGGATAAACCTGGAGGACATGATGCATGTGAAATAAGCCAGACACAAAAAAAGGCAAATATTGTATGATTCCACTGATATGAGGTACCTAGAGTAGTCAAATTCACAGACACAGAAAGTAGAATATTGGTTACCAGGGGCTGGGGGGAGATGGGACTGGCTAATTATTGCTTAACTAGAGGCCCAGTGCACAAACTCGCGCATGGGTGGGGTTCAGCCGGCCTGCCCCAATCAGGGCCAATCGGGCAGGCTGGCCAGGGGAGAGGGGACATGGGAGGTTGGCCAGCTGGCCCTGCCTCCTGGTCCAACTGCCGGTCGAGGCAACAATTTGTATATTAGCCTTTTATTATATACTAGAGGCCTGGTGCACAAAATTCGTGCACAGGTAGGGTCCCTAGGCCTGGCCGGCAATCAGGGCCAATCTGGGCCTTCCAGCTGCCAGCCAGGGCCTTCCTTTGTTCCTCACCGCCTCCTGGTGGTCAGTGCACATCATAGCGAGTGATCGAATTCCTGGTCTCCCAGTCAAATTCCCGAGGGGACACTTTGCATATTAGCTTTTTATATAGAGAGAGGATTTGTACGAGTTTCAGCTTGGGAAGATGCAAAAGTTCTGCAGATGGATGGTGGTGATGGTTCAATAACAATGTGAATGTACTTAATGCCACTGAACTGTACACTTAAAATGCTTAAAATTGTAAGTTTTATGTTATGTGTATTTAATCACAATTTTAAAATGTTTCAGTCATGTGCATTACCCCAAACCCTTCAAAGACCCTCACCTCACTCTAACTCAAGACCAAAGTTCTATAAGACTCTCTCCCATGTTCTCCTCTAACTCCCCACCCCCATTACCCTTCTGAACCCCCTTGTTCTCTTCTCCTTGTTCACTTTTCTCCTTACTGTTCCTCAAACATGCCAGGCACACTCCCTGCCTCAGGCCTTTGCGCTTGCTATTCCATCGCCCAGATCCCTACAGGGCTGCCTTCCTCACTCCCTCTAGAATGACTACCCTATCGAAAATTCAACCTTTGCCCCTTCTTCTTTGGCTAAAATTCTTTTTCCTCCATAGAAGTTATTACCACCTAAAAGATTATTTTGTTTACTGTCTGTCTTTTCTCACTTAAATGTAAGAATGTTCAAGTGTTTTAAAGTCTCCAAGCCATAACCTGACCTTTCTCAGGGTTCCCGGATGTAACTGAAAACCTCAATAGCAAAGTTGCAAAGTTTGTTCCCAGGCCTTCTTCCCCTGGTCCAGTACCCAGGAGCTGATTACATTTCCCGCCGGGACCAGTAGGGAGATATCATTGGAAAGGTATGTGCTCTGAGTGACCAGGTGAGCCCTGAGCGCCAGCCTGGCTACGCCCTGTGTGATCTGGGCTCTGTGGTTGGGTTTCTGGGAACAAAGTAAAAACGACCAGGCTTGGCAGCGGCCAGAGGCCTTTGTGGCAGGCCGGCAGGGTGGAGGGAAGGCCAAGAGGAGGTGGCGGTGCACTGGTGGCAGGGGCCCACACTCCAATGCCCGTGGGGCGGAAGCCTGCTGGCAGGCTGGGTGTGCCCACACTGGGTACCTGGGAGTGGGGATCATGGGAAACCAGAGATCCAGGCCAAGCAGGAATGGAGGCCCTGTGTTGTCAAACCTCCTGACTGCTTATTTTCCAGGGAATCGGAAAGTTGGCTTTCAGGCACTATTTCCTCATTTTTATTTTTATTTTTTTAATATATTTTATTGATTTTTTACAGAGAGGAAGGAAGAAGGATAGATAGTCAGAAACATCGATGAGAGAGAAACATCGATCAGCTGCCTCTTGCACACCTCCTACCGGGGATGTGCCCGCAACCAAGTTACATGCCCTTGACCAGAATCGAACCCGGGACCTTTCAGTCCGCAGGCTGACGCTCTATCCACTGAGCCAAACCGGGTTTGGCTATTTCCTCATTTTTAAACATTGGTTCAAATTTGCTAAGAACACCATGTGATCTGCCACACACACAAAAAAATTCGAAAACTAGGCCTCCTCACCCCCCAAATCCCCCGCTCCAGGATAACCACTTTACAGCTCTGCTATTTAGCGAAGATTTTAAGCATGGGGACCCTGGTTCCAGGGAGACCTGGCTTTGCCACAGGTTGGCCCAGTTCCTTGACATCTGCAAAATAGGAACAAAAATAGAACCTACCTCATAAGATCATTTTGGAGGAGAGTTAGTAGGTGCCTGACAAATAGTATTTATTGTAGTAACAAGGGGAGGGAGGGAGGAGCAAAGGGCCTGGGGAATATTGAGGAAAGAGAGGAATAACAAAAGGACACGTATGGCATCAGCTGGTATGTGTGGCAGGGGAGTACCTAAGCTTTCTGTGGCCTGGGGTGCTCAGACTGAAGATCCAGGACCCACTTTGGATCACTGGGCCCAGATAAGGATTTTGCCAACAAGCCAGAGACCCAACGCCCCGGGGCCTCCAGACCCATGGGTGGTGCTGCATTCCTGCGAGGCTCTGTCTCAGGGGATGGCACGGGTCCCAGCAGTTGCTGGGCTGAGCCTAACTGCAGGACTTCACATCTGTGCTTGTACTACTTGGTCTTACGAGTTTGGAGCCTGACATTCCAGCCTGTCAAGATCGGATAGTTTGGAAACCTTTTCACCAGAACCAATTAGGAGCCTTTTGGTTGCAAGCAACAGAAACCCCAACCCAAGATGGCTTAGCAAAAAGGAAATTTATAATCTCACGTACTTAAAATGTCCAGGGGTTGGGCTGGTTTCAGGTATGTCTTGATGTGGGTCAAATGGTGAAACCAGGACCTGGTTGCTCTGTCATCTTTCTGGATGGGATCCATCCCTGTCCAGCCGCTTCCCAGCTGCAGTCCATGCCCAACATCCCCAAAGCAGGTGGGACTCCCTAAGACCTCAGAGAAAACATCCCAAGAAAACTTCCCTGTGCAGAGTCTCACTGGTTATGGTTAACCTGACTTGGGTCATGCTCCCTCTTGAACCAATATCCTAAGAGGATATAATGTGCTGATTTCTAGGCCAGGCTGGTATCAACCTGGAGCAGGGTGGTGATAAATGAAATCAACATCCCAGGATCAAAATATGGACGGGGTGAAAGGAAGGGGTGGAGACCCCAGAGGCAAATCAGGTGCAGTTACCTGAAGTAGGATGAAGGGATGTTCAGTGCCCGCCACTTATGAAGAAAAAAAGAACAGTCACCTTCTCTTTTATGCAAAGTACTATTGAAATAGTGGCTCTGAAGTGCAGCCTCTGGCACGGTTGATCGATCGCTGGGGCTGGCTTGGCTCCCTCTTGGCTCTTGGATCTCCTTCCCTGACTCATAATCCCCGGGGCCTGCCTGACTAAGGAAGCGAGGACCATGCTGCCTGAGATATAAATTCCCAGTAGAACTTTTCTGTGGCACTTAAAACCAGACCTCCCAAACCAGGCATGCATCTACCCAGACACTAATTGGTCTGACTGTGCATAATTCAGCCCCTGTGTCTTCATCTAGAAAAAGTGTTGTGTGTTTTTAATTTGACCAAATGTTCCAAACACCTCGCCAGAGGTCCACACGGACTCTCGCTGATGTCCTTCAGACCAGAGTCCCTGTCAAAGAACAGAAAGAAGCAAGTTCAACATGCCAGCCCTGAGACAACACACCACCCCTCGTTCGCAATTACTTGAAATACATACCTTAACCTGTCTCAGTCCCACATCGGCCGGCCCATATCCCTACACATCCCCAGAACTCCAGCTCCTCCACCTCAGAAATCATGGCACAACCAACGGCAAGCTGCTCACACCAACACAGTCCCGGAGGAGATGCACCCCAATATTGTCCAGCAAGAGCACCTGGCCAGGAAAATAGTGTGTGAACAAAAGGAAAACCTCCAGAATCACGTGAGTGGGAGGAACCATGTGAAATTGCCATGTTTGTAGGTCACTAACAGTCTAACATCAACAACTTCATATGGTCACGCGGGATCTACCAGGGGAGTGGTTTTCAAAGTGTGGCCTGCAGACTCCTGGGGGGGAGGAGGAATGGCTCCCCAAGGCCCTTTCAAGAAGAACACAGAGCGCAATAGCCGGTGTGGCTCCGTGGATAATGTCAGCCTCCGGACCAAAGGGTCCCGGGTTCCATTCCAGTCAAGGGCACATACCTCAGTTGCAGGCTCCTCCTGGCCCAAGAGCCTGGTCAGGGCACATGCAGGAGGCAACCAATCAATGTGTTTCTCTCACATCAATATTTCTCTCTGTCTTTCCCTCTCTCTTCCACTCTCTCTAAAAATCAATGGAAAAATATCCTCGGGTGAGGATTAAAAAAAAGAAGTAGAACGCAAGGTCAAATTATTTTCCTAGTAATACTAAGGTGCTCACTGCCTCCTTACCATGTTAACCTTTGCACTGACCACAGCGCTGGTGGGTAGAATTCCACAAGCTGGCTTTCCCTTATTTATTCCAACTAAACAACGTGCCTGCCTCTTATTAAGCCAGACATTATGCAAAAACGCTGAACAATGCCATTTTTCCCACTAATTTCTTTTCGTTTGGAACATATTGTCCATAAAGGCATTTTGTTTGTGTTACTATGGAAAGTAATATTTAAATTTCTGATAAGCATCAGTAGATGTAACCCACATACACAAAAACTCTCTGGGGTCTTCAATCCTTTTTTAAAGTGCCAAGGATTCCTAAGACCAAAAACTTTGAAAACTCCTACATTAGGACAATCTACAGAGAAACATACATGAAATGAAGTGGAGACAATCAGAGCAATAAGAAAGCATGTAAAAATGTGGCAACAACACTGAGTTCAGAGACCACAGCATTTTTCAGAGTTCAATTTTTTAAATACAAAAAAATAATGAAATAATAATCACTCAGAGCCTCACAACCCATAACAAAATGTCAATATTTTGTAATATTTGCTTTTAGTGTTTTTACAAATTAATTAATTAAATAAACTTTCCAGCTAACATTAGAATCCCTTTAGTCCCCATTCCATTTCCAAACTCTCGGGTCACTACTGTTGTGAATTTCAGTGGTTTCCTTCCTATATATCCTATCTAATAAAAGAGTAATATGCAAATTGACTGTCACTCCAACACACAAGATGGCTGCCCCCATGTGGTCAAAGATGGCCGCCCCCATGTGGACACAAGATGGCCACCACAAGATGGCCAGCAGGGGAGGGCAGTTGTGGGCAATCAGGCCAGCAGGGGAGGGCAGTTGGGAGGGACCATGCCTGCAAGGGAGGGCAGTTGGGAGGGACCAGGCCTTCAGGGGAGGACAGTTGTGGGGGACCTAGGCCTGCAGGGGAGGGCAGTTGGGGACAACCAGGCCAGCAGGGGAGGACAGTTTGGGGGGACTGAGGCCTGCAGAGGAGGGCAGTTGGGGTGACCAGGCCTGCAGGGGAGGACAGTTTGGGGGGACCCAGGCCTGCAGGGGAGGGCAGTTGGGGGGGACCCAGGCCTGCAGGGGAGGGCAGCTGGGGGGACCAGGCCTGAAGGGGAGGGCAGTTGGGGGGAACCCAGGCCTGCAGGGTAGGGCAGTTGGGGGCAACAAGGCCTGCAGAGGAGGGCACTTGTGGGGGGACCAGGCCTGCAGGGGAGGGCAGCTGGGGGGGACCAGGCCTGAAGGGGAGGGCAGTTGGGGGGGACCCAGGCCTGCAGGGGAGGGCAGTTGGGGGCAACAAGGCCTGCAGGGGAGGGCACTTGGGGGGGACCAGGCCTGCAGGGGAGGGCAGGTGGGGGGGACCCAGGCATGCAGGGGAGGGCAGTTGGGGGCAACCAGGCCTGCAGGGGAGGGCACTTGGCGGGGACCAGGCCTGCAGGGGCGGGCAGTTGGAGGGAACCAGGCCAGCAGGAGAGGGCAGTTAGGGGTGACCAGGCTGGCAGAGGAGGACAGCTGCGGGGGGACCAGGCCTGCAGGGGAGGGCAGTTGGGGGCAACCAGGCCTGCAGGGGAGGGCACTTGGGGGGGACCAGGTCTGCAGGGGAGGGCAGTTGGAGGGAACCAGGCCAGCAGGAGAGGGCAGTTAGGGGTGACCAGGCTGGCAAGGGAGGGCAGTTAGGGGTGACTGGGCCAGCAGGGGAGGGCAGTTAGGGGTAATCGGGCCAGCAGGGGAGCAGTTAGGCGTCGATCCGGCTGGCAGGGGAGTGGTTAGCGTGTGATCAGGCTGGCAGGCAGAAGCAGTTAGGGGCAATCAGGCAGGCAGGCAGGTGAGCAGTTGAGAGCCAGCAGTCCTGGATTGTGAGAGGGATGTCCGACTGCCCATTTAGTCCCAATCCTGGTGGGATTGGGCCTAAACGGGCAGTTGGACATCCCTCAAGGGGTCCCAGATTGGACAGGGTGCAGGCTGGGCTGAGAGACACCGCCCCCCACCCCCGTGCACGAATTTTGTGCACCAGGCCTCTATAATATTTAATTATAATATTTTTACAGAATATGTAATTGTTTTATGTTCTTTAAATTTTTACGTGAAATAATTCAGACTGTACAAATTCATCGGCTGCATGTAAGGCTCTGGCTTAAGACTGCCACCAGGGTTCGAATCCCGACTCTGATGCTTCCTAGTTGTGTGGCCTTGGGCAAGTTATTCAACCTCTCTGTGCCCCAGTTTCATCGCCAATAAAATATGAGTGATCCTGGTACCTATCCCATAGGTTATTCTGAGTTTTAAGGTAAGTGCCTACAACAGCATTTCAGAGTAAGCACTACAAAAGTGTTTGCTCTCATTATTATTCCAACCTCTTGCTTTTTTCCCTCATGATTTTGAAGTTTATGAACATCCATATACATATATGGGATATGTTTCTTGTTCAGTGCTGCATAGTATTTCATTGAATAAACATTTCACATTTTATTATATATATAGAGAGGGGGGGTAATATGCAAATTAGGCTGGGACACCATAATGGTCACGACCAGCTCAGGAGGAGGCTGCATCAGGAGGAGCTGCATACGCAGATGGGCGGGAGGGAACTGCGTGCCGCCCCCAGCCCCAGCGGACACACACCAGGGGTGGGAGTGTGCTCCGAGCAGCTGCGGAGCAGCTCAGAGCACGCCCCCGGTGGGTGGCGGTGGCGGCTGGAGTGAAGCAGCCCCAGTCCCAGATGCCTGGCAGTGGCAGGAGCAAAGCAGCCTGGGTCCCGGGTGCCTGGCAGCAGCTGGAGCAAAGCAGCCCAGGTCCCGGGTGCTTGGCAGCAGCTGGAGTGAAGCAGCCCAGGTCCTGGGTGCCAGAGGGAAGCCCGTGCCGGCAGCCAGGGGAAGGAAGGTCTATTCTTGCACGAATTTTTGTGCATCGGGCCTCTATAAAAGCCCAATATGCAAATTGTCCCCTCGACACGGAGTTCTGCGGGGAGTTCGACCACTTGCTATGACATGCACTGACCACCAGGGGGCAAGCAGAATATGGTGGGCGTTGGCGACGTGGCACTGGCAGCAGGCAGCAATGGAGGTGCTGCAGGCCCCGATGGGCCCCAATGAGAGCAGGACCAGGGCGGGATGGTGGAGCAGGTGAGTGGGTGGTGCCAGGCGAAGGCAGGTATGAGCCACTGGTCACCAGGCAGGGGCTGATCACCCTGCCAATCCAATAACCCCGCTGCCACCTGGCTCCCAGGCTCTGAGGGAGCCAGGCAGGGGCCTGAGGCTCTGCTGATTCAATTGCAGGGCAACCAGCAGCAGCAGTGGAGGGGGGGCAATCGGTGGAGCAATTGGACCTCGCAGGTGGTGACCAGTGGCAGCAGCGGGGGGCAGGCGGCCAGGGGAAGGGAAGGAGTACCCGGCCGGTAGCCGGCAGCTGCTAGGGACCCTACCAGTGCACGAATTTCATGCACTGGGCCTCTAGTTCCCTACTAAAAATAATGACAATTAACTTCTTTTTACTTGTAGAGGTTTACACATTTACTAGAGGCCCGGTGCACGAATTTGTGCACAGGTGAGGTCCCTTTTGATGGCCTGCAGGGATCAGGCTGAAACCCGCAGTCCAACATCACCTGGAACTCCTACCTGCCGCTCCCACTCATCCTGGCCCCACTATGCCTGCTTGCGCCCAATGCCCAATCAGTCCCGACTGGGAGAGGCTCGTGCTACTGCAGCAGCACTCACCAGCCATGAGCCTTGTGTCTGGTGCCCTCCCAAGGGGAGTGGCCTGTGGGATTGGGCCAAAACTGGCTCTCTGACATCCCCCAACGGGTCCAGATTGCAAGAGGGTGAAGGCCAGTCTGAGGGACCCCACCAGTGCAAGATCAGGGCTGGGGAGGGACTGCAGAAGGGCTCCAGGGCATGTCTGGCCCCATCTTGCCCAGTCCTGATTGGCCAGACCCCAGCAGCAAGCTAACCTACTGGTCGGAGTGTCTGCCCCCCAGTGGGCAGTGCACATCAGAGCAACTGGTTGACCAGTTGACTGTCTGCCCCCTGGTGGTCAGTGCACATCATAGGGAGAGGTTGAGCGACCTTAGTATATCATTAGCATATTACGCTTTGATTGGTTGAACAGTTGACAGGTCACCAGATGACCAGACACTTAGCATATTAGGCTTTTGTTATATACTAGAGGCCTGGTGCATGAAATTCTTGCAAGGGTGGGGGGAGCATTTCCTCAGCCCAGCCTGCACCCTCTCCAATCCGGGACCCCTCAGGAGATATCCGACTGCCAGTTTGGGCCTGATTCCGGCAGTAGGACATCCCTCTCACAATCCTGGACCACCAGCTCCTAATTGCTCACCTGCCTGCCTACTTGGTCACCCCTAACTGGCCCCTGCTGCCAGCCAGGTCGCCCCCAACTGCCCCCTCCCTGACAGCCTGGTCACCCCCAACTGCCCCCAGCCCCGCCAGCCTGGTCGTCCCTCACTAACCCCCCTGCCAGCCTGGTCGTAGGCAGCCATCTTTGTGAGGGTTAATTTGCATATTACCTCTTTATTATATAGGACTAGAGGCCCAGCGCACAAAATCATGCACAGGTAGGGTCCCTAGGCCTAGCCTGCCATCAGGGCCTTGCGCCCACTTGCCAGTCCCCAGTCCTGCCCCGTCACCACCTGGTTCTCCGTGATTCCCCCTTCGCCATCAGGCGATCAGAGCCTGTGTGTGTGTGTGGGGGGGGGGGGGGGGGGGGGCGGGCACCACGGGAACAAGAGGTCTGCCTTCTGCCTGCTTACCAGTCCCCAGTCCTGCCCTACCACCACCCACCCCAGCTCCCCCTGGTTCCCCACAGCCGGACACCCACACGTGCCACAACAATATGCATAGAGTCCCTCACCCGCGGGTCCCCAGCAGCACATTGTGGTCGTTTGTTACAGCAACGAGTGAAAAGGAGTAGCCCCTCAATGGCAGGATGGAGAAGGCTGACAGCTGTGGGTTTCCGTGCACAAGGGACATGAAAACCCACGTGTGACAGACATTGGCAAGAAAGTGGCTGAAAGGACCGTTGGAACCTTGAGCTGATGCAGAGAAGAGAGGGAAGGGAGAAGTGATTCAGAGGGAAGGGTGGGCCGGCAGCAGGGGCTGAGGCGGGGCTCTGGAGGGCCCGGAGGCACACTGCCAGGGCGGCTGTTTGAGTTCCTAACACAGAGGTGGGGGGAGACACAGGGACACTTCTGGGGAATCAGCTGCAGGAGCCGGTTCCCCTGAGGCACCCACCCGCCCGCTGACCAGGCTGTGCGTGAAGGGCGCGGTCGCCGGGCGGGGTGGAGCGTTGTAAGTGGCCTGTGATGAGCCTCCGGGGACTGTGGGACCGTGGTCTCTGGGGACGCGCGGGGGAGGGACTCTGTGTGCATCGCTGTGGCACGCGTGGGCGTCCGGCTGCGGCGGCAGAATGGATGTGCGCGTTGCGCGTTCGGGGCGGGTATGGGGTGTGTGTGGATGTGGCGTGCGGGACCGAGCTTAGTGGGAGGGAGGGGGAAAGTGGGCCCGAGGGAGGCTGCCGGGAGGCGGGCCGGTGCGGGTGGCCCGGCCTGGGCGCCGCCAAGCTCCGCCCGCGGGCGCTCCCGGCTTCCCCGCCCCGCGCCTGCCCTGCGCCGGTCCCGGCGCTCCAGCCCCACTCCGCCGCCGCCAGCCGCCAGCCGCCGCGAGGACGCGACAGGTAGGATGGCATCCCCCCATGCGCCCTCCGCGGCCCCGGCCGCAGTTTCTCAGACGGGGCGCCTGGGCATTGGGGACCCCGCCTCGAGGCAGGGGAGCCCTGCGGGCTGAGACGAGCCCCGCGAATGAGGGGCGCGGGACGCGTGGTTCAGGAGGGTGACCAGGCGACACCGGGGCACGGACCCGGCGAGGCGCAGCGCAGCGCAGCGCGGATTTGTTGGGGTGAGCGGCTCACCCACACGGCATGCCGGCGCCTTCCTGGCCGCGGTCCCGCGGGAGCGCTGCACGGCGCGGCGGAGGGCGGGGAGCCGCGGGACCCCAGCTGCCCAGGTTTGAACCGGGAAGCCCCGCCGAGCCGCCTGCGAGCCGCTGAGACGCGGGTGTGCTCTCCCAGTGCCCCGGGAGGGCGGGGAGGAGGCGGGCCCAGCCCCTGCCTGCCCTCGCCGAGGGGTCCGTCCGGAGAGCGTCACATCGCTGTGACTTGGGGGGCCGGGGAGAAGTTGGGAACAGAGGGTGCGCAGCATGGAGCGGGGACCTTCCCCCTGTGGCGCAACGGGGAAACTGAGGCATGGAGAAGTTCAGGTAAGACGCAGCAAACTTCTGCCATCCGTAGGAAGCACCGCAGCACCCCCACTCCATCTCTGCCAAGGAGCCCTCAGGTGGGGGGCTGTATGAAGGCTCCCCCAGATCTAGGCATCCCGGTGTCCCAGCCTTCCTACCGACTGAGTGAGTCCACGAGGAATGCCTGGATCCACCCTCCTTTAGCTATAACCTGCCAGCCCCTGCCCCGAAGGGAACCGCTCCAGAACTTGGTGTGTGAACTGGCGGTGCATTCGGCGATTGGGCTTCCTCGCCCCGTTATCGCTTCCTTGAGAGCTGTCCATGTTGCTTGCAAATGTAGCTCATTTATCTCAACTGCTGCATAGGCTTCCACCTGGCCATGCGTCCTGATGGGCGTTTAGGTCACAAAAACGGAGGGACTGGTTTCTATTTCAGCCTTTTGTATAAATTGGTGCCCCTGGGTTGAATACGAGTTCTTTGCTCCATGTCCTAAACTAACTTCACAGGATCTGAATTTGGGGTTCAAAGTCTCCTCATCTCATTGCACACACACATGTATGCACACACATGTATGCACACACGCATAACACATGTGTGTGTGCCCCTGGCCTAGATACGTGCACATGTTCATACATGTGTGCACTGCACATGCACAGGAGCATGTATGTGCACCTGTCCGGCTGTGGACAAGGACCCCCCTCTAGCTGTGGTCCCCGCTAAGCCCAAAGACCTGAGACAGCCAGGCCACAAGCTCTGCCTGTCCAGGCCCCAGTGGGCAGAGTCCCCATAGGGATGGGCCCAGGGCTTCTCTTTAGATGCTCCCCATGTTACCCCCACTCTCCAATGGCAGACAGAGGAGTTGGGCACCATGGCCACAGACAGGAGTGTCCAGGGTCCTGCTGGTGTCCCACAGACCTATCAGGTCTAGGCTGTGAGGAGAGTGTGATACCCTGGAGTGGGTGCCAGGGCCATCCAACATGGGCTGGCATGCCCCATGACAGCTGTGGAGAACAGCTGGAATCAGAGATGCTTGAATCCCAACCCCAGCCCCGCCCTCCTCAGCTGGGCAGTCCCCTTCCCTGCCTCAGCCCAGCTTGCTCATCTGTGAGCGGGTGGTGACATAGGAACTGTAGGGGGGTCTGTGGGAAGAAGAAGCACGGCGTGTAGAGCATGGTCGGCACTCGGTGAGCAAGAACTCTTGGCCTGGGCAGGGCAGGCCCAGCAATGGCCCCGGGGTGGGGTGACGCACAGAGCCACCCTGTGGGGCCTCGTCCACAGTGCCGTGCACGCAGGGAATCCTGAGGGCTGAGTGGCTCTGAGGGTGAGGTTTCTCAAGAGGATCCAGAAAAACCCCGTATTTCTGGATCCTCTTGAGAAAAGAGAATCAGGAAAGCTGACAACTCCAGGCCCAACATGGGCTTCCCCCTGGGATGGGCAGGCGCCCTCCAGACCCTCCATGGTGCCCTTGTCCCCACGGGCCCGCCCCTCATTCTTAAAGAGCAGCACTGGCACACCGTGTGAAAGTCAACACCCAGAACCACCGCCAGCTCTGCACCCCACTCTGGCACACGCGTGTTGTGTGGTCTAAGGCAAGTTATTTAGCATTTTTGTGACTCCATTTTCCTATATGTGAAATATGGGTAGTAAGTGGCATGTCTCACAGGGTTACGTTAGGCACTATGTAAGTCAGCGCCCTAACCCTCTGAGAGCGGGGCCTGGTGCACGGGCCACACTAAGGACTGATGCTGGTGCTAATCATGGTGGTGCTGGCTGCCTGATAGTGTGTGCTCCAAATTGCACTCCATATAAAATGCTGTGGAAACACAAGCAAAGGAAGAAAGAAGGGAGGGGGGAAAGGAACACTTTGAGCTCCTTCTTCAAATCAGAGGCTGCAATCCTAGATATTTTTCTGCCCAAGGACAGGAAGAAGACACATTTCAAGGAAAGCTACAAAGAGGAGGGGACTTCTAAAGTGGGTTTTGAAGGGTGAATATGAGTTTCTCTGGAGCAGTAGAGTGAAAACGGCATTTGCACCCAGAAATAACCTTTACAAAGGCCTGGAGGTGTGGCCAGGCGACACATGTTTAGGGGTGCCAAGCAGCCCAGTGCAGCTGTGAGCGTGTAGGGAGAGGCAGGAAGACGGGTCTGGGCAGACAGAGAGGTACTGAAATCATGATGGGCTTCTGGCAGGAAGAGGGATGCACAGCCGGCTGGCGACACTCAGCAGTTGAGCGTTGACCTATGAATCAGGAGGACACGGTTCGATTCCTGGACAAGGACACATGCCTGAGTTCAGGGCTCAATGCCCAGTGTGGGGTGTGCAGGAGGCAGCCGATTGATGATTCTCTCTCATCATTGATGTTTCTCTCTCTCTCGCCCTCTCCCTTCCTCTCTGAAATAAAAAAGAGGGTGCACATTTCTTGTGCACTTATTTTGTGCAGATGCTCTTATAATCACCACCCCTGTAGCCCTCATGTGCCGCTGGGAATGGGGTTTGTGATCCCCAATTTTGAGTTAGACAGAGGCTCAGGGAGGGTGAGTTGCTTGCCCAAGAGCCCACACAGTGGGTCAATGGCAGAGCTGGGGTCAGACCCCAGGTCTGTGTGATTCTGAAGGCCAGGCCCCCTCTCTGAACCTCAGTTTTCTCAGTGTAAAGTGGAGACAGGACCCGTGAAACCTGCAGAGGTTGACTGTGAGCACCAGATGAGCGAGTGAAGCACACAGCCAAGCACAGTCCCTGGAGCATAGTGGTCGCTGTGGTTATTGTGATTGGAATGAGGCCCCTCAGCCTCTCACACCCCTGCCCAGCCTCAGACGGGGGAGGGGCGGGGCGTGACCTGGGCCAGAGGGTCTCTGAGTGTGGCCCCTGGGTCAGCTGCCTCAGCGTCCATCACCTGTCACCCGGAGCATGTTAGACATGCAGGTCGCAGACTCGCCCTCGACCTCGGAATCAGAGGCGTGGGGGGGCCCACAACCTGCCCTGGGCCCTGCCCTCCGGGTGGGCCTCGTGCTCCCTAACGTTGTAGTCGCTGGCCTAGAGGAAGCCTTCAGATGAGCTCTCCGGCCCCGCACCCACCTCCCTAGAGGGGAGCTGAATGGGGAGAATTCTGTCCTCAGCAAAGCTCCCTGCTCCGGGGCTGCACGGGCCTTTTCATACGGACGGGAGGTCACGGGCGGGGAGTCCCGGGGGCCATGCTTTAGAAGTTGCTCTCCTTCCTATGCTTGCAGCCCCCAGTTCGCTCATCTTGAGATTTCTGAGGACTCATCGCCCTACAAAAAGCTTGTTATTTGGGGCCGTCCGGCCTGGGGCTGTGGGGCAGTCTCTTCTCCGGACTCCCATGAGGCTGTGTGTCCAGGCTAGTCCTGGGCAGGGGGTGTGCCCATGGCTCTGCACTGAGGACCACTGAGGAGGTCCCGGGTCCAGTGCAAGGAGGTGCGTCCAGGCTGGGGACATTCGCAGCTGCCAGAGGGCCTCCGGGGGAGAAGCAGGCCCCTCCAAGCTCTGTCGGGAGCAAGGAGCTGCACAGCCCCACGGGTGGGTGCATGGTCAAAGTTGCTAGGTTTGCCGACATAAAAATTAATACTTTCTGCACAACCAAAACCAAAAACACCCATAAACCCAGGCACATCAAACGAATACCAATACTTGCCACTTGTATGACAAAGTTAATATCCTGGGTAAAGAGCTCTGGCAAATCTAAGACCAACCACCCCATCCAAAACAGAAAAAAAAAAATAGAGTGAAGGATAGGACTTGGCTGTTCACTTAGAAAGGAGAACAAATTGAATACAAACAGATGAAAACAAGAAATGCTCAGAGCCACATGGAATCGTCTCCCACCACCAGAGCACAGGCGGCCGTGCGGGGAGCCAGGCTCCCGCCCTGCAGCGGAGCACAAGCCGGGCAACCTCGGGGCATCCTCGGGACACTGCCCTTCCACCTCTAGGGCTGAGCACAGCGTGCCAGGACCAGGTGGCGTGCATGTGAGAGCAAGCAATGACACGCTGTCCACACATCCCCCAGCAGAACCAACACTGTGGGCACAGCCACGCGGGAGAAGGTGATGCGGCCCTGCGAAGGAGAGCAGGCTCTGGAAGAACAGATGTGAAGTCCTCTCCCAGCTGTGCTGTCTGCATCTGTGTGTGTGTGTGTGTGTGTGTGTGTGTGTAGGTGTCTGCGTCTGCGTGTGTGTGTGTGTGTGTCTGTGACTGTGTGTGTGTGTCTGCGTCTGCATGTGTGTGTCTGTCTGCGTGTGTGTGTCTGCGTCTGTGTGTGTGTGTGTAGGTGTCTGCGTCTGCGTGTGTGTGTCTGCGTCTGCATCTGTGTGTGTGTGTAGGTGTCTGCGTCTGCGTGTGTGTGTGTGTGTGTCTGCGACTGTGTGTGTGTCTGCGTCTGCATGTGTGTGTCTGTGTCTGTGTGTCTGTGTCTGTGTGTGTGTATCTGCGTCTGTGTGTGTGTGTCTGCGTGTGTGTCTGTGTGTGTCTGCATGTGTGTCTCTGTGTGTGTCTGTGTGTGTCTGCGTGTGTGTCTGCATGTGTGTGTGTGCGTCTGTGTGTGTGTCTGTGTCTATGTGTGTGTGTGTGTGTGTCTGCGTGTGTGTGTGTGTCTGTGTGTGCACTGAAAGGGCCTCCACAGGCATGTAATGTATACAGTTATGTGCGCACATTAGAGTCTGGGGGACAGCCTGGAAGCTGCTGAGAGTGGTTGCTTTGATCTTCAGTGAAAAGGAGGATTGCTTTTCACTGCACACAATTGGGTGCCCTTTAGATGTTTTTCATCCATATGTTTATTACATTATAGTTACATCATCCAGCCACACACATCTTTCGCTTTATTCAAAGCAATCATGAAGTTAGAGAGAAGATCACCACCCAAATTACATATTATGCTTTCAAATTAAAAAAAATGAATTAAATTTTTAAAAGGAAGGCACAAAAGAACAAATACTTTGTGATGCCACTTACATGAGGTACCTAGACAAGGAAGATTCAGAGGAACAGTGGAATAGAGGTGACCAGGGGCTGGGGAAGGGGGCATCGGGGGTTCGTGTTTAATGGGTGTGGCGTTTCATGGTGTCAGGAAGATGAAGAAGTTCTGGAGATGGATGGCGGTGATGGTTGCACAACAATGTGAATGCGCTTAATACCACTGAAAAGTACACTTAAAAATGGTTTAAGTGGTCAATGTTATGTTGTATATTTTGCCACAATGGAAACATTTAGGGATGACCAAAAAAAAAAGTAGGAGCTGTGATATCAGATCGCCTGGGTCTGGTAGTTGGCCCTGCCACTTCCCAGCTGTGTGTACTTTAGAGCAAGAGTGAGCCGATCTCTAAGCCTGTCTTCCTGCTGCAGATGGGGCTGGGAGAGAGCACCCGGCTCACGGGCATCCTGCAAGGGTTCCATAACGTGGTCCATGCGAAGCCCTTGCTCTGCGTCCTGGGACTGTTCTAAGGTCAGGATTAGGATAGGAGCGAGGCTAGAATAGCCATGGGACCAAATATTAAGACCAGCAGATTCACGTGGGGCAGGTGTCAAGGGAGTTTGTAAACGCATCATCTGTATTTTTATATCACTTTGTATTTGCAAAGTTAAAACACTATGTGTTTCCATAATGTAAATTACAAACTGTAGTGTCAAACAAAAATTTCTTGGCTGTTGGGAATACACAAAAGGTGCTGCAATTCTTAACCTGGAGCCTGCTATCCTAGAGAGCAATTGGATCCTGGCTGTCACTTAGCTGTGTGACCGCAGGCAAATTACTTAACCTCTCTGTGCTTGTTTTTTTTCATCTGTAATCTTGAGATGATACAAATTCTCACCTCATTAGGGATGTTTTAAAATGTGTCAAGTGCTTAGAACAGTGCCTGGCACACAGTAAGTCCTGAGTAAATGTTTGTTAAATTAACTTGAAATAAGCCTGAAAGTCTTAGCCATTTTGTTTTTTAAAAAGGAATTTCCTTTTTACCGTAAGGAAAACAAGACATAGTCATGGGGCCAAGCTGAACCTGGAGGCGTTCCCTGGGGTGGCAGGTGGTTTGGGGAGGCTGCAATAGGTAAGGGGTGCCCGCTGATGGAGGTAGTAAGAGATGGAGGCTCTGAAGGGTTCATGGACTTGTGAGTCATATTGTTATAACTCACACAGTTATAACTATAGAATGTGAATTCAGCCCCCACTTACTCCCCCTCCCCTGTGCCTCCCTAACTGAGGATTTGGAGGCTGGGGCCTCAGGAGCCCTGACATTCAGACCCCAGGACATTCAGGCAGCCTTGCTCGCTCCTGATGTTCAGGGACTCACTGCCCAGCCGAGGTCTGGAAGGAGGGCTAAGGTCCAGGCAGCCAGAGGCACCCTCCTTCAGGAGCTGCGTCTGATCTGGCTCCACCAAGGGTCTGAGCAGGGGCTAGGCTGCAAGGTCCCAAAACAAGCTCCTCTCACCCCAAGTTGATTCCTGAACTCTGCTGTGGCTCCCCCGCCCTGTCTGCGTGTGGAATTTGTTGATTTTCCTGGCTGAAAGGCACCACCCCTGACTTAGGAGGGATCACCTTTCTCCGTGGTTTGCCTGGGAGGGAGAAGAATTTGGACAGAGGCTTTGGGGAAGCTGGTCAGTGAGAGAGGCCCCAGGGAACCTTCGGGGCCTGAGGCTGTGGACCTGAAGCTCCTTTGAAAGACTGTTTTAGACATTGCCAGGGCGGGGGGGGGGGGGGGGGGGGGAGGGTGTGAGGGTTGAAATGTTTAGAAGTGTGCCTGGCACAGGGCCCGTGCTCCCTAATGAAAGAAGGGGCCATTTATTGGGCAGGGGAGAGGGGAGTGGTCCCTGGGGAAACAATTCTGGTCCCCAAAGAACTACTGCCAAGGTATAGGGGTTTTATTAGTAATCCCCAGATTCCATAATTTTCCTCGACAGGTGGTTTGCGTTAACAATTAAGAGTTTGGGAGTCAGACAGGCTAGAGTTGGAGCTCAGCTCTGTGTGACTGGCGGGGATGCTGAACCTCTGAGCCCCAACTGTGGACTGGGGACAGTGCTGGTCCCTCCCTCGGGACCTGGTGAGGTGTCAGCAAGCTCAGTGCACCGCCCCTGAGCTCATGGCCAGCAGGTAACTGACCCCCACCCAGTCCCTGGCCCCCCTCCTCACTGCTCTGATTAACTGCGGAATGTCCTTGCCGGCTGGGGGAAAGATGAGGGTGGGGCATGGGAGGGAGGCCGGGCTGGAAAGACACAAACACCTCCACCTGTGGAGTTCAGGGAACGTGGAAGATGGCAGTCAGGGCCTGGCGTGTGTCCGGGGAGGGTGATGTCAGTTGAGTGGAAAGCGCACTGGTTTGCACCTTGCGGCCTGTTGGTGCAAGAGCCTGTCCAACTCCTCCGACACCAGACGACAGATGACACCCTGGCCAAAGGATGATGGGGCATTAGGCACAGAAGGCAAAACCTGGAGGGGCACGGGCACGCCCCAGCCGTAGGGTTACTTAGGGAGTTTCCCGGAGGCTGCCTGCGGAACCAGTTCACAGGAAGGGAAACTGCTAGAGGCGGGCTTTTCTCACTGCTGCGCTCACTGCTTCACTCTGCAGCCCCACCACCTCCCAGCAACACTGAACGAATCTTTGTTGAATGAGTGAGTGAATGAATGAATGAAGGATGGATGGATGGATGGATGGATGAGTGCCAGCAGCAGGCTGGGCACTGAGACACAGTGGTGAGCCAGCCACGGCTCTCAGCACCTCCCCTGAGACCCACTCTTCACCCCGTTCCGACTCCTCAACTCCCACTGGGCCCCAGGGGCCTGGCCTCCGGTGGGGAGCTGTGTCCTGTTGAACCTTAGGGTCCAGTTGTCTGAAGGCCTCTCGCTGCCACAGTGCGTTCCTTCGAGGAGGCGTGGCCACTGCCTGTTGCCTTGTTTGCTCACACACAGCGATGCGTGTCCTCGGTTTCTCTCAGCGTCTGATACGGTTCCTCAAATAAATGCTGACAGGCCGCGGCTTTCTCTCCCGCAGTAATAATAACAATAACCATCAGTGTCGTTTACGTGTAGGCAGTCTGGCAGGCAGATGTGTTATTTCATGGGATTCTTCCTGCATTCGGGAAGGTTGGCTACAAGCACTCTCCAGCTCACACGCGGAGAAACCGCGCTGTCCCCGTGGTCTCTGTCCCCCTCCGACAGTCCCGTGGAACAGCTGTGCATTGTCTGCGTGTTGCAGATGGAGACGGGCTCAGAGAGGTTGAGCAGCTTGCCTCGGCACACATTCTAACCCAAGCAGTCTGACCGGAGCCCACTCTGCTCCCGCCACTCACTGCCGGGTGTCATCTGAAAGGGGACCGTGAAGAGCAGTGGGGAGTTTCGCTCCATGACGGGCTCCCGGGCCTGGGCTCCCCTGGAAGGTGTCAGCGTCCACTCCCTCAGATGTGCTGAGTTGTGTGTGGGTGAAGACCCTAATCACACAGGCCAGGCCAGAGCCCAGCTTGCATGTGCTGTGGGCAGAGCCCCTCACCTTCCAAGACCAGATTCCCAGCCCCCACATCTCCCTGAGGCCTGGGAGCGGGCGTCCACAGAGCCTCGGCCATGGCTGGGTACCGAGGCTGGCAGGAAATGGAGGCTGAGCCAAAAGCAGGAGTCAAAGGAGAAACACACCACCCTTCCCTTCCTTGTCTCTGATCCACACCTTTCACTCATGTTTAAACAGGAAGGTTTATTTAACAAACTCCAAGGCAGGAGAACCCTCTCTGGGGGTCAGGGCACAGGGAGCCCACTGAGCCAACGCTAATGGAGTCCTTACTATAACAGGCATGGTTATCTCATTTAATCTGCACAATCACCCTATCAAGTAGGTACATGATCGGCATCATCATCACCATCATCACCACCACCACCATCATCACCTTCATCACCATCATTACCATCATCACCATAACCTTCATCACCATCATCACCATCATCATCTTTACCACATTCATCACCACCATCACCTTCATCACCATCATCACCCTCACCATCATCATCATCACTATTATCCCCATCATCACTATCAGCATCACTGTCACCATCACCACCATCACTGCCATCCCATCATCCCCATCATCCCCAGCAGCAATATCATGGACACCCACGTGACTTCCCAGACCCAAGGTCCAACCAGCAGATGGGAAAACAGACCAGAAAACAGGGCACCGCCATCCCCTAACAGGGGTCCTCAAACTTTTTAAACAGGGGGCCAGTTCACTGTCCCTCAGACCGTTGGAGGGCCGGACTATAGTTTAAAAAAAAAAAAACTATGGCCGAAAACGGTTAGGCTCAGTGAATAGAGCGTTGGCCTGTGGACTGAGGGGTCCCGGGTTCGATTCCGGTCAAGGGCATGTGCCTTGGTTGCGGGCACATCCCCGGTGGGGGGTGTGCAGGAGGCAGCTGATCAGTGTTACTCTCTCATCGATGTTTCTAGCTCTCTATCCCTCTCCCTTCCTCTCTGTAAAATATCAATAAAATATATTTTAAAAAAAAAAAAAACTATGAACAAATTCCTATGCACACTGCGGGCCTGGGACAAGTCGGCTGCTAAGCAGGACAGGCAGCAGCACCCGGCGGGCCGGATAAATGTCCTGGGTGGGCCGCATGTGGCCCGCGGGCCGTAGTTTGAGGACCCCTGCCCTAAGAGTTTGGGCTCTAAAGTCTGAAAGACCCAAATTTGATTCTTAGTTCTGACACTTTTTGGCTGTGTGACTTTGGTCAAGTGACATAACTTCTCTGAACCTCAGAGCCCTTGTCTGTAAAATGGGGCTGATCACAGTTCCTGCCTCAGAGGGTGACGATGAGGGTCACATGAGCAGGTGCATATAAAGCCCTGGGCCTGGCTCAAATCATAAAAGCAAAACAAACACAAGGGAGCAGTCTGGCAAGGGGAGCAGCAGTTAAGGGGAGCGCTCGGGGCTTTTGGTTGGAGCTGCCGGCAGCTCTGAATGTTGATGGGCAGGTGCTGCGCAGCCAGCGTGAGAACAGCACTGAGGGCCAGCACAGAGTGACTTGTAGCAGGACTGGAGAGACCACTCAAGGGCCCTTCTTTCTTCCTAAGAAGCCAGGGTGCAGAGGGAGGAGAAGGGCAGCTCTCGCCTGGGACAGGGCTAGGAATTCAGAGCTGGAGCTGTGATCTGTCCGGTCTGGAGAGGCCAGGGAGCAGGATCCTTTCCGCTGGACGGAGGAGGTTCCAGCAAGAGCCAGCCACTCCCTGATCCTGACCCAAAGGGGTCTCGGAAGCTTCCAGCGCAGACCTCCCCCATCCCCCATCCATGGTGCCATTTCCTTTCGGGCCCGTCCCCCTTTTGATGACATGCTTCTGAATTGCAGTGATGGTCCGTCCTACACCAGGCACCAGGCGGCCTGAGCATCTCACCTCCAGCCTCCAGGGCTGCCGCCAACAGCTGTGTGGGCTGTATGCTCCACAGCTCCAGGGTGTCGTTCACACAGAATACGTGTGAATGATGCACAAGAGTTCACACAGAATACGTGTGAATGATGCCCCGAGGCTTGTGCGGGGCACTGCCTGCTCGGCCACGCAGGGCAGCTCTGCGAGCCCCTCCGGCCGAGGGTGCAGAATCTACCTTGGGTGCCCCAGGTCTGGCTGCAGTTCAGGCCCAGCGAGCAGGGTCTGTATGCCACTCCAACGCAGAGAGCCTCGCTGCCCAAGGCTTGTCCCTGAGAAGGTTGTGCCTGGGCATTGGGTGACCAGGGATGGTGATGGGTCACAGATTGTCCTTTAAGTCGATGATTGAGAGACAATATGGCAATGTGGTTATAAGAGCAGATCCTGGAGTCAGACAGACGCGGGTTCAATTCTGCTCTGCTGTGCGACTGAGCAAATCACCTGACCTCTCGGTGCCTCGGTTTCCTCCTCTAAAATATGGGTATTCAATAATACACGTGGGTGTATCCTATCCTCCCTCTCTGGCGAGTGCCCGTGAGAAGGAAGCAATGTTGTAGGCATAGCTCTAAGTGTAGTGTCCGCCAGGTAGTTACCCGGACACTGCATGGTAAGGGTCAGGGACATCACCAGGCGGGGAGGTGGGGCTCAGAGTGGCCCGTTGGAAGGCAGCTCCCTGAAATCCCGCCAGGGCGATGGAGGATTGGGGCCCACACTGAAGTCTTTGGCCCAGAGCCAGACCCAGGACTTGTTAACATGACTTTCCATAATCAGGTGCTGCTGAGGTTCCGAGACTGTGAGGGGAGGTGGTGCGGGCAAATGCCAGGAAGGAAAGGACTCAGTGTGGCCTTCCATCCCCCGGCTCATCCCCAGAGGTCAGCAGCCAACAGCCCCAAGGCCAAGTTCAGCCCACCAGCTGTTTCTGTGCAGCCTGTGAGCTAAGAAGGTTTCTTCCATGGTCGGTAAAAACAAGAGGAAAGTAATATTTCATGATACATGCAAATGACATGAAGTTCAAAATTCAGTGTTATGGAAACGCAACCACGCCCCATCACTTAATATTAGCTGTGGCCACCCTGCTTTTGAACTGCTGTGGCAGCGTGCAGCTGCCACCAAGACGGTGTGGCCCACAAGCCTAAGCCATCACTGCACGGCCCTTCACGGAAAGGTTTGCTCCAGCACGTGGCTCCCAGGCCCTGCTGCTTGTTGGAAGACTGGGAGCTTTTGAAAGCTTGATGCTCAGGTGATTCCCCAGACCAAGTAAGTCAGACTGTCCGGGGTGCAGCCAGGTCCACTACGCCGCTGAGTTTGGGAACCCCTGTCCCAGCCCCTACTGTGCACCTCCTGCCACACCTGGGAGGGCTGCCCAATGCTCAGAAAGCTTGCCAGAGTTTAGGCACCTTTTCTGCCCCGGCCTGTGGGCAGCGTTGCCGGCTGCCCCCAGGGGCCTTATTTCCAAGTGGCAGCAGCTGCTGGATCTGCCGTGGCTTCATCCTTTCACATCACCTGCTTGGCCCCTGACAGCATTTGAGTTTGAGAGTCCTGACTTAATGGTAAGGATGTGCCCAACACATCTCAGACTCTAACACGCACACGTGTCCCCGCGGTCTAGGTTCCGATTCAGGAGGGCGAGCTGCTACGGTGTGACCTGGTGCCTGGCAGTGAGGCTGTCGGCCTGGATTCTCGAACTTCCATGTGGCCTGGAGTCTCCCGGGGGCTGTGAAAACACAGTTTCTGATTCCGGAGGCCTGGGGGGGACTGAGACTAGCCTTTCAGCAAGTCCCCCCACCCCACCTGGTGCCACCACTGCAGCCGGATGCGGAGAAGCACGGCTCGAGGCTGGGCAGCGTGCGCTTGACCCTCCGCCTCACACCTGGTGTGGGGACTGGGAGGGCCCCCACAGCAGGGTCTTTATTCCCTCGGACCTCAGACGCCCAGCTGTTGCCGAGGGAAGCAAGTCTTTCTTGGCTTCTTGGTATCAACTGTCTGTCCAGTCCAAGCAGCCTCCTCAAGCTCAGAGCCACAATTTACAGACAAACAGAGTCCTATCCGGGTGCCGTATAGCTCTGCCCGCTCCGACAGGTCCTGGTCCTTACGTCCTCCCAAGAGGCGTCCCCAGCAGAGGTCTCCCCTTAGATACCACAGGGGCCCTGCTTCAGCAGATCTGAGGCCAGATATGGGGTGTTGGTGGAGCCAGGCCTGCAGCCACAGCCAGGAGGGGAGAGGCCGCCCCCTGAGCTGCGGTGCTGGGCTACGGGAACTCTGGCGGCGCCTTGCGGGGGTCGGGCTGGGCCCAGCGCCATCTGCCACAACTGCCTAGAACAAGAATGACCTCCCAGGCCAGGACCAGTTTCCTGGAATCCTTGAACCTGAGAGGGCTGGCAGCTGGACCTGGATGGGTAAACTTGAGTTGATCAGAGATTGTGAATTATTTAATTCTCTTCCTGGGCCTTCAGGGCAAGGACTGGCTGCCTCACAGGGCTCTTCCTTGGCTCAGAGGCTCCTGCCACTGTCCATCCCAGGCAGCCCATGTGGCAGGACTGGGTGGGCAGGCGCACGGGGAGGCCTGGCAGCCTTTGCAAGCCCTGGCTCTTCACCCGCCACGGTGACCTTGGGCAGCGGCAGTGTCAGTGGGGCCACCACAGTGACCTTGGGCAGCGGCAGTGTCAGTGGGGCCACCACAGTGACCTTGGGCAGCGGCAGTGTCAGTGGGGCCACCACGGTGACCTTGGGCAGCGGCAGTGTCAGTGGGGCCACCACGGTGACCTTGGGCAGCGGCAGTGTCAGTGGGGCCACCACAGTGACCTTGGGCAGCAGCAGTGTCAGTGGGGCCACCACGGTGACCTTGGGCAGCGGCAGTGTCAGTGGGGCCACCACAGTGACCTTGGGCAGCGGCAGTGTCAGTGGGGCCACCACGGTGACCTTGGGCAGCGGCAGTGTCAGTGGGGCCACCACAGTGACCTTGGGCAGCAGCAGTGTCAGTGGGGCCACCACAGTGACCTTGGGCAGCGGCAGTGTCAGTGGGGCCACCACGGTGACCTTGGGCAGCGGCAGTGTCAGTGGGGCCACCACAGTGACCTTGGGCAGCGGCAGTGTTGGTGGGGCCGTGCAGGACTGACGAGTGTGAGGGAAGTGCAGAGGCAGGCACAGGCTGGCGCCCAGCAAGCGGCTCTCCTAGCAGCATAGAGCAGATGTTAGTTATGATTCGTTAGTGATGTGAACCCTTCTGCCGCAGCCTCCCTCCCGTTCTCGTGTAGCCTGGCAGGCAGAACCGTACCTATTTGGCAGCCACTATATTCACTCTGATATTCAACTCCCATTTAAGTGCCTACTGTGTACTGGCCATGGTTCTAGGCCAGTGCCATTCAATATAAATATAACACAAGCCCCAAGTCTAACCCACATAAGCAACTTTAAATTTTTTAAAAAGTGAAAAGAGCCCTAACCGGTTTGGCTCAGTGGATAGAGCATCGGCCTGCCGACTGAAGGGTCCCAGGTTCGATTCCGGCCAAGGGCACACACCCGGGTTGCGGGCTCAGTCCTAGTAGGGTGTGTGCAGGAGGCAGCCAATCAATGATTCTCTGTCATCATTGATGTTTCTCTCTATCTCTCTCTCTCTCTCTCTCTCTCTCTCTCTAAAATCAATTATATATGTGTGTGTGTGTGTGTGTGTGTGTGTGTGTGTGTGTGTGTGTGATCCTGGGGCACAGCCTGGAGCTTGGCAGGGGCTGGGGATCAGTGGTCCAGGGGCCACTGCTCCACGTGGGAACAGCAAGAAGCAATTTTGGAAACTGGAGGAGCAGAGGGGAGGGATGGGGCAGGAGGGGGCGGCCAGGCCCTCTAAGCACTGGGAAGGAGTTTGGGTTTTACTCCAAGTGTGGTGGGAAGCTGTTGCTGGACTCATTGCAAGAAAATGCAAGGTCTTCTGGACAAAAAATTTTGAACTCTCACTCTTTGTCTAAGGCAAATCCTATATAATAAAATCCCAGTAACCAAAATGGTGAGATGACCAGAGCGACCAGACCAGAGACCAGAACATCACGGCCCCTCGCCCTGGCTGGCCCCGCCCCTCAGGGAGCAGTTAGGGGTGATCAGGCAGGCAGGCAGAGCAATTAGGGGTGATCAGGCAGCAGTCAGAGGCAGTTAGGGGCAATCAGTCAGGCAGGTGAGTGGTTGGGGCGATGAGGCAGGCAGGCAGAGGTGGTTAGGGGCAATTAGGCATGCAGGCAAGTGGTTAGGGACGATCAGGCAAGCAGGAGAATGGTTAGGGGCAATCAGGCAGTCAGGTGATTGGCTAGTGGCGATCAGGCAGGCAGGCGAGCAGTTAGGAGCCAGCAGTCCTGGATTGTGAGAGGGATGTCTGACTGCCAGTTTAGGCCGGATTCCGCAGGGATCCCTGCAGGATCAGGCCTAAACTGGCAGTCAGACATTCCCTGAAAGGTCCCGGATTGCAAGAGGGTGCAGGCCAGGCTGAGGGGACTTCTCCCCCCTGCCCCCCCCTCCCCCCTAGTGCATGAATTTCGTGCACCAGTCCTCTAATAATAATAATAGGTTTAAGATGCCATGTATTATTGCCTTTAATCTGGTAATGGGAAGGACTTGCAAGGTGGGCAGTTAAATATGGAGTGTGTTTCTATAGAAGGGCATGGAGTCTGTTGGTCGGCAAGGGAGAATAGACTCAGCCCCGAGCAGAAATCATTCTGTGGGGTCTGGGGGCTTACTGACCGGCCTGGCCTCATAATCTAGAAGTGGGAGGGAGGCCCCCAGCCTCCGCTCTCCTCACCCTCGGCTCACCCTCATGCCTCCTGGTTCCTGCTCTTATTACAGCTTTTATTAGTCAATCAGGCTGCTATGACAAAATACCCCTACTGGCGGCTTAAACAACAAAAACTTTTCCCACCATTCTGGAGGCTGAAAGTCCAAGGTCCAGGCGCCTCCTGAGGCCTCTGTGGCTGCAGCTGCCGCCTCTGGCTATGTCCTCACAAGGTCTCTCCTATGAGAGGGCCCCTGGTGTCTCTTTGGGTGTCCAAATGTCCTCTTCTTATGATCAGGCCAGTCAGGTCGGATTAGGGCCACCCTGTTGGCCCCATTTAACTTTAGCATCTCTTTAAAGACCCTAAAGTGCAGTCAATTCTAAGGTCCTGGGGGTTAGGACTTCAACATATGAATTTGGGGGACACAATTGAGCTCCAAGTGGCAGGTGGATGGAAGGAGAGCAGGTGCCCCCCACCCCTACACACAGAGCAGTGATCATATTTAGAATGTTTATGTAAAAGGCCCTTCCCCCAGGAAAGGTTTCCAATCATAATCAACCCTCGAAACCACACCCAGGCTAGCAGCTGAATGTCAACCCTGCCCCACCCAGCCCTGAAGGCCAGGCATACTTACTGAACACCTACTGTGTGCAAGTTCCAAACTCAAGCATTGGGAAATCCAGGGACCTCCCCACCCAGTAGCACGGATTAGAGAGGGATGTAAATAGCCATGATCTGAGACAGAGGGAAGTAAAATAGAAGGAGTTGGTCCACAGGGCAAGGGCGGGAGGAGGAGGAGGATGACAAGGTGACTTCCATTCGGGGCGGGGCCGGGCGGGGGGTGCGGGGGGGGGGGTGGTGGGGCTGGAAATGAAGTAGGTACTGCTTTCCCCTAACTGGACAGATGGGGAAACCAGGGCACAGAGAGGGTAAGTTGATTCCACAGTCACGCAGTGAGTGACGGCTGGGATTTAAACCCACGCTCTTAAGCACTATCCTGTTTTAAAGGGGAATGAGGGGGCCACACTGAACGGCATCTTGAAAGCCAGCTAAGGGCTCCTCCTTTATTCTGCAGACACAGGGGCGCCCTTGACAGTTTCTGACAGAAGTGTGACCCGGACCAGCGGGGCCTGGGGAAGTGCAGTGCGGGGCTCCAAGCTTTCCTTTCTGAGCTGGGAAACGCCCCTGCCGGCACCGTCCTTTCCTTTCCGAGGCCGCCTCGCAGGTGAGTGTGCACGCCCAGCAGCCACCTGCACTGTTCCACCCCTTCCCCCGCAAGGACAACAGCCAGCACCCCGCCACGCCCAGCGCTTTTCGAGCATTGGCCCCTTTCAGCCCTTCCTGAAAATGCAGGCCCGGGAGGTGGGGGCATAGACAGATGAGCCCTTGTGATGGTCTGAGACTCCACTCACCTCTGACTCTGAAGCTCACATTGTGAATAATAGTAGAATAATTCGTGTTTCCTGGTGGCAAATAGAGATGCTATAGAGCTGGACCTATTGCGTGAGCCTCAAAATTTTACCAGGGTGACCTTATTTTTCTGACTCTCGTCAGGACACGGCCTTTTCTTCCCAGTGGGGTAACCATCTCCATCCTCCGCCCCTACTCCCCGCCCACTGGCCTGTTCCGAGGCTTGGCAGACATTTTCCCCTTCAAGTCGCCTCCAGCCTTAGCAGGGAGGGAGGCAGGGAGCACATGAAACTGGCCACATTCCTCCCCACCAGCTGTCAACACACACCACCCACCCTGGGCAAGTGGCCGCTTGCATGCTGGGGAGGGGAGGGCCGTGGGCTTGTGTGCTTACGGTTGGCACCCCCAAGTTGTCTGCCCATTAGGATGCGATGGCATGGCGCCTGGCATCAGGCCTGGGGGGCGAGCTGTCTCCCCACGTGAACGTAATTGTACATTATAAAGCCCGGAGCAGCCGCGTCCCAGCAACAAGGAAGCAAACAAGGCTTCAAGACTCTGTCAACAAGGGTTTGGAGACAGGAGCCACCCAGGAAATGCGCGTTCCGAGGCTGCCGCCTCCGCGGGACGCCGTCCCGGGCTCACCCTGTGCCCGGGAGTGAAGGAAGGGCCCGCCTGCCTCCATGGGGAGCACTGTCGAGCTGGAGAGGCCCAGGCCGAGTTTCCCAGCTGTCTTGGACCCCCTCTCTGTGAGGCTTTTAAACATTTTATAAAAGTAACGAGTTTTTGGAAACTTGCAAATACTAGAACCCAGGCTGAAGAGTCCTCTAACCTGAACTTCTCCAAAAGCCCCAGTGGACACTTGATCCCAACCCACCCAGCATCGCCTGCCCCTTCCCCTAAAGTCACAGCTAAAGGCTAAGATCCCTACACTCATTTTTTTAATTGAATTAATTGGGGTGACATTGGTTAATACAATTATATCAGTTTCAGGTGTCTAACAACCGTCTTTCCTGACAATCCATTTTCCCATAAAGCTATAATCTCACTTTTTGCCCTATTGATATAAAAAAATAACTTTCTCCTTTATTACTTTTTAATCATACAAGCAATATCTGTGCATTGTAGAAAATTACAAACCACAGATAAACTAAGAACATTTTTTAAACAGCCATAGATCCTTCCCCACCAAGATCACCAGTATAACCATCTTTTTAACCCCATGCAGATTGTTCTTCCTCTGCACATAAACCCAGTTTTTTAAACAGAAACAGTTAAGCACCCTTCTCAGGCTCCGGGTGTGTCACATGTGCCCTGGCATCCTGCTGCCCTGTCGCCAGGAGTCCACACAGAGAAGACAGCGGCGAGGGTTTCATGGGCACAAGGTGTGGTCATCTTTCAAACCTGCGTATGGCACTGGCCACCCGTCGAACAAGGAAATGACAAACCAGGAGCACGCTGGCCTTCTGACAGGACAGTTCCTCCAAGGCGTAGCCTGTTGGCCAGAGGCCAGATGAGTGCTGCTTCCCCTTTAAAAGGCCATTCCAACGTCAGGGGTTTTTCCGGCAGCCTGGCCACACCTGATGTCCTGGAGTTTAGGGCTGTGGGCTGGGTGGCAGGTCATGTGTCAGACGCCTCCTGGGATGGAGGCTGATGTAATCTTAGGCTGGTAGTAGAAAAACCAACAGAACGGGTTTTGTAAGAACACAGCCTGGCACAGCACTGGGGGCTGAGGGGTCCACACAGTGGTTACCCTTGAGCCGCGGGTGGCGAGGTATTTATCTAACCTGGTGCGTGAAGGAGACGGGAGGACCTCGGCCGAATCTGTCTCCCTGAGCAGCGTGGCACACGGAGATGGTTTTTAGATGGTGCGCTGAGAAACGCCTTTCATCTCACTAGTAATTGTGCTGTATTAGAAAACATATGTAATTAGTAACCTGGAACCTGTGATTTTGTGGACATTGTTGCTTAGGACAAAGCTCAAGCAGATCTTTAAGTAAAAACAAGAGTGAGTCAACATAAAGGAAGGTATTGAGTCAAGGAGAGTATAATTGGTACCCAGCTGCAGCCCAAATCAAGAAGGCAGCGCCCACAGTGTGTCTTTGGGCACCAAGAGTTAGCCCCTGAGCACAAGGCCAGTGCCACCGTCAGCGCCAGCCTCGACCTGCTCTCGAGGCCAGAGGCCCCTTCAGCGGCAGCTCCTTGGCCTTCGCCTTGCAGTGGGAGCTGGGTCAAGGGTCTAGAAGGAACTGGGACCAAGCAGTCAGCGCAGGTGCATGATCTGAGTTCTCAAAACCGGGCGCTGGGCCAGGCTGGCACTCCTGCAACCTTGTGGCAAACGCCTCTGAACCGTGGGCTTCGGTTCACCACCTTCACCATAACTTGAGCGTTAATTTTTGAAGTGATACTTTTTTTAATTGATTTTTTTAGACAGAGGGAGAGGGGGAGAGAGAAACACCAATGTGAAAGCGAAATAGCCATCGGCTGCCCCCTAGACACCCCTTAAGGGGTGGAGCCCTCAACCGGGCGTGAGGCCTTTTCTCCAGCAGGAGCCCCAGTCCACCGAGAGTGCTGACTGACCGTCCCTCCCAGGTGCCTGTCTCGTGAGGACCCTGCGGCCTGCTTTTCATGTGGTGCCCGAGGGGCGAGGGTGTGGGATGCGCTGAACTCCCGGCTGAGCCTACGGTGGGGGGTGGGCAGGGCGGTGTCACCCCCAGAGAGCAGGCCAGGTTCCCCACGGCCCGGTGCCTGCTCCCACTCCTGGCAGGGCTTGGCTAGTGCTGCCCCAGCAGCAGCTCTGAGCACTTCCCTGACATCATCCCTCATCTTCCATCTGGACCGGCCCCATGGGCACTGGCAGGATGGAGGCTGGCAGGTCGGTGGAGGTCGGGGCAGCCCCGCCCGCTCACTGTGCCCCTGTTGGCTCCTGTTGTGGTCATGCGGTTCTCAGCTCTCCTGGGCCGCACTCAGGGCCTGCAGCTGGCCTAACGGCTCCCTCCTCTCCCACACCCCAGGTACAAAGCTCAGCCGGAACGGCTCTCGGGGAAGATGGCTTCATTTTGCCTGGGGGAAAGGGAGCATGATGGCACTGGAGCAGTGACCAGATACTCAGGCTTTAAAGAAGGTAGCAGGAGGAGAGAGCACGGGGGGCCCCTACCCCGCTGATGCAGCGGCCTTCAGCAGGAGCCCCCACTTCTCTCCCAGGAGCTTAGCATTAGCCCGGGAGGAAGAGCTGTATCTGGGCCGGCACTGCTGCAGCACTCAGGACGTGGGATGAGCCTCTGTGAGGATGAGCCACAGAAAGGGATCCACAGGCCGGTCAGCAGCTCCGTGCTTCGCTCTCCCGGCCTCAGCACCTAGCAGAGACGCCCAGGGCCAGGGCACCGCGGGGAGTGAGGCTCCATCCACAGGCCGCTCGCCCGTCTCCCTTCCGCTGGGACAGTGTAGGAAGTGCTCTTTTGGAGGCCAGCGCCCATGGGCCGCGTCCACATGCTGGGAGCTAGGAGCGGGTAGGGAGAGCTGTTCACAGGAGTGGTCTGGGAAAGCCAGTTGCCGGCCATGGGGGTCATGGGGACCACTGGAGACACTGGGGACCATGGGATTTCTGGCCAGGGAAGGACCAGTCCCACAAGGGGCGGAGCCTGGTGCCACATCTCCAGCTGGCCATGTCCCCGTGAGTGCCAGTCCCAACAGCCCAGGTGAGGCGGGGCCATTGAATGACTCTGCTCCTTGCATAAATAATGACAGTCGGTCGTCGCAGCTACCGTGGCTCAGGCCGCGTGCAGGCCCTGTGCGCAGCGCTTCCCAAGCTGTCTCTCCCTGAAGCCCGGCACTGCCTCGGAGGCACGGGTACTGTTATCCCAGGTTACAGGTGAGACTCCAAAGGCCAACCTGTTGTTGTCGTGGCTTGAGCCCCTCCTTGAGGAAACAGCAGAGCCAGGCCCTAACTAGGCCTTACCCCAGCCCCTCTGTGAGCCCCCAGTGGGGATGTGAGTCATTTCCGGGTCCTTCATGGTGGGCGTCGGTGGCCTATCAAAGGCCGGGGGTGCACCCATCTGCGCGGCACATGGGACCTCCTCACTGCCTGTGAGGTCTCCCTGCCCCAGAGGTTGAGAGAGGGACTCCACCCTCACCCAACACAGAGTGAGGCAGTGGGACACTTACCGTTGTGCTCCCCATCACCCCGGACAACACCCCAACATGTGGGGAAGTGACCCCAAAGGTCACCTCTTGAGGCACGGGAATGTGGCCACCACCTGGACACCACAGAGACAGAAGCGAGTGACCCACCCCTGACCCTGCCACAGGACTGGCCGTGAAGTCTTAGCATTTCGGGGCCGGAACGACTGTGCGGCGCTCCCGAGACCGTGCGTCTGACCGCCCACCTCGCGGCCAGCAGACAAGGAGCACATTTATATCAAGATCTGCAGGCGAGGGCCAGGCGGCTGGCTGATGGCAGTGGGGCTGTCCCTCCAGCGCTCCGGCCCAGCCCACCCGGCCTGGTCACCCAAAGGCGACAGTATTAACACCTCCGCTCGCCTAAAGCACCTTTCGGAACTGCTCCCCACCCCGCAGCGAGCCCCAAGCGCAGCTGCTCTTCCTCGCTTTGCTCCCACAGCCCTTGCGATGGTTTGCACCCCACCCTCACAGCAGCCTTTCCATTCTGGGCAGTGAGGAGGCTTCCAGTTTGAGGGTGTTACGATGCTGCAATCGCCATCGGCGCTGCGCTCACGGGGGTATGCACGCACCCACGCATGCAAGCTCCCGCGCAGCATGGGCAAGAAGGGGACGTGCAGGGTCCTGGCCAGCACATTCTAAATGCCACAGGAGGCCACCTGCTCTCCAGTGACTGCGCCAGGGCCGCCATCAGCACACACACCACACTGGCCAGGCAGGGGTTCACAACTTGACTGTGTGTTGATGGATGCTTGGCGCCTACAACAGTGCTGAGCACACAGTCAGTGCTTAACAGTTACTGACTGAATAAATGAATAGATTAAACCTTGATATGTATTAACCAATATTACACCAATAAATCTAATTTTTTAAAAACATTGATATGGTCCAAAATACAAAAGGTACATAAGGAGTAACTTGCTTTCAAGTCTCCTTCCTGCCTGTCCCCCAGCCGCTCCTGTGAACACTTTCTGGTGCCCCCTCCCCGCCCAGAGGTAAATGTCTCTCTTGTCTACACAAATGCATGCCGGCTGTACATGCTGATCTGCCCTTTCTTTTCTTCCCCTTAACCATACACCCTGGCAGCATCCTCCTCCTCTAATCAGCTCAAATAAGGTCTTGGAAGGAGCCACTTTCCTTACCGCCTCCCTCCGTCCCACGAGTTTGGCTTTATGCTGAGCACCGCCTTGGCGAGCACGAGCAGGCGGTGGATCTGTTGCTACACTGCAGGCTTCCCCGACACCCACCAGAGCACGTGCAAGAGGTCGGGTGTCTCACCTCGACGAGTGGCCAGGAGCCAGGGGACCTGCTGTCTATTTCCATATCTACCTCTGACTCACTGAGACCGTGGGTAAGTCCCGCTGTGCGCTCTGTGAAATGGGCATAACTATGCCGCCCCGGACGTAAAGAAGGGCAGGGAGACAGAGGAGGATGCTGGGCGGAGATCGCATGTCTGTGGCAGTGCAGGTAGAAAGTAATCACCAGATAATTTCCTGAAGGGCGGTGAGCAAGGTGACTGTCAGTGCTACACAGAGCAGCCCTTTTTCAAATAGTGAAATTATTTTCATGTGCATTACAAAAAAAGGTTGAGCACAGCAAACCTATTTCACAGGCACAGCACTGCTTAGTATTCAGGACAAGGCTGAATTTTTTAAAGCAGAAAAGTGAGCCGAGGTGATGATTTCTGTTAAGTAAATAATGATACCAGTGCTATAGGGATTCAGCAAGAGCCGTGAAGGCAAATCGCTGATGTTCAGAAACATTGAATTAGCAGGTACTGAGGAAAATAACATAAGCTTACAGAGACTGAAGGGCAAACCCATTTTAAAGACTTCTCTCTATTTACTGCAGATCCGCAGGCACAGGAGGCCAGGTGCCAGCACACGTGTCCTTTGGAGGGCCAGGGAGCTTAGTGTCGGCTTTGCGGGTCACGTGTGCCTCTGTCACGCCACGGTCCTCCCTTCCACCCCTTCGCAGAGGGGATAAAAGGAGATGGAAAAAATAAAAGAAAATCATTTTGGAAAAAAAAATCCATAAAAACCATTCGTAGCTGAAGGGCTGTACAAAAGCAGGCCTCGGGCTGCATGTCGAGCGGAACGTTGCAGGCCCGTGCAGTAAGGGAAGCAGTGTACTGAGCGTAACAGTGGCTCGTGCACCAAATACAGGAAAAGCAACCTGAGTGGGCCCATTTATTAATGACATTTATTCATCGGTAATATTCATGTTTTCCTTTCTCAACATTATTTTGAGCTCACAGACTTTTTATGCATTTAATGTTGCAATTTATTGCAGGTTTTTTAAGATGCTCAAATCACCCCCCCCCCCGCCCCTTTGGCAGGAAGAGCCCCTTCAAGGGGTCCTTTGAGTGGCCCAGGTGCCTTTCTCTGCTTTCTGCTATGATCACATAGCACAGGTTCCTCTTGTACATTTCCTGCACCAAAGAGGCACAGCCATTTGCTAAGAAGCCCTGGGTGTTTTTGGTCAGGAATGGCATACAGAGACCAAAATCTGGGTGCCTGCAATGCACATATTTGCCTTTATCAATGGAAATGATGTCCAGGACACGCCTCGGCCCCTGGAGAAACCCCAGCCCCTCCCCTGATGTTGTCCTGCAGTAGGAACAGCAAGCACAGCGGGGCTCCAGCCCGGCGGGGCACGGACAGCCTACCTGTTCCAGAGCTGCCCTGGCAGATGCAGAAACATGAACAACTTTTTTTAAAAATATAGTTTATTGAATTTTACAGAGAGGAAGGGAGATGGATAGAGACTTAGAAACATCGATGAGAGAGAAACATCAATCAGCTGCCTCCTGCACATCCCCTACTGGGGATGTGCCTGCTACCAAGGTACATGCCCTTGACTGGAATCGAACCTGGGACCCTTCAGTCCGCAGGCCGACGCTCTATCCACTAAGTCAAACCGGTTAGGGCCGTGAACAACTTTTTAATCACCAGAGTCACATCCATTTTCCAGCGAACCTTCAATTAACTATAAAAATCCAGCTACCCACACACTTATTCCCTGATAACCTTGTATAATTGAGGTTTTAGTGCAACAGTAAGTACAGGGGATTTTAATGAAAGCATCTAACCTATGATTGACAAGGGTCGCTAGGTCATATGTCCATATACACCAACACAGGGGACAAAAAACGAGCAGAGTGGGCTGCGTGTAAAAAGACAGGGAATGGGAGACGAGGCGTGACGGGCACGCAGGCTCCGGCTCGGGGCAGCTGCTGCGCAGCCCCAGCAGAATATTGCCACAGGGGGACAGTCGTCAGGTCATTCTGATTTTTCAAAAGAGGAAGAAGATCAGGATTTTTTTTTTAAATGTGAAATCTCAATTTCAAAATGGCAATGGATTTAAGTATTTGGTTAAAACCTTATTCAGATATAATTTATATACAATAAAATACCTCCATTTTAGGTATAGTATTTGATGAGTTTTTACAAATATATGCACCCCAATTAAACATCTCACTCAATATGTAGAATATTTTCATCATCTCCAAAAGCTTCCTCTATGTATCTTTCTAGTCAAACCACTGCTCACCAGGGCCAGGGCCTCACTGGCATGTCTCCTGTCCCTGTAGATGAGAATGTCTTTTCCGTAGAAATGGAATCATATAGCAGGAATTCTTTTGTGCCCAGCTTCAGTTACTCAGCAATGATTTGTTAATGCCATCCACATTGTATATGTTCCAATATTCAGTTCCTTCTCATTGCTAAAGAGTTTTCCATGGTCTGGATATGCCCCAGTTTATTTATTCACACATTGGTCATTTGGCTTGTTTTTAGTTTGAGGTTATTAATGAATAAGGCTGCTATAAATGTATACATAAAAGTCTTTGGTTGAGCATATTTTTAATTCTCTGGGGTAAATAAAAGTAGAATTGCTAGGTTATATGATAAGCGTCCTTTTAACTTTATGAGAAACTGCCAAACTGTTTTCCAAAGTGACTGTACCATTTTGCGTTCCAGCCAGTCACGTCGGAGAGTTCCGATTGCTCCACGTGCTCGCCAGCCCTGGCGCTGTCACGCCTGGTGGGTGGGAGGTGGCCTCTCCATGTGCTCTGGATTTGCATTTCCCCAGTGAGTAATGAGTGAAGCATCTTTTCATGTGCTCATGGGCCATTCATACATCCTCTTCTGCCTGTCTTTTCAAACCTGTTGCCCATTTTTGTTGGGCCTCTTGCTTTCTTATTGAGTTCTCAGGACTCTTTATGTATTCTTCACACAGATTCTTTTTCAGACATGTTATTACAAATATTTTCTCCTGGCTTTCTCTTTCATTTTCTTAACAGTGTCTTTTGAAAGTAAGATTTTATTTTAACCAAATACACCTTATAGGTTTTTTCCTTTTCTGATTCATGGTTTGGTGACCCTCCTTAAACAGCGCTGCCCACATGACATGCATAGATGTCCCCTGTCTTCCTTCTGCGTGGCCCACAGCGTAAGGTCTTGTGTTTCAGTCTCTGATCTATTTTAAGTTAATGTTTGTATATAGTGTGGAGTAGGGGTTGAAATTCACCTTTTTCTTTATGGACATCCATTTGTTTCAGCATCTGGTTGAAAAGACTATCCTTCCTACATTAAAGTACCTTGGCAGCTAGTTCTGGACCCTCTTTCCCATTCCATTGGTCAATAGGTCTATCATTACACCAATGTCACACTGTTCTGATTATTTCATCTTATAGTAAGTCTTGATTCAGATGGTATATGCCTTTCAACTTTGTTCTTCTTTTCCAAAGTGTTTTTTTTTTCTATTTTATTTTGCTTTTCCATATGAATTTTAGAATCAGCTTATTGATTTCTGCTAAAAGTTGCTGGGATTTTGATTAAGATTCAGTTATCTCTAGAGATTAATTTGGGGTTAACTGACATGTTAACAATATTGAGTCTGCTGACCCATGAACATGGTGTATCTTGCCATTTATTTAGGTTTTCTTTAAGTAATTTAAAAAAATAACCACTAAGGATGACAAGGAAATTACATGGGGAAAGAATAGTCTTGGTGTTAGGACAAGTGGCTATCTGCATACAAAATAATGAAATTGAACCCCTACCTCACACCACATACAAAAATTCCTTCAAACTGGACCAAAGACCTAAATATAAAAGCTAAAATCTTGAAACTCTTAGAATAGATAGTAGGAATAAATCTTTATGACCTTGGATTAGGCAATGTGAGAGCAACAAAAGAAACATAGACAAATTGGTTTTCATCAAATTTAAAAAGTTTTGTGCTTCAAAGGACACAGTCAAGAAGGTGAAAAGATAACCACAGAACATCTTTGCAAATCCTACATCTGATAAGGAACGTATATGGAAAATATAAATAACTCTTAGAACTTAGCAATAAAAAGACAAATAGACCAATTAAAATACATGTGCAAAGGATCTGAATACATATTTCTCCAAAGATTTATTGGCCCTTTAATGACTGTATTGGCCAATAACCCATGAAAAGATGATCAACAACATGAGTCATCAGAAAAAAGCAAATGAAAAACAGAATAAGCACCACGTCACACCCACTAGGATGGCTACAGTAACTTTTTAACGGCCATTGGCAAAGTTGGAAGATGTGAAGGAACTGGAACCCTCATGCACTGCAGTGGGAGCTCTTGGAAAGGTTAGACAGAGAGAGCTCACCATCTGATCCAGGGGCAGGTCCTCTCCAGGGTATGAACCCAAGAGAAGTGAAAACATGTCCACACCAAAATGTGTATACACATGTTTATAGTAGCATAATAGCCAACTGTCCATTACTTGATGAATGGATAAATAAAATGTGACATATCCATAATAGGGAATATTATTTGACAATTAAAAAAACGCTGCTACAGGCTACAACATGGATGAGCCTAGAAAACATTATGAGAAGTGGAAGAAACCAGCACAAAGGGCTACATAATGTATGGTTGTATTCATATGAAATCTCCAGAATAGGTAAATCTACAGAAACAGAAAATAGATTAGTGGTTGTCTGGGGTAGGGGAGGGTGGAGGGAGGGACAGGAAGTGAGGGATAGAGTTTCTTTTGGGGGAAGACAAAAATGGTTTAAAATTTATTGTGGTGATGGTTGAACAATTCTGTGGATATACTAAAATCCACTGAATTCCACACTTTAAATGGGTGAATTCTATGCGATGTGAATTATATTTCAATAAAGCTGTTATTTTACAAAGGGATTTTTTTAAAATCCTCATTTGATGATATGTTTTTACTGATTTTTAGAGAGAGGAAGGGAGAGAAAGAAACATTGCTGTGAGAGAGGAACATTGATCGGTTGCCTCTCATAGATGCCGCACCTGGGAATGGGACCCATGGCCTTTTTGGCGCATGGGACAACGCTCCAGCGAACTGAGCCACCAGCCGGGCAAAAGGGGATTTTTTTAATATGGGAGGGGGGACTTGTGCAAACCCAGTGCAGCTCCTGGCCGTCCACATGCAACCTGTCGTCCGGAGGCTCAGAACTGACCTAATGAACAGCACTTCCGTGCCTGTGGGCAGAATAGCCAGTGACACCAGTCCCCTCCACCAGGGGCCGAGCGCAGTCTCAGGGCCTTTGTCTCTGACAGCGAGTGCACATGTTCTCTTAGGAACGGGCGCACACACCGCTTACTGTTTCTGAACTTGCTGCCCCGTGCGCAGGCTGGGATGGAGGCAGCCCTCTGGGACGGTTTGAGGCATGCCGGCCTCCACTCTTCCTGCGTCCAGGTTAGGGATTCCATCCCCACTGAGCTGCTTTGGGTCGGTTTAAGCTGTAAACAGATTTAAACAGCTCTCTACACAAGCTGTGTATACACTCCAAACACAGACCATCCATCACCTTGGAGGTGAAATCTGCATTGTTTGTAGCATTTACTGATTCTTACTTAGTTACTCTCCCAGGGGCCAAACCAGAGTTAGGAGGCAAGCCTTCCGCTGCCAGCTTTTATTTGCCTGTCGTTGTCGCCGTCTTTGCTGTCTGCTCTTCTATTGGTTACTGAATAGGGTCTTGTTTTCTACATAAGTGTATCTCATCATAAACAGAAGATCCCATTAAAAATAAACCCGAGGAAAACAGCATGTTGTTCATTCTAACCAGATGCTGTTGCCTGATGAGCTGTGAGCCTGAGGGTCCTGGTTAAGCGGGGCCATCAGCGGGGCTTGAAGGGTGTGAAGGGACTGACAGAGTGGCTTCGTGAAAGTGGAGGAGTGGGCCTCCGAGGAGCCTCGGGGGGGAGACGCTGAAAAGGGGAATTTCTTTTTCCTTAAGATTCTAATGGTTGCAAATGACAGGCACCCAATTTGGATTAGCAAAAGCAAGAAAGAAATGTATTGGTTCCCACAGCTGATGGAATGGCTGGATCCAGGTGTTTAAATGATGTCAGAAATCTCTCTCCATCTTATGGCTCCTGTGTGTTCGCTGTAATCTAGGGTAGTCTTCCCCACTTGGGGTGCCAAGTACCACCGACTTAGTCATCTTAGCTGGAAGGGAGTCTCTTCCGCAGATATTCCAGCATCAAGTAACAGAACTGAGTCCTGGGGTCCAAACTGGGGTGGAGGTCAATCTGGCCATTCACCCCAGCTTTGGCTGGGGGAGGGGCAGTTCACCTTCAGGGACGGCAGAGCAAGGGGGAGAGGATGCTAGAGCAGGCACCTGGCTGCCCACTGCAATGCCCCGAACGTCAGAGGAGGGCGAGGGGCATTTCAGCCAGGGAGTCGGACAGCTTCATGAAGGAGGCGGCCTGCAGCCAGCGGGGCTCGGGCTGGGCCGGGGTGCTCCTGCCGCAGGTGCCCCTCGGTATCGGTACTGGTACCGGGGAGGAGGACACAGGCTCTCCCCTGCCCACTCCCAGGTCTTGGTTAATCCTCCTAAGAAGCTGCCTCCTCGTGCCACTGGGAAACAATCAGAGAGGTTGGACAGGTCTCACCCACCTATGCAGCACCCTTGCTCGGACCCCGCCCCACTCCACCCGCATCCGCAGACAGCCCAGCGCTCTTTTCAGACGGCAGATTTGAGGGTATCGCGCCTCCAAAGGTTCAGTTCTCTTGGGATTGAAACCCAAATCCTTAGCATGGCCCACAGGGCCCTGCTCTCCTTCCAGGTTCCTTTGCTCCTGCTGTCTCCTTCCCCCTGTCCCCCACTCTGCTTTCCCCAGGGAACCCGGCTGTGACCTCCTCCAGGTACTCTCAGCCTGGGGTGTGTGAGCAGTTGTAATAACAGCAGCTGACACTTAGGAGCCAGACATTGATCCACATTCCATATTTTCATTGTCTTCACAACAACTCTCTGAGGTAGAGGATATTATTATTCCCATTTTTACAGATGAGGCATCTGAGGCAGTGAGCAAGTGATTTACTCAAAGTCACAACTGGAAAGTGGCAGAGCCAAACTCAAAGCCAGACATTTCAGCTCTAGAGTCTTCATTCTTGTAATCCTCACCTGAGGATTTTCCCCCCATTGATTTTTTGAGAGAGTGGAAGAGGGAGGAAAGGAAGAGAGAGGGAGAGGGGGAGGGAGGGAGAGAGGGAGAGAGAGAGAGAGAGAGAGAGAGAGAGAGAGAGAGATTCGTTGCCTCCCACACAAGCCCCGATGGGGGACAGGGATCGAACCCACAACCAAGGTCCGTGCCCTTGACCAGAAATAGAACCTCAACCCTTTGGTCGGCCCCAGCCACTGAAGCAAACCGGCCAGGGCCAGAGTCCTCGTTCTTAACCTCCACCCTTCCTGCCTCTGGGAGCTCAGAGCTCGGAGTCCCATCCTGATCACATTCTGCAGCCATGCATTTCTGGTGGACTGTTTCCTTCACGTTTGCCCCACTTGCTAACAGCTTGTCGGATGGCAGCTAACCAAACTGAGCACTTAGCCTGTGCGAGGCCCTGTGCTGAGCACTTTCATGGATCCCCTACTTCACCTCTCGGCAGGTCTCTAAACTAGGCTCCATTATCCCCATTTCACAGACAGTAACCCCGAGGCTGCGGGTGTAAGTGACTTGGCTGCTAGGCTGGAAGCTCCCGGAGGGCAGAAACATGTTCGTTTGCTCGGTATTGAGTCCAGAAGGACTAATCCAGTGCCTGGCATACAGTAGGCACTCAATAAATGCGTTTTGGTTGGATGGAGGAGTGGATGGATGATGAGAGATGGCAAAAAGGAAGGGAAAAAGAAGGGAGGGAGGGAAGGAGGGAGGGACAAGTGCCATATGCAACCTGGACTGCCCACCTCCCGTGGGTGCTCTGGCCAAGCTGGGACATCCTCGGCGCGAGGCTGGTGTCCTAGCTGCATGGCATGCGTGTCTCTGCAGGTGCCACGATGCAGGTGAAGAAGTACCTGGTCAAGTGCCTGCACCGGCTGCAGAAGGGCCCCGGCTACACCTACAAGGAACTGCTGGTGTGGTACTGCGACAACACCAACACCCACGGCCCCAAGCGCATCATCTGCGAGGGGCCCAAGAAGAAGGCCATGTGGTTCGTGCTCACGCTGCTCTTCGCCTCCATCGTCTTCTGGCAGTGGGGCGTCTTCATCAGGACCTACCTGAGCTGGGAAGTCAGCGTCTCGCTCTCCATCGGCTTCAAGACCATGGACTTCCCCGCCGTCACCATCTGCAATGCCAGCCCCTTCCAGTAGGTGCTAGGCTGGCCTCCCTGTGCCTTTTTTCCCCTCTCCTTCCCCCCTTCTCCCCCCACCCTGTTTCCTTTTCTCCCTTCCCGTTTCTCTCCCTTTCTCTCTCTTTTTCTTACCCCCTTTTCCCTCCTTTATCTCCCTATTCCTTTCCTTCCCTTCTTTCTTTCCCTATTTGCTTCCATCCCTTTGCAGCAAGTAAGATTCAAAATTCATAAACCTCCCAGGCTTAAAGAGAACCTGGGGCATATCTAGCAGTCCCTGTCTTCAGGCACACCAATGCCTAATGGTTGCTTCGATATGTGTGTTTAGCACACCTACTATGTGCCAGGCACTGCTATGGGTACTGGGAGTACATCAGTGAATAGAAGTCCCTCTTCACAGCCTACCAAAGAAAACAGACATTAATCTTTTTTTTCTTAAATATTAAATTAATTATAATAGCTCAATAATTATAAAGTGATGATAAAAAAAAATAAGTACAGCAGCCATGCATCGAGGGCTTGTGAAATGCCAGGCAGTATGTTGAGGGTAACTCATGTAATTCTAATCCACACAACTATGTGGGGGCACTCCTGTCATAGCCCCAAGTTACAGGCCAGGAAATGGAGATTCAGAGAGGTCAAGGAACCTGCCCCGAGACACACAGTGGGCAACAGTGGCATTTGAACTCAGGCCTGATCTGAGTCTAGGCTGCCACCTTTAAGCACTCGATGGCAAGGCCTCTGAGGGGGAAACACAAGGAGACCCAACCTAGCCAGGGCTGAGGAGAGGCAGCGGGTCAGTCAGAGAAAAATGCCCTGAAGAGTGAGTACAAGGAGCCAACCTAGTCAGACGCAGAGGGCACTCCAAGTGGGGGGCACAGCATGTGCCCAGGGCCTGGGTGAGACAGAGTTTGGTGCATTCAAAGAATTGAAAGAAGGGCCAGTGTGGCTGAAGCATGGAGAACATTCTTGTCCCAAGAAGGTCCTCGGAGGGGATGCACACTTCCGGATTCATCTCCATCTCCAGTTCCAGGAAATCCCTTTCTTTAGTGATAGGTCCCTGCATATGTGGGCAGGTCCTGGCAGCGAGGGCTCAGGAGGACCCTTGATAATTATAGTAAAACAGCCCTCAAATCACTGCCGGGAAAGGAGGCCCTCGGGGTCACAGACCTGCCCCTCTGCCCCTTCCCCTCCTAGGAGGGAGACAGCAGACGCCCCGCCACCCGTATACAAACAGCGTGCCCACTGCAGCCCACACACCCAGGGCCCAGGCTCAGCTCTGCCCTCATCAGTGGGTAAGCTTGAAGAGTCACAGCAACTCCCACAGCCTCAGTTCTTCCGGTGTCCTCCACACCTTCACAGTGCCTGGCACATAGTAGGTGCTCACTAAATACTCGGTGCGCGAATACAGGAGTGAGTGGGTACACACATGGGCAGGTGGGTAGAGAAGTGCGTGCTTGGGCAGGGCGTTCTCGCACACGGTGGCAGCTGTGCTGGTGTACGAGGGGATCCCAGGCTACAATGGCTGTTTCCTGCTGCCCCGTGCCCCTGACCAGTCCTCTCCCACCCAGGTATTCCAAGGTCAGGCATTTGCTAAAGGACCTGGATCAGCTGATGGAAGCTGTCCTGGAGAGGATCATGGCTCCCGAGCCACCCGGGGCCAATGCCACCAGGGCCCTGAACCTCACCCTCTGGAACCATACGCCCCTGGTCCTTATTGACGAGCGGAACCCCCACCACCCTGTGGTCCTCGACCTCTTTGCAGACAACCACAATGTCTCGGCAAGCGGCAGTCCAGCACCAGGAAGGACCTGCAATGCCCAGCAGTGCAAAATAGCCATGAGGCTGGTAAGTGGGCCCAGGCCACGTCCACCCAGGGCCCAACCCAATGAGGTGGGTGGGCATTGCTTTCCTTTAATGGCCGGGGCCTTGCTGGGGGAGAGGCAGCGCCTGTTCTGTGTGTTTGCCAGCTATTTAAAACGTAGAAATAGCTGGTATGTTAGTCAAGACATTTGCATGCAAGACATTTGCCAGCTCAAACTAGCTTAAGCAAAACTGAATTCACTGGCTCACATATCAAGAAGCCCACAGGCACACTGGGCTCAGGTGTGGCTGGATCCAGGTATTCAGATGCTGTCATCAGGACTTTCTGTCTTGGTTCACCATGTTTTGTTGAATTTATTGGGGTGACAATGGTTAATAAACATATATAGGTTTCAGGCGTACATCCCTATAACAGTCACCTGCACTTTTCTCAGTTGACTTCACTCTCTGGTCGGCTCTTTCCACCTGGAGGGCCAAGACTATGCCAGACTCACATTCCCTAGCTCAGCACTCTCCCAGAATGCCCCTCCTTCCCAGTGACCACAGCAAAAGGCCTGGGCCTGATCATCAGGTCACATGCTCAGCCCCAAACCAATCACGTGAGCTGGAGGTGGGCTCTCCTGGTCAGGCCACATGCATCTGGAGCAAGAGGGGAGAGGTGGCTCCCTGAAGGACGAATTCAGTCTTATTATCAAAAGACAGGGGTACAGCCCTAGCTGGTTTAGCTCAGTAGATAGAGCATTGGCCCTCAGAGTGAAGGGTCCCGGGTTCGATTCTGGTCAAGGGCACACAACTCGGTTGCAGGCTCAATTCCCAGCCCTGGCCAGGGCGGATGCAGGAGGCAGCCAATCAATGTGTCTCTCTCACATCGATGTTTCTCTCTGTGTCTCTCCCCCTCCCTCCCACTCTAAAAATCGATGGGAAAATATCTGCGGGTAAGGATTAACAACAACAAAGAGAGGGACATAAACATCAGGCGGGTAATGCCACAGCCGTGCATACGTGGATGCGGGAGCATGGCTGCACTGGGAGGCACCTGCGCTGCCTGGAGCTGCCCGGGGCCTGTGACCTGCAATCCCCGGGCCCCGCTCTGCAGAATCTGAATGGCAGCTCCGCGCCAGAGCCCGGGAGTCCTAAGTCAACAAGCTCCCTGGTGGTTCTGATAATGCCCCTGGTTGGGGACCCAGGCTGGGTCACACTCTCCCCAGAGAGAGGCCAGGGCTCGCCCACATCTCTGCACAAGCCAGCACCTGGCACGAGGCTTGCAGGGTCCCGCTGCCAGCTGGAGCCCAGTGCCCAGCTGCTTTCGGCACAGTGGCCTGGCTGCCCGGGTCCATATCCTCATCGGCAAGGCAGGCGTGTCCCTGGTGGCCAGAGCAGCGTGTGTGTGTGTGTGTGTGTGTGTGTGTGTGTGTGTGCGCGCATACAGTGCAGGCAAGGTCTGCTGCTGTCACACCTTATTCACCTCTCTGGCCTCGGGTTCTTCATGCTGGTGGGGTTGCTGTGAAAACTGAGTGGGATCATCAGTTAAAGCCTTGAGACGGCGCCTGGCCTGAGTGAGTGGGAGTGTTCCCCCCGAGGGGCATGGAGGCCTCCAGCAGGCCACTGAGGCCCATGCCCAGCCGGCCTGGGAAGGGCTGGCCCAGGATGGAAGGTCCTCCGGTGTCGGGGTCAGGAGGAAGGCCACTATGGGATGAGGCGAGCAGAGGCAGACAGGTGAACCAGGGCCTGTGGGTTCTGTGTGTGCTGAGCTGGGCCTGGGGGTGGGAGCAGCTGCCGCGAGCAGAGGGCCTGCACCGGGCTCAGGCTGAGAGGCCAGCCCCTCCTCAGCCCAGGGTCTTCACGGCCCCCGCTGTACAGCCATCTCTGGGAGCCTGGGCCGGGCTGGGAAAGGATCCAGGGGGTCAGAGGGCGTGAGTATCTGTCTGCACAGGGACTCACGTATGTGAGCGGGGGAGCAGGGACATGTGTGTGCATAGTTGTGACTGGGATGTCAGAAAGTGGCACCTGTCTCGGTATATGTGTGTGTATGTGTGTGTGCATATGTGTGCATGTAAGGGTGTGGGTGTGTGTGGGGGGGGTGTTCACTCGAGCTGAAGGCGCCATGCAGGTGGAGGCTGTGTGTAAGTCCTGTGGCCGGGCAGCTGTGGATGAGGGGCAGCCGGAGGCCCAGGGTGTGGCCCGGGGAGGGACAGCTGGCGGGGTGCTCCCGGCCTGTGCCCTTGGGGCAGCTATGGGCCGGCCAGCAGCCCTGCACCCATAGGAACCCTCGGTCTCCACAGTGCTGCCTCAACGGGACCGTGTGCACCTTCCGAAACTTCACCAGCGCCACCCAGGCCGTGACAGAGTGGTACACCCTGCAGGCCACCAACATCTTCTCCCAGGTGCCAACCCAGGAGCTGGTGAAGATGGGCTACTCGGGCGAGCAGCTGATCCTGGCCTGCCTGTTTGGGGCCGAGCCCTGCAGCTACAGGTGAGCGTGCCGGACCCCTGCAGCTCCCAGCTGCCCGCATGTCCCAGGGGCGCCTGAGAAGAACTATCCAAGCATCTTAAGTCACCTGTTTATTGCGCAGTTGCTTTAGATCCATAGATGCGTGGCCAAGGCCGTAGTCAGAGTCAGTTCCCCTCCTCACCCGTTTCCTCCGCCGCCGCCGTCTTACACAGTATGGTCACTTGTCCAACCGAGAAAACAACATTGGCCGGTACTCCTAATCAACACAACGCGCTGTCAGATTCCGCTCGTTTTCCTGGCGCCCTTTCTCTGTTCCCGAATTCCACGCAAGAGGCCACGCCGAGCTCGCTCCCTCAGCAGGGGCAGCCTCCCTGGGCTGCGACGGCGTCTCAGATGTCCTGGTGGAGGACTGCGACCTAAGCGCCAGGAGAGGGAAGAAGACACCAGGCGAGGCGCCCCCTCGGCAATCACGCCAGGGATGCCACATGTTAAGGTCCGAACTGAGTGCAGGCTTCCCCACGGGCCCCATGCGTGTAGCAGGGGCGAATCACAGGCTGGCCTTGCGCCTCCGGTGGGCGGCGGGGCGAGACCTATGCTCCCGGGAGCCCTTCTGTGGGCAGGTTGGCCTGTTCTCCGTGCGCCTGTGGGTCACGTATCCCCCCCGTGGGGCTCGTGTGCACTTGGGCCAAGTTATTCATCCTCTGCTCAGATTCGTCCAGCTTTGGTCACGGCGTGTCCATGTAAGAACGTCCAAACCTGAAGAGAATTTTTATGTTTGTTTGAGCCAAACTGCCCGAGACGCTCAGATGCTCTGCACAGGGGCAGCTAGCAGCTTCTCGGGTGCATCTGGAATGAAGGCGGGAACGGGAGGACCATGACATGGGGGGGTGGGGGGGAGGGGCGGGAGGAAGGCAGGGTAGTTAACAGGACGACGTGGCTCCGCTGAGGGTCCGTCACAGGTGTGCTCACCTGGGTACACAGGAGCAGTGGTCAGGGCTTGCTTAAGGCAGAGCAAACCTCCCACTAAAGAAGCTGTGTGTCGGGCGTGACTACCCGCCATGACCCGCCAGGGAGGTGTTTATGGTCAGACCACCTGCGATGTGACTGCATCACTGGACTTGTCAGTTTCATTACGGAACCCTTGTTGCCCACAGAGACTCTCCCAGCCCTGTGACATGCCCCATCCATTGCTTATGTGTTTATTCACTGTTCAGTCTCCTTACTTTCTGCCTACGAGGTGCCCCGGGCCTGGACCCAGCACTGCTCTCAGGACCCTATTCCTTTCGTTGGAGAGTGACCTGGCATAGATGGCCATTACCACCATCATTAGTCTGTTGTTATCCTACCGCTGCTGCAACACTGGGGACTGGCCAGCTAGCTTCTGCCTGAGAAGCCTGCCCTGACCCCCACCACCCGGCACTGTGTGGCTTTACTGCTTCCTGCGAGGATTCTCTATTTCCGGGTGCCCTGGAGGCCTGCCCGTCTCTGTCTGCATGGCTGGCCTGTCCCAGGAAAGGTTGGGAAAGAGCCGCCTGTGCCTGCGGCTGGAGGTGGCCAGCACTAGGAGCATATCTCTGGGTAGAGAGAGTATCAACAAGCAAATGGTGGGCAAGCAGGTGCAGGGAAACCAAGAGCGCAGCTCTGGGGGGAGAGGACCGGCACACCCTGACCAGCCTGCGGCTCCAGCTGCAGCTGTCCCACGGTGTGCTGGGAACAGTGTGTGCCCGCGCACCGGGGCGGGGCTGCCCCTCCGAGCAGTGCCCAGCTGTAGCTGGTTTACACCGCTGTTCCTCTCCGGTGGCCACAGCCCTGAACCCACACAGGAGGCAGGCTGCACAGTGCCCGCCCAAAGCTGTGTGTGCCCTCCAGGCCCTTGCCTCGCTGGGCTGCCTACCGGGCGCCCTTTCCACGCCTCGGGGAGCGTCCTGCTTCGGGCCTCACCTTCCCTGACCCACTCCCACCCCACCCTCCAGGGCGTTAGGCGGGGACCCTTCTCGCTTATCTCTGCGGATGCCTTATTACGTGTGACAGTTTCTAATGTTAACAAGTATTTACTGAGTGTCTGTCCCTGTTGTGGGCAGTATGCTCGGCATCCGGCCTCCCCTCAGTCCTGGGGTGGGTGCTACGCTACCCGGCTGCGGTGAGCGCGGGCACAGAGGTGAGGCGCCTTCCCCACACTCCCAGCCAGGCAGGGGCAGCGGGCATGCATTCAGGCAGGCTGGCTCCTGGCGGGGTCTCAGCCCCCAGGTTCTTTCTTTGCCAAGACAGAGATGACACTGTCTTCACAGCACGGTCTGCAGGGAGGCAGCTGCCGGCAAGCAGTTCAGCGGTGGACAGCGGTTTCGGACTTGGGTGCCTGCTGTGAGGAGGCGGGTGGGGGTGTCTGTGTGGCACGAAAGATGGGAACCACGTGCTTCAGGTGACCCTCTGGGCATCGGATCCCCCGAGCCCAGCCCCTCCTGCTTTGAATAAAATAAGGAAGAAATATGAAAGCATCCTACGACATTTTTAAAGCTATTTCTATCCTCTATGGAGACGGGGAGGTGCAGGAGGACCGGAGGAGTATGGGAGCTCGCACGGCCACTGCCCAGATCCCACGAGCCTGGCCCACCCGCCCTCTGCACGCCGCAGCCTGCGTCCTAGCCTTCAGGGTGGCTCTGTAACGGAACACAATATTGTCCCACCTGGAAGCAAATCATCAATAATTCCTCAATACCACCGACTGCTCAGTGGTGTTCACCTCGGGAATGCCATGCCTCTTTCTTTGTTTGCTGCTGTGGGTCAGGCTCCCACCCTGGGCTGTAACCGTGTCTTCCCAGTTTCTCTCAGGGGTCGTTCCCTCTCCTCTCACACCTGATTTGTTGGAGAAACTGGGTTAATTTTTCGCTGAGTCCCCACAGTCTGGGTTTTGTAGGTTGATGGTCTGTCTGTGGCCAGTGGTACAGACGCTCCGTCCTGCTCAGTGGGGCTGGGCAAAGCCTGGCTCAGCCTGTGCCCAGCCAGAGCCTGGCTCAGGGTGCAAAGCCACCCAGCTGGGGCACACCCTCCGCTAGGAGCCGGGTCCCACCAGGCCCTTTGCACAGCTGTATTGCAAGGCAAGGCTAAGAGACACTTAAAAGCCAAAGCGGGTGGCTCAGGTGACTGAGCGTCGTGGCTGCACCGAAAGGTCACCAGTTCAGTTCTGGTCGGGGCACGGGCCCGGGTTGGGGTTAGATCCCGGTCGGGGTGCAGGAGGCAGCCGATCGATGTTTTTCTTTCTCCCTCTCCCTTCCTCTCTCCCTAAGGTCAATTAACATGTGTGTGTGTGTGTGTGTGTGTGTGTGTGTGTGTGTGTTTCAAAGAGAGAGACTTCAAAGACCTATCAGCCAATCACATGTTAACATCATGTGGATTCCAATTTGAATAAACTGAAAAACAAAATGTATAAGACATTTATGAGACAACTGGAGCTTTGAACTGAGTATTTCATAATATGAAGGAATTCTTGTTGTTTTTAACATGATCATAGCATTGACTTTTAGTCCTTTATTTTAGGGATCCATCTGAAATGTTTGCAAATATTTGTGATGTCTGAGGTCTGCTCCAGGGTCACGGGGAGGGGAGTGGGCGGGCAGACGGGAGTGGTGCACCAGGTGCTGCCTGTGGTGCTGGGTGGGCTGCATCTCGGTACTTTCTTATGTTTGAAATGCTCCATAGCGAAAGCATGTTCAACAACATCCTTTAGAACTGCATGACGCTGTCTACTCGGTGAACACCTTTACAGAGCATTTCTTGTTGGATTATTTCCTTAGGAAGCACTCTGACGTGACACAGGACCGTGGAGGGTCCTGTCTCATGTGGGGCTCTTTCCTTCCACAGCCCCGCGGGGACCCCTGCTGACCCACAGCCCCGTGGGGACCCCGGCTCTGCCCACTTCCCTCTTTATCCGAATGGCCCAGGTGTCCAGTTCACCTCTCTGGAGAGTGACTTAAATGAAAGAATTTATTTCTTCACGGGGGAGGCCAGAGGTCCAAAATCAAGGTGTCGCAGGGCCGGCTCCCTCCACAGGCCCTGGGAAGGGTCCTTCCGCCTCTGCCAGCTTCTGGGGGTCCCGGGTTTCCTGGGCTCGTGGCTGTGTCACCCCCTCCTCTGCCTCATCTTCCCATGGCCTCTCTGCCTGGGAATCTCCTCCTGGCCCTGCTAAGGATGGCTGGGACTGGACTTGGGGCCACTGGTGCCCCGGGCTGCCCTCCCCTCAGGATCCTTAGTCACATCTGCAAAGAGGTTCTCCAAACAAGGTCACATGCACAGGGCCCTGACTGAGCCGGACCCTGCCAGGCGACAGATGAAAGCATGAAAGACACTCCTGGTTCCTGGCTAAGCCTGAGCCCACCCAAGACTCCCTTCTCCCCTCTTTCCTGAGGGAGTCCAGCGTCTCTCCGGCTGTGCTCGGGCACCAGGGCTGCATGACGGCCTGCCGCTCACCTCCCTGTCTGGGCCCTGGGCTGCCAGCCTGCACAGCAGCCGGGCAGGCACCGGGCACCAGGCATCGGGCACAAGGCACCGGACACCAGGCACCAGGCACTGGGCACCAGGCAGGCTGTGCTCCAGCTGCTGCTGTTTCTTTCAGGAACTTCACCTCCCTCTTCCACCCTGACTACGGCAACTGCTACATCTTCAACTGGGGCATGGCTGAGCAAGCGCTCCCCTCGTCCAACCCCGGAGTGGAGTTCGGTAAGTCTCGGCTCCTCCAGGCCAGACCCATGAGGCTTTAACCTCCCACCATGTGTGGCCGAAAGACCAGGTTGCCATCAAGCATTGAAGGGCAGGATCTGGGCAGGTAGCTGGGGCCTGAGGAAGAGTGGCCGCGGGGGGTGGGAGGGGGGCCAGCCAGGGGGCTCAGCTGTTCCCTACCCCACGCCGGGACCCCTGGGGCAGCCACGCCATTTCCATTTTGCTAATGAGCAGAATAAGGGCTGAGTGGAAGCGCTTGGCCCTGTGGGACCCCAGGTTCCCATTCAGGCTGGAGGAAGTGACCTGGCCTGAGACCTGCAGGGAGAGCGGGTCTTCCGGGGGTGGAGGGGAGGGGGCAGGGCCTGACACTGGGAAGGAGCACAGGGCTAAGACAGGCTGACTGTGAGGCGAGGTGGGGCCGCGGTGCCCCTGGTGGGCCTGCCATGTGGGTGGGGGAGCAGGAGGAGCCCAGGAGGAGAGGGTGGTGGCGGGGACTAGGGTAGGGCCTGGAGAAGACAGGAGGCTGGACTTTCACCAAGCGGAGCGGCCTCCTGGGCAGGCAGGGAGGCCCCTTGAGGGGGGCATGGACAGGTGGGCAGCGGGCTCCCTGCAGCAGCCTCAGCCCCTCCCCCACAGGCCTGAAGCTGATCCTGGACCTGGGCCAGGAGGACTATGTGCCCTTCCTCACATCCACGGCCGGCGCCCGGCTGCTGCTCCACGAGCAGAGGTCCTACCCCTTCGTCAAAGAGGAGGGCATCTATGCCATGTCCGGGACGGAGACATCCATCGGGGTGCTGGTGGTACGGCCGCAGCCCCAGGGCGCCTGAGGGGTGAGGGTGGCAGCCCGTCCGCCTAGCCCCCACTCCCGGGCCTCTTCCAGCCCGGCCTTCCCTCGTGGTCCCCCCTGCTTGCCCTCGGCTCGGCCCCAGGGCAGCGTGCTCTGGGGAAGACAGCACCGCTGGCACCTCCTGGGCCACTGCCTTCCATCCCTCACAGAGCCTTAGGGCCACCTGCTGAGCGGCAGGCAGGTACAGAGGGGCCTCCTGGGCTGACCAGGGTCCCCACGAACACCCTCTCTGGCTCAGGACAAGCTGGAGCGCAAGGGCAAGCCCTACAGCCAGTGCACAGCGAACGGCTCCGACGTCCCCATCCACAACCTGTACAGTGGCCACAACACCACCTACTCCATCCAGGTAGCGTGGCAGCCTGCCTCCTGGCCCCAGGCCGCCAGCCGCCTGCTCAGGCCTAAGGCTGTGGGACCCCTGGGCCTGGCAGGGCTGGCTGTGCTGGGGTTTTGTGGCACGTTGGGGTGGTTTTGTGGATTTAGTGATACTTGGGGCTATAGAGCCAGTCCAGTCCCTGGGTTCTCACCAGGGCCCGGGGTTGCCCGCCTGCCACCCCCCCTCGGCAGGCAGGGGTGCCCTTGGGGAGGCCCAGGGTTGTAAGGGTCTCCCTCTGGGGCCCTAAGAAGAACCGTGTGTGTATGAGCTAATGTTTTGCATGTGTTACCTCATCATTTGGTCCTTTCAACACCCCCTGAGGGAATAATACACTAACAGCAGCTGTTAATTATTACATATGCTGTTTAGTTATTGTAAGTGTGAATTAAAGTGCTAATAGCAGGCTGATCGTGTGCCAGGCGACACTCTGCCAAGTACTTTACACGTTCGATCACTTAATCCACACAACAACCCTAATGCAGCGGCGATTATTAGGAGCTTCAGGGCTGGGGTGAGTCCACGTCTTATCGATTTACCGGACAAGCCCCTGTCTGTCTCTGGCCTAAACCCCCTTGCTGCAGCCGGGGCTGCTGTCTGGTCTTGATCTCCAGGGTCAGCCCAGGAGGCCGGCCCCAGACCATCCCAGTGAAGGGGACAGACTACCAGTAAATCTTTGCAAAGGTGACAGAAGTACCCACTGGCTGGCACTTCCTCCCCCTGCCCAGTCTGCCTTGGCAGACAAGGAAACTGAGGCATAGCAAGGGGGAAGCCGGTGCCCGCCTCCATGTCTGAGTGCTCCAGCAGGGGTGGTCTCCCTTTTGCCTGGTCACAGGAAGCAGACCTCCCCTGTGGCCACCTGCCCGCCGGCCTGTGCAGCTGGCCCCCTCCACTCCCACTCTGCCTGGCCACCTCCTCCGCAGGGGCAGCCCCCGGGAGGACACGGAGGCATTCGCTCTGCCCACGAGGCCTCTTTCCAGAAAACCTCCTGCTCCTTTCAATGCAAGAGCACTGCTGGCCAGAGACCTTGGCACAGACCCAGGCCACCTGTGCCAACCCCAGGCTCTGTCATGGGGCTGGAGAGACCACCTGCTTCCCAAAGCCAGAGCCCCTCATCACCCTACCCCTCCCCCAGGCTGCTCTGCCGCCCGCCCCCCATTTCCTACTCCAGACCAGGGACTAAGCCAGGCCCGGCCCTCCCCCTCAGCGCACAGGTGACTGCCACCCTGCTTCACCAATGAGTAAACCGGGGCTCCGAGGGAGGGAATCGCTACTGCAGACACAGAGCCGACCCCAGAGATTCTTGACATCCCACCTGGCGTGGCAGCCCAGCTCCCGCCCTCCGGGCTGGCAGCTGCGGGCGGCCTCTCCTGGCAGTCCCGAGCGGTCCCCCAGGAGAAGGCGCAGGAGGCAGTCCGCCCGTCCCCTCAGAGCTGCCCTCTGGGCTTCCTGTGTAAAGGGCTCAGGAGGCCACTGGGCCTTGTAACAAGAGCTGCAGCCAATGTCAGCGTCCGCATTTGGAGCCAGCCGCCTTTCCCCTGTCCTCTGGGCCCAGCACCTCGGGGAGTGGCCCAATCCCTCTGCAGCGTGGCCACCTCACCGCCACTTCGCAGGGCGGGGGGATGCCTCCCCTGACTCCAGCTCCCTGGGCCGTCCCCACGGGCTCCGGTGGGGACACCATGGTCATCGCAGCCTCCTGTCCCCACCCCAGGCCTGTATTCGCTCGTGCTTCCAAGACCACATGGTCCAGAACTGCAGCTGCGGCCACTACCTGTACCCCCTGCCCCGAGGGGAGAAGTACTGCAACAACCAGGAGTTCCCAGACTGGGGTGAGTGGGGCCCCAGCCATGGCACTGAGCCAGGGCCCTGTCCACAAAGGCTCTGCTGCCAGGGAGGCGCAGTCCTTGACCTGCAAGACCCGGGTGCACTGGGCTTGCTCCGCCGCGGGCACAGTCACAGCACCCCCCCCAGCACCCCTCCTGGGCACCACTGCCCCCGACACCTCTCCCATGGCTCCTACTCCTACGCTTGACTGTGTCGTGCGGAAGCCACGCTGTCTGTGTGCTGTGTCTGTGCCACATACACACCCTCACATGTGTGAGCTTGGCGTGCCGCCCTAGCGCATGCACACGTGTGTGTATTTGTGTTCCCCACACACGTGTGAAGGGCAGTGGTGTGTTGTGTCCTATGGTGCCGGCGGCGGAGCGTGTGGCACAGCAGCCTGTGCTCAGGGTCGGCGCTAGCGCACTGCTTCCTGCCTACGCGTGCGCCAGCCTCAGCACTGTCCCTGTCAGGGCCGCTCTCCTGGGCTCTCTGTGGGGTGCGGGCGAGCGGGAGGGAGGTGGCCTCCCACATCTGAAAGCTGAGGCCGCAGGAGATGAGGAGCCCAGCCCTGAGCTGGATCCTTACAGCCCAGGGTCCCAACACCAAAGGGTGTGCGGGCGGCAGGCAGAGTCCCACCACCTCTTAAAGCCAATACCGTATGGGAACAAGCGGGAAAACTTGTATCCCTCTGCACAGCCCTCTCCCTGGCCCCAGGGAGTGAGGGTGCCCGCAGAGGGAGCTGCCCTGACCCTGCTGGCTGAACAGGGTGCGGGGAGAGGCCCCAGGCCAGGCTGGGCAAAGTGGCTGGTGAGGAGCGGCAGGATGGTTCTCCATGACAGGGGAGGGGGGGCGGGCGGAGACGGCGGGGGGGGCGGGGGGAGTTGGCGTTGAACAACCCCCCCAGTCACAGACCTTGGCCCAGGGCCCGGAGGGCAGAGGGCAGCCTGAGGCTCCCAGGGGAGAGGACAGCAGCGGAAAGGCCGCTCAGAGTCTGCCCTCTCCCTGCTTAGTCTACTGCTACTCGCAGCTGCGCAGGAGCCTGGGCCAGAGGGAGACCTGCATCCAGATGTGCAAGGAGTCCTGCAAGTGAGTGCGCTGCAGGCGCGGCCGCAGCGGGCAGGGCAGTGTGGGCACTGTGGGGCGGGCAGGGCAGTGCGGGCACTGTGGGGCGTGCAGGGCAGTGCGGGCACTGTGGGGCGTGCAGGGCAGTGCGGGCACTGTGGGGCGTGCAGGGCAGTGCGGGCACTGTGGGGCGGGCAGGGCAGTGCGGGCACTGTGGGGCGGGCAGGGCAGTGCGGGCACTGTGGGGCGGGCAGGGCAGTGCGGGCACTGTGGGGCGGGCAGGGCAGTGCGGGCACTGTGGGGCGTGCAGGGCAGTGCGGGTACTGTGGGGCGTGCAGGGCAGTGCGGGCACTGTGGGGCAGGACAGCCACAGCGCTGCCTTCTCTCTTCCAGTGACACCCAGTACAAGATGACCATCTCCATGGCCGACTGGCCTTCGGAGGCCTCTGAGGTGAGAGGGTGGAGCGGCCGAGCTCCTGGCCACCCACCTTTGGGCGGGGCCTGCAGGCTGCTTGGAGCTTCAGAGACGGAGCCCCCCTCCCTCTCCCTCCCCCTTTTCTTCCACTCCTAGCCACTGTGCAGCGAGCCACAGACAGAGTCCTTTGTCCTTGCAGTGCTTGCATTCTGGCCAGAGAGACAGCCCACAGATATAAGACCATGCAAAGTAGGGTAGTGATTGCAGCAAGTAAGCCGATGATGAGAGTAATGGGGAAAGCCTCTTTAGATGTCGGTCAGGGAAGGGCTCCCTTAAAAGGTGATGGAGCAGAGAATGAAGCTGAGCCAGTCATGGGCAGAGCAGGGAGCAGGACCAGGCAGAGGGGCAGCAAGTGTCGGGGCCAGAGGTGGGCAAGGCTGGCAGAGGATGGCTAGCCTCTGGGGGAAGAGTCTGGAGACCTGAGTGCCTCCTCCCTGTAACAGCAGCCACATCGTGCACTATTCCCTCCCTCCTCTCCCTGACCCAACGCATGTCCCCAGGGAGCTTCAGCAGGCGCAGCAGGGCCCCCAGCTGGGAGGGAGTGCTGCAGGCCCCATTTTTTCAGCTGCTTTCTTGGATTGCAGGACTGGATTTTCCATGTCTTGTCTCAGGAGCGGGACCAAAGTACCAATATCACCTTGAGCAGGTAAGCCTGGAGTATGGGCAGGACTGGGGAGGCAGAAAAGGGCCTCATGAGAGGAGTCTGGACACAGGGCAGCTCCTCAGACCCCTTCTCACACTGCTCAGACCTGGGAGTGAGCCTAGAGGGGGATGCATTGGGAGTGCGAGAGAGCCAGCTAAGGGGACTCAGAGTGGGCCACTCCCAAAGGAGAGCCTGTTCCTCCATCTGCCACCTCTTCATACACCCATCCACACATCCATCCATCCATCCACCCGTCCTCAATCCTTCCAATCTCCTACCTACCCATCCATCCATCCTCCATCCTTCCAGTCTTCTACCCATCCATCCATCCATCCATCCTCCATCCTTCCAGTCTCCTACCCACCCACCCACCCATTCATCCACCCATCCACGCATCCATCCACCCGTCCATCCATCCACCCGTCCTCTATCTTGCCAGTATTCTACCCACCCATCCATCCATCCATCCATCCACCCACCATCCATCCTTCCATCCATCCATCCTTCCATCCATCCATCCATCCATCCATCCATCCATCCTTCCATCCACCCTTCCATTCATTCTTCCATCCATCCATCACCCATCATCCATCCTTCTATTATTCCACTCACCCATCCTCTAGCCATTCACCATCTTTCCATTCGTACAACACAAACATGTACTGAGCACAGAAAAGACATGAGTTTCATATATCAGGAAACCTGAATCTAGAGGACAGACTGGTGCAAGCAGAGTCTGTGCCAGCCCCTCCCTGTGGGAGCACAGTGGGGAAGGAGCCCCCATCTGCATGGAGAGATAAGGGAGGTCTATATAGGGAGGTGATGCTGGAGCTAACCCTCTAAAGAGCAGTAAGGATGGTTCAGAAAAGTAAGGCCTTTCTGAGGGCCATCAGGTATAAGGGGGCCGCCCATGTGTCCACCCTTCTCTGCCCCAGGTTTCCTGACAGGGGCAAGGGTTAGGGCGGACCCGCTGCAGCATCTACTGTATTTGGGCTGGGCCACCCTGGGGGTGGGAGAGGGGAGCTCTCAGGAGCTATCTTGGGCCAGAGTATCCCTTAGGAAGCCGGTTGAGAAATGGACCCACAGGATGGGCACTGGGCAGAGATGCCTTTTGTGACTCCAGGCTCAGAGGGGCCGCTCAGGGGATTGGCCTGTGCCAAGCTCAAGCAGAGGAGGGCTGGGCAGCTGTGTGTGTGTGTGTGTGTGTGTGTGTCAACCAGTCCCTGTTGCCTCCTGCAGAAAGGGAATTGTCAAGCTCAACATCTACTTCCAAGAATTCAATTATCGTACCATTGAGGAGTCAGCAGCTAATAATGTGAGTTTGGGGCTCCTGACCCCTCTGCCCCACACCCCGAGGGTCAGGAGGGTCCCCAGCCCTACAGAGGCATTAGGAAGGAAGGTCTCTAAGCAATTGTTTCCCTGGGCTGAGATGGTCCTCCTGGCCCCTTCCCAGTCAACCATCCAGCTCACAGGACCCAGGAGGCTGGGGGCCAGGCAGGACCTTGTGGCCTGCCCCCACCTCTGCCAGGCTCTCAGCCCCTGTCCCCCACAGATCGTCTGGCTGCTCTCGAACCTGGGCGGCCAGTTTGGCTTCTGGATGGGGGGCTCGGTGCTGTGCCTCATCGAGTTCGCGGAGATTGTCATCGACTTCCTGTGGATCACTATCATCAGGCTGGTGGCCTTCTCCAAGAGCCTGCGGCAGAGGCGGGCCCAGGCGCGCTACGCCGGCCCCCCACCCACCGTGGCTGAGCTGGTGGAGGCTCACACCAACTTTGCCTTCCACCCTGACACGGCCAACCATGGCCCCAACCCTGGGGCCTACCCCGATGAGCAGACCCTGCCCATCCCAGGCACCCCGCCCCCCAACTATGACTCACTGCGTCTGCAGCCACTGGATGTCATTGAGTCTGACGGTGAGGGTGATGCCATCTAGCCCTTGCCCTTGCCCCTCCCCCTGCCCACCTTGGGCAGCCCAAGAACTCGGACCTGAGGAGCTGAGACCAGGGCCCAAGGCCTCATTCCATCGTGCCCTCTCCAAAGTGCTGACACTAGGTGTCCAGTCAAATCTATATCTCTTGCAGAGAGGCCAGCAGTCCCCAGTCCCAGGCCGAGGGCGCCGTAGACTCGCATTGCTGTCAGGATTGGGGAATTGTGTGCTCGGTTAGTTTCTACCCACCCCCAACCTCGAGCCAGGCTCTGAGACCCGAGGACACCTTCCCCTGGGGACAGGCCGCTTCCCTCCAGCCAGTCGGCATCTACTCCAGAGCTGGGCCTCGGGCATGCTGCCCCCAGAACCTGCGGCCTTTCCTTCCTGGTGGCTGGCCTCCGGGGTGGGATGGGTGAGGCAGTGGTTGTGCCGAGCAGGAGAGCATCAGGCAGGGGCGGGGGTGGCTGCCAGGTGGCACGTGTTTTATTCTCGAAAATAAAAGTAGAAAACACCGTGTGGAGCCATGTTCTTCGTCAGATGGGGCAGTGGAAGCATCAGACACATCTCGGGGGCGAAAGGACATCCTGCTGGCCTGAGAGCAGGGCCTGGCCAAGAAGAGGCCCCAAGCAGGTGGCTTTTGAAGTCCCTTTCCAGTGGTCCTGAAGCAGCCGCCTGAGGACTTTTTAATACCACCGAAGTCACTCGCTTGGGTTATAAGGACAGAGCAGGGGGAGGGGAAGCACTCGGCTGGCTCAGGCTCCAGTAGCTCTGGTGATTTCTCCAGCTACGGGATCTACGTCCTTCTGTGTGGGCGTCCCTCTCAGACAGGTTCTCTCCATGTGCCCTCTTCCCGCCACCGTCCCAGGCTCCACTCCCTCAGCAGCCACCCACAGTGGGAAGCTCCTCCTTTTTTTTTTTTTTTAATTTTTATTGATTTTAGAGAGGAAGGGAGAGGGAGAAAGAGAGAGACCAACGATGAGAGAGAATCATTGATGGACTGCCTCCTGCATGCCCAACCCTGGGGATGGAGCCCTGACCAGGAGTCAAACATAACTTCCTGGTTCATAGGTTGATGCTCAGCCACTGGCCACGCCTGCGTTGGAAGCTCCTCCTCCACAGCGGCATCCCAGCAAAAGCCCTGAGAATGCGGCTGTTCTGAACCACCGCGGTGCCTGGGGGTGGAAGAGGCTGCCTGCCAGCGTTGGGTGAACCCAGGGTGGGCACCCTGACAGGCTCTGTTCAGAGACATCGTGACACAGGAGTGGGAGGGTGCTGCTTCCCGCCCCAGAGCTGCCAGTAGATGTGAGCTGGCCCAGCTGGTGGGCCACCCGCTGTCCTTCCCTCGTGAAGCATGGAGGGCCCCGGCCCTGAGCACGGTCGGTCAGGCGCTCGGGGCCCAGCAGACAGCATTCCTCTCTCCCTCCAGATGGGGAGACACACTGTTCTGTTCCTACCCTGGGGCCCCGTCAGAGCCTCTCAGGGCTGGCAATTAGGCTGCCAGGGCCCAATCTGCCCAGAAAATGGCATTCTGTGCTTCCCCCTCCACTCCACAAGGGCAGGTAGGCTGCCTGTGCCATGGGCCGCTGCCCCACCGTTCCTCAGGGGTCCCCTGAGTCAGGGACCACCAGGCCCCGCTTTTCAGATTAGGAACTGAGGCTCAGTGAGCTGCCTTTCCCACGGTCCAGCTGGGAGGTGGCGAGGCTGGGACTGGAAGCCAGCGGCACTCATGGCGGACCCTGGTGCAGAGACCGCCACGTCTCCACTTTAGGGGAGTAGCCGCACCGCCCAGGTTTCTGGCTCCCTCCTTCCAGGCAGGAGCCAGGCTCCACCTGCCAGGCCCACGTGGGATCCACGGCAGGAACCAGAGCCCTGTTCTTGGTGCGGCTTCACAGCGTGCTGTTTCCAGGCCAGCAAAACTGGTGTCTGACAGCAGCTGTGCGACGCAGCAGGTTGCCTAGGACCAAACCAGAGAGGGTCGGACCTGCATTGCCACCATGTGCCCACCATCCAGATATCATTGCTGACATGTATACTTAAGGAACTGTTTGACATTGAAACGGGGACTCAGAACTGTTGGACATTGAAATTGGGACTCAAACATTTTTTGTTATTATATGTTTACTAGTGGTCTGGTGCACGAAATTCGTGCACATTAAAAGGGGATTAATTAGAGGAAATAATTTAATATTGCTATTTGCCCTTTCTCTATAATAGAAGTGTCAGAGATGAAAGAAAGTTAGTAAAATGTATATGAAAACCTTCCTCCTGTCAGAGTCTGGGGCACACCATGGGACCCAGAGTCAAATCCCCGTCCACCCCCACGCGCCTCAAAATCGCATGAAACCCAGACCCGGCCGCCCCCCGCCCCGCTCATTGGGATAGATCCAGACCTGGCTAGTCCCACCCTTGTCAAGTCCCACAGGGCAGGGAACGTAGCCTCAGGTCCCCTGGCCTGGCGCCAGGACGGGGGGCGTGGCCTGAGGTCCCCCAGCCCAGACCGGGGTGGGGGGGCGTGCCTTGAGGTCCCCCCCGTCAAGCCCCGCCAGGTGTGGGACATGGCCTGAGATCCCCTGTCAAGCCCCGTTGGGTGGAAGGCATGGCCTGAGGTCCCCCGTCAAACCCCTCCAGGCAGGGGGAGGGGGTGCAGACTCAGGTCCCCCAGCCCGGCACCGGGAGGGGAGAACAGCCTCAGGTCCCCTGTCAAGCCCCATCGGCAGGGGGGTGCAGCCTCAGGTTCCTCCTGGGCGGGGGGCATGGCCTGAGTTCCCCCAACCCAGCACTGGGGGTGCACCTTGAGGTCCCCCGTCAAGCCCCGCCAGGCAGGGGGGCACAGCCTCAGGTCCCCTGGCTAGGTGCTGGGGTGGGGGTGTGGCCTGAGGTCCCCCGGCCTGGTGCCGGGGTGGAGAGCGTGGTCTGAAGTCCCCTGTCAAGCCCCACCTGGTGGGGGGCGCGGCCTGAGGTCCCCTGGCCTGGCACTGGGGCGGGGGAGCAGCCTGAGGTCCCCTACCCCAACACCAGGACGGGAAGCACCTTGAGGTTCCCTGTCAAGCCCCGCCGGGTGGGGGGCATGGCCTGAGATCCCCTGTCAAGCCCTGCCAGGTGTGGAAGGCGAGCTGAGATCCCCTGTCAAGCCCGACGGGAGTGGGGAAGGGTGTAGCCTCAGGTCCCTGCTGATTGCTTGTTAAGGCTCCTTATGGGAAGTTGGCCTCAGCTGTGGGTGCAGCCATCTTTGAGACGGAGTGATGGTTAATTAGCATATTCCCTCTTTATTAGATAGGATTTCTAGTCTGCAGAGGCAAGATTTTTTAAAGGAAAGAAATGGGGGAAAAAATAGATACAGAGGCAAAGAAGCATTGAACAGACTGTCAAAGTACAGCAGGAAGGCAGGGGAGGTTGGCAGGGGCACTGTAAGAGATCAACCGAAGGACTTGTACGCATGCATATAAGCATAACCAATGGATACAAGACACTGGGGGCGGGGGGCAGATAAAGGCATGTACTGGGGGGTAGGGGAGGCCGGGGGGAGGTCAATGGGGAAAAAAAAAAGTACTACTATTTGTAATACTTCAAACAATTAAAAAAAATAAAATTAAATTTTAAAAAAAACTGGTGCCTGAGTGAAGGACAGATGTGCCCGAACCCCTGGGCGACCCAGCGAGACAGATCCTGGCGCCTGGGGCGGGTCCGAGCGGCACACAGGCTCAGCTGGGACCAGGTGGTGCTGCCTGCCTCGCCCTGTGGTCAGGAACAGGGGGTGCCGGTCACAGGCTCGCTCTAAGCCCGGCCCTGCCACTGGTAGCTGAGTGACTCCAGGCGAGCCCCCTCAACTTCTCCAAACCTCGGTGTCTGTATGTAGAAGAGGGAACGACTTTCCTGTCTCTGAGGCTGCTGGGAGGCATAGGGGAGGAACGGTTCTCAGTCCCGAGAGCATAGCCTGTCCAGCCCCACAGGGGACCCTGCGAGACACTGCGCCCTCCCCTTCCTCTGCTAATAAAACCCCGTCTGTTCAGGGCTGTGACAGCCCAGCCAGGCAATACATCCTGAGTGGTCTAAGCGGGTTTCTCTGCTGGAGGCGAGGTCCTCAGGCAGGCATTCTGGCTGCCACACTAGGGGAGTACCTCCTGGGGGAGCATCGCCTGGGGGAGGCCGGGATGCTGCTATGCAGCCCAAGGTGCACAGGGCGGGCCCAATGTCGCTAGTGCCAGGGCTGGGAAACCCTGGTACAGCCAGTCCTGTCCCGGCCTTCCCAGCCTCCTTTGCAATTGGGGAGGTACCTGGTGACCAAGAAATGACCAATGAGGCCTGGGAGGAAGGGGGCGGAGCTTTTCCTCTCCAGGAGAGGGACAGACTGGCTCAGCACCTCCGCTTCCTGCCCCCTTGTGGTTGCGGGAGCTGCCCTGCCAGGTAGAGGACCAGGGAAGGGTCAGGTCAGAGGCTGGGCCTGCTCAGCCAGACACTGGATCGGTGCCCGAGGCCCACCATCTGATACCTGTTCCTGAGAAAAATCAACTCCTATTAGTGTGAGTCACTCAAATTGCCTTGTTCTGTTACCTGTAGACAAGTACACTCTTAACAGATATGAAGCTACCGGCAAATAAGAGAATCCACACCGTTTGCAAGTTTTAAAAAGGAAAAGCTGGTCTCATCACAGAGGTCCAAGGCCCCGTGGCCCAGAACCTCCAGGCCCCTTCGCAGCCACTGGTGGCCGGGTCAGCGCTGTGCCCGCTCTTTGTCAGGTCTGTCCTTGGGGTCTCGGGGTTGCTTGTCCATCTCGCCCCAGGCCGCCTTCCGCCCGATGCCCCCTTGCTCCCAAGTATCTAAAAGCATCTTCTCTGCTTCTCACCTGCCGATCCCCCCTTCCCTTTCTCACTGACGTCCCCAATGCGCAGAACCCAGCCATCGCTGGAGAGAAAGAGCATTCTTACATTTCACTGTATTTATTAATTCCATTTTCCAGATCGGGTCATTTTAAAAAATCATCTGAAAATACCTCTCTAATAAATAAACCTTTAATTTACAATGTTTGGGGGAGTTTTTAATCACAAATGAAAGTCTTTTTAAAACCAATTCTGCCCACTCTGGGCAGTTTTAGAGCAAAGCCGTTCTGGAGAGCTGCCTGATCCTGGCCGCAGGCCCGCCCTCCTCTCGGCTGCGTGAGGGTCAGTAGTCCACGCTCCTCATGGCGGCCACCGTGGCGGCGAGGCGCCGGGGCAGGCCTTTGCTGACGTGCCTGTAGTCCTCGGGCTTGGTTTTCAGGAGCGTCCCGACGTGCTGGAGGGTGCGGGAGGGCTGCAGGCCCAGGGCATCCATCACGTTGACCAGGTAGTCTGTGGGGGAGGGGGGGTGCAGACAGACTCAGCACAGGCAGGACAGGCCCACAAGGCCTCCCGGGGGCCCCGAGTAATAAATGGACACTGCCCACCCTCCAAATGCTGGGGTCCACTCTGCCCTCAGCAAGAGGCCTTGACTCTTGAGGGTTTTCCTGACGGAGCTGGGCTCAGGTCCCGCTCCCATCTGCTGCCCAGCTGGTGTCCATCGGGCTGCATGCTAGGAGGACAGAATGGGGACAGAGGCCCTGGAGGCAACCTGATGTACTGTGGGTGACGGTAATGGGTGCTGTCTTTCTCCTCCTTCCTGGGTGGGGACAGACCTCTAGGAGCCTTCCACGAGTTCTCATGTTCCCTTTCCTGTTGGGAGGGCTGGAGACACCCAGGTCCTTCCTGCTCCCTGACAGGCGGGAGCTCCAGGCAAGTGTGCCTCTTCCCGTGTCTCCTTCTGAGGCCCAGCTCAGCCCTGGCGGCTGGCTGAGGTCCGGCTCAGGGGGAGGTGCTTCCCAGGCGGCGGTCTCCACCAGTCGGGCACCTGCCTCCTGCACAGCTTGTCCCCACAACTGAGCTCCACTCGCCAGAGCCAGGGGCTGCAAAGTGAAGCCCAGGCCCACCACGACCTTCTGTTTGGCCAGCAGAGTGGTTTGAGGCTTGTTTCTTTTAACACCGAATCTGAACATCTTCAAGGGGCCGTTTGTTGCCACAGACCTCACGCATCTCTATCGTGCCACAGCTTGAGCGTCACGCCTTGGCCGCCTCCTCCCAGCCCCAGCACACTCCCCAGGACAAGCACCGGGGCACAGGCACTGTCCACAGCCCACCTCCTAGCACTCCGGCCAGCACGGAAGGAGGCATGGATGACCAGGAGGGAGCGTAACAGGGAGGGAGAAATAATGTGAACTGAAATCCAGGGCAAGCCCAAGCTCAGCTCACCCTCTATCCGCTGGTTCTCTGCTCGGTGCCCCTGCTGCACTGAGGGGGCACCAAGGCGGCGCACGCGCCCATGACATGGCAAGGCGCTGCCTCCCACAGCAGCTGCTGAGCTCACTGCCAAGGGCACAGCTCAGGGCCCGAGACGCTGGGCTCCAGGCCGGGCCCCCCACTGGCTGCTCTGGGCCTGGGGGAAACCCTCACTTGTAGCTCTTCTTCAGCAAAACAAGAGGCTGGCTGGGCCCTGTGCCCATCAGGTCAGAGCCCTGCTAGGCCCCTACCACCCTGGGCCCTGAGCACCCAGCTGCCCCAGGCAAGCCAGTGGAATGACACCAAGAGACTGGGGACACTCCCGCCGCCTGCCCACAGCTCAAACCTCAGCACCACCTGCATGACGGGCGCCAGCAGGAGCAGGTGGGCACATGCCTCTCTGCCCGCAGTAGGCAGGGATCTGGGACTCCAGGTGTCCTCATTACACAACCGCCCTGAGCCTCCATTTCCCTATCAGCATGATGGGGGCGAGACGCCTCACAGGGGAGTTTGAAGATTGCATAAGGCAACGGGCGTGAGGCTTGGCGCGGCACCTGGCATGCTTGGTGTGTAGTAAGAGCTTAACCAACACTAGTTTGCGGGAGTTATATAAAAGGGACAGAAGGCCAGGCGGGCAAGGCAGTCAGCCATTCCCTCTCTCTCACGGAAGCTGCCCTAATGCCTCAGCCTCAGCAGCCTGTCAGAATCCCTCCGACACTTCCCCAAGTGCAGGTATCTGGGCTCCACCCAGACTTAAGTCAGACCCCTGGGGACAGGGCCCGGAGACACAACTGCATGTTTGAAAGCTTCAGGGCAAGTCTGAGCGACGTCAAGAGGAGACCTGGGAGGAGACTCCTGGAGGCTGGGGGACCCACCAATGTCAGTTGCCAGCTGCTTGGTGGAGTGCGGGGTGAGCTCAGGGATCTGGAGGATCACATCACAGTAGGTCTGCATCGTGGCTCTGGCGATCGAGCCCAGCCAGTTGTCAGCCATGTTGTCCAGCTCGGGCAATTCATCCCCTGGAAAGGGAGAGAGTCACCAAACACACCGAGCTGCTCGGGAAAGACCCATTGCAGTCACTGTTACACCCACCACCGTGGCGCCCTCGGGGCCATGCAGCCTCAGGACGGGGCGAGTGTGGTGAGGAGAAGAGAATCGAGCAGAGCGCAGACATGTGCTAAGCAGTGCCACCAACAGAGCACATGTGAGAGGGCCCTGCTTACGAAGAAGCACGTGAACATGGGGATGCATACAGGCAGGGGAGGACAGTCGGTTTCACCCTATCCCCATCACGTGCGGTGTGCATATGTGTGTGTGTGCGTGTGTCTGTGTGAAAATTTCTATGAAAAAATGTTCCCTAAATTTTTTAAACTTAAAAAGCATATTTAGCAAATAGATAAAAATAAAAAACGCTTATATAACCTCACAGCCTTCCATGACTGTTACTGACATTTTGGTGTACACATGTTTTTTTACATACAATAGAGAAAATATAGTCCTATAAAATATTTCAGATAACACAGAGTAGAGTAAAAAGCAAGCACTGCTCCTCCCACTCCCCGCTGACCCACACACACTCTGAGACCTGTTCCCACGGTTTCACATGCCTGTGTACGTGTGCAAATACACAGGATTGGGTTTTTTCAAAGCATAAGTGAAAGTAACTAACTGTGTTATTGTGCATACCCCACTCTTTCTCAGTCACTGTTTTACCCTCAGAAACCGTTTCGGCGGGCCTGCGAGAGCTGTGTGGGACGCAGCCAGGGTGCCGAGCAGGCGTGTCCTCACACCACCAGGCTGCGCACCCTCCCGCAGGTGTCTCACCTTGCTCGGGAGGAAACGGCAGCTTTCCTGCATGCAGCGCCAGCTCCAAGGCCGAGTCCTCCTGAGTCACAAACGGCTCCAGGTTCAGGGGAAGGGACATGATATACTGCCCGATCTGAAACAGAAGCACACAGGTGACTTCAGGAAGCACACCTGCGTGAAGACAAAGAATGGACAGACACACTGCTACCCCTGGACAGCCCCAGGCCAAGTCCTCCCATGTGTGCTAACACCGCGTCTGGCCACATATTCCAACACCAGGGCGGTGTGCAGCAGGGCCAACCCGTCCTTCTCCCAGGGGGCCTCAGTATTTCTGGAACACGCTCAGCACACACTCTCCTCCAGTGAGGTAATGGACACCGAAGTGCTCTGGACACCTTACAGCACTTGTGTCAACACCAGTAATAACTGCTCGCAGACGAAAACCAGAAAGACACTGTCCATATGCACATGGCCAGCAAGCCCTGCCCGGATCTGGACCACAGTCCCTGCCTTCTAGGTGATTTAAACAGGCGAAGTAGTAATTTTTTTTTTTTTTGGGGGGGGGAGCCATTTATGATTATAAATTAATTTGAAGGGAAAACTATATTGTTTTCATAATACAAACTCTAGGAAATAAAGACAAAGCCTTCCTGGCCGGTGGGGAATTGGAAGAGGGAAGAGGTAAGAGGTAAGGCTCTAAGACCTTTGGGACAAGCCATAAGTAAGTAACACAGTGCCTGTCAGGCGTTCATCAGGTGCAGGGTGCGATCATGGTGAATACATTCCAGACACCTATTTCTATGACTGCTCAGAACTGTTTTGTGTGTTAAGGTAAGTATAACATAAAGTCGATTCCCAGGTTATGACAACACTAGAGGCCCGGTGCACAAAATTAGTGCACAGTGGGGTGTGTCTCTCAGCCCAGCCTGCACCCTCTCCAATCTGGGACCCTTCGAGGGATGTCTGACTGCCCGTTTAGGCCCGATCCTACCACAATCCAGGACTGCTGGCTCCCAACTGCTCCCCTGCCTGCCTTCCTGATTGCCCCTAATCGCTTTTGCATGCTAGCTTGATCACCCCCTAACCACTCCCCTGCCATCCTGATTGATGCCTAACTGCTCCCCTGCCAGCCTGTTTGCCCCCAACTGCCCTCCCCTGCAGGCCTGGTCGCCCCCAACTACCCTCCCCTGCAGGCCTGGCCACCCCCAACTGCTCTCCCCTGCAGGCCTGGGTTCCCCCAAACTGCCCTTCCCTGCAGGCCCAGTTGCCCCCAACTTACCTCTTCTGCCGGCCTGGTCACCCCTAACTGCCCTCCCCTGCAGGCTTGATCACCCCCAACTGCCCTCCCTTGCAGGTCTGGTCCCTCCCAACTGCCCTCCCCTGCTGGCCATCTTGTGGTGGCCATCTTGTGTTCACATGGGGGCAGCCATCTTTGACCACATGGGGGTAGCTATCTTGTGTGTTGGAGTGATGGTCAATTTGCATATTATTCTTTTATTAGATAGGATAGAGGCCTGGTGCACAGGTGGGGGCCGGCTGGTTTGCCCTGAAGGGTGTCCTGGATCAGGGTGCAGGTTCCCTTGTGGCATGGGGCAGCCTGGGCGAGGGGCCTGTGGTGGTTTGCAGGCCGGCCACGCCCCCCAGTGACCCAAGCAGAGGCCCTGGTATCTGGGATTTATTTTTCTTCTATAATTGAAACTTTGTAGCCTTGAGCAGAGCCAAGCCTCCTGCTCACTCCGTGGCCGCAGCCATTTTTGTTGGGATTTATTTATCTTCTATAATTTAAAGTTTGTAGCCTTGAGTGGAGGCCTAAGCCGGCCAGGGTGTGCGGAAAGCTTGGCTTCCTCCATTACCGGGAAAACCCAAGCCTCCTGCTCGCTCCATGGCTGCAACCATCTTGGTTGGGTTAATTTGCATACTTGCTCCTGATTGGCTGGTGAGCGTGGCTTGTGGGTGTAGCAGAGGTATGGTCAATTTGCATTATTACTCTTTTATTATATAGGATATTATATTTTAACAAGGTCTGTGAGCCTATTGTTGCTTTTTTGGCTCCATATTCATTCCAGACACCCGTATCCACTGAGAGTTAACAGGAACTCTGAAAGCTAAGGTCTGAGGGCTCTCCACCTGGCCTCACATGTACCTACCCAGCGTCAGGTCCTCCTGAGAGCACAGCCTTCGGAAGTTAACGCAGACTCCAAAACCTACTCGCCCCCGGGACCACATGCCGACTACACCCTCACCCCCAACACTGCCCGTGGCTGGCTGCAGTGAGCCTATGCGTCCCGTGGTCCATCCTGCTAACAAAACCCCGACAGTCTGGCCTCTCTCTAAAGGGATCGCAGTGTTTTCCCCGTTCACTTACTGAGTATGGTTTTTCACAGGAACCAGAAAGTGGCCCCTTAACTCACTAATAACAACCACTGTAATTTCGGCTTGAAAATTACAGCGGATCCCTTACTTTCCACAAGGTCGCAGGAAGAGAAGGGTGCTGATTTCCGGGGCCAGGATTCTCCCCTCAGCAAGCATTTCCTGAACCCCTGCTGTGTGCAGGCCCCAGGCATGTTCTGTGCTTGGTGCACCGTTCATTGGTAGCCATACCTTTGGCTAAATTCACAGACCCAATTTTATTCAAAATAAAATATCACCCTTCTCCCTTGCATCCATGTCACCTTAAAGTTTTTCACAGCGTTTTCTCGTTTCACCCCTTTGGAATGCTCCCATAGTTCTGCATAGGTGAGGGCATTCACCAAAGAGGCAGGTCCTTTCGTTATAAAATTTCAATCATCTGACATCTCAAATTTTAATTCCTCGGCCTTCGGCTGTGGGCTTGCTGCAGTTCTGAGACTCCCCGAGTCCAGCTTTCTTACAGGAGCTCTGTCCATATTACCTCTGGAAATCCCTGTGGAAAGCGATGCTCACCATGGCACGCACTCGCAAGCTCTCCCGATTCCTGTGCAGGTAGCTCAGCGGCTCGGGAAGAACAAAGAGCTCCGCCACTGCATGGCCTGGGGTAGCTTACCCTGCCAGGGCCGTGGATCCTTCACCTCTGGGATGAGGAGGAGCTCACACTCACTTCGATGGCCGTGGCGAGGATGAAACTAATACTGTGCGATACATGCACGAAGCACCTGGCGTCCTATCTAAGCACATGGAGAAATGGCCTCCAGCCCCGCTTCCACCCCACAGCCCCATGCTGGCCGGACACTGCTGCCCGCCCGCTCGCTGTGCACCACCTCACGCACCAACCTGCACCAAGCACGCCCCTGCGCAGTGCGTGCCTGATGAGTGCTCCTTTCACCCGGGTCCAGCAGGAGGCAAGGCCGGGCCTAGAAACGCATCCCAGCCTCCTTCCTCCTCTACACCTTTGAGATCAATAACTTCGAACGTTGCTTTCAGCAACATGGTTTCCTGTATTGATTTTACTGTAATGCATGTGTCTTGATCTAAAAATGAGATAGCTCCCACTGCTTGTACAGACCAACCACATCCTAAGTGTCACAGAGCAGGAAATCGGGTAACACCCTGGAAAACAGGACAATGGCTGCCACCCGGGACTCACGCACTCGCAGTGGACAGAGTGGGATGCCATCCTCCACCAGTGGCGTCACCAACTCCTAACACACAGCCTCTACTTTAAAAGTGCAGTGTGTCTACAACAGTCATAGCTTATGTGGGGGAGGGGTCTAAAGTGAGAGCGGGCGGCTTCCCAAATCCGACCTTCCCACTGGACTCACTCTGATGCCACAGGTACTGACTCGCCTCCCATTAGGGAGGTGGGGGAAGGGAGGCAGCGTGCCAGGTTCTGAAACCAGCGTGTTTCCCAGCTGATTTCCTTAAAGTCCTGGACATGGATGGCCCAGAATCAAAACCCAAGGGGAGGCCTGAAAGGCTGTGATGACCACCGGGAGAAGCACAGGCAGCTCTTACATTGCTGATGTACTCCAGGGGGGTGAGGCTGAAGGTGGGCAGGGCGTCCGTCAGGGTCTCTCCAATGCCCGCGGTGCTCCAGCTCTGCGGGGAGAGGAGAGTCAATGTCAACACAGGCAGCACTGGAGAGGGGAGGGCCCCGAGGGCAAAGGGCGTGTTCCCACAGGCCTCACCTGCTCAGAGCTGGCAGACCAGGGACTTCCCTTCTATAAACCATGACCTTGAAGCCCGCACAAAGGAACGCACCCTCTCGCCCTCTGCATGCCTATGGAGCCATGAAAGAGGGCTCCCACCTCCTCCGCTGGATTATTCCGTGGGAGCCAACGCCTTATTTCTCCCTCAGAACGTGAAATGAATTGGCTTCTTCTGCTCTGAGATTTTCTACTCGGTGGGGGCAATAGGCACAAAGTCGCTGGGCACAGGTAGCCTCACTAACTCCTGGATCTCCGGCACTCTGAAAAGGCTAGGACACCCCAAATCTGCCTCAGCAACCACATCCGGGAGGGAGGCTTGGGAAGCCCTTTCTGACTGCAGGAACACCCAACCACACTTCGCCAATACACTCTGCTAAGCTGGAGCTCCTCCTCTCACTTCTCCCCGCCTTCTGGACCCAGTCCTCAGGTGGTTCAGAACTCAGAGGGGAGGGAAGGCATGCAGTCCCCACCCCCGCTGCCGTCCTCTATGTGAGCCATCTGGGCCGACCTCGGCACCAACACATCCTCCCTCATCACTCAAAGTGGGGATGTCTACAGTGTCGCTGCGTGAGCCCTCTCACGTTTCCCATAGTTAGGCAAATCACCGGCACACACACGGTTACAGAGCTCAGCTTGGCACACCCTCACATGTAAATCTAGTTTCTTCATTCCACCTGAGTCACCCTAAAGCTGGCCTGGAAAACAAGGCCGCTCTGGCTGACTCCTGGAGTGGCTCCCGAGGTCATGCTGCAGCTCTCTGTGCCACCTGATGCCGGTCCGGTGGCCTGATCCTTAAGTAGCGTTCTGGGAAGGTAGTGACCACATCCACCCTGGCTTCCGCCCAAGCTCAGCCGCCGTCCCCCGTGCTCTCTAGCACATGATCTGCCTAGCTCTCTTCACTCTAGACCAGTTCTTCTCTTCCTCACCCTGACCTTCAATTCCCTAAACTCCATGTTCTTGCTTGAGAACCCTCACTTTTATTTCAAAATGTCCTCCCACCCCACTGAGAAGGAACACCCGATCACCCACAAATACCAAGTGCTTGTGACGTGGTAGGCTTTGCAGAGAGCAAAGAAATCGCCCCACACGCATCCACTCAGGCTCCCTCTTCAGGAGGTCTCTGGCAGATGCAATGAATGTTCAGAGAAGCAAGAGCTGAGAGCGACTGGAGAAGGGGCGGGCCACAAGATGCCCGTGAGGTGACTAGAGAAGGCTAGAAGGAGAACACCAGGCTAAGAGAAGGCTTTACCTTCGAGAAATACATTGCAAAGGGCGGGGGGAGAGAAACAGAGAAAAACAGAGCTGGTAGACATGGAAGGGAATGCACAAAGCAGAAGAGGCATGTTTGAGGTGGGGCGATGTGGACTGGGGTGGCTAGCTGGCCATGTGGAAGCAGGTGTTGATGACATGGAGCTCAGGTACCTCTTCTCTATTTTTGCACATGTGTGAAAATTTCCATAATGAAACGTTTTTCAGTGGACTATCATCCTGGCCCTAGGGAGCTCAGAAAGAGTTTTGGGTGGCGAGAGATAAATTAGAGCAAAGTTTTATGAAGATTAATGCAGCCACTCTGAGGAGGACAGGGTGGGAGGCAGAGAGAAAGCTCAAGAAACAGCTCAAGGCGATGAGGCCTAGACCAGGGCAGTGGCCCTGGGAAAAGATGGGAACCACACTTAAACAGAAGGACAACCCCAGCCAGCGTGCTCCGTGGTTAGAATGCAGGCCTGTGCACAAAGGGGTCAGAATTTAATCCCAGTCAAGGGCACATACTTGGGTTGCAGGTTCATGCCCAGACCACTGTCAGGGTGCTTGTGGCAGGCAACGAATCAATGGGTCTCTCTCACATCGATGTTTCTCTCCCTCTTCCTCCTTCCCTCCCTTCCACTGTCTCTAAAAAAGCAGGCAGAGAAGGTGGCTTGAAGAGGGCAACTGGGAAATGCTGAAAGCTATTTTTTAATTGTTCAAAATTTATTTAAAACTAGAGGCCCAGTGCATGAAATTCGTGCATGGGGGGGCGGGGGCGGAGAGGTCCCCCTCAGCCCGGCCTGCATCCTCTCACAATCCGGAACCCCTCAGACATCCCTCTCACAATCCGTGACCATTGGCTCCTAACTGCTCACCTGCCTTCCTGCCTGATCGCCCCAACCACCTTTGCCTGCCTGCCTGATCGCCCCACGGTTACAGAGCTCAGCTTGGCACACCCTCACATGTAAATCTAGTTTCTTCATTCCACCTGAGTCACCCTAAAGCTGGCTGCCTCACCTGCAGTCACTCACCTGCCTGCCTCATCACCCCTAACCACTCACCTGCCTGCCTCATCACCCCTAACCACTCCACCTGCCTGCCTGCCTGATCGCCCCCCCTAACCACTCACCTGCCTGCCTGATCACCCCTAACTGCCTCTGCCTGCCTGCCTGATCGCCCCTAACCCCTCTGACTGCCTGCCTGATCGACCCTAACCACTCACCTGCCTGCCTCATCACCCCTAACTGCCTCTGCCTGCCTACCTGATCGCCCCTAACCCCTCTGCCTGCCTGCCTGATCGCCCTTAACTGCTTGCCTGCCTGCCTGATCACCCCTAACTGCTCACCTGCCTGCCTGATTGCCCCTAATCGCCTCTGCCTCAGCCCCCACCACTACGGCTTCGTCCAGAAGGATGTCTGGAATGACGTCCGGAAGGTCGTTCGGCTGTCCGGTCTAATTAGCATATTATACTTTTATTATTACAGATTTCCTTCAAATGGGTTTTTCTATCCATCTGTTACCAGGTAATACAGCTAAACCTCAACAATCTATTTTGCAGTAGAATAGAGTGTGGGTTTATATTCCTGTCATGTAAAAGGGTGGTACAATTGACCAGCAAACATTAAAAACAAACATTCAATGACCAGGGTTTAATTTTCAAATCCTTAAAACCAGAGTGTTTGCCTCTGTGCTGTGCTTCCGTGCTGGCACAGGCGGAGAGCGCCTGCCTCCACGCCCACACCAGAGGCGCTGTGCTGAGGGCCAACCAAAGGCCAGAGCCCAGCAGCCCAGAAGCAATCCCAACAATGAGCTCGGATGCAGAGGGGGGAGGGCAGGTGGGAACTCCACACCCGGCTCCATGGAGAGCTAAGACAGAGAATGAAGATTTCAGAACAGAAGGTCAAGATTTTCCACTTTTCCCAATAAAAATAACAAAGGAGCCAAGCCTGGAGGTAGGGGAGGGAGCCAGGAGCTGTGAGGAGGCTGACCCTCACCTCTCAGGGCAGGTGAACCAGTGTCAACATCTGTCTAAATCAGCCGTGGGCAAACTACGGCCCGCGGGCCGGATCCGGCTGTTCTATCCGGTTCTCTTGCTCTCCCCTCCGCTTCTTTACTTTGAATTTATATTAGTTCACACAAACACTCCATCCATGCTTTTGTTCCGGCCCTCCGGTCCAGTTTAAGAACCCATTGTGGCCCTCGAGTCAAAAAGTTTGCCCACCCCTGGCCTAAATGGAAGTGTGAGCTCTGGCCGATGTGGCTCAGTTGGTTGGGTGTCACCCTGTGCCCTGAGAGGCTCCAGTTCGGTTCCTGGTCAGGGCACATGCCCGGGTTATGCATTCATCTCCAGTCAGGCTGTGCATGGGAGGCAACTGATCAATGTTTCTCTCTCTCTCTCTCCCCCTTTCCCTTCCTCTCTCTTTCTCAAATCAATAAAAACACAGAAATAAATAAAATAAAATGGCAGCATGATCAGCAAAGACAATGACTTCGATCTCTAATAGTTTCCATAATCTTTTTTTCCTTAACCTTGGAGAGATCTGGGAACTCTTTTTTTGTTGTTGTTGTTTGTTTTGTTTGTTAATCCTCACCCAAGGATGTTTTTTCCCACTGATTTTTAGAGGGGGTGAAAGGAGGGAAGAGGAGAGAGAAACATCAATATGAGGGACACAGCAACTGGTTGCCTCCTGCATGTGCCCCTACGGTGTCTGGGGATGAACCCCACAACCCAAGTACGTGCCCTTGACCAGGACTCGAATCTGTGACCCTTCAGTGCAGAGGCAGCCCCTCTAACCACTGAGCATACTGGCGAGGGCTTGGAACTAATTTCTTTTGCAAAGAAACTAGAATCTCAAATTTAAACATTCCTCTGGTTTCCTTTATCTCCTTTTTCTAGTTAAATTCAAATAAAATTTATATGGTATATGTTTTCTTTTTTAAAAACAGCCTGGCTGTCCAATTGCACTTTCTCCTGTAGTGCCATGCAGCCTTTGACGTGGGCAGGCATGGGAAGAAGTCTGGGTGGACGAACAAATGTTCACACTGCTTATTTCTAGGTGTTGGGATTCTGCAGGGGATTGTTTTTTCCTTCACACCTTCCTTTATTGCTTAATTTCTAAAAATAAATGTAGGTATTTTTAAAATTCTCATTCCTCTTAAAAAATGAGAACCACAGAAAGAAAAAAAAAACACCCCTTGTGAAGCATCATCTACTCATTTCGTGGCCATTGTGCTCTATTCTATCATATACAAAACTTTACTTGATCCTTACACATCTGTATGGTGAGAATTATTGTGTCCCCATTTTAAAGATGAGGAATGAGGTCACAGAGGAAGTAGCAGCCTCAGCGCTGTGATCCAAAGCCATGCACGGCATGGCGTGGCCAGGGATAGATAGCACTGGTCATCGACATCCCTTCCACTGCACTGTGACGGCATGGCTGTCTTCCAATCTCACCCCCGCCCCAACCATGCAAGAAATGTGCAGTCTGGCTGGAGCAGATGTCATGGCATTTTGCATAGACAAGTCATTTTTAAAAATCACAGAATTCCAGGGGTAGGAAGAACCCTGAAATCGTGTACCGGTAGTTCAACCAGGTCCTTTTATAGATGGAGACTGTGAGATGCCAAGAGGGGCTGAGACTTGCCAAGGTCACACAGTGAACGCTTGCTGCCCGGCCTGTATGCTTTCAGGGAGGCAGCGGAAAGCCAAGAACTTGTAGTTATGTCAAACTCATTCTTGTTGCTTCCTAAAAGGATACCCTCGTTATTAAATCACCATAATTGGATCTTTCCCAAAAGACTGTGTTTTTAAAAAAAAGCCAAATCCTAACAGAATTGAGGAGACAGTGAGAGATTAACAAGGGGATGGTCCCAGGAATCCAAAAGAAAAGCGATGAGATCAGGACCAGGGAGGACTGCACCAGTAGAGAAAATAAGCCTGCTGGGCAATTCCTGGAGAAGGAATCGGGACAACCAGGAGAGAGAAGCAAGGGGAGGGAAGGACGGTCAGGAGGAACAGCCTCCGGGCAGAGCAGAGCCCTTCCAGCCCCTCCAGCCCCCAGGTCGAATCTGGGCGGCAGTCTCCTGAGTGAAGTCCCACAACCAACCCTCCCAAAAGGTCTGCGCGTGATGAAAACCATCTCACAAGACACTTAGCTCCTCTGACCTGCCCAACCCAGCCAGGGGCCCGGGCTCCCTAATCCCCGTGGAGGGCACAGCCACGCTCCTGAAGGCTGAAGTTAATCAAGCAAGAGTAATCACCCCAAGAAACAGCCTGGAAATACAGCATCACAGTAACCGCAATTAAGATAAGGAATTCTTGCCCAGCAGTGAGCTGCCTCTGTTCAGGGGGACTGCTTGCTCTGGGGGGGCAACGCAGGCCCCTCCTGAAGCTTTGGGGGAGCAGGGAGAATGTTCCTGGAACGAGGCAGGGCAGTTGGAAACTCACTTCCATCTTGGGAATGAGCAGCAGCTGCTGTTTGATGCGCAGGAAAACTGAGTCGAAGGCCAGCTGGTGGGCCTGCTGGTTGAGCCGAGTCAGGGCTGCTCGGGAGGCAGACAGCAGGTTGTGGTTGCTGGACCCTTTCTCCTAAGATAAGAACATGCAAAAGGCACTTTGTTAGGCCCGGAATCCAGCCCAGGTTATTGGCTAGTTACACATTCTGAAAAGTCACTGAGAGGAAAACAGTGAGGGGGTTCTAGACAACAGTGGTTCCCAACGCAGGACCCCTGGGGCACAGGCCCCATTAGGAAGACACGGCTCCATCCCAGAACTACTGACTTGGAATCAGCAGCATGCTGGAGCCCAGCAATCATTTTTTAAATCACTTTTCCAAGCGATTCTGATGCAGCTGAACTAGCCCAAGTTCGTGGGCTGGCAGTTTAGGAAAAACTGATTTGTGACTGTCCCTCAGGGATAAAGGAACAGGGAAAACCCGATCAGAAGTGTCATGTATAGACCAGAGTGATGGACGAAGCCCTGACCCCAACGAGGTCAGGTCAGTTACACTGGGCTGTATGCCAGAGTGTGCACAACCTGCGCAAGCCCCAGGAATTCCATCAGCCTGAGAGAGTGCGGAGATGGAGAATGGAACCTTCGTTTTGCTATTATAAATGAACCGATTATAAGCAGCAGAAATAAATCAGATCAACAATAAAGATAAGCGGAGCTGCTGTGCCCTAACCGCAGAAGCAGATAACTGACCTGCAGAACTGCTTGAACAAGGGTTTGTCACGCTCCAGTGCAGTCAGCCTGTGGGCCAGGGTGCAGAGGACCGGGAGCGGGGCAGGGGGGCAATGGAAGCACCCTGCAGTCTCCCAGAGCCTGAGGCCCGTCAGGATATTCCAGATTGCGCTCGGTGCTACAGGAGCAATGTCTCCTCTGCCTCTTACTGAGAGATGAGCTTCAAACCCTTCCGTGGTGCGGGGTCGGGGGCGGGGAGAAGGAGAGGAGATGATGCCGGGATGCCTGTGGCCTTCTGGGAACCTGGGGCTCATTCGCAGGAAGCTGTGCAACTCATTCCATTTGTTGGGAGGTCTTCTATCCCTGGACCCCAAGGGTTTAAGCTCCAAGGCAAGGGCAGATTTGGGAGAGACACACTAAGACTCTGAAGGGCCAGTGAGCAGGGCACTGCCCCCAGTCCTCATTTGCCTCCTGCAGGAACTTGCACCAAAGGAGCGAGCGGCCTGGTCCTTTCCACCCTCGCTCCTCTCAGGGAAGAGGCACCACACGTCACCGAGTGCTGGGCTGGAGTCCACCTCTCCGGGCCCTGCCCACCGCAGGCAGTTCACATTGCGGTCCCCCCTGCCACTCAGTAAAAGGGGACCAGGAGCTGCTGAAGGCTTAACACTGGAGGGAAGGACAGCAAGCTCATCTGGCCGCAGATCGAAAGCCACATGCTCCAGCCTACCTTTGTCAGTACTAATGCTCCAGCCACCCAACTCCTACATCTATGTTGTAATTGGTTTCAATCCAGTCTAGTGCTGAGCCCCTCAAAGCCACGACATTAATGAGACAGAGATGTGGCAGCAGGACAGGCCACGGCCCCACGCCCACACAGGGCCAGAAAGCCAGGATCAGGGAAAGGTGAGTGACAATGGAACGCTTTCATGGGCAAGAATGCCATCAGGCTGGTCTCATACCTTGAGGGTGTAGAGCATTTCCATCAAGCTGGCGTACTCGGCAGGGCTGTCCTTATGGAGGTAATTATATTCCTGCCACGGGTTCTTGGCAGAGCTCTTCCTGTCCGTCAGGATGCTGTCCTGAACCCCGCTCAGGCTCCGGGGGCTGTAGGCGTCAGACAGGTACTTCCCGGCTGTGGACAGAATCCTGCAAGGATAGTGGGGAGCATGACGCCCCAGCTCTTTGTATGGAAGTGCCTTCTTGAAGCATTCAGACTGCTCCTTACTCCACCCAGGATATCTGAGGCAGGTGGACTTAGGGCCATTTTATAAGGAAACAAAGGCGCCCATCCCTAGTTAGGAGTGAGCTGGCCGCAGGCGCACAATAGACACCAGGTGTTGCTATTTCCTGATGAACACTCCCCCTCCTCCAGAATATGCTGTCTTCCTAACAGGACGGGCAGCTACAGGGCACGTCCCACTGCAATCGGGACCCCGGGAACTTTCTGTGTGGACCTTCCTTCCACATGCCCATCACTGGGTAGGCTAGTCAGAGCCCTGGGAGCCGCCAGCACCTCAGTCCCAGGGATGCTGGACAGGGCAGTGGGACAGCTGGTCCCGGAGAGCTGACAACAGCAGGCTGCACGCGCCCCCCCCCCCACCCCCCACGCAGGACTCGCCGTCACACACAGTGTCACTGTCACTGACATTTACCTTTATGGTTTAGATGCTAGGGGCATCTCCTTAGAGAAGCTGGCCCTCCCTGATTTCTTGGAGAAAGGAAAGTGCCTCCAGGAGATTCTGTGATGACCAACCCCAGTGCTGCAGGGGAAGCTGGAGTTCGGTCTCCAACAAGGATGACCTGCTGGGGACGCTGAAAAGCCTCCACTTGGTTTTTCCTTAGCCCAACTTTATCCTCCAGCCTACACACCTCAACAGGTGCCGAATGATACAAACATACGTAACCAGGAGAACAAGTATCACCAGACATCCCTAACGCGGCTAATCCCTGGCCCTCCCTGTCATTTCTTATGAAAAACACTGCTTTGGACACGCCGCTTTTAGGTTGCACTCAGCACTTTCCCCAAAAGATAAATCCGCTGTACTTGCACACAATCGCTGGGACAAGCCCCTCCTGAGGAGCCTCTGCCACTGAGGGCGGTCACCTGACTGTGGCTTAGGCTCACGGGTCCTTATCTGCCAAGCTGTGGCCGTCCCAGCCGCTGCCCTACTTCCAAGTTGTCTGGATCTCAGCAGCTTCCCTCCCTCCAGTCCTTCCACACTCCACTTGCTCTGTCCTCCTCTGGGTCAACAGAATGAGCTTTCCAAGTCACGCCTGGGCAGCCCTCAGTGCCCAGGACACATCTAAACATGCTGAGGCAGGGCACCCAGGCTTTCCGTGGTCAGAGCCCTGGCAGCCCCTCATCATCCACTCCAACCCCAACCCACCCCACGCTTCCCACCACATGCACATGCTGTGCTCACCCTTAGCCAAAATGCTGCCCTGCTCTGTGCACCTGGGGAAACCCACTCATCCTGCACACGCTGGCCCAGGAGCTTCTCTCTGCCACGTCTTTCCTGGCATGCCCCCCAAGGCACCAGCCTTCTGCTGCCTCGGCCCCTCGCCTCTCCAGTGGCATTTATTATCTTGTCTCATTTCTATCCCACTAGAAGGTGAGGCTGTGCTTGAGCTCGGAGTCTCTAGCACCTCGCACAGCCGCACATAGCAGGAGCTCAATAATTATCTCCTGAATTCCAGGTGGGCCCCGCGTGGTGACAGGAGGTGGAGGCTGCGCGTCTCGCCCTCTGCAGGACTGGCAGCGGGGAGCTGGCCTCGCCTGCCACCCAAAGTGAAGAGCAGCAGACATGGTGGGGATGTTTCAAGGACTAGAGGTTACAGTTTAAAACGTCAGAATCGTGTGTTCTATAATAAAAACCAGACTTAGTATTAAAAATTCTCAAATAATATTGCTCCAAGCCCAGGAACTCAGGGCATCCCTGCCTGGCCTCTTCGTCCACAGACACTAGGCGATCTCCATTAGAGTCTGGTTTCCTGGCCTGTGTACTTACTATCCTGTGAGCTCAGCCACATGAAATGACACTGGCCTTCCTCACTCATCAGAGAAACGCTCTCTCCTAACTGCAGTGGCTCTGAGCTACATCTTGGGACTATGATTGAACACAGCCATTGCCCTTAAGCTCAGAGGTTCATGGGGGAGGCTAACATGGGCCCATGTAGGACTCACATTACAGTTCCATCTACTTCCTCAGTTCACTTCCTTTTCATGAAAAGTTGTTCCCCATCCCTCAGTCATGGCAACTTGAAGTTTAGATTCTAGTCCCCAAACCCAATTGTCCCACGGAACTACTCCACTAAAACATGCCCCTGGTGAAAACACCACTGCTCAAAAGACGCAGTGGCACCATGAAGGTGCAGGCGGACCTGGGCAGGCCCACACTCCGCGCCTCATCTGCCCTATGTCAGAAATCCTCAGAAGATGGAAGCCACCCAAGTGCCCACCAAGAGACGAGTAGATAAAAAAAAAATTGTGGTACATGTATACAATGAAATATCACTCAGCCATTAAAAAGATGAAATCTTACCATTGGCAACATGGATGGAACTAGAAGGCATTGTGCTAAGTGAAATCAGTCACAGAACAAGACAAATTCCATATGATTTCACTTACACATGGAATCTAAAGAAGAAAATAAACAAAACAGAAACAGGCTCACAGATACAGTGAGCAAACTTTGAAAGGGAGAGGATTTGGGGAGCTGGTTGATAAAGGTGAAGGGATTAGGAAGTACAGATCGGTAGTTACACATCAGTCATGGGATGTAAAGCACAGGATAGGAAATAGAGTCAATAATAATATCATTAGTATGTATGGTGCCAGGTGGGCACTGGGAATACCCGGGGGAAGACTTTGTAAAGTATATGATTGTCTAACCACTATGCTGTACACCTGAAACCAATACAAAGTAATACTGAATATAAACTGGAGTTGAAAAATAAAATGTTTTTAAAGAGAGGGGAGAAAAAAATGGCGGCAGAATAGACAGAAGTGTCCCGAGCCTTGTCCCAGAGCAGATAGAAAGAACAGCTGAGGGTCGCACAGGGAGTGTCTGTTGGTGAGTTAAGGGACACTATACTCCAGGAGAAGGTGGGGGACTGCTGGATGGGGGTCCCCTGACTGGGCAGCACCCACTGCTGCTGGGTTCCCTCCTGGAGCCACCGGCTCAGACGTGGAGACCGCGCCATCTTGAAGGGGAAAGTGGATGTCATGGGAAGCCTGAAAATCTACAACTGCGGCACCCACCAAACAGCTGCGAACCCCAGAGCACTAGTCCCCAATTGGTGCAAACACGCGGATTCAGAGGAGCTCTACACTCCACCATGGAAAGGAGAGAGGGAACTACATTAGCAGACACCCGGAGAAGAGAAACCATGGGGAGACAAAGAAATAGCCCGCATATAAAAGAAAAGCAAGCATCACCAGAAAAGGAAGTAAACAAAATGGAGTCAAGCAACCTGTCAGAGAAAGAATTCAGAGAAATGGTCATAAGGTGGCTGAAAAGAATAATAGACAAATTCAACAACATGAGTAAGAACCAAGAGGAAATGAAGAAGAACCAAGAACAAATGAAAAATGACATTGCTGCTGTAAAGAACTCAATAGAAAGCATCAAGAGTAGACTAGAAGAAGCAGAGGACCGCATCAGTGAGCTAGAAGACAAGGTAGGAAAAAATAACCAAGTAGAGAAGCTTCTAGAAAAAAAAATTAAAAAGCAGGAGGAGAGCCTAAGGGAACTTTGGGACAACACGAAACAAAACAACATCCGCGTAATACAGGTTCCAGAAGGAAAGGATACTGAGCAAGGAATAGAAAACCTGTTGGAAGAAATAATGACAGAAAACTTCCCTGATATAGGGAAGAAAAAACCCACACAAATACAAGAAGCTCACAGAGTCCCAAGCAAAATGAATCCCAAAAGACCAACGCCAAGGCACATCATAATTAACTTGGCAAACACCAACGACAAAGTAAGAATCTTAAAAGCAGACAGAGAGAGACAGAAAGTTACCTACAAAGGAACCCCCATCAGACTAGCAACTGATTTCTCAACAGAAACTCCTCAGGCCAGAAGGGAATGGAATGAAATATACAAAGTCATGCAAAGGAAGGGTCTGAATCCAAGAATACTGTACCCAGCAAGGCTATCAATCAAAATTGAAGGTGAAATCACGAGCTTCACAGACAAAAAAGGACTAAGGGAATTTATTACCACCAAACCAGCAATGCAAGAAATGCTACAGGGTCTGCTGTAAAAAAAAAAAAAAAAAGAAAAAAAGAAAAGAAAAGAAATAGGAAGCGAAGAAGGAACACAGGAGTAAAGAATAAAAATGGACACAGATTAGTACCTATCAATAATAACTTTAAATGTAAATGGATTAAATGCCCCAATCAAAAGACACAAGGTAACGGATTGGATAAGAAAACACGACCCATATATCTGCTGTCTACAAGAAATGCACCTCAGAAAAAAAAGACACACAGATGAAGAGATGGAAAAAGGTTTTTCAGGTGAATGGAAATGAAAAAAACGCTGGGGTAGCAATACTTATATCTGACAAATTAGATCTCAAAGGGAAGGACATAACAAGAGATAAGGAAGGCCACTTCATAATACTAAAGGGAGCAATCCAACAAGAAGAAATAACTCTGGTAAACATATGCACCCAATACAGGAGCACCCAAATACATAAAAAAAAACTCCTGCAGGATATCAAAGGAGAGATTGACAGCAATACAATCATAGAAGGAGACTTTAATACCCCACTATCACCATTGGACAAATCCTCTAAACAAAAAATCAGCAAAGAAACATCAATCCTAAATGACTCTCTAGACCAGATGGAATTAATTGACATCTCAGAACATTTCACCCCAAAGCCACAGAATATACATTCTTCTCAAGTGCACATGGGTCATTTTCAAAGATAGACCATATGTTGGGTCATAGGCAAAGTCTCTTCAAATTCAAGAAGATAGAAATCATATCAAGCATCTTCTCACATCACAGTGGCATAAAACTGGAAATCAACTACAATAAAAACAATCCAAAAAAAATCAAACACATGGAGACTAAACAGCATGCTATTAAACAATGACTGGGTTACCAGAGAGATCAAGGAAGAAATAAAAAAAACAGCATGGCAACAAATGACAATGAAAACACAACAATCCAAAATCTATGGGACACAGTGAAAGCAGTCTTGTGAGGGAAGTTCATCGCTCTAAAAGCCTACTGCAAAAAACAAGAAACAATGGTAATAAATTACCTAACCCTACAACTCAAAGAGTTAGAAAGAGAGCAACAAGAAAAACCCAGTGTAAGCAGAAGGAAGGAAATAATAAAGACCAGAGCGGAGATAAACGACATTGAGACCAAAAAAAAAAACCAATACAAAAGATCAACAAAACCAAGAGCTGGTTCTTTGAAAGGATAAACAAGATTGATGAACCTCTAGCCAGGCTCACCAAGAAGCAAAGAGAGAGGACCCAAATAAACAAAATCAGAAATGAAAGAGGTGAAATAACAACAGACCCCACCAAAATACAAAGAATTGTTAAAAAATACTACGAACAACTCTATTCCAACAAACTGGACAACCTGGAGGAAATGGACATATTCCTAGAAAAATATAACCTTCCAAAACTCAACCAGGAAGAATCTAAACATCTCAATAGGCCAATAACTATGGAAGAAATTGAAGCAGTCATCAGAAAGCTTCCAGCAAACAAAAGCCCGGGGCCAGATGGCTTCACAGGAGAGTTTTACCAAACATTCAAGGAAGAACTAAAACCTATCCTCCTCAGACTATTCCAAAAAATTCAAGAGGAAGGAACACTTCCAAGCTCATTCTATGAAGCCAGCATCACCCTAATAACAAAACCAGATAAAGACAACACAATGAAAGAGAATTACAGGCCAATATCCCTCATGAACATAGATGCCAAAATCCTCAACAAAATTCTAGCAAATCGGATCCAGCACTACATCAGAAAGATCATACACCATGACCAAGTAGGATTTATCCCAGGAATGCAAGGAGGGTACAATATCCGCAAATCAATAAACGTGACACATCGCATAAACAAATTGAGAGATAAAAATCACATAGTCATATCAATTGATGCAGAAAAAGCATTTGACAAAATCCAACACCCTTTCTTTTTTTTTTTTTTAAATATATTTTATTGATTTCTTAGAGAGAGGAAAGGGAGAGGATAGAGAGTTAGAAACATCGATGAGAGAGAAACATTGATCAGCTGCCTCCTGCACACCTCCCACTGGGAATGTGCCTGCAACCCAGGTACATGCCCTTGACCAGAATCGAACCCGGGACCCTTCAATCCGCAGGCCAACGCTCTATCCACTGAGCCAAACCGGTCAGGGCTCCAACACCCTTTCTTGATAAAAACTCTCAACAAGGTGGGAATAGAAGGATCATACCTCAACATAATAAAAGCTGTATACGATAAACCCACAGCTAACATCATACTCAATGGGCAAAAACTAAAACCATTTCCCCTAAGAACAGGAACAAGACAGGGATGCCCACTCTCACCATTCCTGTTCGACACAGTACTGGAAGTATTAGCCATTGCAATTAGACAAGAAGAAGAAATAAAAGGTATCCAGATTGGAAAAGAAGAAGTAAGGTGTCCTTATTTGCAGATGACATGATATTGTACATAAAAAAAAACCCCGAAAGACTCCATCAAAAAACTAATAGACTTAATAAATGAATTCGGCAATGTAGCAGGATACAAAATTAACACCAAGAAATCTATGGCATTTCTATACACCAATAGTGAACTTACAGAAAGAGAGACTAAAAAAGCAATCCCATTTACCATCGCACCAAAAAAATTAAGATACCTAGGAATAAACTTAACTAAGGAGGTAAAAGACCTATACGCGGAAAACTACACGACACTGAAAAAAGAGATAGAGGAAGACGTAAACAGATGGAAGAACATACCATGTTCAAGGATTGGGAGAATCAACATCATCAAAATGTCCATACTACCCAAAGCAATCTATAGATTCAATGCACTCCCCATTAAAATACCAACAACATATTTCACAGACCTAGAAAGAACTCTCCAAAAATTCATCTGGAATAAAAAAAGACCCCGAATAGCCACGGCAATCCTGAGAAAGATGAACAAAGCAGGTGGGATCTCAATACCAGATTTCAAGCTGTATTACAAAGACACTGTTCTCAAAACTGCCTGGTACTGGCACAAGAACAGACATATAGATCAATGGAATAGAATAGAGAACCCAGAAATCGACCCAAATCACTATGCTCGATTAATAGTTGACAAAGGAGGCATGAACATACAATGGAGTCAAGATAGTCTCTTCAATAAATGGTGTTGGGAAAATTAGACAGATACATGCAAAAAAATGAAAGTAGACCACCAACTTACACCATACACAAAAATAAACTCAAAATGGATCAAGGACTTCAACATACGACGAGAAACCATAAAAATACTAGAGGAATCCACAGCCAGAAAAATCTGAGACATATGCCAAAGCAATTTCTTCACTGATACTGCTCCTTAGGGCAATGGAAACTAAAGAGAAAATAAACAAATGGAACTACATCAAAATGAAAAGCTTTTGCACAGCAAAGGAGACCATCAATGAAACAACAAGAAAGCCCACTGCATGGGAGAACATATTTGCCAATGATATCAACAATAAGGGTTTAATCTCCAACATTTACAGGGAACTCATACAACTTAACAAAAAGAAGATAAACAACCCAATCAAAAAATGGGCAACTGATCTAAATAGACACTTTTCGAAAGAAGACAGAAGGAAGGCCAAGAGACATATGAAAACCTGCTCAAAGTCACTGATCATCAGAGAGATGCAAATCAAAACAACAATGCGGTACCATCTCACACATGTCAGAATGGCTATTATCAACAAATCAACAAATGAACAAGTGCTGGAGAGGATGCGCAGAAAAAGGAACCCTCGTGCACTGCTGGTGGGAATGCAGACTGGTGCAGCCACTGTGGAGAACAGTATGGAGTTTCCTCAAAAAACTAAAAATGGAACTCCCATTTGACCCAGTGATCCCACTTCTAGGAATATATCCCAAGAAACTAGAAACACGAATCAGAAAGGATATATGCATCCCTATGTTCATAGCAGCGCAATTCACCATAGCTAAGATTTGGAAACAGCCTAAGTGCCCATCAGCAGATGAGTGGATTAAAAAACTGTGGTACGTCTACACGATGGAATACTACGCTGCGGTAAAAAAGGAGTTCTTACCATTTGCAACAACATGGATGGAGATGGAGAGCATTATGCTAAGTGAAATAAGCCAGGCAGAGAAAGATAAATATCACATGATCTCACTCATTTGTGGAATATAATGAACAACATAAACTGATGAACAAAAATAGATCCAGAAACAGAGAAACATCAATCAGAACGTCAAACCCCAGGGAAGGTAGGGGAGGGTGGGGGTAAGGGGGAGAGATCCACCAAAGGACTTATATGCATGCATATAAGCCTAATCAATGGACACAGACAACAGGGTGGTGGGGGCATGAATGACAGGTGGGGGGTAATGGGGGAATAAGGACACATATGTAATACCTTAATTAATAAAGAAATGTAAATAATAATAATAAAAATAAAATAGAGGGAAATCCCTCATGTGACACCCAACCTGGTCCTGCTGTCCCAACCCATAAATCACAAAAAGACCCCCTCCTGCAAGGAAGTGGCCTCTAGCCATTCTTCCCCTGGTGTAACCAGAGTGTTTCCAGCGCCTGCCGCTGCCATCCAGGGGAGGGTCCTTGCGCAGAGTTTAGGCTCTTCGGGTAAGACTGGCGGGGAGGTAAGATATGCTGTGTGGGCGCTGCCACACACATGGCCTCCCTGGCGGGAGCACAGATGGTGACTGTCGCGCTTTTCCCTGTCTAGGCTCCATGCTTCCAACATGATGCCAGCTCTTACAGAGGCCCCTGGGCACCCCCAGTCTGTTCACCTCTTTCTCACACCAAAGCTTTAGCCAGGCTTTCAAGCCCTCAGCTCATCCTTTACCTATCATGGCCCCATCATCTTCCTAACCAGATCCTTCCCTACCCTTCAGAATGTACTATTTGCCTTCATTAAAAAATTGAGGAGCCTGGAAGAAACCAAGATGGCGGCATAGGTAAGCACCTAAACTGCTGCCTTGCACAACAATTTCAAAACTACAACTAAAAGACAGAACGGACATCATCCAGAACCACAGAAGGCTGGCTGAGTGGAAATTCTACAACTAGAAGGAAAGAGGAAAGCTCACGGAAAATCAGAGGAACAGCAAAGGGCTGAGGTACAGAGACACGCGTGCAGAGAGGAAGGGCGGCTGAGTGCCTGGCTGACTTTCTCTGGCGGAAGGGGGAAGGAAGCCCCTGACTGCACTGAACCCCAGTTCCAGGCGAAACCCCGTGGACCCAGGCTCATACAGGGGGAGTCTGGACTGTCAGGTAGAGAGAAAGGCACACGGAGACTCAGAGACTCAGGGGAGCCGCGGCGTGCAGGGGTCTGGAGGCGCGTGGGCGTGAGGGCTCACAGAGAGGACTGAATGCGGAGGTTGCCGCAAGCTTTCCCTAGCGCAAGGGAGACGGAAGCTCCTGACTGCACTGAACCCCAGTTCTGACTGCACTGAACCCTAGTTCCAGGTGAGCCCCTGGGGACCCACGCTCTTATGGGGGGAATCTGGAATGTCAGGCGGAAACTCAGGGGAGCTGCAGAAGGCAGAGGTCTGGAGGCGCACGCGCAAGGGCAGGGCTGACGGGAAGCCAAGACTGTCTGCTCTGCCCTGAGACTCCACCCCACCCAAGCTGAGCATAGAGGCTTTTGCAATTTTGCAAGTCTGATCCTATAAGGCTGTCTCCAGCACCGAACTTCTCCCAGAGTAGACACAGCTGATCCTCACAGCCAACTGGCCTAGAGGTCAATTCCTCCCAGTGATACCAACAACAATCAAGACTTAACTACAACAAGGCTGTATACACAGTCCACAAAGGGGTGCACCAAGAGTGTCCACCTCAGGTTAACTGGGGAGGCAGACCCACTGGGCCATATAGGAAACCTAGCACACAAAGCTACCCTACCAACTCAGGGAAGCAGCGAAAATGCGGAGACAAAGAAACAGATCACAAACGAAAGAAATGGAGGAAAACAAACAACTGGATATAGAATTCAAAACCACGGTTATAAGGCTTTTCAAGAATATCCTAGAAAAGGCCGATAAATTTAGCAAGACCCTCGAAGATATGAAAAAGGACCAACTAGAAATTAAACTTACACTGACTGAAATAAAAAATATTATATAGAGACCCAACAGCAGACTAGAGGAACACAAGAATCAAGTCAAAGATTTGAAATACAAAGAAGCAAAAAACACTCAACCGAAAAAGCAAAAAGAAAAAAGAATCCAAAAAGTTGAAGATAGTGTAAGAAGCCTCTGGGACAACTTCAAGCGTACCAACATCAGAATTATGGAGGTGCCAGAAGAAGAGAGAGAGCAAGATACTGAAAACCTATTTGAAGAAATAATGACAGAAAACGTCCCCCACCTGGTGAAAGAAATAGACTTACAAGTCCAGGAAGTGCAGAGATCCCCAAACAAAAGGAATCCAAAGAGGACCACACCAAGACACATCATAATTAAAATGCCAAGAGCAAAAGACAAAGAGAGAATATTAAAAGCAGCAAGAGAAAAACAGTTAATTACCTACAAGGGAGCACCCATACGATTGTCAGCTGATTTCTCAACAGAAACTATGCAGGCCAGATGGAGTGGCAAGAAATATTCAAAGTGATGAATAGCAAGAACCTACAACCAAGATTACTCTACCTAGCAAAGTTATCATTCACAATGGAAGGTCAGATAAAGAGCTTCACAGATAAGAAAAAGCTAAAGGAGTTCATCACCACCAAACCAGTATTATATGAAATGCTGAAAGGTATTCTTAAAGAAGAGGAAGAAGAAAAAAGTAAAGATAAAAATTATGAACAACAAATACATATCTATCAACAAGTGAACCTAAAAATCAAGTGAATTAAAAATCTGAGGAACAGAATAAACTGGTGAATATAATAGAATCAGGGGCATAGAAAGGGAGTGGACTGATAATTCTCAGGGGGAAAGGGGTATGGGGGGTGCAGGAAGAGACTGGACAAAAATGGTACACCTATGGATGAGGACAGTGTGGGGGAGGTCAGGGCAGAGGGTGGGGTGGGAACCAGGTGGAGGGGAGCTATGGGGGGAAAAAGGAGAAACAATTGTAATAATCTGAACAATAAAGATTAAATTTAAAAAAAAATTGAGGAGCCTGGCTGTGTGGCTCAGTTGGTTGAAGCATCTTCCCATACACCCAGAGGTTGCGGATTCAATTCCCAGTAGGGAGTGTGCAGGAGGCAGCCATCAGTGATTCTCTCTTATCATTGACGTTTCTATCTTTCTCTCCCTTGGGCAATAAAAACATATTTAAATATACATGTATACATATAATCTCCTCAGGTGAGGATTAAAAAAGATTAAGGAAAGTGTGTGTTCTGATGTGGAGAGATGAGTCCAAGGGCAGACACTAGTCTTTGAGAACAGGCAGCACAAGAGTGAGTCGGTCACACACTCTGGATGGCTCAGCTGATGCCCAATTCAAACCACTGCCTCACAGTTGTATCACCTCAGATACAGCTATTTCTGTAAATAACTTCTTTTACTTACAAAGTTATTACCTGTGCCAAATTCTATGGAGCACTTGCGGGGAGAATCAGCCTGAATGGTACACTGGGGCGACATAAGGCCCTGGCAAGTGTCAGAACAGAGAAAGGGCAAAGGGGCTTCTCCTAGGCCAGTGGTCGGCAAACTCATTAGTCAACAGAGCCAAATATCAACAGTACAACAATTGAAATTTCTTTTGAGAGCCGAAAACCGACTTGCGCGCATGGGCCACGAAGTTTCAATCGCACTGTACGTGCGCGCCCACACGTGGTATTTTGTGGGAGAGCCACACTCAAGGGGCCAAAGAGCCGCATGTGGCTCGCGAGCCGCAGTTTGCCAACCACTGTCCTAGGCCAACCCCAGAAACCCTCCATGGAGATGCACCCCCTTGGGCAGCACAGAATTCTGCTGCAGGACCCAGAAGGCAGGCTAGCTGGGTGAATCCTGATTTGGAAGGCTGACCCGGAGGACTTACCACCACTTACAAACACCATTGCCATGGGTAAATTCATTTTCAGTCCCAATAACTGACTTATGAACAAGCAGTGGAACCCAGCCCATTCATAATTTGGAGACAACATGTACTGCTTCCTCATATAGGCTGAGACTTCCAAATTTAATCCAAATTATGCGACCATTGCCAAGTAGGTCAGAGCCTTGACCTTTTTGGGTGCTCAATAAATGTTTAATGATGACAACAATGACACCTTGTATCTGGGTACACAGAGTCCCTGAACTCTGTGGCTTCAGATTTGACCGTAAGCTGTCGCTGCTGTGTACTGTGTGCTGTATGTTGTGTCAAGTTCTTCCCAGAAAGAACCCAGGGTCTCACCCCAGCTCTCGCCTACCTGTTTGCTAGCTGCTGCTCGAAGTCCCCACATTGCCTCAAGAGCTCTCCGCAGGTGGCTATTATCCTACACAAAACAGAAAGCACTTAAGTTCAAGTATCTGGAATGCCAACATTTACAGCACAAACATTGTCTCATTCATAAAAATTCTAACTATTCACTCCTTTGGTGGAATGCTGGGTTCTGGGAAAGCAAGTTAACCATTTGACAGCCTACCTGAAAGCTGCATTAGTTGATTAACATAAAAGGTACATGACAGCCTCTTCTAATAGCCTAACATCACAGGCCTCTCTGCTAAGAGTCACAGTTCTATCCAATATGATCTCAAATAACATTACATTTTCAACTACTCAGGTGCTTTTGGGCTTTGTCCTTGAGAAAATGGACTGAAAATACTCCATATCTAAAATTTAAAATCTACAGTTCATTATTTAATGTTTTTTAGATGCCTGCCATTTGTCAGGCATAGAAAATTGTCTTGATACTAGAAAATTCTCTCTCTGATCACATGAAAGGCAGAGATTAATCCACTTGTTTCTCAGAGATAAGTCCGAATGATCATCAGATTTGTATTTAACCATCTTAATTTGCAAGTAATTTTATGCTAGGCTCCTGAGTCCTTCAACACCAAACTATAATGCAGGACAAATCCAAGGATTAAAAACATCTTAAGTCTAGTTAACTTTTAACTTTCTAAAAGTGCCTGTCATCACCAGGCTATCTAGGCATTCCATCGTAAGAAAGGTTCCTGAGAAAGTGAACGATTCCACTTGCCTCAGGTACAACGGAACAACCTGTACACAACCCTTTCTGGTATTCCAGGTCACACAGCTGACAGGTGTACTGGTAGCATCTAGAGCACTAAATCTCATAAAAAACTTCAAGTCTAGATTGGAGCCCATGAGGGGATAATCCAAATGGTGCTGGGAGGTCCTGTATCCACTGTGATTGAGGGAGGCCTGGAGCTGCTCAGTGGGCCATTGCATGAGACCACATGTCCCAGGCACCCTTGCACACACCACCTTGGCCACAGGTCAAGCAAGAAATGCAAGTGGGGAAAGAGCAGCTTCTCTTTTCAGAATGTATATCCAAGAAGAATGATTTTAAGGAAAAGAAATTTCTAGATTGCTTTTTATCTCAGCCTAATGGTATAGTTAGCAAGCCCCTGGGAATGGCAGAATCATAGCACAGCAGAGAACGTATGGCCAGTCTAACGGGGAATGTGGCTACCAACCCCAGTGGGTCCTATCTTGGGACAATGTGGGCCTGGTGCTTCCAGAGATTCCAATTTGTAAGTGATGTGAGAAATCTGGGTTATGTTAAATCAGGTTTTTCATTTAAATGTTAACAACTAATCCAATACATTTTGTAATGCTGTGATCAAACCAAACATGTCCATAGGTCAGATCTGGCCACAGGCCAGCCATCTGCACTCTCTGGCTGGACATATCAATGGCCAAACTGAGCAGGCTGCTGGGGTAACAGGTGTCTACCTACTGCCCCACAGGCCACACTGGCTATCTCAGGAGCTGGCTGTCAACGACCGCTTGGGAGGGTCACCTCCGCGCCTTCCAGGGCACCCTCATGGCCAACACAGCCTGGCAGCACTGCCCGTCATCTAGCACCATGGCGCCCAGACCCAGCAACAGGAGCCGGCTGCTAGGCATCTGCCACAGTATAAGCTCTAAGCTCTTTTAGGTCTCTAAGAACTGTAGGCTAAGGGGAAGAAAATCTTAAACCAAATGTAAAAATTTAAGTCATCATAGGAGATGAGTTTATAAAGAACTTGTAAAAATATTTTTAAAGCAAGAGGAGTCTTTTTGGTGTTTGTCTAGTTGGGTTGGGTTTTTATTCATGACTTGTTTTTAGAGTCTCGAGTATTTGCTTTAAAAGAAATGCAGTAAAAGAGAAAAGAACGACCCCTTACGAACACACTTGTCATTTTATATGCTACACTGCGCATGTCGATGCAGCCTGCATGAGGCATGTGCTCCAACTGCATCCCTAATGGAGTTGGAACGTCACCTAATGGAGTTCTGAAAGGCCGTCCAATCTTCTTGAAAAAGGGAGTTGGGAGGAATGTCATCCAGCTTGCACTTCTTGCGTATCGAGTGGAGAGTGCTGGTGAAGTCAGACACATACCTGTGGGGAAAGGAAACAGGGACAGGGCTGTGGTCATAAACTCCTCAGACCTACAGACTCCTGGGTCATAGTCTGGACCAGTGCTAATGACCGTGAGAGCGCCTGCAGAGGCTCCTTCCCAAGGGCGAGACAGCTCATAACCCTGCCACCCAGAGGTCTTCCCACCTGGCAGCAGCTTTAACAGCTGCTCAAGTGAGGGGAGGGGACAGCCCCGAAGACCACAACTCTGACTCTGGAGACCAGCCAGGTAAAAAACGAGGCAGGCAAATTACTCCCTTGTCCTAACAGATGCATTCTTTGGAAACTGGCTCAAAGAACTGTTTTAAACCTCATGGACCCACTACAACACCCGACTATTACCTGAGATGCTATAAGGCAGTTCCCTGATGCCCAGGGTACTTCTGCTACATTCTATCCTCTCGAATTTGGACTAAACAGCCATCTTCAAGACAGGAAGAGCCCAACTTCAATGGCACAATTACACCGGGTTCAAAGTTGAAATCCCCTTCCTCAGAGACTGTGCTACCTGCTCCCACTGCACACTGCTTCCTTCCTCCCAGCACCTAAGTAAAATCAAGCCGCGTATTTAAGCTGTGCTCCATGTTTCTTGTTGTTAGAATAGGAGCTCTGGGAGGACAGGGACTGTCCCACTGTAGCTCATAATTGTATCCCCAGGAATAGCACAGAGCTGGCACAAAGGAGATGCCAGCCCGGCCAGGGTGGCTCAGTGGTTGAGCGTCGACCTATGAACCAGGTCACAGTTCAATTCCGGGTCAAGGGCACATGCCTGGGTTGTGGGCTCTATCCCCAGTGGGGGGTGTGCAGGAGGCAACTAATCAATGATTCTCATCATTGATATTTCTATCTCTCTCTCCCTCTCTACCTTACTCTCTGAAATCAATAAAAAATATATTTAAAAAAAATAAAATAAAGGAGACACCAGAAATAAGCCCTGAATGAAGACTTGACTACAGGCCTAGGCAAGTACCTAGGTGTTTCTGAACCTATTTCAAACGGCCTTACTCCTCACCCACATAGATCTCTAGGACCTCTGCCGACGGGCCCGTCTGCTCTCATTTGTCAGGGCCACAGCAGCTTCATGATGGCTCCAAACCTTCAGCCTTCCCAAACCCTGGGCCTCGTGTTACAGTATCTACTGTTCTCCATTATGTCATCCAAGGCTGTTATCACAAAGTACCCCTCCCCCAAAATAAATACAGATTTAGAGAATTTTATTCTAAACAGTAATTAAGAGCTAAAAATAAACTGGCAGTATCAAGGTCATAAAGTATTTTAAAGAAATATCATGATACCTTAATTTCCTCATGCTTTTATAGTTCCAAAATACATCTGACAAGAAAGCAAACTACTAAAACTTAATTACTGACTTAATTAAGTTACTTCAACAGCAAATATATGGTGACAGAATGAGACTTGACTGTGTGAACACACCATGCAATATACAGATGATGTATCATAGAAATGTACACTTGAAACCTACCTTATTAACCAATATCACCCCAATCAATTCATAAATTTTTTAAAGAATTTCAAAATATACAGCAAAGTGTTTTGCTGGAAGTTTTTAAAAATGGACTTAGTGACGCCTTCGGAATTTCCTCGGAGTGTCATGATGCTAAAATAAATGAATCAATAGACAAGTATGACATGAACGCTGTGGGGTGTGGATTTTAAGGGACAGTTCTTAGCACATGCACAATTGAGTGCACAACCTCGGGAGTGTGCTGAGCACACAGCTGGGAGCCGAGATGCTCCCTGAAAGCCTATGGCACCTGTGGCATCACAGGAACCCGTGCCTCTCTTGCTTCCCAGACCATAGGCTCCACTCTCATAATGAGGAGAGGAGAGACAATGGCCCGGCCCGGCCGAGGAGCACATCCATGTGCTGGAAAAAAAGGCCATTCCAGGAGCCAAGCAGCAGAAACCGCTTCCGCCCAGCCCAGCCCACAGCGGCCACGGCTGTCCCCTGTCCACGGCCTCCCCTTTACCATGGAGAGCCCCGAAACCCAGATCTTGACAGCACCTTCCCTTTCTACCAAGACAGTGACAGCTTTCTTGGGAAAGCAGCCCTTGGGAGGTAAGCCTCCAGGACAACATGGCAAAATATTGTTGAGGAATTGTGCTTCAGCTGTAGGAGGCAGACAACTGTGTCGCCACCCTGCGGCTCTGACAAATACCTAAGAATATGCATCCAACATGCGTGCTCTGCAGACGCTCAGAGGACAGAGTCCTGGGGGTGGTGAGCAGACCACAGTGTGCATCACCTCTGTCCCCAACCTCCCCATGCTCTCACAATCAGCATTTCCATGTGTCCCTACCATGTGAAAGCCACTGCCTTAGGGACTCTAATGACACGCTTTTCCTTAACAACTAGGAAAGGGGATGTTATCATCCCCTCAGAGGAGACACCCAGGCTCCCAGAGGTGCACTTACCCACCCAAGGTCCCAACCAGTAAGTGTAAAAGCCAGGATCTAAGCCCAGGTGACCCCAACTCCAGAGCCCATGCTTCCATCACAGCTGTAAACCCCTAATTCTCTGACACCGTATCAGCTGCTAAATTCTGCAGCATCACCCTGGTTCAAATTAGGCCAGTCTCCTCCTGCGCCCCTTCGTGCTCCACCCTCCATACCCTGCCCTCTACTGAACAGTGTACCCCTCGAATCCTGCACAAGTCAGCTTCACCCTGCGTCCCCGATTTTATAACATCAGCTGTCTTAGCAGCTTCAAAATCGCTCCAAGAGCAAGTGATCGGTTTTTGTTTGAAGTTCTAACACAGATGCGTGTTATTTTTTTTTAAATAAAGTAGTCAAAATAACCAATAGTAGAACTAAGAGTAGAAGTGTCCCTAACAAGAGCCGGGAGAAGCAGGGCACGAAGGAGAACTGGCCTGAATCAGCTCAGCGCCTCGACATTCACGGCTGAGAAGCAAAATACACTGAAAGTCTGGAGGGCACAGATGACTAAGAGCGAAATGTCCACAGCTCGTCACTCCTAAGGAGAAGGCCTGAGAGTCAGCAGAAAGGAAGAAAGGAAGGCTTTCCATTTTTTATACCTTTTCTTTTTTTTTTTTTAAGTTATTTTAAAGGCGTTATTTTTGTTTTACAGTAAAATTTCGAGATCTCAAAAAAATTCTTTCCATCCACCAAATCCCAGTTGGTGGCAGAGAAGAGGTCAAATTCTACTTGATTAAACTTGTTGCCAATGCTTCTCTTTCTACAGGAGCACCCTGGGCCCATCTGGTCGCACGTCCATCTGTGAGCAGGACACGTCCTCGGCAGGACATAGGCTGATGCTGTGAGCGCCCTCAGGAGTGACAGGGAACACAGGGCCCAAGGACCCTCAAAGCTCCCAGGGCATGCTCAGTATTTCTGGAATGACAAGAGCTCCCTAAACTTTCAACATCAAACACCATTCAGTCCAATAAAAGGAATCACTTGAGACTGAAGGCAACTGGATTCCAGAGCAGGCCACGAAGACAGGCCTCCTGGAGAGCCCAAGAATGCACTTGTCTCCAAGCCAGAGGCTGCCTTCTCAGGGACCATCAGAGAACCCAACCTGACCCTGCTTTTTTCTAACTTGGCTTGATTTTAGTTTCCCTTCTTTTCTTTCTTTCCACAGCTTTACTGTGATACGAGTCATATTGTGGTATGACTCACCTACCACACAGTACACCCACTTAAGAAGCACAATTCACCAGTTTTTAGTGCCGCCATCACCACAATCGACTTCAGAACATGTTCATTGCCCCAAAGACACCCCTTAACCTTTAGTAATCATCCCCCATCTCTCCCAAATGGTCCCCTTCCCCCAGCCCGAGGCAGCCACTGGTCTGTTTTCTGTCTCTCTAGGTTTGCCTATTTGGACATTTCATGTGGATGAAATCGTGTAACGTGGGTCTTGTGGCTGGCTTTTTTCACTCAGCATGATGCTTACATATTTCTTATTTATTTTTTATTACCTAAGAAATATGTGAATGTATGTATGCTCCTTCTTAAAAAAACAGAAACTAAGAGAAACCAAGATGGCGGCATAGGTAAGCACCTAAACTGCTGCCTCGCACAACAATTTCAAAACTACAACTAAAAGACAGAACGGACACCATCCAGAACCACAGGAAAGCTGGCTCAGTGAAAATTCTACAACTAGAAGGAAAGAGAAAAGCTCACAGAGAATTGGAGGTACGGCAAAGGGTCCTTGTGCGCACAGAGAGGAAGGGCAGCTGAGAGCCTGGCTTACTTTCTCTGGCGGAAGGGGGAAGGAAGTCCCCGACTGCACTGAACCCCAGTTCTGACTGCACTGAACCCCAGTTCCAGGAGAGCCCCTGGGGACCCAGGCTCTTACGGGGGGAATCTGGACTCTCGGGCGGAGACTCGGGAGCCTGGGAAGGCAGAGGTCTGAAGGCGCGCACGTGCCAGTGTGAACAAAGCCTGCGGAGGTTGCCACAGGCTTTCCCTAGTGGAAGGGAGTCAGAAGCTCCTGGCTGCACTGAGCCCCAGTTATGACTGCACTGAACCCCAGTTCCAGGCGAGCACCTGGGGACCCACGCTCTTGTGGGGGGAATCTGGACTCTCAGGAGGAGATTCGGGAGCCGGGGAAGGCAGAAGTCTGAAGGCGCGCGCGTGCACCCAAGGGCAAGGCTGACGGGAAGCCAAGACTGTCTGCTCCGCCCTGAGACTCCACCCCATCCAAGCTGAGCACAGAGGCTATTGCAATTTGGCAAGTCTAATCCTATAAGGCTGTCTCCAGCACCGAACTTCTCCCAGAGTAGACACAGCTGATCCTTACAGCCAACTGGCCTGGAGGTCAATTCCTCCCAGTGATACCAACAACAATCAAGACTTAATTACAACAAGGCTGTACACACAGTCCACAAAGGGGTGCACCAAGAGTGTCCACCTCAGGTTAACTGGGGAGGCAGACCCACTGGGCCATATAGGAAACCTAGCACACAAAGCTACCCTACCAACTCAGGGAAGCAGCGAAAATGCGGAGACAAAGAAACAGATCACAAACGAAAGAAATGGAGGAAAACAAACAACTGGATATAGAATTCAAAACCACGGTTATAAGGCTTTTCAAGAATATCCTAGAAAAGGCCGATAAATTTAGCAAGACCCTCGAAGATATGAAAAAGGACCAACTAGAAATTAAACATACACTGACTGAAATAAAAAATATTATACAGAGACCCAACAACAGACTAGAGGAACACAAGAATCAAGTCAAAGAATTGAAATACAAAGAAGCAAAAAACACTCAACCGAAAAAGCAAAAAGAAAAAAGAATCCAAAAAGTTGAAGATAGTGTAAGAAGCCTCTGGGACAACTTCAAGCGTACCAACATCAGAATTACGGGGGTGCCAGAAGAAGAGAGAGAGCAAGATACTGAAAACCTATTTGAAGAAATAATGACTGAAAACTTCCCCCACCTGGTGAGAGAAATAGACTTACAAGTCCAGGAAGTGCAGAGATCCCCAAACAAAAGGAATCCAAAGAGGACCACACCAAGACACATCATAATTAAAATGCCAAGAGCAAAAGACAAAGAGAGAATATTAAAAGCAGCAA